>NC_044036.1:319822531-320570031 GCF_901765095.1 Microcaecilia unicolor | reverse complement strand
GGGCGGAAGGTAGAGGAGCACGTTCTTGGTCTGTCGGTATTTTTTTGCCGTTTCAGGGCTGCTGTAGGGGAACGCTGGAAGAGAAATGTGCTGTGGGAAGCAGCGCCGTCTTTTTCCGTTGGGCTGGGGTTCTGGGCATCCTGGAGGTGGGAGACGGCTTCCCTGAGGACGGGGATGGTTGTTTTAAGTTGGCGGAAGGGAGAGGAGCACGGTCTCGGGCCATCGGGTGGTGATCCGGTATGTTCGGTCCATTTCAGGCCGGCTGCAGGGGAATGCTGGAACATGCACTGCGGGAAGCTGCGCCGTCTTTTTCCGGGTGCTCGGGGAATCCCCGAGGTGGGAGATGGCTTGCCTGAGGCTGGGGGTGGTTGGGCATGGCCGCTTTGGCAAAAGGGGAAGAGGAAGGGGGTGGGGAGTTACCTGTAGCTGCGTGAGAAAACGGGTATTCTTTGTTTTGTATTATTAGTTTGCATTTCTGTTGAAGAAAGAGTGGATGCCTTTTGAATGATGGAGGTGGTGCGTCGGTGTGCAGTTGTTTCGTTAGTTTGGCAGCCAGTCTCCAGCGATTCCTAGGCAGGGAAGGAGTGTTTCCCTACTCCTCCCCCTTCCTTGGTCGCTGTTTGCTGCTGGCTGGGTCGCGGGTAATCCTTCCAGCTGGGCCGCAGCTTGTCCTGTTCGCCCACGTCCCAGATGGTGACGGGCACGTTGTTTTCCAGCTCCTCTGACTCCATGTCAAGCGATCCCAAATATAGTCTTTGCTATGGGCCCTCTGGCACTCTTCAATACTGGCATTAGGCATTTAAACATTTCTCCCCCCCCCCCCCCCCCCCGGTCTATTTTTGCACATACCCACAGCAGGAATATTCTTCTCTCGTTCCAGCGGTGGTTCTGTGCTCTCCGTGCTGCACAGATAATGAGCCATTCTGCTGGGGAATGCTCCTCCCTTATTGTCACGTAGTTTCCTCTGATTGGTCCGTCTTACGTTGCCTAGTGTTGCCTGGGAACGGTGTTGTGATGGTCCTTTGTGTTTCAGAATGTTGAGGGTGTTTTTTCTGATTGGTCCGTCATGTGAGGGCGGGGCAGAGAGACATGGTCAGTGTTGTGGCTTCACCACCATGAATCCATGAACCCTTCAGGGAGTGACTGAGTGACTTCAGAACGTTGAGGGTGAGTTTTATTATAGTAGATGCTGCCATTTTTACAAAGTTTCCAATGAATAAGATGTGCCACCCTGTACTTTTCCAGACAGAAATTTGCCAACTATCAGATGAGTAACTATTTCTAGGCTTTTCTTACAGAACCTACAGATGTTATACCGGTTTTTCTGTGCTTGCTGTGAACCATCCTGTCCATAATCCACTGTCCTAGACCTTCATCTTTAGGTCAATTCACATCTCTTTAACCATTCATATGTCTATTTTTGATCAACAAATGGTTCCTGGAGTATTTCCTACTGTATTAATGCATTTGCCACTTGTTTTTTCTCATTTACTGAGCTAATTCCTTGATGATGTTTTTTTCTCTTCCTTTGCTTCGTTCCCAACTGATACCTCACTTTAAACATCCTAAAAACCCAACTGGCTGTAGGGTCCCCAAAATAGGTCTGGAAAGTCCTATTCTACCAATGAGATGTCTTCCCTCTCAATCGGCTGTAAACCACTATCAGCCTGATCATATAACTCCTTTTATGAAGAAAAAAAAATCTGCTCCAGCACAGCATGAAGAAAAACTATTTAGTAAATAGTTCTGTCAGAAACATGAGCTTAGATTGAAAGCTAAACTGTTTTTTTTTCCCTAAGAGAAAAGGAGAAATTAAATCTTAACTGCTAATTTTTTTCCTTTACTCCCATCAGATCAGTCCAGGAGTGTGGGTCGACTCCACCGTCAGGCAGGTTGAGATAGAAAACTACAGGAGTGCGCTCTGCTCTATAAGGATACTCTGTGGTTCCCACATCTCAGTATTTTGTGTAACAAAGCAGAGGCATCCTTGTAAAGCATGAACTTTCATTTCTGATGAGAACAGAGCAAACTTGTAACAGAAACGGCATCACAAGATTCAACAAGAACATTAGCCTTCAGGAAGGCAAACTACTGCAAACCAATCTGCATCTCTGAAGAAGGGGAGGAAGCTAGACTGATCTGGTGGGACTACAGGAAAGAAAATTAGCAGGTAAGATCTAATTTCTCCTTCCTTAGCATCCACCAGATCAGTCCCGGAAGCATGGGATGTAACGAAGCAGTGCTCAATTAGGGAGGGATTCAGAGATCCCCACTGCAAGTACAGAAGGTCTAAAGGTAGCATCCTCCCAAGCAGTGACATCCATACGATAGTGTCTTGAAAAAGTATGGAGAGAGGACCATGTTGCCACTTTGCAAATATTCAACGGGGAGACTAATCTCAGCTATGCCCAAGATGCTGCTATTCCCCTAGTGGAATGTGCCTTCAAGGACAAGGGAAGTTGCTTGCTCACAAGCAAATATACCAAAGAAATTATTTATTTCAACCAGTGTGCTCTCGTCACTTTAGAGGTATCTTCCTCTTTTTTTTCTTCCCAAATAAAATTAACTTATCTGGAAGAGATTAATGATTTTCAAAGAGCTGATATCTAATCAAGGCTCTCTGAACATCCAAAAACCTCAAGGATAAACATTTTGCACCATAATCCTCCTTATGAAAGGAAGGAAGCACCAGAGTCTGATTTAAGTGAAAAGTCAAGACCACATCTGAGAGGAAGGAAGGAACAGTACAAACGGAGACTCCCACTTTCATGAAGCGCAACACGGATCCCTACAGAAAAGCATTTGTAATTCAGAAACTTGGCGAGCCAAAGAGATTGCCACCAGAAAAACTGTCTTAAATGTAAGATCTTTAATCGTAGCCCTTTTTAGTGGTTCAAAGGGGACCTTCTGAAGAGCCTTGATGACTAGACTCAAATGCCATTGCAGACAAACTGACTTAACTGGTGGGTAGGAGCCAATTAACCCCTTTTAGAAAACGAATCACATCAGGGTGAGAGGCTAAAGAGGTGTTCTCTAGATGGTCCCTAAAACAAGCCAGCGCTGCAGCCTGGACCTTCAAGGAACCCAGGGCGAGACCCTTCAAGAGACCATCCTGCAGAAAACTCAGAATTTGAGGCAGTGTCACCCAGTCTGGAAGAAGAGCTTGTTCAGAACACCAACCACTTTGGGTCGCTTATACTTCTCTTATTCATTTGGTAAAAGAGGGTAGAGATTACCCATAGTCCTTCCCACCTTAAGCCCCACATCAGATGTCTCCCATTCTGCCAAACCATAGACTGGATGGTGTAATGAGCTAGAAAGACTTGAGGCAGCTTCCTATAACCATCCATGATGGAATCTCCAGGGGAGGGAGTGTCTGGAAGAACCAGAGAAAAAAATGTGCACAACTTCCAAGGACTTCACTAAGAGGGTTGGCAGCTCTGAGGAACAAGGCCCGAGAAGCCATGCACTATGCTTGATCAGACAGAGCTGGACACACTCAGAATCCAAGGAATCCCCTTGGTCCAAGTGTAGATGTTTGGACACAGAAGTCAAGCCAGGTACAGCAGAGACAGAACCAGCTTCCTGAACTACTCTGTTCATCTTAAGTAAATAAGCCTGGTGAAGGAGCATGAACTCACAGGAGAAGGGAGGATCCTCTTCCAGAGACCCAGGGGACAGCGCTAAACTTGAATCCTGCAGCCCCCTGACACTGTGCACCTGAAAAATCAGCCTGCTGCCCAGCCCCAGGAGACTGGAAGGTAAAATGGCTGCCGTTCCCTTAATTTCTGAGGGCAAGCCATGGTTTCTCTCACACAAAACAGAGTTGCCTTTCCTTGAACCAGGTACACTGTCTGAGATCAAATGACATTCCTCCAACCGCAGAAGCCAGCAGACACAATAGGCTGATGTGGTTCAGTGCATTCCACAGCATTAGCAGCGCTTTACTGCCTCAGCCGGCACTGCCGATGTGGAGCCAGCAAAGCAAATGGCCCAACAAAGGCACCTCCGGGCAGGGAAGGAATAGCAGCAGTTGCAGAGCTTGACCAGCCGAAACACCTGTCCCCCCCCCCCCAAGACCCAAGGAAGCAAACAGGGGAGGCTTACCATCAGCTGCCTGCAGATCAACATTCCCACTGCAGATATGTCCCTTTAGATACCTGAAGAATCTTTATTTTTTTTAGTAGAGAATAAATATCCATGGGGGGGAGAGAAGGGGGAAGGGATCCAAATCACTGGGTCTACCCCCAGGCTAACAGCCAGCACTTGCCCAAGGCACTCCCCAGCTCTACTCGGTATCAGCTGTCAACTAGCCCAGGAGCAGGCCTCAACCTTCAGTCCAGGAGCTGCACTTCCAAGCACCTTCCACCTGCTGTAGATAGAAATTGGCGTTGAAGCTGTAGAGTATCCTTAGAAAATGCTCTATATCTCCACTTCCTGGTTAGAGGACTCAACCTTCATTTCCTGGACTGATCTGGTACATGCTAGAGGAATGGGAAAAATGTAAATATTAAATGTTTGATCTACTCTTACTGTACACCGCATTGAGTGAATTCCTTCAAAAAGGTGGTAAATAAATCCTAATAAACAAAATAGTAAATAAATAAATAAGATTTAATGCTAAACAAGTAAAGCTTATTATCATCACCTGACAGAAATATTGGCTTATTCTCTTTCTGTGCCTTATCAAAGGCTTCCTGGCCCCAAGGATACCTAGAAAAGAAATAAAGGGCGAAAAGTAAGCAAAGTGAATGCTTCTGCGGGGATTCACCTTTCTTTTCACATCTTAAAGAGAGTTCCTGGGGCAGGGACTACTGGGAAATGTACATTAGCAGGGTTCCCTTATTGGTATCATACTCAAAGACTCTTTCTGTAGTTATCATCCCTTCAAACTCATACGGATTGACAAGCACAAATCTATACCAAACATCCACAACAAGCCATACCGATATGCATTGATACCTGACAACAAAACCTAACCGTACAAAAATGCTGTGCCGGGGTCACCACTATTGATTGACCACACTGGAATTTTAGAGGAACAGGACCATGAGTTTAAAACAACACAGGGGCTGGCAAAGGGATGATTGCGGCTATAAAGGGCCATGGTGTCTGTCTAATCATTCATAAGCACTCGCCAACAGTGCTGCATGTCATCAATGTCTGCACTTAAAAAAGGCGGAGAAAAACAGCAGAGGTGGTGGTTTACCATCATTATGGCTAAAAGCATATATGGGATTCCATTTCAGGCCTACTTTTAACCACAGTAAATGGAGGCATTCCCAGGAATATGTTTAGGTTAGGAGAAGAAAACAGCCTGTATAGCACAGATCAGTCACCTGCAGAAATAAGAGTGGCAAATACACATAGATGTTTTTCTGAACGTACACATCACAGGCAACTGCCAAAGGAAAACTACTTGTGTTATTTCCCTTTAAAATGTCTATGGAGAAATTAGGTCTTACTAATTTTCCTTCCTTTAGTCCCATCAGACCAGTCCAAAACTTGTGAATACTGTATCCATCAATCAGCAGGTTGATGGACACAAAACCCGCCAGTTCAGGACTGGTCTGGTGAGAACACTAAGGAAAGAGTATTTATGCTAAATGTGTCCACACACATAATGATCATCATGAGCTAGTCAAAACTGCTCCCTGAAGGCTTTGAAAAGTCAACAGAGATAATAAAAATAAGCACTTCCTTCACAAGTGCAAACAAACACATAGCCATAAGTACATGTGGATCAATATTCTAAAGCTCTTATGCAATCAGCAGCAAGGCCAACCGCATAAGTACTTTTTATTAAATCCAAATCACTTAAACAAATAATTTTGACTATATAAATTCCTATACAGCCAAAATTATCCATCCATAAAGGGGGTGGGATTTGGGGTATTCCTAATCCCTTAGTTATTATTTATCCTGTTTGCCTGGCTTGGTTAGATTGTAAACTCTGTCGAGCAGGGTCCGTCTCTTGCATGTTTAGTGTACAGTGCTGCATACGTCTAGCAGCACTATAGTTCAAGATAGATGTACACATGGATGGAGCACACAATTCCACCTATGGGAGGGGCCAATTCTATAAATGGCGCTAAATAAAAAAAATTCAGTGCTAAGCACTATTCTATAAAGGGCACTGTAGGATAAATGCCCTTTAAAAAAATAGTGATTAAAGCCAATTCCCGCACCCAAAGTTGAAACCTGGTATAAATGCCAGCACCCAACTCTTGGCATTTTGGTGTGTAAATGGCATCACTCTACTGGAGAAGTACTACTACTACAAATCATTTCTATAGCGCTACCAGTCGTACGCAGCGCTTCACAACTGAACATGAAGAAAAGACAGTCCCTGCTCAAAAGAGCTTACAATCTAAGTCAAGACAGACAGACAGACAGACACGACAAATAAGGGATAAGGGTAGGACAGACAGTTAGGACACATAGAGGCGTATTTTCAAAGCACTTAGCCTTACAAAGTTCCATAGGATAATATGGAACTTTGTAAGGCTAAGTGCTTTGAAAATGAGCCCCATAGAGGCATATTTTCAAAGCACTTAGCCTTTCAAAGTTCCATAGAAACCTATGGAACTTTGGAAGGCTAAGTGCTTTGAAAATATGCCTCACAGAGAAAAGGAGTAGTCTAATGGTTAGTGC
This sequence comes from Microcaecilia unicolor, assembly GCF_901765095.1. Taxonomy (NCBI): domain Eukaryota; kingdom Metazoa; phylum Chordata; class Amphibia; order Gymnophiona; family Siphonopidae; genus Microcaecilia; species Microcaecilia unicolor. The sequence continues at coordinate 320,563,377 of NC_044036.1, read as the reverse complement.
GGTGGGTTAAGAAAATGGGGGGCTGGGTTCAATTCCCACTGTAACCTCATGGTAAAACACAGTGGGTCGAGATCCTGGGGAAGTGGGGACGATTCCCACAGCAGTGCCTTGTGAACATGGGCAAGTCACTTAACCCTCCATTGCCCCAGGTACAAATACCTGTGTGTGAACCGCTTGGGTGTAGGCAGTATGTAAGTTGTGAAAATCAATAAATAAAATCAACACTGCTTGCAACTTTTCTGAATGTCCCTCCCCTTTTTAGTTGCAAGCTACAGGTTTTAAGTTCACAGTATTATAGAATAGTGCATAAGAGGGGAAAGGGAAATGGGACTTGATATACCACCTTTCTGAGGTTTTTGCAACTACATTCAAAGCGGTTTTACATATATTCAGGAACTTATTTTGCACCAGGGGCAATGGAGGATTAAGTGACTTGCCCAGAGTCACAGGGAGCTGCAGTGGGAATTGAGCTCAGTTCCCCAGGATCAATGTCCACTGCACTAACCACTAGGCTACACCTCCACCTCCACATGCAAGAAGATGCATGCGCAAAACCAAATTAGTGCCAATTAACATCAACTGAGCCAATTAATTGATAGTTAACAGCTCTTTAACCAATCTGTTTGTACGTGCATCTTGGATCTTTGGCACCATATACAGAAGTTGGGGTATACATTATAGAGCGATTTGTAAAGTCTCTGACTCACCAGTCCACAGGGTTGCATGCATGCTGCAGAAGGTAGGGTGACTTCTCGTTAATCAGGCGGTTTGTCTTAGAGTGCACGTTGGACTTGCTGCCTTGGCCTTTGTTAGCCATGGTAAGGGGTCCTCCTTTATGAAGTGTTCTATTACGATTAAAGCAAAGATTCAGACGAGGGCTTGCATGCAATGTTGAGATTTACAGGACAGCAAATGCTGCCATAAAGACATTTACGTACACCCTGCATGGTTTCAGGATCCAAGAATACACATATATCTCTGGTTGTGTTATTCAAGTTATAAAGGGCCAGATATGCTTAGCATATTTTCCATAGACAGAAACGTGGATAAACTCACCAGTACACCTGGCCAAAAGTGTGTACATAGTTTGGGAAAAATATAAACTATGCTATTTATTTTTAGAAAAAAAAACTAACAACCAATTTACAAAGTTCATTAACACTGACTACAGAAAGCTCACTTCCTTTAACTTTACGAAAATGCTGTCGAGAAAGCAGGCCCGCAGCCTTAGGCCACAGCTATGAAGAGATCCGCATTCAGATCCTATTTCCAATAGGGTTAGCTGGGCCTAGACATGTTACTTCTTGGCCCAGAAATACAAGAATGGCATCTCTTTATGCTTTGGCAGGCCTCTGGACCTGGACAGCAGAGACCCAGTAAATAAATGTACTTAATACATTCATTAAATTTCAGTGCAACTGCACTCCAATATGCTATGTATTTGAACCTAAATCAGACAACTGCATTTTTTGTTGTGCTCCAGTACTTACTATTTTTAGTCCTATCGTGATCTCGCGTGATGAATTCTACAGTCACATTTGTCACACAAGCTCACGTGACTTGGAGGCTATGAATCCCACTGTTCCAGTGGAGTACATTATTTCTTAGCTTAGAGGTGGCTCTGTGTAGTATAAACTACCCCCTAAACAGGTTTGAGTTAGAAGGGACCAAGAATCTTCCCGCAGCACCTCTGCTGCCCCAAATCTGCCAAAAAAAAAAATGAAAATGCCTAAAGAAATGTTTTTTGGGTTTTTTTTCTTTTTTCCTTTTTTTGTTTGTTTTTTTTTTCCAGGCAGTTAGTCCTCCAAGATGGCTGCTATTCTGTTATGGAATGTTACTCACTTTGATTGATAGCTGCTTTAACCAATAGGGTTTTTTCATTCTCATATGCATGGATGTGAGGGACAGAAATAAGTCACAATAGGTCAGAACTGTGTGGTGGTGAGTATTTACAAACATTATAAGACAGGGCTCTCAGCAATTCACTCAGCACATACGTAAATCATACCATCCCATTATCTCAATGACCCCACGCATGGAACAAACTCCCCGAGCCCATACGCCAGGCCCCCTCCCTGCCCATCTTCAAATCTCTGCTTAAAGCCCACTTCTTCAATGTCGCCTTCGGCACCTAACCTCTACACCTCTGCCCAGGAAACCTAGACTGCCCAACTTGACATTTCGTTACTTAGATTGTAAGCTCCTTTGAGCAGGGACCGTCCTTGTTTATTTTGTACAGCGCTGCGTAACCCTAGTAGCGCTCTAGAAATGTTAAGTAGTAGTAGTATGTGCTAGAGTGGACTCCTTGGAGCTCTAAGGAGATCTATATTTTATTACACCCTCCTCCCTGAGGAGGAAGGCAACAACAGGAAAGGAAGTTGTCATCATTGGTCAAGGGTGACACCTGGTGGCCACATTCAGGCTTCATTATGGTAGGGTCCCAGAAGACATCCAGGTAGCATATGGGGCTCAGCTGAATGACCATCACTGCAGCAGTCACACGAAGTTTGTTTGGAAGGGAATCATAAAAGGGGTGGGGGACCTGGAAGGGTGTCTGCTTCAGGTGCTGGTGTTGAATTGGCACCTCTCCCCTCCCCCCCCCCACCAAACCACCAATATGACCTCCCTAACCCCTCACCAAAAACAAAAAACCTGGCAAACTGTGCCCATAAAAGGGAAATAAAACAGGGGGGAAACCCTGGAGAGCTGAAGAAAGCTCATGTTCCAGATTTCAGGCTGAATTCAAACTGAGATGGAGGTAACAGGGACCAGGAAGAAAGTGTCAGGCCAAAATACGACAGAGTGGATTACTGAGCACCCCTTAACAGCCAACTTTTCAAAATCACTAGGGGTGCTAAGCCCAGTGGAAATAACCCTTCCTTGGACTCATACAAGAAATTTTTTCAATATTGGAGGTGGTCAAGCATTCACAGAGTCGGCTCCTATGCCCCTTAATATATTTTTAAAAAAGAAGTCTGATAAAAGTGATTCTGGTTACGAAAACTTGTGGCTGATCCAAACAAGGACTTGTACCAAACCGAAGATTCTCCATCTTTATACTCCTACCACATTCCCTCAGTGCCCAATGAGTTCCAGGACATGAAAAAGGATCCCCAGTCAGTCACTCTTCTCCACAGCAGTTCTGAGATTAATCACTGAACAAAGCACCTAGGGCCTGATTGATTTCTCCACCCCCCCCCCCCCCCCCAGACCAAGAATGAGAAATAAAAATCCTGTGCAAACCAGTCCATAAGTATTGCAAATCCCTCCTGCTCTCTTTCTCTAACTACTTCTCAATTAGACAGAGAACAGGGGGGGGGGGGAAGGAGGAGAAAAGGAGGTACGCTCTCTCTTCCAAAGAGGCACACATGCTCCTTCACTACAATTACATAACTAATAAGACTGGGATTACTCTTTTATTCTTTCCCTAAAAGGACTAAAAATTGCCTTTCTGAAAAGGTCACATGACAATAGTTTTTTTTCTTTATTTGTACCCCGCGCTTTCCCACTCATGGCAGGCTCAATGTGGCTTAGGTACTTGTTTGTACCTGGGGTAATGAAGGGTTAAGTGACTTGCCCAGACTCACAAGGAGCTGCCTGTGCCTGCAGTGGGAATTGAACCCCGTTCCCCAGGCCCAAAGTCCACCACTTTAACCACTAGGCCACTCCTCCACTCATTCATTAAGTTTTTTGACCATCATACACATCTTTGTGTGTGTACATTACTACTACTATTTAGCATTTCTATAGCGCTACAAAGCGTACGCAGCGCTGCATTATCCTGAGAACTCAGCTGCACTATTAATGTTTGTAGCTGCAAAAAAAAAAACTTGCTTTTGTTCTTACACAACACCACCAAAGATATTTCAGCTATTTCTCAAGGCAGATTTTTCCCCACTTTGACTATTCTTCCTGCTAAAAAAATGTTCCTTTGATTTTGAAGATTTACTGAAAAATGAAAATGTCACCCTGTAGCATGTATTCCTCTTACTGTGATGTTTCTTTGTAGCATAAGCTATACAGAGAGTTTGCTCGGGAGCAAAGTTAATAAACATATTAGTAATGACGAGCACAGAGCAATTAAAGTGCTGTTGTGATGGTCAAAAGTGTTTCATCCAGTGCAATTATGGCCATCCCAGAAAACCCCAGTGCACCTCTTTTTCACTTATGAGTCCTACTGTTCTACATGCCCCACTGTCCTCCTCATCACACACACAGCTCAGACAGAGAAATGTATTCCTAGAAAATATAGATAAGGAGTAGAACTCTCCATCCCAAAGAAAAAGGACAGATACTTCCAGCCAGGGCCAGGCAAATGATATAACCCTGGAAATCGGAGGTCAAGATCAGGAGCTCCCAAAACACAAGCTCAGAGAAAAGACAGGAAAGACAACTCAGGGGCCAGGAACAAATGTACACCTGGAAATCAGAGGTCAAGATCAGGGGCTCCCAAAACCCAAGCTCAGAGAAAAGACAGGCAAGACAACTCAGGGGCCAGGAACAAATGTGCACCTGGAAATCAGAGGTCAAGATCAGGAGCCCCCAAGCTCAGAGAAAAGACTGGCAAGACAACTCAGGGGCCAGGAACAAATGTACACCTGGAAATCAGAGGTCAAGATCAGGGGCTCCCAAAATCCAAGGGGCTCCCAAAATCCAAGCTCAGAGAAAAGACTGGCAAGACAACTCAGGGGCCAGGAACAAATGTACACCTGGAAATCAGAGGTCAAGATCAGGAGCCCCCAAGCTCAGAGAAAAGACAGGCAAGACAACTCAGGGGCCAGGAACAAATGTGCACCTGGAAATCAGAGGTCAAGATCAAGGGCTCCCAAAACCCAAGCTCAGAGAAAAGACAGGCAGACAACTCAGGGGCCAGGAACAAATGTGCACCTGGAAATCAGAGGTCAAGATCAGGAGCCCCCAAGCTCAGAGAAAAGACAGGCAGACAACTCAGGGGCCAGGAACAAATGTACACCTGGAAATCAGAGGTCAAGAACAGGGGCTCCCAAAACCCAAGCTCAGAGAAAAGACAGGCAAGACAACTCAGGGGCCAGGAACAAATGTACACCTGGAAATCAGAGGTCAAGATCAGGGGTCCCCAAGCTCAGAGAAAAGACAGGCAGACAACTCAGGGGCCAGGAACAAATGTACACCTGGAAATCAGAGGTCAAGAACAGGGGCTCCCAAAACCCAAGCTCAGAGAAAAGACAGGCAAGACAACTCAGGGGCCAGGAACAAATGTACACCTGGAAATCAGAGGTCAAGATCAGGGGTCCCCAAGCTCAGAGAAAAGACAGGCAGACAACTCAGGGGCCAGGAACAAATGTACACCTGGAAATCAGAGGTCAAGATCAGGGGTCCCCAAGCTCAGAGAAAAGACAGGCAAGACAACTCAGGGGCCAGGAACAAATGTACACCTGGAAATCAGAGGTCAAGATCAGGGGTCCCCAAGCTCAGAGAAAAGACAGGCAGACAACTCAGGGGCCAGGAACAAATGTACACCTGGAAATCAGAGGTCAAGATCAGGGCTCCCAAAATCCAAGCTCAGAGAAAAGACTGGCAAGACAACTCAGGGGCCAGGAACAAATGTACACCTGGAAATCAGAAGTCAAGATCAGGAGCCCCCAAGCTCAGAGAAAAGACAGGCAAGACAACTCAGGGGCCAGGAACAAATGTGCACCTGGAAATCAGAGGTCATGATCAGGAGCCCCCAAGCTCAGAGAAAAGACAGGCAAGACAACTCAGGGGCCAGGAACAAATGTACACCTGGAAATCAGAGGTCAAGATCAAGGGCTCCCAAAACCCAAGCTCAGAGAAAAGACAGGCAGACAACTCAGGGGCCAGGAACAAATGTACACCTGGAAATCAGAGGTCAAGATCAGGGGCTCCCAAAACCCAAGCTCAGAGAAAAGACAGGCAAGACAACTCAGGGGCCAGGAACAAATGTACACCTGGAAATCAGAGGTCAAGATCAGGGGTCCCCAAGCTCAGAGAAAAGACAGGCAGACAACTCAGGGGCCAGGAACAAATGTACACCTGGAAATCAGAGGTCAAGATCAGGGGCTCCCAAAATCCAAGCTCAGAGAAAAGACAGGCAGACAACTCAGGGGCCAGGAACAAATGTACACCTGGAAATCAGAGGTCAAGATCAGGAGCTCCCAAGCTCAGAGAAAAGACAGGCAAGACAACTCAGGGGCCAGGAACAAATGTACACCTGGAAATCAGAGGTCAAGATCAGGGGCTCCCAAAATCCAAGGGGCTCCCAAAATCCAAGCTCAGAGAAAAGACTGGCAAGACAACTCAGGGGCCAGGAACAAATGTACACCTGGAAATCAGAGGTCAAGATCAGGAGCCCCCAAGCTCAGAGAAAAGACAGGCAAGACAACTCAGGGACCAGGAACAAATGTACACCTGGAAATCAGAGGTCAAGATCAGGGGCTCCCAAAACCCAAGCTCAGGGAAAAGACAGGCAGACAACTCAGGGGCCAGGAACAAATGTACACCTGGAAATCAGAGGTCAAGATCAGGGGTCCCCAAGCTCAGAGAAAAGACAGGCAAGACAACTCAGGGGCCAGGAACAAATGTACACCTGGAAATCAGAAGTCAGACTCTGGGCTTGTACCTCCCAATTCCAGAAAGAAGGGACACACACTCTCTCTCTCAGAACTCGGGCCCTTCCTCCCGGCCCAGCTATAAGTGCTCCCGATCTCGGCCCATGGGTACCTTCGGCTGCAGCTAGTAGCTAGTTTCGGTTCGGCCCGACAGAGCAGCGCGTGGGCCCCATTGAGCCAGCGGATTGGGCCGACGAGCATGGCCCGGTCCGGTGTCGCCGCGACAGACTACGAACTGATCCGGACCGGCAGCAAGCCAGACCGACAGAGGGCGCTAGAGGTTCGCGAAACCCGGGCCTAAGCTGAAAGAAGGACCGCTTCCGGGAAGAGTCGGTACCGGGACGGGTTGGTATTGGTTTACATCTGGAAAGTGCCAGTACCCGACCTGCTTGGGTTCCGGAGTACCGACAAAAGGGCCAGGAAAGGCAGGTACCCATTTTGCAAGCGGGAAGATCCGGTACCGTCTGGTCCTGGTTAAATCTTGCCCTGATATATATCCATCCGTGGCCCATGTGGCTTTACTCTGCTCCCTGCCAAGGAATAGGGTGTAAAGGTAAAAACACTGGGGGTAAAATGGGGCAGGGTAATAAGAGGAAAGATCAGCAGCAGGCAATTTAACAAGAGCTAGAGAAATATGAAAAAGAGACAGGTTTTCAAAAGAAGAGGCCGTAAAAGTAAGGGTAAAAGTCTTAGGATTAAAAAAAAAACCCCATAACATAGTAAAGACAGCAGAAAAAAATCTCAGTCTGCTCACTAACCCCGCCCACACTGCTGCCTCTGGTTATATCCCAGTTGCCACCCCACACAGTGCAATTGCCTGCCAGATTTCTTATTTAGATGGCCAGGTTCAACCGGGGGTTTTTTTTTGGGGGGGGGGGGAGGGCAGTATATCCTCCCCTGTGTTGGTGCTAATGCAGAATTGGTCCCCCTCCCCCTACTGACATCATGACTGTCTTACTAGAGAATGACATGGGGACGGGGCAGGGACAAATCCCACCTGGATTAGACAGGGACAGAGCCCACTGGGATGGGATGGGATGGGATGGGATGGGGACAGAGTGGACGGGGACAAAGTTTGTCCCTGTGTCATTTTCTACTTTGAAGCCTGTTAATGAACTGGACTGTTATTTATGTCTGAGTGATGCAGACGACAATATTTAGATTTTTGGAAAAACAAGCAAACATGCTGGCCACAACTAGCAAAATTTGCATGGGGGGATCGTGTACATGCCTTCTAAGAAGACAAGTTGTTCATTTTTATTATTGTTTTCTATTTGTGATTTATAAACAACAGTTGCACAGCATATTGTTCCTTTCTATACTTTAATAAAGAAGATTTTTAAATATAAAATCATAAGTGTTCGAGGCTTCTGCAGGTGAAGACAGAGCCCACTGGGGTGGGGACAGGAATAGAACCTGCGGGGATGGGGTGGGGACAGAGACAGAACCCACAGGGACAAACTGTGTGTTTACTGCAGGAACACCCATTCTCTGCCCCTGACGTGACACACCTCTTTTTAAAAAAAAAAAACATGATTAGCATGTGCACATTTGCCAGTTACCACAGGATGTCTGAGCATCTCCCATGTTACACCACTTTAAACTGCATTAAGTTAAGACTGCCAACTGGATCCAGATTCACAGGACAGGGTTGATCCAGTCCAGGGTTTACCCCATTGAACGCAGGGAATGCAATGGTGAAATCGGAACTACAAGTCCCAGCAGGCACACTCAGGAATTTGTTGCCAGAGAATGTAGTAAAAGCAGTTATGTCCATTACGTTCTTTAGTTTTGTTGTGTTGCAGAGATCAGGCATTTAAGTTGGATCGGTAGGGTATGCCTTTTTAAACAGGTTGTTTTTTAGTGTTTTCCGGAGGTTTAGGTGGCCGTTCGTAGTTTTCAAGGCTTTTGGTAATGCGTTCCACAGTTGTGTGTTTATGTAGGAAAAACTGGACGCCTAAGTTGATTTGTATTTGAGTCCTTTGCAGCTTGGGTAGTGCAGATTTAGGTGCGTTCGTGTTGATTCGGATGTGTTTCTAGTTGGTAGGTCGATCAAGCCTGTCATGTATCCCGGAGCTTCGCCGTAGATAATTTTGTGAACCAAAGTGCAGATTTTGAAAGCAATGTGTTCTTTGATTGGGAGCCAGTGTAGTTTTTCGCGAAGGGGTTTTGCACTTTCAAATCGCGTTTTTCCGAAGATAAGCTTAGCTGCCGTGTTTTGAGCAGTCTGACGTTTCTTTAAGGTTTGTTCTTTGCATCCCGCATAAATTCCATTGCAGTAGTCTACATGGCTTAGTACCATTGATTGTATCAGGATGCGAAATGGTTCCCCTCGGGAAGAATTGTTTCACGCGTTTGAGTTTCCACATTGAGTGGAACATTCTCTTTGTTGTGTTACCCCAGCCTTGCCTCTCAGAAGGGTCCTGTAAGAGTGTGCAATTGGACTTCATCATTTTAAATATTAAATATGCCCCTTGACACTTTCACCCAACTACAAAATCAGAGCAGTTTCTAAGAAGATATTTGCCTGCGTAAATGAGCTATTTAAACATTAAATAAGCATTTTAAAAAATTACCCACCCTTCCTGCAAATACAAGTACATCCTGATGGTTCTTGGCTGTCAGGACTTACTCTCTTGCCTAGACTGCATCCGATTTTTGCCGCCTCCGATGCCGACATCCTCGGCAACTACCTAAGCCGACCCTAAGTATCTGTATTCGGGGTCCCAATAGGAAGTGCCTGTATTTGCAGTTTGTCTTAATGTTTCTGTATTTAAGATTTGAGAACGAAGTAGGTATGCTTGGGGGAAGGGTCACAAACTTTGGGAAAGACACTATCTTTTTTTTTTTTTTTTTTGCTTGGGTCCAATACAAAGCATCTGATGCCCACTGAGACATTAGCGCTATTAACCTCCTCCTCTAGCTCGTTAGCTTTTTCACATTGATTTCCAATTTTTGCTTCACTGAGGGGAAAGTGCAAATGCAAGCAAGGCCGACAGCTGCTACAGTGCTTGTGGGAAACACAGGAGCCAAACCATTTCTGCTGAAGGGTAAAATAATGGAAACTATTATAAAGAATAAAGTTACAGAACACATAAATAAACATGGTTTATTGGGACAGGGTCAGCATGGTTTCAGCCAAAGGAAGCCTTGCCTCACCAATTTGCTTTATTTCTTAGAAGGTGTGAGTAAACATGTGGGTAACGGTGAGCCTATTGCTGCAATGTATCTACATTTTCAGAAAGCTGTTGATAAAGTTCCTCGTGAGAGACTCCTGAGAAAATTAAAGAGTCGTGGGATAGGAGGCAATGATCTGTTGTGGATTAGGAATTGATTATTGGACAGAAAACAAGGTAGGGTTAAATGGCCATTTCTGTCAGTGGAGGAGGGTGAATAGTGGAGTGCCACAGGGATCTGTACTGGGACCACTGCTATTTATAAATGATCTGGAAATCGGAACGACTAGTGAGGTGATTAAATTTGCAGATGACACAAGACTTCAAGGTTGTTAAACACATGCGGATTGAGAGAAATTGCAGGAAGACCTTAGGAAACTGGAAGACTGGGCATCCAAATGGCAGATGAAATTTAATGTGGACAAATGCAAAGTGCTGCATTGGGAAGAATAATAGTTACCAAATACTAGTGTCCACCTTGGGCATCAGCACCCAAGAAAAACATCTAGGTATCGTGGTAGACAGTACTCTGAAATCTTCTGCCCAGTGTGTGGCAGTGACCAAAAGCAAAATAAGACTAACAATGCTATAATTCCTTTGTATCACTCCATGGGGCGACCTTACCTTGAGTATTGCATTCGTTTCCGGTTGCTGTATCTCAAAAAATATATAGTGGAATTAGAAAAGGTTCAAAGAAGAAGGATCAAAATGATAAAGGGGATGGAACTCCTCTCATATGAGGAAAGTCTAAAGAGGTTAGGGCTCTTCAGCTTGGAAAAGAGACGGCTGAAGAGAGATGTGATTAAGGTCTATAAAATCCTGAGTGGTGTAGAATGAGTAGAAGTGAATCGATTTTTTTTTTTTTTACTCTTTCAGAAAGTACAAAGACTAGGGGTCACTCAATGAAGTTACATGGAAATACTTTTTCACTCAACGAATAGTTAAGCTCTGGAACACTTTGCTCAAGGTTGTAGTAGCAGTGGTTAGAGTACCTGAGTTTAAAAAAGGTTTGGGCAAGTTCCTGGAGGAAAAGTCCATAGTCTGCTATTGAGACAGACATGGGGAAGCCACTGCTTGCCCTAGGATTGATAGTCTTGAATGTTGCTACTATTTGGGTTTGTGCCAGGTATTTGTAACCTGGATCGGCCGCTGTTGGAAACAGGATACTGGGCTAGATGGGCACGTATCTACTACTACTACTACTATTTAGCATTTCTATAGCGCTACAAGGCATACGCAGCGCTGCACAAACATAGAAGAAAGACAGTCCCTGCTCAAAGAGCTTACAATCTAATAGACAAAAAATAAATAAAGTAATCAAATCAATTAATGTGAACGGGAAGGAAGAGAGGAGGGTAGGTGGAGGCGAGTGGTTACAAGTGGTTACTAGTCAAAAGCAATGTTAAAGAGGTGGGCTTTCAGTCTAGATTTAAAGGTGGCCAAGGATGGGGCAAGACGTAGGGGCTCAGGAAGTTTATTCCAGGCGTAGGGTGCAGCGAGACAGAAGGCGCGAAGTCTGGAGTTGGCAGTAGTGGAGAAGGGAACAGATAAGAAGGATTTATCCATGGAGCGGAGTGCACGGGAAGGGGTGTAGGGAAGGACGAGTGTGGAGAGATACTGGGGAGCACCAGAGTGAATACATTTATAGGTTAGTAGAAGAAGTTTGAACAGGATGCGAAAACGGATAGGGAGCCAGTGAAGGGTCTTGAGGAGAGGGGTAGTATGAGTAAAGCGACCCTGGCGGAAGATGAGACGGGCAGCAGAGTTTTGAACCGACTGGAGAGGGGAGAGGTGACTAAGTGGGAGGCCAGCAAGAAGCAGATTGCAGTAGTCTAAACGAGAGGTGACAAGGGTGTGGATGAGGGTTTTGGTAGAGTGCTCGGAAAGAAAGGGGCGGATTTTACGGATGTTGTAAAGAAAGAAACGACAGGTCTTGGCGGTCTGCTGGATATGAGCAGAGAAGGAGAGAGAAGAGTCAAAGATGACCCCAAGGTTTCGAGCTGAGGAGACAGGGAGAATGAGAGAGCCATCAACAGAAATAGAAAACGGGGGGAGCAGGGAGGTGGGTTTGGGGGGGAAAATGAGAAGCTCGGTTTTGGTCATATTTAATTTCAGGTGGCGTTGAGACATCCAGACAGCAATGTCAGACAAGCACGCTGAAACTTTGGTTTGGATGCAAGGTGAGATATCAGGGGTAAAAAGGTAGATTTGGGAGTCATCAGCATAGAGATGGTAGGAAAAGCCATGGGATGAGATTAATGAACCAAGGGAAGAAGTGTAGATAGAAAAGAGGAGGGAACCAAGAACAGAACCCTGAGGTACGCCGACAGGCAGAGGGATAGAAGTAGAAGAGGATCCACCAGAGTGAACACTAAAGGTGCGGAGGGAGAGGTAGGAAGAGAACCAGGAAAGGACAGAGCCCTGGAATCCAAGTGAGGACAGGGTATCGAGAAGTATGCTGTGATCGACAGTGTCAAAAGCAGCGGAAAGATCAAGAAGAATGAGGATGGAATATTGACCTCTGGATTTAGCCAGTAATAGGTATCCCAGATTGGTGCCTAAAATAATTAGTTAATAGGCTCCAATGATTTAATTATTGGAGCTAACAAGCACTTAATTGGTACTACTTATGATTTGGGTACCCTTTACTGTAACAATGGGTGCCTAAATTGTATCGCACACAACTCAAAAGGGAGCATGGCCATGGGAGGGGCATGGGTGGGTCAGGAGCGTTCACAAAAGATGAATGCAGCGTTACAGAATAGCAGGGATCTGCGCCTAATTTGTGTGTTAAGATTTACACCAGGTTTCAGCTGGCGTAACAGCCAAAGTCAAGCTCCGAATTCAGTGCTCAGTGCTATTCTATAAAGGCTGCTCATCCTGAAATGCCCTTTGTAGAACAGCATTGAGCGCTGAATTTTCAGCACCGTTTATAGAATCTGACCATCCTTGTGGATCTCGTGGTAACTCAAGTGGTTGTGGGATCCCCAGGTCATGTTTGGTAATCCGGTACATTGTTCCAAACATGGTTGCTCCAATTTTCCAGCACGTTTAATATACATCAAAATGTTTTTCACCTCCTGGAAGGATAGAGATTGTAATGCACCCTTTGCAAAGCATCTGAGCCCAATCTAGCCTGTAGTCATTAACCCTCGGATTCTATATAGCACGCCTAGAGATCTGTTCCCGAAATCTAGGTGTATTCTATAACAACACATGTAACTTAATTGGCTGAAGTTAATTGGTGTTGATAGCAGCACTTAAGCAATAATAAAGGAATCCTGTTCAAAAGGAATGGATCTTCAGAAGCTTAGCGGAGATTAGGTGGCAGCACCAGTGGTTGGGAGGCGGGGCAAGTACTGGGCAGACGTCTACGGTCTATTCCCCCGAAAATGGCAAGGATAAATCAAGGTCAGGTATACATATAAAATAGCACATATGAGTTTATCTTGTTGGGCAGACTAGATGGACCGTACAGGTCTTTATCTGCCGTCATCTACTATGTTACTATCGGGCTTATTTTCGAAAGAGAAGGGCGCCCATCTTTTGACACAAATCGCAAGATGGGCGTCCTTCTCCCAGGGTCGCCCAAATCGGCATAATCGAAAGCCGATTTTGGGCGTCCTTAACTGCTTTCCGTTGTGGGGACGACCAAAGTTCACAGGGGCATGTCGGAAGTGTAGCGAAGGTGGGATCTGGGGCGTGCTTAACACATGGGCGTCCTCGGCCAATAATGGAACAAAGAAGGGTGTCCCTGACGAGCACTTGGCCGACTTTACTTGGTCCATTTTTTCTTGTGATCAAGTCTCAAAAAGGTGCCTGAACTGACCAGATGACCACCGGAGGGAATCGGGGATCACCTCCCCATACTCCCCCAGTGGTCACTAACCCCCTCCCACCCTCAAAAATAAACTTTAAAAATATATTTTGCCAGCCTCTATGCCAGCCTCAAATGTCATACCCAGCTCCATGACAGCAGTAGGCAGGTCCCTGGAGCACTTTTAGTGGATGCAGTGCACTTCAGGCAGGCGGACCCAGGCCCATCCCCCCCTACCTGTTACACTTGTGATGGTAAATGTGAGCCCTTCAAAACTCACCAGAAACCCACTGTACCCACATGTAGGTTCCCCCCTTCACCCCTTAGGGCTATGGTAGTGTTGTACAGTTGTGGGTAGTGGGTTTTGGGGGGGATTTGGGGGGCTCAGCACCCAAGGTAAGGGAGCCATGCACCTGGGAGCAATTTGTGAAGTCCACTGCAGTGCCCCCTAGTTTGCCCAGTTGGTGTCCTGGCATGTGAGGGAGACCAGTGCATTACGAATGCTGGCTCTTCCTACGACCAAATGGCTTGGATTTGGTCGTTTCTGAGATGGGCGTCGGCTTCCATTATCGCCGAAAACCGGGGATGACCATCTCAAAGGACGATCATCTCTAAGGTCGACCTAAATGTTGATATTTGGGCGTCCCCGACTGTATTATCGAAACGAAATATGGACGCCCATCTTGTTTCGATAATACGGGTTTCCCCGCCCCTTCGCCGGGACATCCTACAAGGACGTCCTCAGGAAAACTTGGGCACCCCATTCGATTATGCCCCTCCATGAGCACTAATTGTTGATAATTAGAATTTACACGCAAAACTTGCTAAGTGTATTCTGTAATGAACTGCGCCTAAATTGTAATGCGCACAGTTAAAAAAGGGTGTGGCTACGGCCAGGGAAATGGGCATTGCATGGGAGTTCCAAAATTTACATGCACAGTTATAGAATATGGCCCAGTGCACATAAATACGCGCAGGGATTTAGGCCATTTTGTCGGTCTAAGTGGACACATGTCGTTTTAGATGCTAAGATTTCCATCTAAGCATATTCTATATACCGTGCCTAAATCTAGGCGCTGGTTATAGAATACGCTTAGGCGGAAATCTTTACCATACAGATGTTTTAGGCGCCATATATAAAATCTGGCCCTAAGCTGTGCTGCTGGTTTGTTACAGTTTATCAGGCGCCACAATATCACACCTAGGGGGACGGCTCCCTTTCTGTGAAAAAGATTGAATTCTTCTGTGTCCATGGAGATAACTTGCATCTCTTTAGAGTTTTTTAAGTGTAAAATGTTTGGGCATCACTGCTGGCCTCGGAGATTTATGAGCCATGGATTATTTGGTGAAAACATGTACTCAATTGGTTGAGCAGAGCTTCCTGCTTCATAAGGGTACATGGGTTGCAACAGACCCTGTAAGCAAACCTCATTGGTCATTTCCATTGGCCTCAATTCTATCAGAAAGACGCTTATCAGATCATATCAGTAACTCTGTGTGTCTCCCCCCCCCCCCCCCCATCACCCACAACTTTGAACCAGCCACAGGGAGGTAAGGATGTGACTTTTGTAGCTTAGAGGGGTACAGATGCAATTAGTGATGGTGTTTTGTGGCCAAGAAATATGTGTTTAGGACATTAAATTGCAAGTCAGGTGGAAACTGGGGAGCAGAAGACCATTTGAATTATTGAGTGTCTAACTGAAGCAAGATATAATGTGCAAAAGTGAAATCCGACTTAAGTATCCCATTTCCAGCTACAAGTGGAGATTTGAAATAGAATGTATTTGGTTTGGGGGAGGGATGGCTTGAGTTCACCAAGTCAGCAGGAAAGCAAACCCCAGATCTGCCTATCTATTCAAATATTAATACCAGGCTACAGACACAACTTGAGAACATTAAACATGAATAGAGTTTAACTTGCTCTGTCTCTGACACAATGCACATGTTGCGGGCCTGCCTCTTTCTTCATCTTCCCTCCTGTGCTGACAGCTCTCAAAGGAAAGTGTTTGGCATGCTGGAATGCCTCAGACCTGTTTATTGTTTGTACAAAGCAGATGGAGATCCCAGGCAAACAGCAAAACAGGTCCTGAGGAGACCCCCTCAGGGTTGGCATGGAAACGGAGCCCAGCAAGTGTGCCTGGCTCTAATTTGGACTGGCAGACGTCAGAGCTGAACTATTCTGTCTGATGGGAGCATTGATTCAGCTGAAAAGCAATGCCAGCCCTAGAGTGAAAAATAAATGGCCTTCCTATTCCCCCATCAGACTGCCCCCGAAGTACTTCCAAGCTGGAGTGCTGAGCCTTTCACAGGCATAAATGAGCTCCATTCTTCCCAGCACAAGAGCTAGAAAGGAACAGCAGCTGACATCTAGTTAAATGGAACAACAAAGCTGTCTTCTGTAACTCTGACATTAATTCCATTTTCTAAAGTGCAGTGATAGAGATCTGAATCGAAAGCTACAGGGTAAGCCTGAAAATGATGAATACAGGGAATAGGATCCATATTGCAGCGAGGCATAGGGAGCAGGATCCATACTGCACTGAAACATAGGAAGCAGGATCTATACTGCACCGAGGCACAGGGAGCAGGATCCATATTGCAGCAAGGCATAGGGAGCAGGATCCATACTGCACTGAAACATAGGGAGCAGGATCTATACTGTACTGAGGCATAGGGAGCAGGATCTATACTGCACCGAGGCACAGGGAGCAGGATTATACTGCAGTGAGGCATAGGTAACAGGATCCATGCTGCACTGAAACATAGGGAGCAGGATCCATACTGTACCGAGGCATAGGGAGCAGGATTTATACTGCACTAGAACAGAGAAAGCAGGATCTATACTGCACTGAGGCATAGGGTGCAGGATTTATACTGCACTGAGGCACAGGGAGCAGGATCTATACTGCACTGAGGCACAGGGAGCAGGATCTATACTGCGCTGAGGCATAGGGAGCAGGATCTATACTGCACTGAAACAGAAAGCAGGATCTATACTGCACTGAGGCATAGGGTGCAGGATCTATACTGCACTAAAACATAGAAAGCAGGATCTATACTGCACTGAGGCACAGGGAGCAGGATCCATACTGCATTGAAACATAAAAAGCAGGATCTATACTTCTCTGAGGCATAGGGAGCAGGATCTATACTGCACTGAGGCACAGGGAGCAGGATCTATACTGCACTAAAACATAGAAAGCAGGATCTATACTGCACTGAGGCATAGGGAGCAGGATCTATACTGCACTGAAACAAAGCAGGATCTATACTGCACTGAGGCATAGGGAACAGGATCTATACCGCACTGAGGCACAGGGAGCAGGATCTATACTGCACTGAGGCATAGGGAACAGGATCTATACCGCACTGAGGCACAGAGAGCAGGATCTATACTGCACTGAAACAGAATGCAGGATCTATACTGCACTGAGGCACAGAGAGCAGGATCTATACTACACTGAGGCATAGGGAGCAGGATCTATACTGCACTGAAACAAAGCAGGATCTATACTGCACTGAGGCATAGGGAGCAGGATCTATACTACACTGAGGCACAGGGAGCAGGATCTATACTGCACTGAAACAAAGCAGGATCTATACTGCACTGAAGCACAGGTAGTAGGACCACATTGCAGTAAGGGAAAAGGGGAGGGATACATACTGTGAGGCATAAGGAACTGGATCTACTTTAGTCACTAAAGGGCCCTTTTACAACGCCACAGTACAGCTACCGCGGCATTGGCATGCGTCAATCAGGCACTACCACAGGAGCCCAACACTATCGCCTACCCCCTCCATGCACCATTTCCATCGTGACGTTTTTTTTTCTGTTCCAGGGGCTTACCCGGCAGTAATCGGGCAGCACCACACACTGCTGGTTACCACCAGGTTAGTGCGGGAGCCCTTACCGCCTCCTAATTAGGTGACAGTATGGGCTCCCCTGCTGATGTCACTGCCGGCTTCCTTTTAGCACAGCATGGTAAAAGGGGCCCTAAACCAGAAAGGGGCAGGACAAAATATAAGGAATAAAGGAATAGGGAAGATGGGGAGGGCAAAAGACATGGGAGGAAGCTGGTGCTGGTTTCAGTTTGGGAATTTGTATTGTTTACTCAAAAGTAAAGATTTTAAATCAAATAATGGCATATCAAGCAGCATTAACTTGGAATGTGCTACTGCTGGAAATGAGAGCTCAAGATAACTTTGAGAAGAAATTGAAAACTTATCTTTTAAAGAAATATGTGCGTGGTTGATTGTGTTTTAAATTTTTTTTATTCTTGGAGTGCCTAGTTTCTATTTTGTGATCCACATGAGACCGTTTTTTTGGTAGTTTGTGTAATATAAGGTTTTATTTTTATTGTATTGCATTTTACTGTTTTTTTTTATTGAAAACCAGAGAGGACAACTGTGTAAGACTTACTGATCTGTCTTTATCTCTGGTAATTTACTATGCTAAATTTTCAAATAAAGGGCTTGCAATATCCTCTTCTTGAGTTACAGTATTGCACAGGATCTATGTAAACTGTTCTGCTACCCAAATTGGAATGGAAGGGTAGCCTAATGATTAGCACAGCAGAGTGAGATTCGGGGAAGCCAGGTTAAATTCCATGACTGCTCCTTATGATCTTCGACAGGTCACAACTCTCCTTGACCTCAGGTACAAGCTTCGATTGGAGCCCTCTGGAGAGAGGAAAACACCTAATGTACCTGTCACGAAATGCCTAGCCACCCACCTGGGGTTGCCCTGTGGCCACTTAGAGTGTCTATCCCCAGCATAGCTCAGGTCCGCCTGCACCTGATGCTTGTGCTCTACACTAGCACCCTCCTCCCACCAACTGGGTCCCAACCGCCTCTGGGTGAGTATCCTGCTCTCAAATTATCCCCAGTGATTTCTAGGTTACTGGGGCCACACTCCCAGTGGTCCCACATTTCCCAGAAAGCACTCACAGACCCAACACACAAACCACCAGGATTCTTTATCAGTCCAGACAAGCAGGGTGATCAAACAATTATGTTTATTCTCATAAAAATATTGAACAGTGGACAGAAAAAATGCAATCTGCAAACAAATAACAAGTAACTGAAAATGGATAAATTATAACACTAACTAAACATTTGTTTACTTTCTAAAAAGTACCTGGGAAGATCATGACATATAGCTGCTCACAAGTTATCATATGTAACTATTTACAGGGCCTTAGCAAAGAGATCCATCTCTCTCGTCTACCTGGCTAAGACTGGAGCAAAAGCCAGTACACTTCAAATTAAAATTAGCTCCTAGGCCAATCACAGTCCAGAACAAGAAAATTTCAAACATATACTGCTGCTTGCTCCCTGTTTGTGTTAAACTAAAAAGAGAACATTCTTTTTTTTTCTGTAACAGCTTTACAGCAAAGAAACCCCACCTGCTGGCCAAATAGGAGAAATACACTTCAAGACATAATTAATGCAGGAAAATATTCAATACATTTTACAGGCTTAAAACACACTTTCTTCACAGTACCCAAATGTAACTCACGTTGAACTACTATTGAAAAAGGCCTGAGCTAAATTCAAAACCTCAATGCACAATAGCAATCTAATTCAGTTGCATTAGATTTGTCAATCTACCTCTCTAAAGAAAGGCCTTCGGCTTATGATCTTACATCACAATGCATTGTGGTATTTGTAGACCTGCAGTTCCATTTGACATCAGTAAGAAAAGGTGTCAAAATGCCAGACATGGCCTAAAGAATTCCTCCAGAAACTGGGTCATTTGTCAGCCCTGTTACATGGCTGCACAGTCTAGACCCTGTTCCTCATTGCTGGTATGCACTTGGGATTCTTTTCCCCATGACTAGGGTCAGTAGTGTTTGATGACATTCATGATAAGGGATTCATTAATTGTATCAAATATTAGTCCCATGCAAGGACAATTACTGTTGGCACTACTAGTTAGATTCCCTCTCAGTCCTCCCTCCCCCTCATCCATTGAGTACTGACCTTCTCCCCAGTCAGACGTTCCCAACTGGCTGTGGCCTCTATCTCCTCTAACCCCAGTAGTCTCTTTCACTGTGTACAGCACCCCTCAACCCCTGCCATTCAGATTAGTTATTTATTCTCTCTGTCTCCCATCCCCTAGCGTCTCTCTATCAGTTGTCATCTCTAACAGCCATGCTCTGCTTCTCAGTCCAGCAGTCTCCCTCTCACTATATATACTGTGTCCTCTCAGCTTAGCAATCTCCCTCTCTCTCACACACACTCAGTCTCCCCTTAGTCCAACAATCTCCATCTCTCTCTCTCTCTCCCCTCCCCCCCCTCACCCAGCAGTCTTCCTCTCTTTCTGTCAATCACACTACCCAACAATCACACTTGCCTTCCCCCTCTTTTCATTGGGGCACATGGAATCACATCTTCACCTCATCTGTTTTGTAGAAGTTTACATTTTAGATACACAAATGGATTATTCTGTTTTGAGTATGTTTCAGGCACAAATGATTTTATAAGTCAAAATAATAAAAATAAATATTTGATTTCATGCAGATCTCTCATTTGTTGCAACATAACTAAATGGGCTGTAAGCCCCTAAATGCAGTCCATTGGTTTTCTTATATTTTGTTCTTGCGCTGACTTATAGTGTGCCAAAACGGAAAACTCTTATCTCTTCTATCTGGTTGATAATAAAAGGAACTCATTGTGAACACTATCTACCATAAAAGGTTGTTTTGTGGCTGTACATGTGGAATTGTGATATTGCATAAGTGTGTTTACATTCCTAATCATGCATCCAAAGGTTATAATCCTTTCAAGAAAGCCAGTTAATCATTTCACTTATTAGTGGAACATAACCACAAAGGCATGGTATGGTTACATTTTCGATATGGTAATACTAGAGTCCAGCTAAGGAACAGGTTATTTTGAGTTAGTCTTCACTGGAAGAAACTTGCTTTCCTTGTGCCATCACCATCCAGTTAGATAGGCAGTGCCTTAAATGGTGGAGGATAAAGGATTTGGGTTTTTTTTTTTTATTTGACATTTATATTCCAAAACATTATCCCAAGCAAACTCAGGTTCTGTGTGGCTTATATTTGAAAATATAGTGAGAAAGAATAATAGAATTCACTAACATCATGGAAGCAAGTTGATGGATATGTCTGAAACATTTTTTTAAAATGAGATTTTTTTTTGTTACATTTGTGCCCCGTGCTTTCCCACTCATGGCAGGCTCAATGTGGTAGGCAATGGAGGGTTAAGTGACTTGCCCAGAGTCACAAGGAGCTGCCTGTGCTGGGAATCAAACTCCGTTCCTCAGGACCAAAGTCCACCACCCTAACCACTAGGCCACTCCATATATACCCAACTGGGCATTTAAAAGTCTGTCCTTTTAGTGATGCCACATGTTCAGAAATCATAGCCATAAGTATAGACAGTTATTCAAACATTATCACATGCACACACCAGAACAGGCATCCATCCATACATTGCAAAAGTAAACAACAACTTCTTCAGAGTACATCGAAAACTTAATTTTTATTTCCTCATTTTCATCTTCAAAAATTCTAAACAACAGATGTACGGATCAGTAGGACCCAAAGCAGTCCAAAACAAGTAAAGTCAGAAACAACACAATTTATAACTAATTGTTCAACCACCCTTAGAATTCACCTTTATAACATAAGAACATAAGGGTAGCCATACTGGGTCAGACCAACCAATGGTCCATCTAGCTCAGCATCCTGTTTCCAAACAGTGACCAAACCAGGTCACAAGCACCTGGCAAAACCCCAAATCGTGGCAACATTCCATGCTACAAATCACAGGGCAAGCAGTTTCTTCTCCATGTCTGTCTATGGACTTTTCCTCCAGGAACTTGTCCAAACCTTTTTTTAAAACCGAGATGCGTTAACCGCCGTTACCACATCCTCTGGCAAAGAGTTCCAGAGCTTAACTATTCGTTGAGTGAAAAAATACTTCCTCCTATTTGTTTTTAAAGTATTTCCATGTAACTTCCTTGAGTGTCCCCTAGTCTTTGTACTTTTGGAACAAGTAAAAAATCGATTTACTTCTACTCGTTCTACACCAATCTGGATTTTGTAGACCTCAATCATATCTCCCCTCATCCATCTCTTTTCCAAGCTGAAGAGCCCTAACGTCTTTAGCCTTTCCTCATAAGAGAGGAGTTCCATCCCCTTTATCATTTTGGTCGCTGTTCTTTGAACCTTTTCTAATTCAGTTCCGCCCGTGGGGCTTGCTGCTCGGCCCAGCCGCAGGATTATCTTCATCAAAACTTTTTCGTAGCGACGCCGACGCACGCGACCACGACGCCGAGCCAACACGGACACTCCATCCCAAATTCAGCCCGCCCAGCCCCAGGCAGTTGAGTTCCGCCCGCTCGGGCTCTCACCGGCGCACTGGTCCTGTGTGCCTGCAGTGCTTACTGCATGCTTCTTCTTTCTTCGCCCGTCGCCCCTCGCCCTCGGCTGGGCTCGCCTTCAGCTCACACTACTGGGAGCTGTCAAGTCAGATTGTGTCGGGCTCTAAGCAAATTAGGGAGGCTCATTTTTGAGCGTCTTTTCCAAAGAAGAAGGCGGCTTATGAGGGTGAGAAAGTGAATGTATGTGTCTGTGTGTCCTTGCTAAACTCTCAGGCTATGGCAGATGGGTCATGATGTTTTTTGCCTTGTCTATCTGTGCATATATAGGCGACCCAGAAAGCAGAAAATATTTATTTATTTTTATTTATTCATTCTTGTATCCCACGAGTATCCAAAAATCAAATTTCGGTTCAATGTGGCTTACAACTGATTAACAAGATGAGGTTACTATGTGGATTGACCCTATCTAGCTTTGTCTATATGCACTGGACAGAGATAAAGTAAATTGCTTACTTTAGTACGTCTCTGTAAAGATATAGGGATAATCTTAGCTTTCAGCACAGAAGGGGGAAGATCTTTTAGGGTAGCAGTTTGTGGTTAGTATATGCTTTGAACCAGTGGCGTAGCCACAGGTGGGCCTGGGTGGGCCGGGGCCCACCCACGTAGGGCTCAGGCCCATCCAAAAGTAGCACATGGTAATGAAAATGCTGCTCTCCACAATACTGGCACCTTTGCATGCTCAGTTTTCAGCGCATGCTTGCTGCACACTACCAAGGTGGAGAATGGAGAGAAGCATTTTCCCACCAGCTGAGATATTTTTTTGTGGGGGTGGGGGAGAGAATATATGGTGCCCACCCACTTCTTGCCTAGGCCTACCCAAAATCTGCTGTCTGGCTACGCCCCTGCTTTGAACAACCACTTTATTCTTTGACATATGATACATATCTAATATCTAAATTTAAATAAAGGCATTAATTGTAGCTATTTTATTTTTCCTTGGTTTTTTCTGTGTTGTCAGACAATTATGGATGTAAGCTCCACCCCTGGCCCCACCCATAATCCCGCCCCCTTTAGCCTCCCCAAACAGTTGGGCCACCGACTGCCTATGCCAATGCCCAAAGCAAATGGAATGCCAATTTTATGCATGCTAGTAAAGCAAAAACAAGGAGGATGAACATGACATGCATGCGCACAAGAGCTGTACTTACCGCAAAATTTCTGTGCGCAATGTGCTAGGCAACACAGAAAGTACAAGAGCACATTGGCACCCTTCCTCTGTGCCACGAAATATAAGCCCCTCCTCCAAATTTTTGCAGTTTAAATCTCCTAAGAGACTCACACCAAAGCTGCCCTCACCTCCTCCCCCCATCTTTGCTTGGACTTGCAAACATGTTTCATTCTTACTCAGTGTTGCCAGGTGGGCGGTTTTACCGCCCAATTGGGCGGTTTTCCGCGACAAACGCCGCGGGAAATTTTTGCCCGCGGCGGGTTGTGGTTTTTTGGGCTTCTTTTGGATCTTTTGGGCAGTTTTTAAAGCGTTTTTTTCGGCTGCGGGGGGGCGGGGTTAGTGACGTTTTGGGCGGGGTTAGTGACGTTCTGGGCAGGGCCGATGACGGGGGAGGCGGGGCCGATGACGGCGAGGGCGGGGTCGATGACGGTGGGGGCGGGGATGATGACGCGGGGGTGGGGGTGTCAGGGGCGGGGTTTGACTTTGGGCTGGATTTGGGCTCGTTTGGGTGGGAAAAAATTTTTCCACCTGGCAACCCTGTTCTTACTGTCAGCACTACAGACTGCACGGGCTTCTTTCTCCTTTCAAAAGAAGCCAAAGCCTGGCAATTTAATGTGAAAAATGCAGAAGAAACCCTCTCCTCAAACCCTGAATGCCATCCCCGACCTGGCGGTGTGTTTTCAGCATTAAGGCCAGCGTTCGTTTCTGCACTGTCTTCTGAGTGTTGGAGTGATCGGAATCCATTTTAATGCATTTAAATATAATTTCTGTCAGTCTTAAGCGCACAGATTACCATGTGCTGGAGGGGTTTGTGTATGCTGCGCACATTAACGTGCACGCAGTTCCAACACTAATCGCTCCTAGTGCCGGTGTTAGGTTTTAAGCATCCAGGCCAAAGGCCTTAAGGTCAGGGATGCACTTGAAGATCCTGACTACACACCACTGATGGTGCATAACTGGAGGTTTGTCACCTTGCAGTTTATTTTAGGATGGAATTTGCTCCCATATATTGATGCTGAGCTTGGATTATGCTTTTCCATACAGGGATACAGTAGAGATACTGTTACTCTGCATTCAGGAACAGGTTTAAAAATAGGCAAGCACCTAGTGCAGGCTTTCTCAACCCAGTCCTTGGGGCATAAGAATAGCCATACTGGGTCAAACTCAAGGAGTTTTGATAACAGGAGACGGTATGATGTCAACAAGGCTGAAGCCAGTCTCCACCAACTCCTCCCAAGGAGGTTTTAATTCTCCTCAATGCAGCTGCCGCCATCTTGGTACACCCAAAACAATTGCATGGATAGGGTGACAAGCTCTGCCTACTGGCTTCAGCCCACATATTGGACCAGATAGGCTCATGCTGTTTTATTGTCCCCCAGGCTCGTGGGTTGGAGTAAGGGATAAGTTCTCAAATTTTGTTTTTAAAAATTCACTTCAATCCCAATTTAATTTGTGATGGGGGATATTAATTTACATTTGGAGAATAACAATGATTCTAATGTGAGATACCTACATGATCTGCTAACTGCTTTATACTATACCTAACCCCTCAGCCACTCATTTAAGTAGTCATCAATTGGATTTGTTTACTTACTCTAATATCGTTGCTTCTCAATCGTCTATAGCTGCTCTTGATCCTTCTTATTCCCCCGTCATATGGTCTGATCATTTTATGCTTGAATTTAAATTGGAAGAAATTAGGGCCATCTAGACAGAAAGAGACTAAAACCTATTCAACCAGGGGTAAGATTGATTATGATCAATTTTGGGAACAGTTTTTAAAATTAGACCTAGGGTGCCAAATTTTGAAGGCAGCCAATATGCGAGCCAAAGAGGAGCCGTTTCCACTTGCTTTAGGGCTGTATGATGAAACCCCTCAAAGGGGCAGGGTGGCCTGCAGAGGATGAAGAACCATGTGCAGAGACTTCTTACAGGATCTTATTTGCATAAGTGTCTTCAATTGGTTCAGTCCACAGCTCTTAAATCTTTCCACAATTCCCACCATTTCGATCACGTCACGCCTCTTCTCCGCTTTGAACACTGGATACCTGTCTCAGCCCCCTTATCACATACAAGATTTTACTTCTGGTTTTTAAGTCAAGATCTCCTTCTGCCCCTGCCTATTTCAACAATCTCCTCATCCCCTATGCACCCCTTCAATGCCTCACCCAGGCAATTTTGTCTCTCCTCCTTCCATGCCTCTACCTTTCGTTGCATTGGTCCAAAGCTTTGGAACGACTTACCACTCTTCATAAGGAATCAGCCCTCCCTCCCAACGTTTAAGCAAGCTCTTAAACTCACCTTTTCTCTATTTGCTTTTCACCCTCTACACTGTACAGTCTATGTCTTGTTTCCACCTGCTTTCTGCTCTGCATTAATGAATCAACAGCTCAGGACGTTTGCTAATGGTCTGGCTGGTGAGATTCTGCATCAAGTGAAGGAGCGGCCTAATAGTTAGTGCAGTGGCCTGAGAACCAGGGGAACTGAGTTCAGTTCCCACTACTGCTCCTTGTGACTCTGAGCAAGTCACTTAACCCTCTATTGCTTCCTCGTACAAAATAAGTACTTCTACATAATATATAAACTGGTTTGATTGTAACTACAGAAAGGTGGTATATCAAGTCCCATCCTCTTTACCCTTTTAAAGGGCCAGGAAAAGGTACTGGTGTCCCAGGTGAATCTTCAGGCCTCTACTGTTAAATAGTAACCTTTTTTTTCATACATATCTACTATAATAAAACTCACCCTCAACGTTCTGAGGACACTGACGTCAGTGAATCCAAGCCCTGACTTCCTTCAAAAAGGTTCGAAGGTTCGTGGTGGTGAAGCCACCAAAATCGCTCCGGGCCCCGCCCTCGAGGGCGGAGCTATGGCAGAACAACGAAGGGGTTGGCAGGGAGGGAGGCAGGGAGGCGGGGGGGTGGGAAATCGCTCCGGGCCCCGCCCTCGCATCAAACGTCATGACGTTAGGGCGGAGCAATGGCAGAACAACGAAGGGGTTGGCCAGGGAGGGAGGGAGGGGGGGTTGGCGACGAAAACCTTGCTAGCGCCCGTTTCATTTGCTCAGAAACGGGCCTCTTTTACTAGTATGTATATAAGAATGGTAATTTCCAAAACTTCTAGACTTAGGTAAATGACCTACAGTGGTGGAAATAAGTATTTGATCCCTTGCTGATTTTGTAAGTTTGCCCACTGACAAAGACATGAGCAGCCCATAATTGAAGGGTAGGTTATTGGTAACAGTGAGAGATAGCACATCACAAATTAAATCCGGAAAATCACATTGTGGAAAGTATATGAATTTATTTGCATTCTGCAGAGGGAAATAAGTATTTGATCCCCCACCAACCAGTAAGAGATCTGGCCCCTACAGACCAGGTAGATGCTCCAAATCAACTCGTTACCTGCATGACAGACAGCTGTCGGCAATGGTCACCTGTATGAAAGACACCTGTCCACAGACTCAGTGAATCAGTCAGACTCTAACCTCTACAAAATGGCCAAGAGCAAGGAGCTGTCTAAGGATGTCAGGGACAAGATCATACACCTGCACAAGGCTGGAATGGGCTACAAAACCATCAGTAAGACGCTGGGCGAGAAGGAGACAACTGTTGGTGCCATAGTAAGAAAATGGAAGAAGTACAAAATGACTGTCAATCGACAAAGATCTGGGGCTCCACGCAAAATCTCACCTCGTGGGGTATCCTTGATCATGAGGAAGGTTAGAAATCAGCCTACAACTACAAGGGGGGAACTTGTCAATGATCTCAAGGCAGCTGGGACCACTGTCACCACGAAAACCATTGGTAACACATTACGACATAACGGATTGCAATCCTGCAGTGCCCGCAAGGTCCCCCTGCTCCGGAAGGCACATGTGACGGCCCGTCTGAAGTTTGCCAGTGAACACCTGGATGATGCCGAGAGTGATTGGGAGAAGGTGCTGTGGTCAGATGAGACAAAAATTGAGCTCTTTGGCATGAACTCAACTCGCCGTGTTTGGAGGAAGAGAAATGCTGCCTATGACCCAAAGAACACCGTCCCCACTGTCAAGCATGGAGGTGGAAATGTTATGTTTTGGGGGTGTTTCTCTGCTAAGGGCACAGGACTACTTCACCGCATCAATGGGAGAATGGATGGGGCCATGTACCGTACAATTCTGAGTGACAACCTCCTTCCCTCCGCCAGGGCCTTAAAAATGGGTCGTGGCTGGGTCTTCCAGCACGACAATGACCCAAAACATACAGCCAAGGCAACAAAGGAGTGGCTCAGGAAGAAGCACATTAGGGTCATGGAGTGGCCTAGCCAGTCACCAGACCTTAATCCCATTGAAAACTTATGGAGGGAGCTGAAGCTGCGAGTTGCCAAGCGACAGCCCAGAACTCTTAATGATTTAGAGATGATCTGCAAAGAGGAGTGGACCAAAATTCCTCCTGACATGTGTGCAAACCTCATCATCAACTACAGAAGACGTCTGACCGCTGTGCTTGCCAACAAGGGTTTTGCCACCAAGTATTAGGTCTTGTTTGCCAGAGGGATTAAATACTTATTTCCCTCTGCAGAATGCAAATAAATTCATATACTTTCCACAATGTGATTTTCCGGATTTAATTTGTGATGTGCTATCTCTCACTGTTACCAATAACCTACCCTTCAATTATGGGCTGCTCATGTCTTTGTCAGTGGGCAAACTTACAAAATCAGCAAGGGATCAAATACTTATTTCCACCACTGTATGTGAGAACTGCCCACCTTCCCTGCAGGTAAGAGCATACGCTGATAGTTCTTTCAATTTGTGGGACTGTTAAAACCTAGGCATCAATGCACAAAGCTTAACATAATAGGATAATTTGCTATAGACTGGTTGTAGTTGATCTAAAGCAAACATTATTAAGCGAGTAATGCACAAAGGGGTTCTTCGTAGCTCTACTGTGTGCTGTTAGCAGCTACTGAGAATCCTACGCTCAGTGCATCCTGGGATGTAAGAAAACTCCTTATATGGTGCTTAGCCCCACCTGGTCTATCCCAGGAGAGTAAAGATGTTGCTCTTGCCCTCCTGCCTCCATCTTTTTCAAGGTACGGGGATGGGAGGGAGAGGAGGGGGGTAACTAACCACCAGGGATGATTCTTGCTTTGAAGGGGTTTGGGGTCCACCGGACCAGCAGGGATTTGTGATTCTTACTTGGGGGAGCAGAAGGGTATGTTGGGGGGGCTTGAGGGCCACTGGGACTTTTTTTGCAGTGGGTTGGGTGGTGCAGGGGGTCCAGGAGGGGTTGTGGGGGTGATCGGGGTCCACTGGACCAAAATTAATTATATGGTGATTAGCCTCTCTCAGTTCATCCCAGGATGCACTGGACATGGGTTGAGCACTGCCATTTTGTAAGTGCCGCATCCAGAAGCAGGAGGGAGGAGGCATTGCTCCTGCCCTCCTGCCTCCAGAACATTTAAGGTGTGTGGGAAGATGGGAGCACTAGACTACCAGGGAGGTAGTTGTTTAGAGAAAGGGAGGGTGGGTGGTGAGGAGGGGATTTTTTGTTTGGGGGTGTTATGGGGGGAGTTCTGGGGGGAGGTTATGAGGGGGTCCACTGGATTTTCTGGACATGTAGGGGAGGGGAGGAGGGTCAGTAGACCACCAGGAATTTTTTCGAGTTGCGAAAGGGAAAGTCCAGTGGAACCCCCAGCCGTCCCTCCCCCCCCCCCCCCAACTCAAAAAACTCCCTAGTGGTCTACTGTCAAATGCAGTTGACAAATTGAGTCACAAACAGCGACCGATGCACAAAGGGATCTGTGCATCTCATTTGCATGTGATCTCCTTTGTGCATCGGTTGCTGTTTGTGACTCGGTAAGTTTTTGCCCATGGCACCCGTATTTAATGGGCGCCTTTGTGCAAAAGCTCCCTAGTGTTTTGCCTTGACTGCAGCTGTACTTTGCTGCCCCTGGAAGCTGCTGCTCTAGGCAGTCACCTAGCCTGCCTGATGGTTAAGCCAACTCTGCCTGTCTAGATTTGGCTACTTCCCCTAAGCTCTCAATGGACAGAGTAGCCATGCAGAACCACAGGCACTCCTGCTAGAAGCTCTTGATGACTCTGAAATACAGTGAAGAGCAAAAGGATGGACAGGTGCTGCCCCTTAGTGGCTCTTCCCTCAATTTTTCAAAAGGAAAGTATTTCACAACCAAAGTACAAGAGCACTAGAAATCCCTGACAATTATGCCCTTTTGCAAAACCACCTACAGAGCTACGAGTTCTGTGGTAGGAAGGTGCCCCAGTCCAGAAACACCTAAACAGTGGATCGTAACCCCAAATGGAGGTTGCAAAATCAGTAGGTGGGGGTCACAAGAGAAAAGGCCACTCTGCCCTGGACCTTTTGGACTTCTACTGCAGCTGGAGGTAGCAATCAGTAGGGGCTTGTGAGCCAGCAAACACTGTACATTGTCCCAGTTAGAAAACACCTGGGTAGGGGCCAGGCCTGTGAGCGCTCAGCAAGTGCTGCCACACACTGAGGCCCTGATGCTCAAAGCCTACTGTGTTTCCAATGTTTGATTTAGACTGGTTGTAGCCAGTCTAGTGCACACGTTATTCAGCGTCTAATGCACAAAGGAGTTCTGCATCACTTTTACCATCCGCAGTAGCAGCTATTGCTAATCCTAGTTGCATGTATTACAACGAGCTCATTAGTATTAAAAACCGCCTTGAGTGAATTCCTTCAAAAAAGTGATAAATAAATCCTAATAAATAAAGAGAATGAGCATTCCATGTTATGCACAGACATTTCCGTGCAACGCACAGAAAGGAGCAGCTACCTTTAACATTCAAAATATTCCAGCAGGTCTGGAGCTGTCCTTGCATGAGGGTGACTTCTCGGTGGAGCAGTCTGCTTGCATTTTTTAATAGTATTTGCACGCGTGTGTTAAATGTGTTATGTGCGCGTGTTATGTGTGTGTGTTCCACACGTAACAGTAATGTGAAAAAGTTGTCGTGGAACATTTGTTAATAGAATCTGCATGTGTGTGTGAAATGTGCTATGTATGTGTACACTGTGTGTGTCTCACACCCCTATGACGCGGTGTCACCTTTTTTCCCTGGGCATGCGTTTAACATCAAAGCATACCGTGAGACTGTTCTACGCATGTGCTAAGCACTTTGCCTACTAAGCCGCTTGCAAAATTTCTGCGCATCTCGTTTGCATCCTATGTCCTTTGAGCATCGATCTCTGTTTCAAAATTGGTAGGTTCGACCGTGCCTACTGCCATCACTTTAGGTGAGTGGGAGAAGAGCGTGCACGAGAGTTTGGGAGTGGAGGTCTGCAGGGAGTTGATGTTGGATGCCTGATCTTTTAGTTTAGTCTTTGGCTGCAGCTATGCAAAATTTCAAGTGCTATAATGGGATAAGATGGGCTGTTGTTTGCATCAACATGTAAAATGTCATTAAAACCTAAAAATGAGCAAAAAACAAAGCACGAAAATTTGAGTTTTTTTCTTTGCCAATTTGATAACGGACACTCTATTTGGAAAAAGGGCGCACTCTTTCTGAAACAGGGAACGCTCTTTTCCCAATAAGGTTCCATCGCGCCTGCACGGATAAAGCGCATAGGCCGCTGGCAGGAAAGAGTGCGCTCTTTTTCCAAACAGCACAGGGTGCATTCAACGACTTTGTTCCCAAGAAGAAAAAACGGCCAACAAAAACAACCAGCATGAACATTCTCGAAAACGACATGAAATAAAAATAGTCTGCCTGCCCATCACTATAATAGGATCGTATTATATAAAAACATTGGGACGCACTGAGTTATACAGCTGTAAGGATTGTATGATAAGGAAGTCTTCCATTGAATGTTTTTTTTTTTTGTTACATTTGTACCCCGCACTTTCCCACTCATGGCAGGCTCAATGCGGCTTACATGGGGCAATGGAGGGTTAAGTGACTTGCCCAGAGTCACAAGGAGCTGCCTGTGCCTGAAGTGGGAATTGAACTCAGTTCCTCAGGACCAAAGTCCACACCACCCTAACCACTAGGCCACTCCTCCAGTTGCTACTATTTGAGATTCTACATGGAATGTTGCTATTCCACTAGCAACATTCCATGTAGAAGTCAGCCCTTGCAGATCACCAATGTGGCTGCGCAGGCTTCTGCTTCTGTGAGTCTAGGATGTCAGACTCACAGAAACACAAGCCTGCGCAGCCTTCTACATGGAATGTTGCTAGTGGAATAGCAACATTCCATATAGTATCTTCAATAGTATCTATTTTATTTTTTGTTACATTTGTACCCCACGCTTTCCCACTCATGGCAGGCTCAATGCGGCTTACATGGGGCAATGGAGGGTTAAGTGACTTGCCCAGAGTCACAAGGAGCTGCCTGTGCCTGAAGTGGGAATCGAACTCAGTTCCCCAGGACCAAAGTCCACCACCCTAACCACTAGGCCACTCCTCCACTCCACTCAGACAAGGAGTTCCATTTTGCTTTTCACGAGGACAGGGGCAACTATTCAATAATGCAATAGAGCAATGTTTTCAATTTAAGGCCCGGGGCCGAGTGGCAGGCCCTGGATACCTCTGGGTGGCCCTCATTATCATTTTGGCTTTTTTTCTGCTATGCTTTGCTTCTCCACCCAAGCTTATGACAGAAAGGGAGAAGTGGATGGGAGGAAGAGCACATGCTTGAAGGGCAAGGCAGTGGCATTTCTCATTTGACAAAGAGAACGTATTTGGAAACGCCTCCCTCTTTATGAATACACTCGATGAAAAGGTTGAAGGTGGGCTGGTGGGGTGGATGTCATTGCCACACACTGATCAGCAGTGTCAAGGCCTAGTGTCTGTCCTTCAGTTCATTTGGAGCCAAAATGGCCCTCATTTATAAATTAGGGAAGACCACTGCAGTAGGGGGGGTGGAAGAGGCATTTGAGAATGTGCAGGATGCGAAGGCCTCTCAGAAAACCAACAGCTTTCTGTTACTGAGAGACTGGAAAATGAACACTTCAGCTTGCTCAAACACTTCCTGCTTTGTTGCAGTGGCGTAGCCAAGGGTGGGCTTGGGTGGGCCCAGGCCCACCCACTTTGGGCTCAGGCCCACCTAGTACCAGCATAGCTATAATGTGGCTGGCAGGGATCCCCAAGCCCCACCATCCGAAAACTCCCAACAACTGTCCCTCCTGCATACCTTGTAAATAGCAGATTTTCGCCTGCAGTAAGCAGTGACTGATGCATACTGCTCGCACCGGCCCCATAGCCTTCGCTCTGATGTATTCTTGCCTAGGCGGAAACAGGAAGTTGCATCAGAGGGAAGGGTATGGAGCCAACATCAGCTGGTGTATTAGTTGCTGCCTGTTGCCGGTGAAAATCTGCTATTTAAAAGGCATGCAGGAGAGGGAGGATATTTGAGAGACCATATGGCATGCAGGTGAGAGAAGGAGAGACCACATCATCTGTGGGATGAGGTGGGGTTCTTCTGCCAACCCATCTTGGGCCCAGGCCCACCCAAAATTGGGTGTCAGGCTACGCCCCTGCTTTGTTGATATTATGGTGCTGGTAATTCCGAATCACTATTTAGTCTCCGGGTAGCTTAGAGTGTCTCCCCAAAGGCAGAAAAAGTGAGAGAAGCCATTTTCAGGGTTTAGGAAGGAGCAGGAGAAGTGAGGTTAAGGGAAGAGCAACGCCCAGTAATTTTCTCTACAGTAAGACGTTCTAATACTTCATATATATTTATGTATATATTACAATAATATGTATTAATTTACAATCATAAACCTTTTCTGTTTTTGTTCTGTTAAATTTTGTTTCTCTGTAGAAATCACAGAGCCTCTTCTTGGTTATTGTGTAGGCCTCAGAGAAGGCCTAAGTGCTATAGCATAGAAGCATTCCCTCCCTCCCCTTTTATCTCTCCCATCACTCATCACCCACCTGCCACCCTGAGCTGCCTCAGTGCCTAGGACTACAGGAATCAAGGCACACATTTTTTTTTTTAATCCTAGTGGAAAGCTCAGGAAATCAGATATCTTTTCTCATCATGTGTGGGAGACAGGCCTCAACAGTTCTCATCTATTCAAGGAGCAATCCAGATTAAATACCCACTTGGGAACTCTCAGGGAATCCACTCAGTGTCCAATGGAAATCAGGTAATTGTGTGGGAGAGAGCCTGTGCAGGAGATTGCCCTGGTGTCTGTGTAAGGTCTGAGGGAGTAGTTAGAATTAAAATACTTGCAAAGTTTTCAACATAAAGGAAGAGCATACAGAATAAAAATATGATCTAGGGTAGAGCTAGGCAATTCTGGTCCTTGAGTGCCACAAATTAGTAGGTCTTTCAGCCTATCCATAATGGGTTTGCATGAGATTCCTACAATGAAGGCTGTGCAAGTGAATGGGACGTATGCACATTCAGTATGGAAATCTTAAAAACCCAAGTGGCTTGCAGCTCTAGAAGACTTGAGTTTGCCTAACTGTCCACAACCCAGCCTGGTTTTCAGGATTTTCACAATGAATATGTATGAGATCTATTTGCCTGCAACGGAAGCAGTGAATGCAAATAGATTTCATATGTATTCATTATGGAAATCCTGAAAACCAGGCTGGGTTGTAGACCCCAAGGACTGGATATGAGGACCCCTGATCTAGGGTATCTTGGAATTATTTGTTTGTAGAAGTTCTATAGTGCCTGCTGGCCTCTCTTAAGCTGGAAAAGTGTTTCCAGGACCAGGGGCGTAGCTACGTGGGGCCACGGGGGCATGCCCCCTCCCCCCAGATTTGGCCCTGGCCCCTCCCCCACCCCTTTCGACCCCCCCCTTCCCCCTCGCTGACACCGTCAGGTACCTGTGCTGGCGGGGGTCCCCAACCCCCGCCAGCTGAAGTCCTCTTCAGCGCCGGTCTCCGGGCCAGCACGTTGCTGCAGCTGATCTGGATGGAAGGATTCTGTTTCTGTGTGAGTCGTCCTGACGTCCCTAGGGACATCAGGACGACTCACACAGAAACAGAATCCTTCCATCCAGATCAGCTGCAGCAACGCGCCAGCCTGGAGACTGGCGCTGAAGAGGACTTCGGCTGGCGGGGGTTGGGGACCCCGCCAGCACAGGTACCTGACGGCGGCAGCGGGTTGGCGGCGGTGGGAAGGGGGGTCGAAAGGGGAGGGTCGCTGGGGTGGAGGGTCAAAAGTGGCAGGGGGTCGGCGGGGGGCTAAAATGTGCCCCCTCACCTCGGGCTCTGGACCCCCCTCCCGCCGAAGTCTGGCTACGCCCCTGTCCAGGACATTCAGTATAAACCCTGATTCCTCTGATGTGCAAGAATGCAGGAATATCAGAGGAAAGGGTTACTCCCAGCCTGTGATGATGAGGGAGGGACAGAACTGGACACTGGGAGTAAAGGCTGGGGTAGGCTGCTTGGTAACTGGTCAAAAGGTACCCCCTGTCTCTGTGGGAAGGCACTCATGGAAGAAGGAACGCCCATCGTCGATGAAATGCTGCTAAGAGGAAGAGGAAGTGAGGTGCTATAGGTCATGGAGTTCATGTTTGTCTCCATGGCGATACCAGGCACTGGTGAAATGGTCCGCATCTGGTTCAAGCTTGTTCCCATAGCAAGGCCAGGCACAGGTGAGATAGTTCGTAGCTGGTTCAATCCTGTTCCCATGACAGCACCTAGTCCTGGTGTCTGGGTCTGGATTTGGTTCAGGGTTGTTCCTGTGACAGCACAAGGCACGGGGGAAGAAGTCCGCATCTGATTTAAAGTTGGCTTTGTCTGGTCACCGAGTTGAAATGGATTAGTGGGGGATGGGGCGCTAAGACCTGTAATAAGGAAAAAACATTCAGGTTAGGATTTACCAGATCCGAGAAAGTCAAGGGTGAGTCACTGGCTTGCACAGAGCATATGAACAATATTCAACTGGCAAAAGTATGCAACTGCTCATTACACATAACCTCTCCACGGAGCTGCCAAAAGAGCTTGATCTTTAAGAGGGAGATTTTTAAGCCACACCCCCAGCTCTGCGCACTCTGCCCAGCCATGCCCCAGATCCACCCACTCCACCTCCAGGCTCTACCCCTGACACCTCAGCAGCTACACCAACAAGCTGCCTCCCCCTCAGGCAGCAGGAGATGCCTTAATAAAACGTCACCTCCTACTGTAAGGGGACCAGTCTCGTGAGATTTTGAGGTTCCCATCACGAGACTGGTCTCACGGCAGCAGGACATGATAACATTTTATGCATTTGCTGCTGCCAATGTAAGGGGAAGTGCTCAGAGTTTTTGGCTACCTAGTGGGAGGGTGGGAGATGACCCGTGAAAACAGGAGTCCCCCGCATTGGCAGGTCTGTCTCTTAGACCTACCACAACAGAAAATCAGCCACTGGAGCAGAGCCTATAAAACACTAATTCTAGTATACTAATCCACTTTAAAGAAAAGTTATCATAGATAAACAATGTAAATATTATACATATATGAATATAAATATTTTATAAATACACGAAACATGAATTTAACCCAGAATTTCCCAGTATAGATAGCATCTGATATTATTCTGTCCTGGACTACTCCAGTGCACAGTAACTTTTCATCAATTTAGATTCTGTAGGGACTTTCATAATATACCTGACAAGAACGGATTTCGACTGCTTATGCCTTGGTTCGGATTGCTGATCAGCGAGTCCAGATTAACCAAGGAGGAAGCAGCTGGATCAAGGAATGACTCTGGAGTCCGGCATCGGGTCTTGTCGTTTGCAGCAGAAAGGGAATCGCCAAGCCCAGAAAGATCAAAAGTGTCATCCTGCTTGGTGCTGGGAACAGGGTCTCCAAAAAGGTCCAAATCTAGGAAAATCCAAAGAAGAGAGCCAGTCCATTACATGGTCAAAATGGCAGGTGGTACTGCATGTCAAACCCAGGAGAAGGGAGAGAAGATACAGCCAGACACACAGAAGCACCAGAGCAAACAGATATAGGAAGATGAGATGCATGTTCAAGGACACAAGAATACCAAATGATGTACAGACAGACGAACATGTAACATGTACAAAACAGCTGTAGAAATAAAGACCCTATACAGATAAATGTGGAGAAATGAGAAAGCAAAAGATGTGGGCAAACCCACATACAAACGCAAGCAGATTTTCTAACTTCATTCTGGACTCATGAACTCCCTGTCCACAAGGTCTTCCCCTATTCCTCCACCCCACCCCCCCCCCCCCACCCCTCCAGCGTATTTGGCCACACCTTACCCACAGGACTTTCAGATTTGAGAGAAGACGGGTGCTGGCTGCCACTGGATCCAACATGCTCTGGCTGGTCAGGCAGCTTTGCGAAAATATCCAAAGTGGCGTCATCTGCAGTTGAAGAAGGTGAGAAAATCAAGTAGTGAGAAAAAATAACGAGAACAGAGAGAGTAGAAAAAAAAAAGAGATGAAACAGTAACCAGGAAAGAAAAAGAATGAGAAGTGGAAGACAAGACAGGATAAGGAGAAAATAATTAAGGAAAAGGGAAAGAACTCAGACACTCTGTGAAACTACACCTAAGGCCTTTCAATTGCAACAGTCTGAGACAGCAAGCAAATGAGGCGATGTGAGTGTGAGGGACTATAATGTTGGAGGAATGGAGTATGTGGAAATGTGAAGAGATGCTACATGAGTGTAGGGGACGAGCGTGTGACAGTAGCTGAATGTGGGGAGAATGAGCATTGGGTGAACTCAGTGGAAGGGTAGGAGAGTGTGGGCAAAGGGTACCATCTAAGTAAGTGAATATGGAAAGAGTGAGAATGTGGATATGTTGGGACCAGGGGTGTGGCCATGGGTGGGCCTGGGCCCACCCAGAAGCAGTGCACCCCTGAGACCCGACAGCTCTGGCACTGGGGGAGGCAGATTGAGCCTCCACTGCTAACTATGGGTCTGTGGCGGCAAGCAGCAGCAATTCCCACACCCTGCCTGCCGCTAACACGGACGCCTCCCCTCTGTCATGTCCTGCCCTCCTCTGTCACAATTTCCTGTTTGTGTCTGGGCATGATGTGGCAGAAGGAAGGCTTCCGGGTTAGTGGCAGGCAGCGTGTGGGAATTGCTGCCGGGGACCCGTAGAAGAGAAGGAGAGATGCTGCAGGTAGTGGAGGGGGAAGAGGGGCAAGAGATGCTGCATGGCGAGGAGAGAGGGGTGAGAGACGCTGCTGGGGAGAGGGAGCGAGAGATTCTGCACTGAGGAGAGAGGGGCGACAGAGGGAAAATTGTTGGACATGGGGTGGAGGGGAGGAAGGGAGAGATGCGGCAAAGGTGTAGAGGGGGTAATAAAAGCAGAAATCTTGTATTTGAGGGTGGAGGGGAGGGAGAGATGCTGCATGGAGGAGGAGGGGTGAGAGAGGGAGAAATGTTGCACATAGTGGTGAAGAGTAAGGAGAGAGGGAGAAATGTTGGACATGACAACGGAGGGGAGGAAGGGAGAGATGCTGCATGGTGGGGGCAAAGAGAGAGATGTTTGACCTGGGGCACAAGGGAGGGAGGCAGAAATGTTAGACATGGCGGAGAAAGGCAGAGAATGCTGCATGGGAGGAAGGGAAAAGAGAGATGTTGGATCTGGGGTACAAGGGAGGGGGAGAGAGAGATGTAGGACATGGGAGTTGGATGAGAGGCAAGAGAGATGTACAGGAGTGGAGAGGAGACAGAGGAAGATGTTGGATCCAGGAGCAGATGGGAATGATGGAGAGATGCCACACAATGGGAGTGAGGGAAGAGAGAAGGAGAAATGCTGGACCATGGGTGACAGGACAGGAGGGAAGAGAGAAGGAACAGGGAGATGTCAGGCTACAAGATGGGGAGGGAAGAAAGAGGAAGCAGATGCTGGGCTAGATTAAGAGTGGAGGGAGGAAGACACTGGGAATGGTGGAACCATGTGGGAGAGGCCAGGAGGGGGAGGAGGGGGAGGTTTGCAAAAAAATAGATGTGAGGATAGTAATTACAGATGGTAGAAATTTGGTAATAGGGAATAGATTAAAGGTGAAAGGGAATGGAAGGCTGGGAAAGGAGTGAGATGGGGAACGGGAAGCTAGTGGTTGAAAGAAGAAGTTGGAAATCTGATAGGTAGCTGAAAAGTAAAGAGGAGAAGGGTGAGAAAGAGGGTGAAATTTGAGTTGACAGAGGCAGGAAAGAAAAAAAAGAGAGGAAAGAACGATCAATATGTCACAGGTAGGTGTAGTGAGGGAACAGACAGCAGAGAGGAGAAAAGACAAATGGACAGTAGTCGCTTGAAGGAGAATTAGTAAATGATGACAGGAAATTGGAACCAATATAATGGAAAAATAAAATGTCTAGACAACAGAGGTAGAAAAAAGCATGTTATTTTGAATGTCTTAAATGGAATATGTTAGCTTTGGGAAATGTGTGTAGCAAATGTCTTTGCATTGTGTTCAGTAGAAAAGGAAGTGCATTTCTGTTTGTATTTCTCCAACGTTGTAGTACATGTAAAGTTTAACTTCTTTGGGTTTCCAATTAATTTTTGTGTAAATATTTTAATTTGTAATTTGTGATCCCTTGGTCCGTATTTGGTGAGGGTCTGTCGGGGGAGAAATCGGAGGGAAGGCAGGGAATTGGGAAGGGTTCCCTCCTTTATTTTCTGACCTGGGCCATAGTAACATAGTAGATGACAGCAGAAAAAGACCTGCACAGTCCATCCAGTCTGCCCAACAAGATAAACTCATATGTGTATCCTTACCTTGATTTGTACCTGCCTTTTTCAGGGCATAGACCGTTCAAGTCTGCCCAGCAGTATTTCCCGCCTCCCAACCACCAGTCCCGCCTCCCATCACCGGCTCTGGCACAGACCATATAAGTCTGCCCTCCTCTATCCTCACCTCCCAACCACCAACCCCTCTTCCCCCACCTGCTCCACCACCCAATTTCGGCTAAGCTGTCTAACACTAACACTGGCCCTGACCCTTCTGTTTGTATTTCTCCAACGTTGTAGTTCATGTAAAGTTTGACTT
The DNA here is from genome assembly GCF_901765095.1 of Microcaecilia unicolor. Classification (NCBI taxonomy): domain Eukaryota; kingdom Metazoa; phylum Chordata; class Amphibia; order Gymnophiona; family Siphonopidae; genus Microcaecilia; species Microcaecilia unicolor. The sequence goes on along the minus strand of NC_044036.1, from coordinate 320,524,260 downwards.
CTTGGGGTTTCCAATTAATTTTTGTGTAAATATTGTAATTTCTAATTTGTGATCCCTTGGTCTGTATTTGGTGAGGGTCTGTCGGGGGAGAAATCGGAGGGAAGGCAGGGAATTGGGAAGGGTTCCCTCCTTTATTTTCTGACCTGGGCCATAGTAACATAGTAGATGACAGCAGAAAAAGACCTGCACAGTCCATCCAGTCTGCCCAACAAGATAAACTCATATGTGTATCCTTACCTTGATTTGTACCTGCCTTTTTCAGGGCATAGACCGTTCAAGTCTGCCCAGCAGTATTTCCCGCCTCCCAACCACCAGTCCCGCCTCCCATCACCGGCTCTGGCACAGACCATATAAGTCTGCCCTCCTCTATCCTCACCTCCCAACCACCAACCCCTCTTCCCCCACCTGCTCCACCACCCAATTTCGGCTAAGCTGTCTAACACTAACACTGGCCCTGACCCTTCTGTTTGTATTTCTCCAACGTTGTAGTTCATGTAAAGTTTGACTTCTTGGGGTTTCCAATTAATTTTTGTGTAAATATTGTAATTTCTAATTTGTGATCCCTTGGTCTGTATTTGGTGAGGGTCTGTCGGGGGAGAAATCGGAGGGAAGGCAGGGAATTGGGAAGGGTTCCCTCCTTTATTTTCTAACACTGGCCCTCACCCTTGTCATATAGCTGGTGGGGTTCCCCAAGCATCTAAAAAAAATAGGTAACAGTATGAGCTGTTGATCTAAGTTGCGTAAACTAATACAAAACAAACTGAACAACAGCCAAATTCAATCCCAAAAGGTCATAAAAAGGCATACAATACTTGAAAGCATGCAGATTACCCTATACTTGAAAGCATGAAGATTACCCTTTCATGCTTTCAAGTATTGTATGCCTTTTTATGACCTTTTGGGATTGAATTTGGCTGTTGTTCAGTTTGTTTTGTATTAGTTCCCCAAGCATCCCCAGTTGAGGACCTCCTCCAAAGGCGGCCAGAACTCCCAAGCTCTGCAGTCATCGACAGCATCCTTGAGCCACGGACAATTAAGCATACGTGTGATGCTGGCATTAGTGGCTTTGAGATGTTGCTGCTGCCTGCCAAGCTTGGTAAAAGGGAGTTTAGGCCACCTTCGGAGGAAGTCTTCAGCTAACAGAGTTTCAGGATCCTCATTAGCTAAAGTATTTATATTTTGAGGTGGACATAGGGCGGGGCAGAGATAATTTTCTGCCCACACACTTTGGGCTCAGGCCCACTTAGAATTTGCTGTCTGGCTATAGGGAAAGTGGCCATACTTGTCACATACTTTCAGCTCTGTCCGCAGTTGAACACGGAAAAGACAATATTTGCTTACCAGTTTCAGATGACTTCTCTGTGGCTTCCCCCCATGGATCAGCATACTCTGCCCTAAGAGGTTTAGGAGAAGAGGACATCTTCCCCCAAGGATCTGTAGAGGGGAGAGCAGGAAGATCCCAGGACTCAGCAGATGCATGCTTGCCAGGTGTAACAGGCTGACTGAGAGGGTCACCAGAAGCCTGGTTGGAAAGAGCAGGGCCTGCAGTCCAAGGATCAGGAGAAGGACCCCAGGGGTCAAGAGAACAGTTCCATGATGCTGCTGATTCAGTCACATTGGACTTTAGCTCTAAAACACAAAAAATACTGAGCTTGTGAGAAGAGGCCCAGCTCCCATTATCAATCCACAGTGAACAAAAGAAACTCAAGGGCCTATACATTGAACATTTTTTCCATAGGCACGAGGTGGACAATTTTCAAAGCCGTTTTACCTGAATATCTAAAAATGTGCATGGCACAAAAGGACACAGAATTGCATTTTCAATTTTGTGTGCATGCTATTTCTTCCTTTCTTCCACCTACAGAAAGAGGAAATACAAAGTCCAATGGGACCTCCAGTGCCTGTGAAACCTGCATAATTGAAGGGCCGATTCTCAAAGCCGGGCAAAAAAGCGCCTAATGCAAAAGGAATGCTCAGAATAAATCGTTTGCAAATGATATGCACGCTTAATTTGCACTAACAAAGAAAAAGTAAGGGGAGGGCCGTGACTGGCACATGCGCACAAAACTTTGCAGTAAGCACGGCTCTTGTGAGCACGCCCAGACAAACCCGGAAGTGGCGCACATATCGACACCGTTCTCCTGCATTTTTATATATGAGCCTTTCAAAAATTATTTGGTCTAAATTTTTAAAAGGCTCATATTTAAGCACAGAAAACAGGTGCTGATTCTTCACTTTGGAAAAGAGTCGGCTGAAGGGGGATATAATAGAGGTCTACAAAATAATGAGTAGTGTAGAATGGGTAGAAGTAAATCAATTTTCACTCTTTCAAAAAATGCAAAGACTAGGGGACGCTCAATGAAGTTACATGGTAATACTTTTAAAACAAATAGGAAGAAATATTTTTTCAATCAAAGAATAGTTAACTCTGGAATTCATTGCCAGATGATGTGGTTACAGCGGTTAGCGTATCTGCGTTTAAAAAAAGATTTGGACAAGTTCCTGGAGGAAAAGTCCATAGTCTATTATTGAGATGGACATGGAGAAAGGAACTGCTTGCCCTGGAATTAGTAACATGGAATGTTGCTACTATTTGGGATTCCAGATCTTTCTACTCTTTGGGATTCTGCCAGGTACTTGTGACCTGGATTTGCCACTGTTGGAAGCAGGATATTGGGCTCGATGGACCATTGGTCTGACCCAGTATGGCTATTCTTATATTTGGACTCGCACACGTTTGTTTCTCACTATCAGCGCTTAAATTTGTATGGGCTGCCTTCCACTTGCAAAACAAGACAAAACCTGCAGTTCACTGTGGAAAACTGACAAGAAATCTTCTTCTGAAAGCCATCTATGCTACCCCTGACCTGGCATCAGAGCCAGTATTTCCTTCTGGAGGAGAAGCCTAGTGGTTAGTGCAGTAGACTTTGATCCTGGGGAACTAAGTTCAATTCCCACTGCAGCTCCTTGTGATTCTGGGCAAGTCACTTAACCCTCCATTGCCCCTGATACAAAATAAGTACCTGAATATGTGTAAACCGCTTTGAATGTAGTTGCAAAAACCTCAGAAAGGCAGTATATCAAGTCCCTTCCCTTCTGTGCATTGCAGTGTTTTTTCATTTGTGCACTGGGAAGGACTATGTACTGACCTCATTAACATCCATTTAAATACATTTCAATAAATTTGCACACATTTTTAATGCATACGATAACACCCACGCTCAAGCCTTCTGAGCATTCGGCACACAGTAACATGTGCACAAACCAGGAACTAATTGCTTTTCCTGGCATTAGTTCTCAGCATCTTCCCCCTGAGTTCTTAAATAAATTGCCTACCAGGTCGAGATTTTAATGTTAGTTCATCGGGCTTATTCTACTGGAATACCACACTATTTTCATTCAACTTTTAATTCCATATCAGCCATCTCAAACATTGCATTGTTCCCAGGCTAATTTGTTTGTGGTTTCTCCGATCTCAAAGTTACGGCTAGATATTTCTTGCCATACTGCCTGTAGTTGTGTTGCCCTTGTGTTGTGGAACTTTCTTCCTCTTGAACTTAGATTTGAGATCACAAAACAGAAATTCAAGGTAGGCCTTAAGTATTATTTTAGTACAGTAGGTTAGAGTAGAGGTGGGATGATGGAGTATCCTGGTTGTTGGTTTTCTGGGTTTTTTTTTTTTTCTTTTATTCCTAATGTGTTCTGATAATTGTTAGTGGAGATGAAAACGGTAACGGAATTCAAACATGCGTGGGATATGCATAAAGGAATCCTGTGCAGAAGGAATGGATCCTCAGAAGCTTAGCTAAAATTGGGTGGCGGAGCAGGTGGGGGGAAGAGGGGTTGGTGGTTCGGAGGTGAGAATAGGGGAGGGCAGACTTATATGGTCTGTGCCAGAGCCGGTGATGGGAGGCGGGACAGGTGGTTGGGAGGCGGGAAAAACTGCTGGGCAGACTTATACAGTCTGTGCCCTGAGAAAGACAGGTACAAATCAAGGTAAGGTATACACATGAGTTTATCTTGGGCAGACTGGATGGACCATGCAGGTCTTTTTCTGCCGACATCTACTATGTTACTATGTTAGTGTATTTGTTGTTTTTTTTTTATTGTTGTGCTATTCACATTCCCTTCCTTATGTGTTGTTGTTGTTGTTGTTGTTGTTGTTATTATTATACGATTATGTTTTCTTTAGAATAGATTTAGAACACTTTTTCTACTTTACCTTGGATTATCGTAAACCACTTTGAGGTTATACCGAAAGGTGGTCTAGCAAATTTAACAATTTAATAGACTTTGCACCTTGGTGGGATACTGAAAATTGCCCCCAAATGGACAAAATCATCTGGAGCAGAAGATGACTTTTGTTTAACAAACATGGGATCCTTTTACTAAGGTACGCTGAAAAATAGCTTGCGGTAGTGTAGGCGAGGGTTTTGGGCACGCGCCAATCCATTTTTCAGCGCGCCTGTAAAAAAGGCCCTTTTTAAAATTTTTGCCAAAAATGGACGTGCGGCAAAATCAAAATTGCCGTGTATCCATTTTGGGTCTGCAACCTTACCGCCAGCCATTGACCTAGCGGTAAAGTCTCACACGGTAACCGGGCGGTAATGAGCTACACGCGTCAAACTGCACTTGGCATGCGTCTGATACACACACCCGAAAATAAAAATTATTTTTCGGCCACGCATATTGGACGCACGCCAAAAATGAAATTACTGCAAGAGCCACGCGGTCGCCGGGCAGTAACTCCATTTTGACGCGCGTTAGATGCATGTAGACGCTGACGCAGCCTAGTAAAAGGGGTCCCATGGGTCTTTGCCAACTTCAGACATGCTCCTCCTGCTGGTTCTCAGCAATAAGCTGTTATGTCATGTTCGCACCAGACTAGTGGCACACCAGGTGGTCGCTTAGCTGCGTGTTTTCTTTGTGGAAGGTTAAAGAGTGCCAGAAGGGGAAATCACAGCACACTGGCTCAATCTGACCTGACTTGCTTGTGAAGTTTTTGTTTAATGGTTAGACCTGTCAAACCTGAAGACTTGGTCAAATCACTCATCTAACGTTCACCACGTGACCTGTGAGCCAGTCACTTAATTGTAAATTTCCAAAGGTCGATCAAGGCCTTATGCTTGTAAAAATGAGAGGTTACATGCCTGAGCCGGTCATATGCACACCTATGCAGATTTTCAAGTGTTTATAATGGTGTTTTGGAGGGTTGTTACAGATTTATGAGCATAACATAAATTTTCAGAAGTTATATACAGTTTGAAAGCAACGTGCAATTCGTGCACAAACTGTATTCCCTGTTTTGCAAAAGTTACACAGATAGTTATGATCTTGAAACTTGTTCCTTGCTGATATCTTCTGTATGAAAATCATTTTGTTTTGCAAGTGCTTGAAACTTACTCACATAACCTTGCATTATTGAAAATGTGCCCTTGGTGTCTTGGCTCAAACACAGAATTGACGTCATAAAGGTCTTTCTCATAGACGGCAGAGAACCTGTGCTTTATATTGTCCATCACAAAATACACTGGTAGAGGTCTAGTTACTAATGAAATCAAGATGTCTTTCAAAAATAAATGTTTAGGGGGGGGACGGCCAGTTTTTGTGAAACTGAGCATGTGTGAGGCAGGCCCACCCCCGGCCTCCCTCGCACATGCTCAGTTTCACAAAAACTGAGCATGTGCAGGGGGAGTGGCCGGCGCGTCAACATCCCAGGTAAAGCGCCACTAACTGCCAGGCTTCAGATGGAGGAGGGCTTCTGCTGGTAGGGCTCGGGGACCCCTATCAGTTCAGGTATGGGAGGTTGCGGGGGTGGGGGTGAGAGAGTGGCAGGGGGCAGGGCCAAATTTTGTCATCTGCCTCCCACACACTTTGGGCTCCAGATCCCCCAAACTCTGAGGTCTGGCTACACACCTGAAATAAACAATGGGGGATTAAGGAGAATTACTCCCTTAATGCCTTGTGTAAAGCCATGGCCAAAATGAACACTTTTTAACAATCTGTGCATGACATTGAGTTGGTGTAAAACCCAATGGGGAAAGTTGCTCCAATAAACGTAAAACAGGGAATACATGCATAGATGTTTGTTCCACCCAACACACACCCAAACCGTGCCATTTTGGAACTACATGGCGTGGATCTCCACGTGTAAAGAGCGGCTTTCTGAAATCACCATTTACACACGTATACAAGATATATATATATGTATATGCCTCCATTTCCAGATGGATATGTTTCTAAAATAATGGCCATAGTTATCTGCTACATTTTGTTATGTCTCAAATTCAAAACAAAAATATTTAGACATAAAATTGTCATGGAATGCCTGGCAGATTTTGCTTTTTGGAACTGAGGTACCCTCTTATTTCAGAAACTGTGACCTTTTTTCTCATGGCCTCCTTACTGTCCCTGGGTCTCTGTCTCAAGAGGGTTCAATGCTGGAATGTAGGCCAAAAGGGGTAATGAACAATTCTGGTTGTCCTCATATTCAACCTTAATCCTAAAGGGCTAAAGGATTTAGGTTAACTACGAAACCAGGGGGAACCAAGAGCAGGGGCGTATCTGCGTGGGGCCACAGGGGCCTGGGCCCCCGCAGATTTTGCCCTGGCCCCCCTCCCCACCGTCAACCCTCCCCCGCTGCTTACTTTTGCCAGCCGAGGTCCGACCCGCAATCTCCATATTTCGTCTTCCTCCGTGGCCATGTGCTTCAAGGAAGTAACGCTGCAGCCTGCAGTGCTGATTGGTTGAATCCAGTTCGGCGTCTGACGTCGCTGCGACGTCAGACGCCGAACTGGATTCAACCAATCAGCACTGCAGCGTTACTTCCTTGAAGCACATGGCCACAGAGGAAGACGAAATATGGAGATTGCGGGTCGGACCTCGGCTGGCAAAAGTAAGCAGCGGGGGAGGGTTGACGGCGGGGAGGGGGTGGAGAGAGGCGGCGGCGGCGGGGGGGGGAGGGAGGCAAAAATGTGCCCCCCCCCTCTCTGGCTCTGGCCCCCCCTACCGCCGGATTCCAGATACGCCCCTGAGTCCAAGAGTGACAGAACAAGGATAAAATGAAAGAATGAAATTCTTACTGATAGGTTCCCAGGAGGTGGATAAAGGCATGTTCGGAGCAGAACTAATATTATCATTGTTCCAAATGTGGGCGGCATTACCACCTCCACTGCCAGCACCGGGAATATCCCATGGATCAGAAGAAGACTGTGATGAGGGTACCGGTGCTGGTCCAAAAATATCCACCAAGTCCAAAATGGATGACTAGAAAGTTAAAAGGAAAGGAAAAAAAGAAATGTGTTGCATCATACAGGCATTGTACACCTTCCAACCCCAGTTCTATTTTTCCCTACCCTACTCCTCTGATCTCCTAGGAAATACATGCTCCCACACAGTACAACAACAAAGAAAAAGCACAAAAAGGCCTCCAGAACTGGAACGATGGTACAGTCTTTATTAAAAGTGACCCGACACGGCCGTGTTTCGGCGTTCACCAGCACCTGCCTCAGGGGTCGAGATGAACATTTCTTATAATTCTTACAGTTCCAAACTGATTGTACCAAATACTTCGTGTCGCTTTTACTTGGCGTTCATACAGAACCTCACTGCGATTTTTCAGAGGCGTTCAGCGCTGTTCACTTTGGATGGCAGAGCGGTTCTTTTTGAACCTCGACATGAAGCATTTGGTACAATCAGTTTGGAACTGTAAGAATTATAAGAAACATTCATCTCGACCCCTGAGGCAGGCACTGGTGAGCGCACGGCCGTGTGGGGTCACTTTTAATAAAGACTGTACCATCGTTCCAGTTCTGGAGACCCTTTTGTGCTTTTTCTTTCTTGTTATATTTTGTGTACGTTTGGACCCTCTCTTTTTTGCTGCCTACACAGTACAACACCTCAACTATTCTCCTTCATTTATACTGGTTCCCTTCAAAACCGGCACAAGCAAGGGGAATGAGTTGCCGCTCACTGCCAGCGAAGAACTAAAGAATATAAAGTTACCATGGGGGGGGGGGGGAATTGAGGGAGTAGAGTTTAGAGCCCTCCCCCCCTCCTGGAGAGAGAGATGCCAGAATGGCACTGGCCGGTATCGCCTGCTAAATAGTCCCGATTAACACTTAGCAGCTGGCCAGTTATATTGCATGATATAACCGGCTATCTGCCAATTTTCAGTGCATTACAAGCTAAGTTTGGCAGCCAAATCTGGCTGCATCAATAGCAGGTCTATCTTTGGCCACTAAGAACTTAGCCAGCTAGTGCTGAATATCGGCTTAGCCGGCTATATTCTTAGGGGCCATAGATTATCTAGATATTCAATGCCGGTCACTGGAAACAGCCAGGCATTGAATATCCAGGCTCATCGCTGACCGGCTACCTCCCGCAGTCTGAATATCGCGCCCCTTAGTGTCAAACAGGAAGTCTAGAAGACACACCTTCTTGCTACGCTAGAAGTGCATTCTTCTCCAATAAATAATTCATTAAATAACAAACCGGAATATTTATACATTCTATAAGCAGCTCCTCTCCAATCCTATTACCATCAGAAACAGGGTTCCAAATTATCTCACTTTCACTGGCATCTGATTGGTTAACACTAGGTGTTATGACTGTGACATAATAGCCTATCTGATCCAATCAGGTCAACAGTGTAAGGTAATATGGAACATTCCTCTGGACATGTTTGTTCCCAGGGGCTCCCAAAAATTGGAAAGGCTGCTTAAAATTTTGCAGCATTTAATGAAGCTGTTCCTCACCATTTGCAGCTAAGGAAAGAAGAGCAAAGCTGTACCTCATTCTTCTTCATCTGGTTCTCCATTTCCTCTTCTTCTGCAACTGAGAGATTTTCATTCAAAGCCTTCTGTAAGAGTGAGTTCTCACCTTGCCATGACCTCACTTCCTGCAGTCAAAATGGATAGTGCGTATGTCTGGGATGTGAACAGCAAAGACACGGGACTAAAGATCATGCTTGTGCAAAAGCAAGGTGAAAGGTGCACCGTTCCCACCAAGGGGGCAGCCTGCGTGGCTACGTTGTTAGATTGCAAAAGAAACCATCACCAGAAATGTCCAGAAGCTTCCAAGGCCAAAAAAAAAAAAAAAAGAGTTTGAGATCTATTACCCCATATGAAGTCACCAAGCTGTTGCACCAGTACCCTGCAGAACAGATGAAGGAAGGTGGACACCCTTTGACCCTTGCCATAATGGAAATACCTTCTCATGTTCCTCTTTGCTCAGGCTGAGAGCAAATTGTAACTGGTGCTCCTCATCCATGTCGGATACTGGAGCAACCGGCTTCTGCCAATCAGGAAGAGCTGCTATTAGCAAACAAACGTAAATCCCGCTTGGATCCCAGCATCATGTGCTCTATTTGAGAATAAACTATGCAGTTCACCTACCAATCGGTCACCTCATCTTTCTGCTTATTTATCTGCCCATTCATCCTTCATTATCCAACCAGTTCATTTTCCCCATCTGTGAATCATGAAATTACACACCTATTGCCCGTTCTGATATTCATCTGTCCATACATCCGTCTACCTAAAAGTACAGTAGCTCACCTATTATCCACATGTCACGTAACCATTTCAGCAGGTATGACCCAAGTCAGTTATTTATTGAAAAAGTCCAAATAAACAGCCACTACAGTGCATTTGGGCACAGTGGTTCTTCCCAGCCCTCACATCTCAGGCCTCGTTCTTTCCACATTTACAGGTGAGTTGCTATAGCACAGGCCCATGAGTATGAATCCACATGCGGCAAGCTGCTTCCTGAACTACAGTGCATGTCACTTCCAGGTTGTAATGATGGCAGTTGGGAGAGCTTGCAATAAGTAAATAATAGCCAGGTTCTGACATAACTACTGGTCATTCACCCGTAGGCATGAGAAAATGTGAAGGGCACCTTTCCTCCTTCTGGCCTGTATCCTAGAGCCAGAGCACATACCTGATATTTCCTATTATCCAACCTACCTCAAGGTCCTCGGTGGATCAAATAATAAGTGAATTAGTTTAGTTACTTGGCTACATTAGATAAAATGATTCAATAGTTCAATAATGCAGGCTGATATCAACGAAAGTCAACAGTGTGGTGCACAGCAGTAGAAAAAAAAAAAAAAAAAAACATTTTTCAAGTCCCACCTTAATATCAACTTTACCGCCTTTTTAAGGCAGGTTTTGGAATTCAACAAGATCTACCTGGGATTGTTTATGTCCTCAGTGAGAGCAGAATTCAGTGGCAAGACTTTCTATTGGCTGTCATTATTTTATTTTTTATTTGTTACATTTGTATCCCACATTTTCCCACACATTTGCAGGCTCAATGTGGCTTACATAATACCGTGAAGGCATTCGCCAAGTCCGGTATGGGAATAGTACAAAATGTTATAGTGGGATAGGGAAGATAATATTCAATCAAGTTGGGTTTGAGGTAAAAGAGTTTGTCAATGTTCAATACGATCTTTGATAGTGAAGTGTTGCAGGGTTGAGTCACCTAAGTTGGGTCATTCGGATATGCCTTTCCGAATAGGTGAGTCTTTAATAATTTTCTGAATTTTAGGTGATCATAAGTTGTTTTCACCACTTGTGGCAGTGTGTTCCACAGGTGCGTGCTTATGACCATATTCATATTACTCCACACTGGAGGAGTGCCCACTCAGAGGATATGTGGTTGATCCACTCTTTGTAAAGAGGCGAGGCCAGTATTTACTCAGTACAGTATTTATTCAGTTTCAGACTTTGCGTTATGGAATAGTTTAGAGCTGGGTAGAGAAGTAAACGAAGAGACTTTTTGGAAGAAACTAAAAGCCTTTTTGTTTGTATAGACATTTGGTAACAGAGGTTAAGGGTCTGAATGCAGCTGGAGGGCCTTTTGGGGGATTGTGGTGGATCGGTGGGACGTTATGAGTGGGTTTTAGGTTGTTGCTTGTTTTTAGTTTACTTCATGTTATTACGTTAAGAGAAATATTTTTCTTGGATTGGCAGGTATTAAATGTTTGCAAACAAATAAATCAATCCTAAACCCTGGCTCTCTTGTTTGTAAGCATGTTTTCAGGAATAAATATCTTCCCTGAATCTTTGTATTTGTCTTGTCTAGACTATAAATTCTACTGAACCGAGACGGTTTCCTAGTGCTGCATACATCTAGTAACCCTATAGAAATGCTACGTACTGCAGAACCAGAGGAAGGGCTAAGGCAGTCATTCAGACCAGTGGCGTAGCTAGGTGGGGCCAAGGGGGTGTGGGCCCCCCAAATTTCCTCTGGGCCCCTGGTTGGCTGGCAGGGGGCCCTAACACCCGCCAGCTGAAGACTTCATCCAGCGCCGGTTTCACTAAAAGGAGCGTGCTGGACGTGAGGGGAAGAGACAGCAGGGCTTGCAATGCTGCGGCGCTGGAGACCAGCACTGAACGAAGTCTTCAGCTGGCGGGGGTTGGGGACCCCCTGCCAGTCAAGGTATTTGCGGCGGCGGTGGGCAGCAGGGGGGCAGCGGTGGAGGGGGCGGCAGTGGAGCAGTGACAAAAATGTGCCCTCCCCACCTTGGGCTCTGGCCCCCTCCCACCTCGAGATCTGGCTACGCCCCTGAAATTACCCATCTTTGGTCATTTGTTCCATGGATAAATTCACAGACATTATTTCAGGATTCATGGAAAATGTTGTTTCGTATATTTCATGGTTTTTTTTTTTTGTTTCTTCATTCAGATAAAAACATTCTATTCAATATTCAGCTGGCGGTGGTCAGTGTTTTGTTTTGTTTTTTAACCCTGGCAACCGCCAGCTGAATTTGACCCAAATATTAAGTGCTGACCCCTAACTAGGTACCAGCACTGAATTCCGAGTCTGGGGCAGCCACCGGGAGTTACTCAGATACCACCAATATTACAGCTACCCGTTAACTGAGGAAGCCATTTTGATGTCCTAAGCTAACTGGGTAGCTATCCGGGGGCCCCTGCTGAATATCAGTAGCAGTGGCGTAGCTACGTGGGGCCAGGGGGGGTCTGGGCCCCCATAGATTTGGCCCTGGACCCCCTGCTGCCGCCCCTCTCGACCACCCCTCCCGCTTCCAACCCTCCCCCGCCATCGCCGTGGGCTACCTTTGCTGGTGGGGGACCCCAATTCCTGCCAGCCGAGGAGGTCCTCTTCTTCCTCCGAAGGCTTCGTTCTGTTTCTGACGTCCTGCACGTTGTACGTTGTATATTGTACGTTGTACGTGCAGGACGTCAGACTCACAGAAACAGAATGAAGCCTTGCAGATCAGCCAACGGTGGCTTCGTTCTGTTTCTGTGAGTCTGACGTCCTGCACGTACAACGTACAATGTACAACGTACAACGTGCAGGACGTCAGAAACAGAACGAAGCCTTCGGAGGAAGAAGAGGACCTCCTCGCCTGTTGGGGGGATTGGGGTCCCCCGCCAGCAAAGGTAGCCCACGGCGATGACGGGGGAGGGGTGGCGGTGGGAGGGGGGGGTCAAGAGGGGTGGCAGCAGGGGTCATCAAAGTTGGTGGGGGGGCGGCAATAGCGGGGGGGGCAGTAATGGCGGGGGGGGGGGCGGCGGCGCCAGGGGGCGTAAAATGTGCCCCCTCACCTCGGGCTCTGGCCCCTCCTCCCGCCGAAGTCTGGCTACACCCCTGATCAGTAGTGCCTGAATAACTCCCAGCTCTGCCCGTGGACCACCCCAGCACTATCAGGGCAGTGCCACAGCAGTCTGCCTGGATTTTCAGTGGCACTATCTGGGCAGGTGAAGCTGAAAAACTGAGTTGGATCCAGTGTGTGGGATTCGTTCTTACCTGAATAACACTTTTTGAAAATCAACCACTTTGGATTGAATTCTAATATGGCGCCCCCAAAAAAATCGGAACTGAAAGCGCGATTCTATAAACGGTGGCAAAATTAGGTGCAGATCCCCCAAATTCTACAATACTGCACGCAAATCCTTGGAACGCCCGTGACTCACCCATATCCATCCCATGGCTTCGCCCCCTTTTCGGATCCTCGCACAAGAATTTACACGTGCATCTTTATAGAATAGCGTCTAACAAGATGCACATGTACATTTTGAATTATTGCCAATTAGCGCTCAATTATCAGTGCTAATTGGTTTGTTACTCAGTTAAACTGTGCACACAATTTTGTGCACCATACATAGAATCCGGAGGTTTATGACCGAACCAAAGGTCTTCTCCCATTCTGTACCCAGGGAAACATTCTCGGGATAAAGCCTGTCTTGTGCAGCCTCCCCTCCCCCCCCCCCCCCCCCCCCCCCCACCAAGTGTTTGTTCTAGAAATACATGAAAATGAAAAATACATATGGAGGTTTTGGACAATTCTGAACTTTTAGTCCCATGCGCAGATTTCCAGAAACCACAGACAAATTTACCTGAAAACTCATTTTTAAACTAGTCATCCATCCCCTAAGCAGAGCGCAGCCAAACTTTACCTTCTCAGCCTCCTCCCGGCTCATAGCCAGTGCCAGCTGTAACTGCAGCTCCTCCTCCCCGCTTGTCTGCGGCCTTGCCTGCTCTAGATCAGTGGACAGCTGGGGTGATGACGATGAGGTAGCTAGAACACAAAAGGAGAAGAGGCTACCTTCTATTGAATTGTCTATGATGCTGATAGACTAGACACATGCGTGTTGCCCACTCCTGTCACTCATCTCTCCCCCATCCGCTTTACTCTTCTGTCTAGTGCCCACCCACTCATTCTCTCTAGGACCCCATAACTCTGAACATATGGTACCAGGAAACCAGACCCAAAACTTCACCGAGTGGTGTGTTCCCCATGCCTATTTCCTTCACACCTTTCCACTCCCTGTATAAACTAAAATGGTTAAAAAGTAAAATGCACCAAGGTCAACAAAAGGACATCCTTTGTTGAATAACAGCCAACTTTTTAAACTGGCTGGGGTGCAACATGCAGCACAGATTATCCCTCTCAACACAGCGATGGCGTTTGCTCGATATTGGGGGGTGTTCAATCACCCACCGACTTGGCACCTGTGCACTGTAGCAATTAAAATTGAGCTGTTAAGCTGCTCCTTTGCAACACCCAGTGGTGTAGCCAAATGGCTTCAGCCCAAAGTGGGTGGGCAATTAATTCTCTCTCCCCCTCCCCCAGGTTTTCATCCTTGGATATAAATATTTATTTATTTTAGTTACATTTGTACCCCGCGCTTTCCCACTCATGGCAGGCTCAGTGTGGCTTACATGGGTCAATGGAGGGTTAAGTGACTTGCCCAGAGTCACAAGGAGCTGCCTGTGCCTGAAGTGGGAATGGAACTCAGTTCCCCAGGACCAAAGTCCACCACCCTAACCACTAGGCCACTCCTCCACTGTTGCTACTATTTGAGATTCTACACGGAATGTTGCTATTCCACTAGCAACATTCCATGTAGAAGTCGGCCCTTGCAGATCACCAATGTGGCCGCGCAGGCTTCTACATGGAATGTTGCTAGTGGAATAGCAACATTCCATGTAGAATCTCCAATAGTAGCAACATTCCATGTAGAATCTCCAATACAATAGTGTCTATTTTATTTTTGTTACATTTGTACCCTGCGCTTTCCCACTCATGGCAGGCTCAATGCGGCTTGCATGGGGCAATGGAGGGTTAAGTGACTTGCCCAGAGTCACAAGGAGCTGCCTGTGCCTGAAGTGGGAATCAAACTCAGTTCCCCAGGACCAGAGTCCACCACCCTAACCACTAGGCCACTCCTCCACTCCTGAGCTGGTGGGGAATGGGGATGCCAAACCCCACCAGCCGAGGACCTCTCCTGTCTAAGTCGCACCTGCAGCTAATGCGAGCTCTCCTGTGCATGTTCACTTAGGCCTGAACTGAGCATGTGCAAGAGAGCTGACATTAGTGCTGCTGCAGGCGCAACTCAGGCAGGAAAGCTCTTTGGCTGGCAGGAATGCCAGGAAAGCAGAGGGGGTCCCAAACTGAAAATGAAGGGGCCCAAGCCCCCTTCCCAATGGCTATGCCACTGGCAACACCCCTGCAGACTTGGGTCTTTAAAGGTGACATCACACATCAGCATCTGGTGATGGCAGTACGTGATGTCATCTGTGATACCATAATAAATATGGAGCAGCTGGATCCAGCTAGTTTTTGACTGTATTCTACTCAACACTTCTCCCATGGATTCAAAATTTTACAAAGGAGAATAAAGATCTCATAATGACAAGAATAACAGTAAGAACTGTACAGGTCTTCTGCTGTCCTTTGCTCCACTTCTGAAAGATTGCATGCTACACCATGGGCAGTTTTCTTGGAATACTTCAGTCCTCCTATATCTCTGGCAACCACTGTTTGAAGTGGTGTATTGTGTAAGGAAACCAAACTTGATGATTCTCAGCCTAGCATTCCTAGAGTGCTGTCTTACTGCATCACAAGATTTATCACAGGCTGGCCCAGCAGCTCAGGTAGGACAGACAGGGAGTGGAGACAGCCCAGAAAGAGCCATAAAGAGATGTTCACTCAAGAGTCCATCCACCAATAGGTCTCATGGCTTTATTAATCACCACCTCATGGTATAGAAATCTGATGACCCTAGGAAGGAAGGAAAGAATGCAGCTATATTGGCCAGGAATTGATCCCAAGCCGTCTGTATGGAGGCAAGAATTCTACCACTGAACCACCAATGCCCTAGATTTCTATGCTAATAGGTGGAGACTAATAAAGTCATTGTGACCTGTTAATGAGACATTCACTCAAGAGTCCATCGTGTCTCTTGATTGGCCACCAGCTCATGTGCCAAGTGACCAGCCATGTAGGAGGTCTCCAGTTTGATTCTCGAGTCAGTTCTTCCTGGGTCTGCTGGGGCTGAGGGTGCATCAGAAGCAGCATTCACAGCCCATGACAAGGGGAGAGGTTAATGGCCATTGCTTAACGGTGACACCTAGTGGCCAGATTCCAGAAGTAGCAATGGTGTATGGCTCCCAGTCCAGGACCATCACACCAATCACCAGATTAGGTACATCAGGGGTGGGGGGGAGGTGGAGATGATGTAAAATATGGAAACATTTCCTGGGTAGTTAGGAATGAAGGCTCATGGCACCAAGTCCTAGCCCTGGTTTCTACTGAGATGGAAGTACAAAGGAGCAGGAGGAAACTTCCATGTCTATAAAAATAAGTTACACTGTTTAACACACTCAGCAATAATTAAACGTACAAAGCCAACTTTAAAAAAGCATACCCCATCCCTACAAACATCCCTTCAATCTCACATACAGTTATAAGATGATGGAGACCCCCGGGACTTGGTGTAATCATCTCCGTAGTGTGATGGACGCCGGGCATAGCTGCTGCTGCTGCTGCTACTGCTTGTCCCCAGAGCCATGCGCTCCTTAGTTTTACGAGCATGGGATCGCTCCTGCTTCAGTCGTTCCTCATCTTTTAACAAGGCAACAATCTGCTTGGCTTTCTCCCGTACATTGATTCCCTGATCCTTTCCATCACGGTCCAGGAACTGGAAGTCCTTGAGGGTTTGGATAGTGAACATATTCTCTCGACACTGGTGTGCCACCTTTTCAGAGCCTGTTTTGATGAGGTAGTCTAGAAGGGTGAGGGCCTTGTAGACATGGCGCCAGTTCTTGCCACTGTCATTCAAACGTCTCCAGATCATCCCCATCACCTCTGAAAAAGCCACCGCATTGAGGGTGAGTTCAGCAATCTCAGACATCAGAGAACTGGAGGGGCCCCAGGGGTCATTGGACGTTGCCTCCCGCACCTTAATCTCAGCTTCTGAATAATTATGTACAATGTTCTTCACCTGACGCCGCAACGAAGAGGTTGTCATGGCTGATCACAAGAGCCTTTGCAACTCAAGGAGAAAACAGAAACGTTTTCAGGGTCAGGCTCTTGAACCCAGTTGTAAAAGCACCAGTTCCAGCAGTCAAACTTCACCAGTCTCACTAGAGCAACACCAACAGTGCCAGCGGTACAACTACACAGGTTTCACGAGCATGAAGATAGCAGTACAAGCAGGGAGGTTTCACCAGCCTCATGGGTAAAAGGACAATCCAGGTCTTCTTATCAATCCAGCACCCTTCAGATATTCACTTGGATCTGGAAAAAGAAGACAAACTATAAGCAAGAAGCACTTTGATAACCCATCCAGTCCACACTATCAACTTTATGTGATTCGGTTAGGCTCATATTTCTTGCTACGTGTTACCAACTTGGAGTTCAGCGGTTGACACCTGACTTCAGCTCCTTTATTACAATCATTACTATTATTATTACTATCATTTTTATTAAAAAATTATAGCACACTGGTCACGTCAGGTTACTAACAAACATACATACTAAAATACACAATTAATAACATTTATATTAAGTAAAACATTAAATTATACAGGCCTTACAAGTTATAATATACAAAAAGTAACATATAACATAACAGAGTGTCTAAGCAAGGGCCAGGTGCATTGGCCAAGAAGCAGTGACAGCCTTTGGGGAAAAGAAGAGTCAAATATTGGCTAGTGTAAGAGGACTACTGGAAGGGGTTTCTGTAGTGAGCTGCATCCTTTGCCCTTTGTCCAACTTCTCTTACATAGGCACGCGCCTGTGGAACGCATTGCCACAAGTGGTGAAAACAACTTACGATTACCTAAAATTCAGAAAGTCATTAAAGACTCACCTATTCAGAAGGGCATATCCGAATGACCCAACTTAAATGACTCAACCCTGCAACACTTCACTATTAAAGATCGTATTGGACATTAATGAACTCTTTTACCTCAACCCAACTTGATTGAATCTTATCTTCCCTATCCCAATACAACATTTTGTACCTATCCCGTACCGGATTTGGCGAATGCCTTCACGGTATGATGTAAGCCACATTGAGCCTGCAAATATGTGGGAAAATGTGGGTTACAAATGTAACAAATAATAATAATAATAATTTAACATAAAAAACAGTGCTTAGATAAAGGAAAATAAATCAGCAGTTCAAGCAAAATCTATAAGTCCCCTGCTTTATTTCAATGTATAATTCATTTCCAAGATGGTATTAGGTGTTTAGTGATTGTGAAAGTGTGTCCCGCCACTGTGAAACTTAGTAAATCAGAGAGAAAGGCTGTGCTCATTCTCAGCAGAAGGACCTGCTAGGCTAAAAAGCAAATTGATATTTATTTTTTTTTATCACAATTATATCCCACATTATCTGGGTCCCAGCACTGTGCATCTGTTTGGATGGCTTTTTCCTATGTACGTCACTTTGCAGTTGTCTACATTAACCCCCGGATTCTATATATGGTGTTCACAATTGCACGCACAAATTTGAGCGCACACCCAATCTGCACTCACAATTTGAGTAACAAGCCAGTTAGCGCCAAAATTGAGTACTAACAAGCAATTATGGGGGATAATTGGCAACAATTTGGGTTTGCATACATATCTAGGTGTTAGTGTACAAATATGCACGTGCTAATCTTTTAGCGTGCAACTGAAAAGGGGGTGTGGCCATGAGTGGGTCAGGGGAGTTCACTAAACATGCCCCAGTGTTCTAGAATTCAGGGGATCTACACTTAATTTACGCACAAGGATTTGCACCAGGTTTCAGTTGGTGTAAATCCTCGTGCCCAAAGTTGGGTGCGGATCCCTGCGCTATGTGCTGATCTTTAACCAGTGCCCAACTCAAAGCACCAGTTATAGAATAATACCCAGCAAGCATTTTTTGGGGTGCTATTTACTGTATCCGGTTCTAAGGTGGCAATTCCATAAGTGGAAGCCACAAGTTAGGCGCCTAGACGCAGCGAGTTGCACGCTAATTCTATAAAAGTATTTGGGCATCAAGAATCTGTTATAGAATTCTAATGTAAGTTGACATCTACGTGCCTACATTTAGGTGTCAACAGCAGGCACCTAAATGCGGCACATTAGCAAGTAACGAACACTCTTTTGTAAGTTACGCATATAAATCTTGGTCCTGCCCATGGCCCGCCATGTTCTTCCCCATGAACGCCCTTTTGCATTATCACGCTGAGTTGCGTGCATCATTTATAGAATGGCACTCAGCGTGCACCCAGCATTCATACGTATAAGTCAACACTTATCTGTGTAAGTTCTAGAATTCTATCATAAATCATGCAAATGGCATTTAAATTTAGGCATCATGTTACAGAGTTTGGGGGGGGGGGGTAAATGTCACCTGCCATTTAGAACCCAGGTCCCTGGTCTTAGGGTCATCTGGAAGTTCCTTCTAGGCCACTTGTGTTTTGAATAATTTTGTCTCATCTGAACAGCTTGCGCTTTGCTCTCATTTCCAGGCTTTTCAATGGCTCTTTCTCAGGTCAGTGCTCATCAGCCTTCGGACAATCCCACCGGCCTTGTTTTCCCTTCTCTCCCCCTTTCCCCTTCAGTTCTTCTTCCTCCCCCCCCCCCCCCCCCCCCACCTTGTCTCCAAGCTTTCCCCGCAAACCCTCTTATCCTTCCTCTTTCCAGCTCATGCTCATTCTCTTTTAACTCTTCTAGAAGAAAGACTGAAGCATGACCATGGTCAAGTATATAATATCACATTCATTGTTGATTTAATCATGAATTGATAATGCATGTGACTGTTGAGCAGACTGGATGGATCGTTAAGGTCTTTATCTGCTGTCCCTTGCTATGCCATGTACTCTTTTTCATTCCTGACAAGTCTTGATTATCCTGGGCTTCAGCTAGTGTTCTCTTGGTGAAGAACTTTGTGTGTATGTTGATATAGGTTATTGTCTGTATAAGGATTAACGCTAATCCCCTTGTTTATGTTTTCCAAATGTTAACACTGGGAGAGAGCTCTTTCAGGTAGAGCATCTAATACATGCTACCACATCAGTGCACACGCATGATTTGTGACTAGGTCCCATTGTATAAAATAGAATCTGAGGGGAAATAACGCATTTTAACAGCAGAAGAACCAACGATTTGAATAAAAATGACCAAAGGGAAGACCGATGACGATGTTAGTGAATCACCGGGCTGTGTCTCGGTGTGAAAAGAGTCATTGCTGAGGTCTGGTTAGAACACCGTAATTTGCGTTACTAGGTTCTGGGTTCTTTGTGATTATGAGAAATAATTACCCCCTACCTTCAGATCTATCGGACTGTCAAAGTGATTTTAACAGCAGAAGCGCAAATTAGTAACTCTAGACACACATCTAACTTATGGTACAGCTGGGGCTGAATTTGGATCTCTTGCATCCCTAGTCTAAGATTTGCATTGCCTGCCCTTGCCCCTCCCCCTCTCCTTAGCAGCTGCAGAAGAAGAGGAGAAGAAGATCATGCTAGGGAAGAAGGAAGGAAGATCATGCCAACATCTTCTATGGGACACAGATGTTGAGTATGAGCAGTTAAAAGGGCAAGACACAAAAAGAAGGTGACAGGCCCAGGCAGAAGCTGGTGAACCACGATAACTTTACTGAGATGGGACCCAACATGGTCCATGTTTCGGCTACAATGCTTGCGTCAGGGGTCAGTATTTGCCAGATCCACAATATGGGCAAAGCGATGCATATACAAAGCAATCTTGTCTAAGAGTACAATTGAATGTTGTATCATGAAACCAAATTTATCTCAATGAAAGAACTTACTGCTTGCAGTTCCCCTCTTTCTGCCTGGGTCTGTTACTTTTTGGGGGGGCCATGGAGCACAGATGCCAACTTTGTGAAATAACTGGAGTGCTAAACACTGCACAGATTACCCTACCTAGTCACAGTGAAAGAGCTTGTTCAATATTGGGAGGTGCTCAGCACCCACAGAACTAGCACCACTGCCATGGGGTCCTGTGTGGTGTGGGCATCTCTGGGTACATGCCCACTGTTCCTAATGGGAAATCTGGCCCTGGACATAGCTCTGTGGGGGCTGTGGATGCTTGAGCACCCCCAGCAGTGAGCAAATGCTTTCACTTTGTCCACAGATGGGTAATTTGTGATGGGTTCAGCAACCCCCAATCATTCTGAAGTAAAAGATACAAAAGTTGGTCTTGAGGGACCAACTTAACCTCTGGGAGGGGCTTACCCGGTGGTGGCTGAGGCTTGGGCTGCAGCCTTGTTTGGAGTCCAGCAAAAAGAAAGGGGGGAAACTTCCTGAGTCCCTACGTCTTGCTCCATCCTTGACCATCTTTAAATCTAGATTGAAAACCCACCACATTGCTTTTGACTTGTAACCACTTGAACCTCTCGCTTCTACCTACCCTCCTCTCCTCTTTCCTCTACACATTAATTGATTTGCTTACTTTATTATTTTTGTCTATTAGATTGTAAGCTCTTTGAGCAGGGACTGTCTTTCTTCTATGTTTGTGCAGCGCTGCGTACGCCTTGTAGCGCTATATAAATGCTAAGTAGTAGTAGTAGTAGTAGTAGATGGGGAGGAAAATGAGAACGCAAGAACTTACTGAACTGAACCGCAATGGCGGTATATTTTTAAATTGCTCCTGGCCTGCGAAAATCAGACAGGGTGATTGGCTCTTGGGGGAGAGTAGGCAGGACTGGCTAAAGGAGCCCCTCCAAAGTAGCAGGGCCTTTTAAATTGAAATCTGTTTATTGATGTTATTAAGAAAAACATACATTTACCATGACTCAACACAAAACATTATTGCTTAACAGGCTTCTGTCAATTCCTCTTTCAACGTCAAATCCATTTCTTCTTTTATCCCCCAGCAATCTGCTTCCCCCCCCCCCCCATCCTCCCTTCCGTTTTATTATATCAAAGATCTTTGATATTTGGCAAGGTTTTAACAATCTGTTTCGTAACATCCCGATAAAATACAGATCAACATCCAACAAGTATAATACTTCTGCCCCATTCAACAAGCTAGTATCCTTTGTGTCCCCCCCCATCCCCCCATCCTCCCCCCCCCCCCAATCTCTCTCTCAAAAAAAAAACCCCCGCGCAGGTCTCTCACAGACGATTCAGTACAAAGCTACGAGCTTTCGAGGATAGTGTCTGTATGTAGAAATCCCATATCTCTAGGAACGCCTTTCTTCTCTTAGGCGAGGATCCCACCACCCTACGCTCCTGCAGCAGCAACTCATACAATAGATTTCTCCAATGCCAATAATCCGGCAAATCCTCACTCATCCACTTGGACATAATAAGTTTCTTCCCAAGCAAACTTGCTTTTCGGACGAACTGCCGGGCCCCCTTGTGTGGAAGTTTGAACACTTCATATTGATCAAGCAGGACCCCCAGGGGAGAAAACTGAATCTTGCTCTGCACTACCCATTCCAGATATTGAGCTATTTGCTGCCAGAAAGTGACAATCTTTCTACACTCCCTCAGGGAGTGAAATAACGCCCCCTCTCCCAGTTGACACTTAGAGCATAACGGATCCCGGACTCCTCCAAACCGGAACACCTGGGTTTTGGTCATATATGCCCTATGTAAAATTCTATATTGACACTCCCGATGGGTGGCACTCCTTGACAATGACGGAATGCGTGAGACCAACTTTTTCAAGTCAAGGTACAAATTTGGAAGCCCCAAATCTTGACTCCACCTAGCACAGATGTGCCCCACCTCTTTCCCTTTTCCCACTTCCCAAAGGGCCTTCTGTAACCCGGAGACAGATAACCGCTCCCCAGGAATCGAACTAAAGAATTCCCGTATCCTCCGCCCATGACCCTTGTAGCAAGGCCTTTTACCCTGCTCCTCAGAGGTGGCTTTCCCGCCCTCCCACCCTCATGCTTTTTCTTATCTTCTTGTTTTGTAGGCAGTGGTTATTTGTCAAAGAGGGGCTTTGTTTATGTCACAGCTCGTGGCAAGCAGTGGGTGGGTTATCTCAACTTTATTTTATTTGTAGATTGGGTAAAACTATGTTCTTGACTTAAATGTTCAAATGTTTTAAACACAGTGAGCCTCTTGTAATTCCAATTTGGTTTAAGTGTGAGGTTACTGAACTGTGAAAGGTGTGGTGGAAGGGCAAAAAAGGGAGAAGAACAAGAGTAAGGACAAGAATGATAATGAAGGGAACTTCCAAATCAGCCTTAAACTGGATAACAGCCTTCCTGCGGGTAATAGACATGGTCAGCCAGGCTGAACTGTCCCTATGTAACCCCATGCTAGCCTATGCCCACAACATTTTATTAGCATATAGGGACTATGAGGGATTTATATGGTTAAAGTATGATGAGGAGTTCCGAGACAAGATAGAAGAGAATTTGTCTTTGTCTTGGAGTTCCAAAGATGTGGATTTATGGTTATACATCATGACCAAAAAGAGGCCATTCGCTAATGCTCATAATAGGTCCTTTTGGTTGGCAATGCAAGGGGATCAAGGAAAGAGGTCAGGTCCTCAGGACGGGGTCTTTGGCACTTCAACAGAGCACCTTGCAGCCTGCAAAACTGCAAGTTTAGACGCGTGTGCTCAATATGTGGAGCCTCTCAAGCAGTGGCAAAATGTGGCAAGAAGGCCCCAGACAGGCACCCCCTCCCTCAGCAATAGCAATAACATCCTTCAGAAAGCCCCCTCCCCAGTGGATTTAGAAGAAATGCAGCCATGGTTGGCCAGATACCCACGTAAAAGAGATGCCCAGATTCTCAGGGAGGGTTTTGCATTTGGTTTTAAGATTCCCTGTACAGGTTCCATAGAAAGGAGCTATGCCAGAAGCGCAGTGTTTGGTGCTTATCCCCTATTGTACAGGATAAGATTAATAAGGAGGTCAAACTAGGAAGGATCTCTGGTCCTTTCAAGAACACGTCTTTTGAGAAGAGGGTGGTATCCCCTTTGGCCATTGTGCCTAAGAAGGAACCAGGGAAATATAGACTCATTCATAACTTATCACATCTGGAAGGAGGCTCTGTGAATTATTTTCTGCCCCCCCCCCCCCCCCGGAGGCGTGTTCTGTCCAGTATGCCTCTTTCGATCAAGCAGTTCAGTTACTGCAGCTTTGTGGCCAGGATGCACTCATGGCAAAGGCAGACATCAAATCAGCCTTTCAATTGATACCTGTACACTCTGATAATTTCCTAATATTGGGCTTCCAATTTGGGGGACAATTTTACTTTGATAAATGTATGCTGATGAGCTGTTCAGTGTCCTGTTCTTACTTTGAGTGCTTTAGTACCTTCCTGCGTTGGGTTGTAGCCAGATCTTCGGGGATCAGAAATATTGCTCGTTATCTGGATGATTTGTTGGCCCTGCAAATAACAATGCTTGTCAATCCCTACTGAATCACTTTCGGGCCATAACCAAGAGATTCGATGTCCCCCTGGCTCGGGATAAAACAATGGGCCCTGTCTCCCGTTTACCCTTCCTGGGATAGAGCTAGACTCAGTTGACATGGTTTCCAGACTCCTGCCAGATAAATTATTAAAACTCAGGGGTTTGGTATCTTGGGCCTTGGGTAAAAAGAAGGTCACACTGCGAGATATACAATCCCTCGTAAGTAACCTTAACTTGCCTGCAGAATCATAGTAATGGGCGGAACCTTCTTGTGTAGGTTGTCCAATTCAATGGTGGGAGTTTGTAGACCATCTCACTACATCAGAATCACACGACCTCTGAAGGATGACCTCAAAATATGGGACATGTTTCTAGTGAACTTCAATGGCAAGGTTATGTGGTTAAGCGATGCTATATTCAGATGCTGCAGGTGGAGTTGTTTTGGGGGTATATTTCCAAGGTTCTTGATGAGTGGGGGTCTGGCCTAAGGAATGAAAGGAAATGGCGATCACCAAGAACATTACATTCTTGAAGATTTTTCCCATTGTGGTGGCTATTGCTATATGGAAAGAGAGATTGAGCAACAGACAGGACTGCGGTTAGTGTTATCAACAAGCAAACAGCACGATGTTCCCGGGTGATTGATCTCATGTGGGAATTAGTTTTATTGTGTTTATTTAATAACATTCACTTTCGTGCAAAGCATGTCCCTGGTACCATCAACGCTATTATTGATGCTCTTTCTCATTCCAAGTGGGAATTGTTCTAGAAACTGGCTGCACAAGCCGAATTGAAGGGGTGTGCGTCCCAGAATACCTATGGTGGTATAGAGCCCCAACGCATGGGAGCTGCTGAGACACTCCATTGCACCAGGAACTTGGAAAGCCTACACCAGAGGATTTAGAAAAGTCATCTCCTTCCTGACGGAGCGTGGCTGGCGCAGTGGCCCAATTCCTGAGAACATGATGGTGGAATATATTGTTTGGGCAAATGGGGCAGTTGTATCTTGTGCTACGGTAGTGGTGCAAGTAATTGCAGTATCCTTTTTCACAAAAGTAGCAGGTTGGAGTGACCCGAGCAAGTGTGTCCTCATAAAGAAGCGCATGGGGGGGGGGGGGGTTGGAATTGGGAGAGAGGCAACAGACGGGAAAAAAGGTTTCCAGTCATCCATAGGATATTGCTGGATATCTGGCACGCAATGGTGGAGGTAGGTAATTCACAGTTTGAGACTGACCTTTTCAGGGTCCCTTTTTCCTTGGTCTTTTTTGGGGCCTTCTGGGTAGGCAAATTGGTTGTCCCCCTCTTGGAGGGCATGCACAGGGTGCGGGTTACTGCACAGCAGTGTTGTCCTTGAGGGGACAAGCCTCCATTTGACAGTACATAGATCTAAAACAGATCAGTTAGAGAAGGGGAAAGTAATAACACTAACCCAAGTTGACTCCCTCCTCACCTGTCCTGTGCAGAACATGAGAGTTTACATGGTAATTAGACCTGTTGGGGGGGGGGGGGAACCTTTCCTGATTCAACAGGATAGGTCTCCACTCATGTTATTGCAGTTCACTGCAGTACTGCGCAAATGTTTGATGAGGGCGGGATACAATCCGGACAACTTTGGGACCTGTTCCTTTAGAATAGGCGCTGCCACCAGCGCTGTGGCAGAGGGACTTTCTCTGGTGGTGTTCAGGTGGATAGGCAGATGAAAGAAGCCTATGTGAGAGCTGAGATCCCTGATGGTCCCCAGACCTCCTGCTGACATAACCCTGTTTGTGTTCTATTTCAGGGGTTGCCTTTAGGGCAAAAGACATGTGGATTGTCAGACGCTCTTTCCTTAAATGGGCTGCATGCCGAGCTGAGGCATCTCCCAAGTGGTCTGGCTCCCAAGAGCGGGAGAGTGCACTGGATGGGGGTTGGGGGGGAATGAGATGGCTTATCCCATTCCTCCAGTGTAGATCGGGTGAACTGGCTTCCCCAAGTGCCATTGTCAGACATCTAGGTGGTAACAACTTGGGAGCCTGGTCTTGCATTGAGCTGATGCATATGGCTAGACACGACCTGTCAGTCATCTCACAGCTTTTCACCCACATCCTAATTATTTGGTCAGACATCATTCCCAGATTGTGCTACAAACAGATGAGGCTATGAGGAAGAAGGTTAATAGACAGATTGCAATGTGGGTCTTCCAGCTTGGGGACCTACAGGTATCACATACATGGGTTGAGGAGATCTGGAAAGATAGTGTTCATCTTTCTGACATTGGGAATGCTTTGTTTAATAATATTAGAAGATGTCTTCTCAGCCATAAGTGATCACAGCTAATGGGGATTTGGCCTGGGGCAAGTGATACTACCTCGGGCTGGTGGCGGGTATACCCAAGCCTAAATTGAGAGGAAGTTGGCAGCTGAGGTAGCTGCACCTCAAGTTGAACCCCCCCCCCCCCCCTTGATAGGTGGTTTCAGAGGTATCGGGTAGGACAAGGGGTCACGGTTGCCTATATTAGTAACAAGGTGGAGTGTCCATCAGTACACGGAGCCACTGTTAACATGGTACCATGTACCTGAAGGACCTGCGCAG
Organism: Microcaecilia unicolor; assembly: GCF_901765095.1. Classification (NCBI taxonomy): domain Eukaryota; kingdom Metazoa; phylum Chordata; class Amphibia; order Gymnophiona; family Siphonopidae; genus Microcaecilia; species Microcaecilia unicolor. Next base: position 320,497,553 of record NC_044036.1, on the reverse strand, counting down.
GAGAGTGGGCAGGGTGGGTATGGGCGGTGGCTAAGTTTTCCCACCATGCACCGGCACCCCGCTGAGGGGGCGGAGATAGGTGAACAGGTATCTAAGATCCAGGAGAGGTCCCAGGTGCCATTTTCACTTGCTGCTCGGGAGGAGTGCATACTTTCCTCCCTCCCCAATTACTGTGATGCAACACTCATGTTATATTTTGTTGGGCGGGTATACCCGAGCCTGAATTGAGAGGAAGTTGGCAGCTCAGATAGCTGCGCCTCATGTTGAACCCTCCCTTGCTGGGCGGCGGAGGAGTTCTGGAGTATTGTCACCTGAATTATCAATCTTGCTAACGGCGGCAGACTGGGAGATGTTCAAGCTGAAGCTGAGACGTTTCTGGTTTGCTCAGGTAACCCTGATTCCATAAAGTGAATGTTTTGAATAAAGCTGCGGCCAAGTTGTCGTCATTTCAATTGCATGCGTTTACATGCTTATTCGTGTGTTCAATTTTCAGAATTATTGGGCAGGACAAGGGGTCCTGGTTGCCTGTGTTGTAGGTATCCCAGATCTGAAGTCTGTGAATGTCAATTCTTCCAGGACAGTGTTGCATTTTTGTGCTCCATTTCACTACAGTAAACTCCTTTTCGTGTTAAAGCCACCTGGAGTGACTCAGGTGGTTCACTGCCTGGTCCTGTGTCCTTATTGTCAGCACAGGAAACAGCTTCACCCCAACACAACTCCTAACATCTTCTAAAGGAACTCCAGAGCAGGACAGGTCCTGCTAGCACTATGTGGCAAAATTTCCTTCTAGAAGTGTGCACGGGGATGGCAGCAAAATGGTGGGGGATGGAGACCAAATGAGATGTCCTCCTGCATACCTCTGCTTGGAACTCCTGCCTCAGGCACATTATCAGAAGAACATTCTTTTCAGTTGCAGAAAGAACAATGGAGGAATGTAGAATGGAACTGAACTCTGACTCTGTAGCGGGTTTATTATTTTACATTGTTTAAAATGATGGACTGCGAGAACATTATGCACTTTGATACTTAAGAAAACAATGGACAATGCTAATAATCAGAGGTCGGGTTTTTTTTTTTTGCATATTTAACAAAGTAATGCCTATTTTTATGTTAAATTTTAACAAATTATAGGATGCATTTTATGTTTTTTTGGAATTTCCAAGATTTTTGTATGCTGTCACAGCTGCGGAGGCACCCGAGCCTGAGAACCTGGGATGTGCCAGAGCGACAGGCGGAAGGAAGATTGGCACTTTTGCCAAGGAGCTGGGGCGCTCGTCGCTAGCAGACCAAACATCTCGCTGGTTCGCATGGCAGGTGGAGCACTGGTCTGGGAGCGCAGTTCCGAATCCGATGGACGCACGGCCACGCTGGGGGCGGAGCATGGCTGGCCGCAGCAACGGATTGAGAAGCAAGCTCTCTAGCTGGAAAGCATGGCGGAGAGCGGGATCATCGGCAATTCCAGGTCCAGGGCTCGGGTGCTTCCTAGGGATTGTTAATGTGCTTTGATGTGTTTACAATAAAGCTGTGGCCATTTATTCCCAAAGAAAATCCTGTTTCACGCTTGGTCTGTGGGCATGACGGGTTAAGATGAGGGAGGGGGCGTGAGCGAGTGCAGCCTGCTTATGTTACTGTGTAGATGGTGAAGGGACAGTAGCAATATGTGGGGATGGGGACACCTCTCCTTCCTCCTTCTAAATGAGTCCCACCTTGGCATGTTCACTGCTACAGATAAACTTCTCTCCTGCTAAAGGTGGCCTATATCAAAGCCGTCCCCACCTGCTGATTCTTGTGCAAATTTAACTATGCAAGTTATCTCTGTTTAGTTACCTTCTTCAAGTTTATTCTCTTTTTAAGCTTTAAAAAGCTTTTAACACGTCTACATTCAAACACAAGCGGAAAAAGAAAAGGCAAACAGAAAGAGACAGGTTGGCGATTTCAGGAAAGAGGGAGGGTAGGGGAAAGGAGCTCGCTGGGCTTGGTGCCAGTAGTGTTCAAAGCTGTGAGTTTTATTCAACACAATCTCCTCAGGAATAAAGGGAGTGAAACCAAAGCCATGTGGCAGCACCAGGCAGCCTGATATGGAATTACTGCAGTGACCTTGAGCAGAGAGTAGCAGAGGCAGAGAAGGACACAGAGAGGCCAGTGGCTCTGTGCTGACTCCCAGTCCCAAGGTCTCTGCTGACCTTCCTCCAGCTCTTGTCCCAGCTGCTGATTAAATGAAGATTGTGGAGCACAACCGAAATACTGGGGAGTGTGTCTGCGGAGGGAGTGGGGGTGGGGGAGGGAGTTGACAGAGAACAGAAAAGGAGAAAGGCAGATATTATCTGCCAGGTAGGTTTTAAACTAAGCCTTTCAAACATCATGACAAATGCAAAGGTTTGAACTTACCCCCTTTTCCAAAAATAAACTGAAACCAGCAACACCCATGCTGCTACCTAATCAAGTGTGAACACGCCTGCATAAACCTACATCCACCCAGTGCTTGCACATGGACAGTCCCTGTATGACCTGGCTGCCATAGTCCTAGGGAAGGGGAATTAGTCACTGAAACTTCACAGGACCCCCCCCCCCCCCACACACACACACACACGTGTCTTCTTCATATGTAAGACGAGCGACAGGATGTCTGGAATGTTTCCTGTCAGGAGAGAGAGCTGGCACCTTTAATATCCTCCCTCCATTCAAGGGAGACCGGCACAAGCCTTCAGGTGTTAAGGAAGCTGCTGCCATACCTGGGAAGGAAATCAAGCTGAGAGATCCCTTAACTGCTTTGGACAGTTCAGTTCTAGACAGGTGCCGAGGAGGGAGAGAAGAGGACAGAGAGAGAGAGAGAGAGAGAGAGAGAGACACTTTGCATAGTTCACTTCTTATGCAGACTCTCCCAGAGTTTACACCACCAAAGTCTGCCTTTTCCCCAGCCTCAGTTTACCACACTGAACTTCAGGTTCACTACTGTGGTGAATAAAACCTTCCCACATCCAGAAGATACCTGCATTCCCCCCCCCCCCCCCCCCCACCTCACCTCCAGATATTTGTCACACTAGGCACAGACCTAATGAAAAAATTCAGGCCTGCAGAGCAACCCCCATACACATTCCCCAAAGCTGTTCCTTCTCCCATATCCATCACCTCATTTCAAACCTCTACTACTGCCCTTCATTCTTCTCCCGTACACATCCCTACATTTGTATCCCCCCCACCCAGGGCTGGTGTTAGGAGGTGCAAACTGGGCCCCCAGCTATAGAAGCCCCAAGTTTATATGAGGCTGAAGAAGATACAGCTGCTGATGAGCTTTGGGGACCCTGTTAAATTTATTCCCTGGACCCTAGCATGTTTAATAGTGACCTTGTATCCCCCAGAGCTGGATCTCCTCCTAGGCACAGTCCCTCTATATACATCCTCCAGAGCCCCCCTCCTCACCTGCTGGTGCCCTGACTTCTTCCTCTCCCTTTTGCCTGCGGAGGAGCAGAGTTGAACAGTGCTTTTGAGCAGTGCTGTGCTGAGCCATGCGGACAGGAGAGGAGGGGCAGCTCCAGAAAGCAGGCTGCTCCTCTTTCCACCCTGGATCTGCTGCGGTCCTGCTGCCCATCCGTTTAATTTCAGCCAATCAGGACAGTTTCAAGCATCTGTTATATTGCCGGTCTTGAACTGAACAGACAGTATCAGTGGTTTTCTGCCAAGGTACCACCAACCTGAGACCTTTTTGAACTGCTTCCATACAGATGGAGGTAGAAGCTGTTGCTAGCCCAGAGGAGGTATCTTATTAATTTTTTTTTATTTTTTAGAAATTGCCATTCATCAGTAGCCAGCCTGGCCAGATAGAAATTGGTCACACTTGGTGGGTGAATACTGGACAGTTGGCAACCCTAACTCCTACCCCTGAATTTATAGCACTAAACCTCAGCAATCCCTCACCTCAAGCACTGAACACCGTTCAAGACTCATGGCACAAAATTTCAGGAGTGACCTATCTCGGAGGTGGAGAATCCACCGCTCCAAATTTATAGAAATGGGGAAAAATGGATATCCACCAGACTCTGGATTCCAGAGTATTCAAAAACAAACAGGGCCAGCGCATTAGAGGAACCTTTAATCCTGTGGCCCTCCTCTCCCTCAATCCATTATCTCACTGCTTTCTCTCTTCTCCTCAGTGGTCCAGCATATGCTTCTCTCTGTTCCCTCATCAGGAATTTCCCCTCTCTCTACTCTTTTCCCTTCTCTCCCAGCAGTCCAGTATCTGTCCCATAGTCCAGCATCTTTTGTCCTCTCTACCTGGTGAGAGGGGAGTCGGTTGATATTGTGTATCTGGATTTTCAAAAGGCGTTTGACAAGGTACCTCATGAAAGGCTACAGAGGAAATTGGAGGGTCATGGGATAGGAGGAAATGCCCTATTGTGGATTAAAAACTGGTTGAAGGATAGGAAACAGAGAGTGGGGTTAAATGGGCAGTATTCACAATGGAGAAGGGTAGTTAGTGGGGTTCCTCAGGGGTCCGTGCTAGGACCGCTGCTTTTTAATATATTTATAAATGATTTAGAGATGGGAGTAACTAGCGAGGTAATTAAATTTGCTGATGACACAAAGTTATTCAAAGTCGTTAAATCGCGACAGGATTGTGAAAAATTACAAGAGGACCTTACGAGACTGGGAGACTGGGCGGCTAAATGGCAGATGATGTTTAATGTGAGCAAGTGCAAGGTGATGCATGTGGGAAAAAAGAACCCGAATTATAGCTACGTCATGCAAGGTTCCACGTTAGGAGTTACGGACCAAGAAAGGGATCTGGGTGTCGTCGTCGATAACACACTGGAACCTTCTGCTCAGTGTGCTGCTGCGGCTAAGAAAGTGAATAGAATGTTGGGTATTATTAGGAAAGGTATGGAAAACAGGTGTGAGGATGTTATAATGCCATTGTATCGCTCCATGGTGCGACCGCACCTTGAGTATTGTGTTCAATTCTGGTCGCCGCATCTCAAGAAAGATATAGTAGAATTGGAAAAGGTGCAGCGAAGGGCGACTAAAATGATAGCGGGGATGGGACGACTTCCCTATGAAGAAAGACTAAGGAGGCTAGGGCTATACAGCTTGGAGAAGAGACGGCTGAGGGGAGACATGATAGAGGTATATAAAATAATGAGTGGAGTGGAACAGGTGGATGTGAAGCGTCTGTTCACGCTTTCCAAAAATACTAGGACTAGGGGGCATGCGATGAAACTACAGTATAGTAAATTTAAAATAAATCGGAGAAAATTTTTCTTCACCCAACGTGTAATTAAACTCTGGAATTCGTTGCCGGAGAAAGTGGTGAAGGCGGTTAGCTTAGCAGAGTTTAAAAAGGGGTTGGACGGATTCCTAAAGGACAAGTCCATAAACCGCTACTAAACGGACTTGGAAAAATCCAAAATTCCAGGAATAACATGTATAGAATGTTTGTACGTTTGGGAAGCTTGCCAGGTGCCCTTGGCCTGGATTGGCCACTGTCGTGGACAGGATGCTGGGCTCGATGGACCCTTGGTCTTTTCCCAGTATGGCATTACTTATGTAATTATGGTGGTCCAGCATCTCCCCTTTCTCCTTCCTGTCCCTTGTCATTGTGTCAGTGCTGTTTTTGGTGGAACAGTGGGAAGGGAACAAGCGGTTAAGCCAGCAGCTATACAAGAAAGAAGCCTGGGACCTCAGTACATGCACACAGTGAAAGCTGTGACATCCCCACCCACTCCGTAACAGGAAGTCTGTGTCAGAGTAGATGGAGACATGGCAGGCCCCACACTTCCTTGTTTAGCTGCCTGCTTGCCTGTCCAGTTTCTGCTGTTCAGCTGACTGCGAGGGGTATTTCGTCACCCCCCCAAAAAAAAAAAATTAGGCACTCTAGGCGGTCGCCTAGATCATCTAATGGCAGCACCAGCCCTGAAAACAAACTCTGAATGTGAATGCCAGAATGCCTCTAAGATGAAACTTATAGCAGTATCCTTGGAAAATTCTGTATCCATATCCCCATCTCTGCATTCATACAGTTTCAGTAATGAAACTCTGAGAGGACAATTTGTAGATTTATCCAGGTAAAATGGGGGTGGGGGAAGGGAGAGCTAAAATTCACACCCTCCCTCAGTGGGATAAGGTTTGGGCAGCTCTAGCTTCTGTTCTTGGACAGTTCTGTCTCTGCTCAGATGGCAAACTCCAGGCAGGGTATAACAGCCCTAGAGAGCTCCAGCACCCAGAGAAGAGAGGGGAGAGACCACTAGGAGGGAATCATTGGGGTAGTTTGCTTATTTTTGTGGGCAACTGGAAGGAAGGCACATTGATGGGGGGGGGGGAGGGGGACCAATTCAGCATTAGCACCTGCAGCATTTGGGGTGGAGTGTGGCACCCCCTCTTGTCCATTCACGGTACTCCTATGGAGGGAATGGACAAACTTAATAACATAGTAAATGACGGCAGATAAAGACCCAACGGTCCATCCAGTCTGCCCAACAAGATAAACTCATTTTACATGGTATGTGATACTTTATATGTATACCCCAGTTTGATTTGTCCTTGCCACACAGACCATAGAAGTCTGCCAAGCACTGTTCCTGTACTAAAAGTTCTGAAGATTCTGGAATCCTAAAGCGTTACAAGATTCCGGAATTCCAATTAGTAGCAACATTCCATGTAGAACCCCAAAGAGTAACATAGTAACATAGTAAATGACGGCAGAAAAAGACTTAAACGGTCCATCCAGTCTATCCAACAAGATAAACTCATTTTACATGGTATGTGATACTTTATATGTATGCTTCAGAGATCCAGTGAAGGTTGAGACTCTATGACTAGTACCAACACCAGTGATACTGAGGAAGAGTCTGGGAAAGACACTGAGGATATCATGGGGAGAAACTCAGAGACCAGCACCGACAATGCCAAGGGGAAAGTCTACTAGAAGACAGAGCTCAAAAGAGACAAACAGTATTGGCCAAGATACTGAAGGTTGAGCAGTGACAGAGAGCAGACAGCTGCCATCAGCACCAGTGACACTGAGGGGAGAAGAGAGACCACTGCTAGCTGTGGGGAAGGGGGTTCTTACCTCTAGCATCCAGTCTTGCTTGCTCCGATGGCAGTTCCTTGGTGCCCCGGGAAGCTGCAGTGCGGAAGCGTCCAGAGAAGGAGCAGCAGCAGCCAAAACCGGCTGGGCAGGTGCAAGTGGCTCAGTTTAACCTGTTCAGGGCTGTTGCAGACACCTCAGGGAGGCTCTGACTCAGCACATGCCTGTTGGCTATGGGCTCAGAGGATTCTGCTGAGTCGTGCTACAATGTTTCACCAGTTCGATCTTGGCAAGCTCCTCTTATAATTTGGAAGGCAGGGAGTGAAACCGGATCCTGGAGTCATTCTGGATTGAATTACAGTTCTTTCAGCGAGTGCTGTTCTGACAGTGGCAGGCGGTTGTTAAAGTACAATGGTTAAGGTGGTCCAGTTTTGTGACAGAACAAAACAAAAAAGTGCTAGGTTGTAAGACTCTCCTTACTGCATTTATCTGAGTTGTTCTCCGGGTTATGGGTTCAGCATCGCCTCCTTTGGTGCCGACTCTGAGGTGTGCGTTGTCCTTTAGGCTAATTGATGTTTCCGGTTACATTACCAGGAAACCATCTGCAGAATGAGCCTGGACGAGTCTGGCCGGTTCCTAGAATCCCTGGATGGTAAAATGCATGGATGGGAATGGCAGCAATATGAGGAAGGATTCTCAGCTTATGGGCTCTGATCTCATGAGTGTTTGTAAGGAAGTTATATCCTATTATGGACAAAATGTCATCATTCAGACTAGACTGGAGCCTAATATGACCATGAGAAATCAGGCCATACCATCTACATCTCACTTTATGCTGGAGTCAGTAAATAGCACCCGCAATTTGGCATAAAATAAAATTGGTATTGAACGGTATTCTATAATGGGCGTTCTGAGATCTGTACCCTTTATCAGTGGCATAGCCACAGGTGGGCCTGGGTGGGCCAGGCCCCACCCATTAAGAGCTCAGGCCCACCCATCAGTAGCACATGTTTAGCAGTAGCTGGTGGGGATCCCAAGCTCCGCCAGCTGAAGACTTCCCCCTGATGGTAACGAAAACGCTGCTCTCCATGATACTGGCACCTGCACATGCTCAGTTTTCAGCGTAAGCCTGCTGCAGACTGCCAAGGTAGAAAGAAGTGTTTTCCTGCCAGCTGAGATATTTTTTTCATGGTGGTAGTGGTGGTGGGAGGGGGGGGGGGGAGAGAACACTTGGTGCCCACCCACTTCTTGCCCAGGCCCACCCAAAATCTGTTGTCTGGCTATGCCCCTGCTAGAATAGTGGAGAGCACTTGGATCCGCGCTCGACTTTGGGCACGAGGAGTTACACCAACTGATGCCAGTGTAATTTCTGGTGCGCAAGTTGGGCGCAGATGACGGCAGATAAAGACCTGCACGGCCCATCCGGGATGCCCAACAATATAAACTCATTACATATGGTATGATGCGATCCTTCATATGTATAGCTGATCTTGATTTGTCCTCGCCATTTTCAGGGCACAGACTATAGAAGTCTGCCCGGCACTGTCCTTGTTCTAAATTTCTGAAGTTTGTCAAGCCCCTGAAAAGCTCCACTGCAGCCCATCCAAATCTATTCAGCCAGGATCAGGGCACAGACCATAGAAGTCTTGTCCAGTGCTGGCTTTGCTTCTCAATTAGCGGTGTTGCTACATAATCTCTGCTAAGTTTCTATAACATTCTATAACACTGCGTGCATGGCACACCCCTGTCCCACCCATGCCCCTTTCATGGCTACGCTTCCTTTGCAGATCCACAGGCACTATTCTATAAATGGGCTTGTGTATTTTCATGTGGATCTGCTGTTGTCACCCTGTTTTGGTGACTTGCATCCCTCAGAACACTTTTCTGCACTGAAAATTCCGCACAGAAATAACGTCTAGCGTTGGTGTCATATGTAGAATTCCCCCGTGTGGCAGTAATTTTGTACACATAACTGCCATTAAAGAATACTAGAGTAGATTGCATTTAGGTGTAACCACTTCCACCATGTCAAAGGCAGGCATAAATGCTTGCACCTAAATGCTGTTCATTTATACGTGTAACTGACAATATTTTAGAACCTTAGTGTGAAAGTTCTGGACACGCCCATGCCTCTCCCACGTGCACCCTGCCCAGCAGTTACTTGTGAAAGGAATTATGCACTAAGGTTATAAATTACAACTAAGTGCAGTTGTGTATGTAACTGCAAATTAGTGCCAATTACCATCAATTACAGCCAATTTTTGGTAGTTAATGCCAAATAACGCCTAATTTATCAAGTTACACATGTACGTGACACTGTTCTGTAAATCCTGCCTGCACAAGTTTGCACCTTAAGTGTAAAAATGTGCATGCAAGATTATTGAATGAGTGGGTATGGGGGAAATTCTGTAACAGGCAGGGCTTTATTTGAGGGGGTACTTGGGGGTACTGAGTACCGGCACCTTTTCCACTGTCTGCTAAAATTGACCCATGGACCCCAAGTTTTAATGAAAGAGCTCAGGCTCTACACACCAATTCTGCCTTGTCATAGATTCTGTGACTGATTGCAGGGGGCCCGGCTATCGTGGGATGGGTCCATCAGTGATCACCACACCCCTGAAGGGTGGCCTTAGCATTTGAGTACTGGCACCTTTTTTGCTAGTAAAAACACACAGAGTGTACAGCCTTGTCACACTCCAGTGAAGATATTGTGAAGTCTGTGTGTTTACACAGCACCTACAGTTCAGATAAATGTTCTTGAATATGTACTGTTGGGGGGTACCATATATTCTTTCAATGGTCCAGACTGATCCCCTGTGTGCACGCTATCAAAAATACTATTTGAAGAGTCAAAGAAATGTATTAACAGTGACTTGTTCATTGCATGATCGCCCACTGTGAAAACCTACTTGCTCTCCTGGCAAAATGGCATCAACAGCATGTTGCAATCACTTAAGCAGCACAGTACAGAAGGCCTTGCTGGGGACCAACGGAAGCGTAATTCCTTTCCAGTTGCCACACACTCCATGATGTTGCCCTTCTTTGGTAACTTGACAATCATCCCTCACGTCTATCCTTCTGGAACACATTCTCCATATCAACATGAGCTCATTGCTCTTGTTAGCTCTTTTACCAACATACTTCAACCCTTCCACAAGGTTAACCAGCCTTGTTACTTTTTGATGCTTTCATTGCCATATCAACGTCTTCTTCCATAACTTCCCATTGTTCTACTCTAAATTCAATTGTTGGAAGTGAAAGCATTAAAATCAAAAGTTTCAGCTGGGTTTGGCTGATTTGATGTTTCCCTGAAGTGCTCTACCCAGCATGTATCCTTCTTAGGTTAGCAAAATCTTTCCATTTAACTTTGATTGGAATATCGGAGTTACCTCTTGCTCCTGTCAGTTCTGTAACAATGAAAACCACAAAAAGGGCGGAAGATGAACCAAAACAGACCAGAAAAGGACCATAGGGAGTAAGAGCACCAGAAAAATTTATTGGGACCCTACACGGTCCGTGTTACGGCCAACAGGCCTTCCTCAGGGGTCCTGAATCTTGACGTTTACAGATGCACCTCCGAGATACTCATGAAACGAAAAGCAAAATACGCTGGTGCAGACAGGACCCCTGAGGAAGGCCTGATGGCCGAAACACGGACCGTGTAGGGTCCCAATAAATTTTTCTGGTGCTCTTACTCCCTATGGTCCCTTTCTGGTCTGTTTTGGTTCATCTTCCGCCCTTTTTGTGGTTTTCATTTTATTTTACGGGAGATTTGGACCTTCGTTTTGTTAGTTCTGTAACAATTCCATACCGTGTTTTTGTATTATTTTGATTATCTGCTTCTTGCACCTCTTCTCCCTCCCAGACTCTCCTGTCTGCTCAACAATTCCTCTTAGCTTGGCAATCCAGTAATTGGTATTTGGCTGCAGCTGTTTCTTGTTCTTATGGCATTATTGCTTGCTCCCATTGATTTCTGGCAGTTTTCCTTTGGTCTATCAGCTGCTATGTTTTTCCTGTATCCAACATTACCTTTGTGTCACCCTTCTGCACTTAATTGTCTCCTTTGCACTGCCATTTACTGCCTACTTAAATAACATCCATTGTTCTTCAATATTAGTTTGCCTGTTGAGAAAGAACGGACTTTGAATTTCTTCAGAAACCTCATCAGCCCCTCTGAATGTTCTTACTGTACATCTTGTAGTATCAACCTCTACTGATTTTATTTATTTATTTATTTATTGCATTTGTATCCCACATTTTCCCACCTCTTTGCAGGCTCAATGTGGCTCACAATACATCATGGATAGTGGAAATATAATAGAAAAATAGACATTTAGTGTTACAGAAAAGTTTTGGTAACATGATAAGACATGATAATAGTATGACCAGCAGATATTATAAGACATTTCTAACTACGTGTGGAGGATTTATGCATATTCACATTGGTTGATCTTGGTGGTAAGCCTTGCTGAAGAGATGGGTCTTCAGTAGTTTGCGGAAGTTTGTTAGTTCGTAGGTCATTTTTAAGTTGCGCGGCAGTGCGTTCCATAACTGGTCACATCTGGTGACTGTTATGCCCTCTTGTTGATGATTTTTATGGGCAAAATGTTTTGTTTATACACAGGTTGTTTATATTACAGAATATAAGTAAACATTCTCTATTGTCATTTGTTTGTTTTGCTGCTCCATGTAATCCAACAACATTTTGCAGACCCTGCCTGTTGTCAATTAATGCATTCATGTCACCTAAGTAGAATGACATCAGGGTTAGGAATTTGGGGCCTGATATTCAACAAAAGCTGAGCTCTGAGCTCCTAAATGTGCATCCTATTTTCAGCCAAACCTAGGAGCCTAATTTTTCAGTTGAAAAGTTGTTAATAAGTTGTTTATAAATTAAAAGTTGTTTATAAATTCAGTGCTAAGCTCCTAACATCTTTTCCCCACCCTAAATCCGCCCAGTTGCTATTAATTTCTTATGTTCTTAAATTTACAGGTTTGGTGAAATTGTGAGCAAAGATTTAGACATTCAGCCCTATTAAATTTCAAAGAGGCCAATTTAGGAGCCTGCAAATGGGTGGGAAAATGTGGGATACAAATGCAATAAATAAATAAAACGTTTGCAAATGCTTAAAAATACAGCAGCTCATTTACTTAGTCATGCAATACGTTCTGACCACGTCACTCCTTTGTTGTTGAAATTACATTGGTTGCCAATCCACTAAAGGATGCAGTTTAAAATTCTTACTTTGGCACGTAAAGCAATTCATACTGGTTCCCTGATTACCTGGCATCCTTGACTATTTCTTACATTCCGGCATGTTGTCTGCACTCGCTCAATGATCATAGACTTGTCTTACCCAACCCTAGACAAGTATATTATGAAGTCACAAGAAAAAGCATTTTTTTTTTTACTTCCGGGCCCCATAATTGTGGAATAACCTTCCATGTATGTAAGAGCTGAGCCTTTGTTAAAGAATTTTAAAATAACTCTGAAGACTCCCCCCCCCCCCCCCCCCCAACTATTTAGTGTGTTTCTGGGTTAGTGAATCAGTTGTACCTGAAGAGAATGTAGTAGTTATGCAGCTATATTTTATACATTTTATATTTATATATTTTATAGTTTAAACTATATTTTATAGTTTAAACTTCTCATACTGACCTTTAAATGCATCCACTCTGCAGCCCCCCATTACCTCTCCGCTTTCATCTCTCCCTACATTCCTCCCCGTGAACTCCGCTCACTGGACAAATCTCTCTTGTCGTCCTCCTTCTCCTCCACTGCTAACTCCAGGCTTCACTCCTTTTCTCTCACGGCACCTTATGCCTGGAATAGACTTCCTGGACCTATACGTCTAGCTCCATCTCTACCTGTTTTCATATCTATGCTGAAAACCCACCTTTTCACTGCTGCTTTTGGCTCCTAGCCACAATTGCCCTCCCCTTGTCCCTTCCTCCCTTCTCACCCATTACTTCCCTCACCCTTAATTGTCTTGTCTGTCTGTATTATTTTTAGATTGAAAGCTCTTTTGAGCAGGAACTGTCTCTTTGTATCAGGTGTTCAACGCTATACAAATGCTAATAATAATAATAATAGTTCCAATAATAGGGCGCTAATTGGCACTAATTTGAATCCACATGCCCATCTTACTAAGGAACCCTTTTACCAAGCTACAGGAAAAAGGGCCCTGTGTTGGTGGCGGGGGCCATTTTCCCCATGCGCTAGGGCTCTTTTTACCACAGCGAGTTAAAAGACCCCAGGCAACATGGCCATGCAGTAAGAGAACTCTTACCGCATATCCATGTGACAGGGAGCCCTTACCGCCACCCACTGAGGTGGTGATAAGAGCTCCTGCGTTAACCCGGCAGTGTGCAGTGATGCCTGATTACCGCCGCGCAAGCCATTTCTGGGGTTTTCTTTTTCCCCCGGAAATGGCACGCGCTCGGGACGGGACGGGACTATTGGTGGCAGCCACTGATAGTCCCAAAAGAATGAGTGGTAAGCCCGCATTGGGCTTACCTCTGCTCTGTAAAAGGTCCCCTTATTGCTATTCTATAACAACATACACCCAAATCCCATAGTATGCAATCCAAAAGGGAACACGGTCATGGGAGGTGCATGGCAGGGGCGTAGCCAGATGGGTGGGCCTGAGCCTAAGGTGGGTGGGCATGGAATTCATTCCCTCCCCCCCCCCCCCCCCGTTTGCTCCTCTCTCCACCCCTCCCTGTCCACAAACCCCAAATATTAAATACTTGAGCTGGCGAAGATCCCCAAACCCTGCCAGCTGAAGATTTCCTCCTCCCCCCCCTGCAGCCAGCACTCTTCCAAACGGCAGCCAGCAGCACTTGCTTCAAATTGATGCTGCTGCTGGCAGGCTGTGCATGCTCAGTGCTTTTGATTGTGCGAAAACTGAGCATGTGCAGAAGGGTCAGTCTCAGCCTCAGTTCAAGGCAAGTGCTGCTGGCTGACATTTGGAAGAGTGGGGACTACCCAAGGATAGAAAATCTTCAGCTGGCAAGATTTGGAGATCCCCACCAGCCACAGCAAGAGCGTCACAATTTTGGATGGGCCTGAGTCCAAGGTGAGTGGGGCCCACCCAGGCCCACCTGTGGCTACGCCACTGGTGCATGGGTGGATCAGGGGCATTCTTATCATTTGCATGCGGTGTTATACAACAGTGTTATAATTTTTAATTTAATTTTTTGTTACATTTGTACCCCGCGCTTTCCCACTCATGGCAGGCTCAATGTGGCTTACATGGGGCAATGGAGGGTTAAGTGACTTGCCCAGAGTCACAAGGAGCTGCCTGTGCCTGAAGTGGGAATTGAACTCAGTTCCTCAGTTCCCCAGGACCAAAGCCTAACACCCTAACCACTAGGCCACTCCTCCACTCCACGCCTCCACTCCAAGTCCAGCCCTGGAGTACCCTTTGCCAATCAGATTTTCAGGATATCCTTAATGAATGTGTATGAACTTGATTTCCATACGCTGCCTCCATTATATGCAAATCTCTTTCGTGCATATTCATTATGGATATCTTGAAAACCTGACTGGCAAGGGGCACTCCAGGACCGGACTTGGGAAACACTGTTCTAGAATGCCGGGGATGTGCTCCCAAATTGGGTGCCGGGAATTACAGCTGGTTTCAGCAGACATAAGCCCGGGCACCCAAATTTGAGTGGCAAAATCTGCACTCGAGGCTGTTCTATAATGGGTCTCCTCTTTGAGTGGTCAGTGTAGTGCTGATTTTTGAGTCCCATTTACTGAATCTAGGCCCTGTGTTTATAGTATCTTGCGGTGATCATAGAAAGAGTCGTTTTCTGCTTCATCAGCATTTTTGGCAAGGGCATTGCCTGGATAATGATGGTTTCAGCATGTCTTGATTGAAATTATACTGTGATGGTTTGTTCAGTCACTGGTTTCCACCCATCCAGCACACTTGTTGTTTCCTTGTCATGCCAACACCACAGATGTGCTGGTGTTCATGTCCACATCTAACTTAGGTCTTTTTTTAAACTAAAGATTAGTGCACTAAAGATTATCTGCCACAGGATCCAGTTTATTCCTGCTGCAGATATCATCCACTAATCTTTTGTAAAAGACCTTTAGGGAGGTAGTTATTAAGCTGTGTTAGGTTTCTAATGCAAGTTATTTATCCCTTAATGTGTGTTAAAAGGCAATAACACGTGTTAAATTAATGCTAATATCAGGTACTGTGAGTTACATAGTAATTAGATGCAAAGAATGCAAAACTGCTCACTACTATGTAAATCAAATAATATGGCTTGTGGTGAATATTCCTGAAAAGGGAAATGGGACTTGATATACTGCCTTTCTATGGTATTTTGCAACTACATTCAAAGTGGTTTATGTAGTATATACAGGTACTTATTTTGTACCTGGGGCAATGGAGGGTTAAGTGATTTGCCCACAGTCACAAGGAGCTGCAGTGGGAATTGAACCCAGTTCCCTAGGATCAAAGTCTGCTGCAATAACCACTAGGCTACTCCTCCATTCTTAGCTGGTAATATTTTTCCATTCCAGGAGCACTGGGCTGCTTCTTAAGTGGCCAGTGCACAATGTCCTGAACTGCCCTATCCCCCACCCCCCACCCATGGTTCCCCCAGTACCGCAGGTTAGTCACTCCTGTGGTATATTAATAATATAGTTTATGATCAACCTCGTAAGCTGTGCTATTCATAGTCCTTGGGAGCATCAGGCTGCAAAGCACAGCTGGATGCTCCTGGGTACTTTTTAAAGGGGCCGGTGAATGATGTCCTGAGCTGTCCCATCCCTCTTTGCCCCTGATAGCCCCCTCAAAAACATACCTCCCTCCTGAAGAAACCCAAAGCTCAACCTCCTGAAGGCCTTCTCAAGTTGAACCCCTCTTGGAGGCCCCCTAATTTAATATCCTTTCTAAAGCCCCACAATGAGCAAAAAAGCCCTTAACCCTCCCACTGGACCCCCGGGCCTACCAGGCATAATCCAAGGATTCAAGTGGGATTGGGGCAGGGCAATCCCCCATTGCTCCTGCTCCTTCCAAACACCAGGTTCAAAATGGTACAGGACTCAGACCTAACATTTGACCTTGGTCAACATAGAGGGGCACAATCGAACGGGGCGCCCAAGTTTTCCTGAGGGCGTCTTCACAGGACATCCCCGTGAAGGGGTGGGGAAACCCGTATTATCGAAACAAGATGGTCGGAGATGCCCAAATCTCAACATTTAGGTTGACCTTAGAGATGGTCGACATAAATGTTGAGGTGGTCGATCTTAGAGATGGTCGTCCCTGGTTTTCGGCCATAATGGAAACCGAGGACGCCCATCTCAAAAATGACCAAATCCAACTCATTTGGTTGTGGGAGGAGCCAGCATTCATAGTGCACTGGTCCCCCTGACATGTCAGGACACCAACTGGGCACCCTAGGGGGCACTGCAGTGGACTGATGCACTGAATAGAAAAAGCCCTTCCCTCACCGATCCCTTAGCGATTCGGAAAGGAACGGGCATGCATGAAGGAAATCACATGCAAATGAGCTGCTCACTCTTAGCTCATTTGCACATGATTTCCTTCCTAAGGAGGGGAAGCCAGTGCAGAGCAGCCAAGCATTATGCGTGGCTGCTCTGCGCATGCCAAAGATGGCTTCATACATGCAGAAAAATTGCGTGTATAATAGCCGTCTACAACCTTAGAAAAATACAAGTCCAGGTGAAAACGTCCAAGTGCTCGTCAGGGATGTTTTTTTTTTTTTTTAGAGTATGGGTGAAGGATGTCCTTCGCTATGCCTCCGTCCCAGCAACGGCAGTTGAGGACATCCAAAATGTGGATGTTTCTGTGAGAAGAATGTCCATGCCTGCTATGCTTCCAACACCCCCTTTATTTATTTGGATTTTGGATCACAAGTAGCAGCAGCAAGATTTGAACCAGCCACCTCTGGATTGCAAGACCAGTGCTCTAACCACAAGGCCACTCCTCCACTCCACTCCCTTGAAATTTGGTCATCCCTGTGGGGGGGGGGCAGTTCAGGACATCCAAAATGTTTGAAAGAAGGACATCCATGCCTTCGCTATGCCTCCGCTGACACACACATACCTCCCCCCCCCCTCAAGGGACCTGCATACTGCTGCGATGGACCTGTGTATGACATTTCAGGCTGGCAAAAATAGTTTTTAAAGTTGTTTTTTTCAGGGTGGGAGGGGGTTAGTCACCACTGGGTGAGTCAGGGGAGGTCATCCCCGATTCCCTCCATTGGTCATCTGGTCAGTTCGCGTTCCTTTTTGAGGCTTGGTCATAAGAAAAAATGGACCAAGTAAAGTCGCCCAAGTGCTCATCAGGGACGCCCTTCTTTTTTCCATTATCGGTCGAGGACACCCATGTGTTAGGCACGCCCCAGTCCCGCCTTTGCTACACCTCCGACACGCCCCCGGGAACTTTGGTCATCCCCGCAACAGGAAGCAGTTGGGGACGCTCAAAATTGGCTTTCGATTATGCCGATTTGGGCGTCCTCTCCCGATTTGTGTCGAAAGATGGGTGCCCTTCTCTTTCGAAAATAAGCCTGATAGTAACATAGTAAATGACGGCAGATAAAGACCCATATGGTCCACCTAGTGTGGCTAGAGTTGTGCCCGCCGCTCTGTGCAGGTTACATTCCTGTACGCCTTGTTTAAAGAATGAAGGTCTTTTAAGTTTTACTTTGATTCCATCCTTTTTCTATACAGGGATTGTGTTTGTCCCAGACCTTTTTGAATTCTGTCATTGTTTTTGCCCCGACTACCTCCTCCGCAAGGGCAATCCAGGCATCCGCCACCCTCTCCATAAAAAGGTATTTCCTGACGTTACTTTTAAAGTTTACCTCCTTGCAACTTCAAAAAGGGGCAATCCTTGGAACAAGTGCTTCAGGGATTATATTCTCCTTCATTATTTTCAGAAGACAGCCAAATCCCTGCCGAATTTCCCTCCTTGCCAGAACTAGTTGTATAAGCATCTGAAAAGACCAGGAGGATCCGAGCCAGGTAGTAAGAAAGTGATGAGCTGGAGGCAAAAGGCCCCAAACTGCAGAATTCAGCAGAGGTGACTCAGCAGAGATCAGGACACTTTCTCTGCAGTCTCACTCTCTTCTATCCTTCTGGACTGTGCTATCAAGTTCCTATCATTAGTCTCTCACCAGATTTGCTCTACTCTTTTTTTCCATTATATATTTTTTCAAAGGGCTTCTTGGACACCTCTTTCCCCTTCCACCACTACATCACTAAGCATTCCCCTTTCTATATCTAACTGTCTTGGTTCAATTCCCACTGCAGCTCCTTGCGACGCTGGGTAAGTCACTTAACCTTCCATTGCCCCAGGTACAAATAAGTACCTGTATATACTATATAAACTGCTTTGAATGTAGTTGCAAAAACCACAGAAAAGCGGTATAGTGCTGAACAGACTTATACAGTCTATGCCAGAGCCGGTGGTTGGGAGGCGGGACTGGTAGTTGGGAGGCGAGGATAGTGCTGGGCAGACTTATACGGTCTGTGCCAGAGCCGGTGGTGGGAGGCGGGGCTGGTGGTTGGGAGGCGGGGATAGTGCTGGACAGACTTGTATGGTCTGTGCCAGAGCCGGTGGTGGGAAGCGGGACTGGTGGTTGGGAGGCGGGGGTAGTGCTGGGCAGACTTATACGGTCTGTGCCAGAGCCGGTGGTGGGAGGCGGGACTGGTAGTTGGGAGGCGGGGATAGTGCTGGGCAGACTTATACGGTCTGTGCCAGAGCCGGTGGTGGGAGGCGGGGCTGGTGGTTGGGAGGCGGGGATAGTGCTGGGCAGACTTATACAGTCTGTGCCAGAGCCAGTGTTGGGAGACGGGACTGGTGGTTGGGAGGCAGGGATAGTGCTGGGCAGACTTATACGGTCTGTGCCCTGAAGAGGACAGGTACAAATCAAAGTAGGGTATACACAAAAAGTAGCACATATGAGTTTATCTTGTTGGGCAGACTGGATGGACCGTGCAGGTCTTTTTCTGCCATCATCTACTATGTTACTATGTTATATCAAGTCCCATTCCCTTTTGCTTGGCTCTGTAATTTAATCTCTCTTTTTCTTTCTGGCTACAATGTCCTCTTTATTAATTTGTTTATAAAGTAGTTGTGCAAATGCCTTAAACCAATACAGTAATTTATGTATTCAAATCTGAAATCTGTGAATGTCAACTCCTCAGCAAGAGTGAAGGACAAAATGTTGTGCTCCGTCCTCCTTTTCTATTTATTTACATTTATATTACCGCTGACTATAAACTAATGCTAAGAGCTGAGTGCAAACATTAAAATACATAAATTCAGATTCTAAATAGAAGCAGATAAATCAAGAAAAAGCATCACAAACACAGAAAACAGAAAGAAATGCAGGTCAGCTATTCTGCGACTAAGACACACTCATATACCAATCAACTCTACTAACTCAAAAGAACCAAGACTGTATTCATCTCCAACAGGATAGCAGATCTGATGTCTCCCAACGAGGTTTAGAAAAGAATTCCAAGAGGCCTGACCTGCAAAGAATAAAGTTCTGTTTTGGGTGTACTGTAGTGTCACTTGCTCAAAGCCCACCTCTTCAATGTCGCCTTCGGCACCTAAACACTACACCTCTATTCAGGAAATCTTGACTGCCCCAACTTGACATTTCATCCTTTAGATTGTAAGCTCCTTCGAGCAGGGACTGTCCTTCTTTGTTAAACTGTACAGCGCTGCGTAACCCTAGTAGCGCTCTAGAAATGTTAAGTAGTAGTAGTAGTACTTACACTGAAGACAGGGCACACCTGGTTCCTATGATGTTATCATCCATTTCAAATAATCTGATGCCAAAGCCTTTCATTATTGATATACCACCAACAAGATTTTCAACAGAATGCAATCAACGAAGAGCCGACAAAGTTAGAATAACAGAGTTCCTCCAACTCAAGCCCTCTACTAACTTGTTCTCCATGTCCCTCTATTTCTTTGAGCATAAGATGTGTCATACTGAGCGAGGCCAAAGCATCCTCTCTCTGACAGTGGCCAATCCAGTTCATAAATACCCATCAGGTTTCTAAAAGGTAGATTCATTCTTTGTTGCACACACACAGGCAGAATCAGTGGCTTCCCAAATCTACATGGCCAGTAATGACTGGGGACTTTTCCTCTAGGAATCTGCTCAAACCCGTTCTAAATCCAGCTACAATGCCTTGACCACATCTTTCAACAACAAATTCCATAGCTTAATTGTACATTTAGGGCAAGATTCTATATATGGTTCCTAAAAAATCCGCACGGTAAAGACTTCTGCCTAAGTGTATTTTATGTGGTGCCTAGATTTAGGCATGGTATATAGAATACGCTTAGGCGGAAATCCTTGAGTCTAAAAACACGCATCCATTTAGGCCAGTGAAAACACGGCCTAATTCTGTGCGCGTAAATTTATGCGCACTGGGCCATATTCTATAATTGCGCACATAGATTTTGGAACGCCCACGAAATGCCCATTTCCCCATCCATAACCATGCCCCTTTTTAACTGTGAGCATTAGAATTTAAGCGCAGTTCATTACAGAATATGTTTAGCGAGTTGTGAACATACATTCTTATTATTGCCAATTAGTGCTCATTATTGCTTAAGTGCTCTTATCAATGCTGATTAGCCTGTTAAGCCAATTAAGTTACGTGCGTTGTTACAGAATACGCCTAGATTTGGGTGCGGATCTCTAAGCGCGCTATATACCGTGTTTCCCCGAAAAAAAGACATCCTCCGAAAATAAGATCTAGTAGCGATTTTGCTACATTTGTAAATATAAGGCCTCCCCCTGAAAATAAGACCTAGCAAACTTTTTTTTTGCAGCAGGGCCGCCGAGAGCCGGACAAGACCGCCCCCCCACCCGAAGTCGCCGGGCCCCCCCCTCCACCCGCCCTCCGTCACTAACCTTAAACTCCTTTCACCTTCGCAACGCAAGTTCCCAGCAGCAAGCAGCAGCAGGGCAGACCTCTCCTTCCTTCCATGCCCCGCCCTCGACTGACGTTACGGTACGTCAGGCGAGGGCGGGGCATGGAAGGAAGGAGAGGTCTGCCCTGCTGCTGCTTGCTGCTGGGAACTTGGGTTGCGAAGGTGAAAGGAGTTTAAGGTTAATTCCGGAGTGACGGAGGGCGGGTGGAGGGGGGGCCCGGCGACTTCGGGTGGGGGGCGACCTCGGGTGGGGGGGGGACCACGATCCCAGAAAAATAAGACATCCCCCCCCCCAAAATAAGACCTAGCGCGTTTTGGGGAGGATAAATTAATATAAGACAGTGTCTTATATTCGGGGAAACACGGTAGAATCCAGAGGTTAGTGAAAAAATATTCTCCAATTTGTCTGAAATGTGCTATTTATTAGTTTCATGGTGTGTCCCTTAGTCTAAGTACTGTTTGAAAAGAAAGACACTGTTGCCTATTTACCCATTCCACCTCATTCATTATTTATAAGCTTCTATCATATCACCTCTGTTGTCCCTTCTCCAAGCTGAAGAACGATATCCGATTTAGCCTTTCATCATAATGGAGCTGGTCCGTCTTTTTAGATAATTTTGATTGCACTTTTCTGTACGTCTTCTAGTTCTGCTATTTTTCTTTCTTTCTTTTTTATTTATTTATTTTTTATTTTATATTTATTGATTTTAAATTCTTTTAACAAGAGTACAGCAAGGTAATATTAAGATACAAGAAAAGTAAAATGAAGATGAATACAAAAGAAAAAAAATCGAAGAATATTAGTTCACTTTTAAACCACAATTATTCCGCTTTCTTAGACCACGGTCTGAGTGAGGGAGTTAATGAATTAGAGAAGATTACAAAGAAAAATAATTATAACTTAATTAAGGCTACGTGCAATCCTCCAACACAATTTAAACAGACGTTATTTTAGTTGTTTTAAGTCTAGTTGATCAGGAGAAAAGAAAACATATTTCATCTGACCCAACCGAACGATACATTTACAAGGGTAGGCGAGAAAAAAGGATCCCCCCCACTTCCACCGTCCTCGGTTTCATAGCCAAGAAGGATTTCCTCTTCTGCTGGGTCAACTTTGTTACGTCAGGGTATATCCATATTTTCCCACCTCCAAAATGAGAATTGGTGTTCTTAAAGTCTCAAGACAGAATTAAGATCCTGTTAAAAAAATAAAGAAACTACGAGTGTAGCCCTCTCTGGTACACTTTCCAAAGACTGTTCCAGTATGGAAGATATATTATTCACATCAAAGTTCACATTTTCTGCGCCCCCTTATTTCTCCTTCTTCCCCCCTGGGGCTACTAGGTAAATAGAAAATCTTATTTATTGGAGGTATAGCTTCCAGTGGTATCTTTAAATTTTCTGTTACATATCTTCTGAATAGTTCCAGTGGACTAGTCCCAGGGAGCTTGGGAAAATTCAGAAGGCGCAGATTCAAACGTCTGTTGAAATTCTCTATCTGCTCAATTTTTCTACGAATATCCAAATTATCCTTAGCTACTTTACCTTTAAATTCTTGACACTGTTCAACATCTTTTTGTAGCTGTGTGACTTGCATGGCTAATTCCTCTTTAACTGAGTCCACTGTATTTTTTAAATCTTCAAATTTAGTATAAAGAGCATTTACTTCACCTGAAGATTTCTGCAGGGTTGAGTCCATTTTGATTAACATCAGCCAAATCCTTTCTAGATTAACCTCCGGAATTTTCTCTGAAGCTCCAAGTGATTCTTGGGCCTCAGACCTCAGCGACTTCTGTATCAACGCTAGTCCCCCATTGGGTTCCACCTCTGTCACATTTCCGGTGGCGTTCCGGGTTCCCTCTAGCAAAGCTGTTAACGCTGGGCACGGAGGGATCAGCAACGTCGAAGGAGGGGCGAGGGTTGTCTCATCTCCCCGTAAGGGCTCCGCTTCTCCAGATTCCCTTACTATGGGATCCGCTCCCCTCAATACCTGGGAGGTCCCAGGGAAGAAGCACTCCAAACTCGGCTGGATCGGGGACGAGGTTGAGGAAGGCGGGGGCACTAACCTCACCGTCCCTTTCTGTTTGGTATGAGGCATAATTTTAAGAGGTAAAGGATTATTCTTTAATTCCAGCTGAGTAGCAGTATCTCACAAAACGTCTGGTCACACCGCCATCTTGACACACCCCCAATGTCTTTTTATTTTAAGAACATAAGCGTTGCCATATTGGGTGAACCGATGGTCCATGAAGCCCAGTATCCTGTCTCCAACAGTGGCCAATCTAGGTCACAAGTACCTGGCAAGACCCCAGAACAGTAAAACAGATTTTATGCTGCTTATCCTAGAAAAAATAAGTGGATTTTCCCAAGTCCAAGTGGTGTAGAATGGGTAGAAGAGAATTACTTTTTCACTCTTTCAAAAAGTACAAAGACCAGGGGACCCTCAATGAAATTACAAGGAAATACTTTTAAAACAAATAGGACATATTTTTTTCACTCCACAAATAGTTAAGCTCTGAAACTTGCTGCCAAGGATGTGGTAGCAGTGGTTAGAGCACCTGGGTTTAACAAAGGTTTGGACAAATTCCTGGAGGAAAAGTCCATAGTTTGTTATTGAGATGGACATGAGGGAAGCCACTGCTTGACCTGGGATTGGTAGCATGGAATCTTGCTACTATTTGGGTTTCTGCTAGGAACTTGTGACCTGGATTGACCACTGTTGGAAGCAGGACACTGGGCTAGATGGACCACTGGTCTGACCCAGTATGGCTATTCTTATGTTCTTATCTGCCATTTCCACCCTACTTTGGCGACTTGCATCCATTAGAATGCTTTTCTGTTCTGAAAATTCAGCATGGAAATAACATCTAACGTTTGGTGCCGTATATAGAATTCCCCCGTATGGGGGTAATTTTGTACAGGTCAGCTACAGTTAGGTGACTAAAGGCTATGCACTAAGAACAAATTATATAATGTTATAGAATACCTGCATTTGCTATCAGTTGGACACCAGCATTTACACCAGCTTTTGCTCACTCCTAAAGTTAGATGCAAGAAGTGTACTAAAATAATAATTCTTTAAAGGGGGCTCTGAGCAGATCATAACTGTACCTAATGTTACTGAATCTGGCCCTATAATCCTAATTTTATTCTCTGTCCGTTTGTTTGCTTTTTTGACCAGCGCCTCTCTGCTTCCTCAGACTTTTCTCTCACTCTGGTTTCATAGTTTTCTCTACCCTTTCTCCTGTTCTTCTTTTGCACAACCCTCCTTCCTAGCCATCACCAGCATTTTCCAGTTTCCAAGAGTGCTAGTTCAAGCAGGTGACTGCAAGTAGTACAAAACAGTATCAGAACATTTTCAGGAATATTAAACAAAAACAAACTACAATTTTGAAGATTCCAGACAGTGCTCCTGCTTTGACACACAGAGATCATGAACTGAAAGGCTGATGTGGCAAGGAACATACCCCGCTGGAACCCAAAGATGGCCCATTTTTTAAAATAAAACAGATGACTTATATCATTTGTATTTTTCAAAAACCATCCTAATCACCAGATCAGAAGCGACGAATGAAGGCAACACTCAGAACTGTCTATGTTGGAAATTCTACAGGTGTTTTCGCCAGTGGAAAAGTGCGCAAGGCTTTTGCTTGATTATTCCCCCTCCTCCACCAAAAACATCCACAGAAATTTCTCTGTGCACAGTTTTTCCATCTGCAAAAAATGCATTGTTCAGATCCTTGCTCCCCCATCCACCCCTAGGAATGCCTCTGCAGTCTGCCAGTAAAATGTTGAGGCCAGCACATACTTTTACTGCAGAATGGCTTGCCAATTTTTAAAGTTCTGTCTTTTTACCCAGGAAAAGGGCTTTGAATACTGCCCTCCCCAATTCGTAGGAGTGATGGGCTATTTCTGACATCATTGCTAAAACGACTGCATAGCCAATCACAGAAGGGCTCACCATGATTATAACCTTTATACTTGATTGCTTAATCTACTATCCAGCTTATAATCGAAAGACAAAAACGCCTATATTGCGACCTAAATCGGGAGATAGGCGTTTATCTCCCAAAAACGAATAATGCGGTATAATCGAAAGCCGAACTTGGACGTTTTCAACTGCACTCCATCGCAGAAGTATACAAAGTTGACGGGGGCATGTCGAAGGCGTGGTGAAGGCGGAACTGGGGCGTGGTTATCGGCCGATCAGAGATGGGCGCCTTTCACCGATAATGGGAAAAAAATATGCGTTTTTAGCGAGAATTTAGGGCACTTTTCCTGGACCCTGTTTTTCCACGAATAAGGCCCCAAAAAGTGCCCTAAATGACCAGATAACCACTGGAGGGAGTCGGGGATGACCTCCCCTGACTCCCCCCAGTGGTCACAAAACCCCTCCCACCACAAAATATGACGTTTCACAACTGTTTATTTTCACCCTCAAATGTCATACCCACCTCCCTGGCAGCAGTATGCAGGTCACTGGAGCAGTTATTAGGGGGTGCAGTGGACTTCAGGCAGGTGGACCCAGGCCCATCCCTCCCCTACCTGTTACAATTGTGCTGCTTAATGCTTATTAGTCGTCCAACCCCCCAAACCCACTGTACCCACATGTAGGTGCCCCCCTTCACCCCTTAGGGCTATAGTAATGGTGTAGACTTGTGGGCAGTGGGTTTTGAGGGGGATTTGGGGGGCTCAACACACAAGGGAAGGGTGCTATGCACCTGGGAGCTCTTTTACCTTTTTTTTTATTTTTGTAAAAGTGCCCCCTAGGGTGCCCGGTTGGTGTCCTGGCATGTGAGGGGGACCAGTGCACTACGAATCCTGGCCCCTCCCACGAACAAATGCCTTGGATTTATTCGTTTTTGAGCTGGGCGCTTTCATTTTCCATTATCGCTGAAAGACAAAAACGCCCAACTCACAAATTGTCGAATAAAACATGGACGTCTATTTTTTGCGAAAATACGGTTCGGTCCGCCCCTTCACGGACCCGTTCTCGGAGATAAACGCCCATGGAGATAGACGTTTTCGTTTGATTATGCCCCTCCACGTCATTCATGATCTTTATGTAATACCTCTTGTATTTCTTACTCCGGAATGGCGATCACCATGACGGAACAATGCAAGCCACATTGAGCCTGCAAATGGGTGGGAAAATGTGGGATACAAATGCAGTAAATAAATAAATAAACCTGCCTCCTTGCTTCTAACATGTGTTTGCTTTCCATTAACTTAGGGGACCTTTTACTAAAGGGCATTAAAAAGTGACCTGCGTTAGCCCTAATACGGGACTGTTCCACGTATTAGGCCACTTTTTAACGCAAGGGTAAAATGGCCGATTTTTGTATTTTTGCAATAATGGCCACATGCTTATTTTTCCATTAGCGCGTGAACCCCTAACTACATCTATTTTGTAGTCAGTAAGGGCTCACATGCTAATTACATGCTAATGGGTTGCCGTGCGACAATGCCCATTTGCTAACCAATTAGTGCTGACCAAGCCCACTCTCTGTCCCCCAAAGACGCCCCCTCGGTTAAAAAATAAAAAAAAGTTTCTAGCGAATGGGTAGCGTGCATACATGCCAAAACATCCATGGCACACCTCAGCACGCCCTGCGATAGGCATTTTTAACCTGTGGTAAGCCGCTTAGTGAAAAGGCCCCTTAGTAAAACTATGAAACAAAACAACAAAAAAAAAGCTGGTTAAGGACCAACTCATTTTGTCTTCTGATTGATTAAAAGTGTTCCAGTCCATTTTTCTTTTTATAAAACTAAGCAGGACATGCCTATTTTCTTTATTTCTTTAAGGAGATTTCATGAATGCCTGTCTAGAGAGAGCCCAAAACAGTTTACAATATTAAAAAAAAAAAATGCAAACAATTCTGTTCCAGGTAATCTAATTGCTTGAAAAGTGTAGCCTGTGTTATTAACTTATTGTTGTGGAATATCTGTGTCAACTATTTCTTTTATATTATTACAGCTATAATTACTACCCTGTTATGTTTTGTATTTGCATAAGTTTGTTTTTTTTTTATTTAAAATTTTTATTGTTATGTTGCATATTTATTCTTTCAGCAACATTATCACTATGGTCCTGAATGATAAAGGGCAAAACATGAAATCCACCTTCTGTAACAATACTCTTCCTCTCCCCTCTACCCCCAGCTAGGTCAAATATCATTGAGATAACTAACCAGATGAAGGCTCCGATCCCCAGTGTGACCTAAAAAGCCTCTAACACAGTAAGGCTATATCTGAGATACAGAAGGACCACAAGACATGGAGGAATGCTCTCCCTATGGCCGTAGCATACACAGACCAAAGAGTAGTTGTCTTGTTCTTTAATGCAGAGTGTTTACGATTTGGGACAGCAAGGCAGCTTGGCGGGGGCTATTCCCGGTTTGTAATAGGGGCCTCTTCCCAGTGGCGTTCCTAGCCTCGAAGACAACCAGGGTGGATCGCCGATAAGCCCCTCCCCCCCCCGGCGAAATGACACCCCCCCCCCCGGGTGCACGCCGCTAGGGGGGGGGTGCTGCGGCGCGCACCTGTCGGCTGTGAGTTCGAATTGCTACGCTAAATTCTCTCGTTCGCTGCAGCTCCCTCCCTCTGCCCCGGAACAGGAAGTAACCTGTTCCGGGGCAGAGGGATGGCGCTGCAGCAAACGAGAGAATTTAGCGTAGCGATTTGAACTTGCAGCCGACAGGAGCGTGCCGCTGCACCCCCCCCAGCGGCGTGCACCCGGGGCGGACCGCCCCCACCGCCCCCGCCTTGGTACGCCCCCCTGGATGTTTCTGTCTGTCAGCACCCAGGCTTAAGCATAGTGTTGTTTTGCAACATCGTCCGTCCGTTTCTCTGCGTGCAAGATTGGATTGTACGGTATCTATTAGCATACCCCGTACTTTCAGACTCCAGAGGCAGGGGCCCATGCGCCGAAACCAGTCAGGCAGTCAGAGTTTCAGGATACCCACAACGAATATGCATGAGATAGATTTGCATACCAAGGAGGCAGCACAAACAGGTCTATCTCACACATATTCACAGTGACGTTCCTAGGGTGGCTGACCCCCAGGGCGGATCGCCAATGTGCCCCCCCCCCCGGGTGCAGCGCGACACCCCCCCCCCCCAGGCAAAAGGACACCTCCCCCCAGTGAAAGGACAACCCCCCTCCCGGGTGCATTTTTACCTGCTGGGGGAGTGACGCACGCCTGTCAACTTCGCTCGTTCCATGCTCCCTCTGCCCCGGAGCAGGAAGTAACCTGTTCCAGGGCAGAGGGAGCACGGAACGAGCGGAGCCGACAGGCGCGTGTCACCCCCCCCCCCCCCCAGCGGCGTGCACCCAGGGCGGACCGCCCCCACCTTGGTACGCTATTGCATACTCATCGTGGGTATCCTGAAAACCCGATAAGCTGTGTATGCCCCGGGGGAGGGGGGGGGGCGGGACTGGGTTAAGAACCCTCGCTCTAGACGGGAAATTTTAGACAAGAAGAAACTGATATTCTTCCTCTTCTTGTTCCTGAGGAGTTTTGTTTTCCAGTGCTTCCGAAAAAAATACAAAGCGCTCTACCAGTGTATCCAGCAACCCATAAACCTGAAACCAAGAAAAAAGAACAGTGAGCCAGGGGGCATGAAACAGAAACAAGAACAAAGACAGTGACACATGTCCTCCCCCCCCCCCCCAACATATAAACACACCTGTCTTAGCAATGACAACACAAGGCCACATCAGGAGCTTAAGTAAAGTGTTTCCTGTGTGCTGACAACCAGTCATGTCTGGCATTTGCTCTGTATGTCAATGAGATTGTATGTGTAACAGGGGCGTAGCCAGACACCCAATTTTGGGTGGGCCTGGGCCCAAGATGGGTGGGCAGAAGAACCCCACCCCATCCCACAGGTGATTTGGTCTCTCCTTCTCTCACCTGCATGCCATGTGGTCTCTCAAATAACTCCCTTCTCCCGCACACCTTTTAAACAGCAGATTTTCACTGGCAGCGAGCAGCAGCTAATACACACTATTAATGTTGGCCCCACAGCCCTCCCACTGATGTAACTTCCTGTTTCAGTATAGGCTGGAATACGTCAGAGGGAAGGCTGTGAGGCTGGTGCGTGCAAGCAGTATGTATCAGTCGCTGCTTGCTGCAGGCGAAGATCTGCTATTTACAAGGTATGCAGGAGGGACCAGTTGGGCGTTTTCAGATGGTGGGGCTTGGGAATCCCTGCCAGCTACTGGGTGGGCCTGAGCCCAAAGTGGGTGGGCTTTGGTCCTCCCGGGCCCACCCTTGGCTACGCCACTGATGTGTAAGTGAAGTGTGCTGACATATCTTGGTATGGTTACATACACTTACATAGTAACATAGTAACACAGTAGATGATGGCAGAAAAAGACCTGCACGGTCCATCTAGTCTGCCCAACGAGATATCCTTCGTCACACGCATTCAAGAAGGAGCCGGAGACGGACCCGCACCCCGCCTCCCCCATCCGGTAATGTTCTGTCTCTCTCTTCCATTCTCTCAAACCCACTTTCTCCACCACTCTGCTCTGCTCCTCTCCCCCAGCGCCAGCATCCCTCCCTCCATTCCCCTCCCCTTGCCGCCTGCGCCCCATTATCAACCCCTACCCCAGTCGAACCTTCAAACTTGTCGTTAAAATTGCTGGTAGCAAGTAACACGCGCACGCTGACTGCTACAATACATACACTTCTAGGTTTGAGCAATGGTATGCATATTACTGAGCATGCATGAGGTCTGTTGAGTCTGCACGTACATAGGTGGAAGCCTTCATGCCTAGAAACGTTTGTGAAAGTCTAGCCTTTCTGTTTGGGGCATTCCTATGGTTTAAAGGATCAGGATCACATGGCATTTCTTCAATAATTCAGCTGGCATTTAAAACAGGAAAAATAATTGAGATGCCATTTTGATTTCTACATTTTTTTTAACCTTGGTACTACCTCCTTTTGCTTTCTTCTTCCAGCACAGTACAGGCAAGGGCTGGAAACAGGGGCCATTCATTGCCTTTACACATAAGCCCCGTGGGAGTTTCTCTTATTTTATAGGGTTTCTTCCACTTTTCCTAATCTGATCATTGCAGCAAGGGTCTTGAGGCTGAGAGTGCCTCCTGGAACACTGTATAATATTTATTTATTGTGAACATTTATATCCCACATAATCCCACCAAGGCAGGCTCTATGTGGCGTACAACGTTAGGAGAAAAGTACAACATAATAGCAGTAGGGCAAAACAGAGGATAAAGTGGAGAAGGGGATGGGAGGGAAAACCGCATGGGACAGGGAGGCGGAGATGCAAAAGATCAAGCAGCTAAGGAGAATGATCGGTCACATAGGTAAGTCTTCAGGGATTTCTTGAATAGGCTGAGATCAGAGGTCTCTTTTAACGCAGATGGCAGAGCATTCCAATAACGGGGACATTGGAAGCAAAAGGAAGAGGCAAAGAGCCGCTTATATCTTAAGTCCCTGCAGTTAGGAAAGTGGAGATTGAGATAGGTGCGGGACGACTGCACGAAATTCCTAGGTGAGAGGTTGACCAGGCTGAACATGTAGGCAGGAGCGTCCCCATATATAATCTTGTGTGCGAGAGCTGTTGAGACTTTGAATTCAATCCGCTCTTTAATCGGGAGCCAGTGGAGCTTCTCACGAAGGGGCAATGCTGCCTCAAATCGAGATTTGCCAAATAGCAGCCTTGCCGCCATGTTCTGTGCTGTCTGGAGTTTCTTAAGGGCATGCTCCTTACAACCGGTGTAAATTCCATTGCAGTAGTCGAAATGGCTCAGGACGAGGAAATGGTTAGTGACCTGAATAGGGCAAATGGTAGGTACTGCTTGATACGCCCAAGGGACCTCATGGACAGGAACATTCGCTTTGTAATGGACGAGACTTGAAGGTCAAGAGTCAAGTGGGGGTCCAGAATGACACCAAGGAGTTTCAAACTTGCTGCGACAGGAATGGAGAAGTTCTGCACAGTAACCGTGCCCGGTACAGACTTCTTGAACTGGGAGGAGAGGATGAAGCACTGCATTTTTTCCTGATTAAGTTTGAACTTGAATGTGTTAGCCCAATTGACCATGATGGCGAGACTGTCCTGAATTTCCGCTGAGATTTCGGCTATGGAAGACCGAAAGGTAATAGTCACATCGTCAGCATAGATGAAGGGATTCAGGCCATGGTTGTGAAGGGCCGTTGCTAGAGGCATCAGCATGATATTGAACAGGGTAGGCGAAAGGAAGGTGAAATAGAGGACTGGACTTTGACCCGATAGGAACGGCAAGACAGAAATTCCCGGAACCAATCCAAGACGGTACTTCCAACACAATTTTTTGCTAGTAACATGAGGAGGAGATTGTGGTCAACCGTGTTGAACACGCTCGACAAATCAAACTGAAGAAGTAAGATGTTTTTACCAAAGGACAGCTCTTTCCTAAAGTTGGGCAGAAGAGTAACTAGTACTGTCTCAGTACTGTGGTGAGGTCGGAATCCAGACTGGGAGGCATGAAGAATCGAAAAATTGTCCAAATAATCAGCAAGCTGAGAATTCACCAAGCTTTCCATAGTTTTGACGAGCAGTGGTATAGTAGCAACAGGGCGGTAGTTATTAATAATACTAGGCTCACATTTCGGGTCCTTTGGGATTGGCGTCAGGAGGCTCTAAATCTGGTGATCAGGTGTCATCCTTAACACTGACCACAGCTTCCTCCAGGGGCTGTGAAAGCTGCCTCTACAGTATCCCAACCCTAGCTGACTCGGGGTTGGGATACTGTAGAGGTTCAGCATGCGACTTCTTAACAATTTTAACTTTTAGGGACTTCTTAACAATTTTATCTTTTAGGATCCAGCGTTTTTCACTTATTGCACAGTTTAATTTGACTTGATTTTGGTCTTTTACTGAGCTATGTTTAGTTTTTATTTTTGTAGGTATCACATTTTTTAGATATCACATTTTGATTTAACTTTTTATCTTTTTTGAAGGTTACTCACTCCTTGATACAGCACTTCTTTAGCGAAACTATGGCCAGAGTCGGCGTGCTGAATCAATGACTCACACATTTCCCTGCACTTGCACAGTTTGAAAGCTAAGTTTGGATTTGATTCTTTCATGTTTTATTTGGATCCCTCATATACTCTGTGGAGACAGCATTTATGTATATCTAAGGGGTTTTTGCCTATAACTATTGGGTTGGAGGTTGGGCTTGAATCAGAGGCTTTTTCCTTTACTCTTTAAAACAACACGAATCACCTCACAGAGTTACAGTTGTTGTGTGTTTGCTGAGTATCCATTGGTGACATTTTTTGCTTAATCTACCTGTTCACTGCTTTAATTCAGCACTCAAACATATCTCTACAACTAAGGCAGAATCCTACAATGATATTCACACATTAGCCTGCATTTAAAATTAGTCTGCAGAAAACCATTATCTGGGAAAAAGAGGAAGAAGGTCCTAGTAAACCGAACACCTGATCAAGCCGACAGTGGAGGAATGCAGGTAGTCTGATGCTTTTTTAAGAACATCAAACATATAAATGGCGAGTAACCATACTCACTTGCAAATGCGCAGTACAGACTTCCCTCTCTGTTCCGCCCCCGCGTCAATACGTGATGATGGGGGCGGGACAGAGAGGAAAACTGCGCGAAGCCGCCGACGTCGCTACCGCTCCCCCCACGAGGTCGTCGCTACCGCTCCCCCCCAAGGTCGCCGCTACTGTTCGCCCCCCCCCGAAATCGCCGCCGCCGCCCCTCCTCCACCCGGCCCGAGCATTCTCTTCGGTATTGAACTTACATCAGTGAAACGCAGCACGCAGAACAGCTGAGCTCCCGTCGCCCTTTCTTCCCTGCCTGTGTCCTGCCCTCGCCGACGTTACGTCACATGAGGGCGGGACACAGGCAGAGAAGGAAGGCCGACGGGAGCTCTGCTGATCTGCCTGCTGCCTGCGTTTCGCCGATATAAGTTCAATACCAAAGAGAGGGCCCGGGCCGGGTGCAGGGGTAGCGGCGACCTTGGGGGGGGGAGGGGCAGCGGCGAGGGGAGGGGGCCTTGCCAAAACCCCATAATAGCCCGTTTTCACGGGCTCAACGGCTAGTAACATAAGAATAGCCACAATGATTAATACCAATGGTCCATCTAGCCCAGTATCCTGTTTTCTAAACAGTGGCCATACCAGATTACAAGTACCTGACAGAAGCCCAAATAGTAGCAACATTCCATGTAGAACCCCAAAGAGTAACAGGATTCCATTCAGAATCCCAAAGAGTAGCAACATTCCATGCTACGAATCCCAGGGCATGCTGTGGCTTCCCCATGTCTGTCTCAATAGCAGACTATGGACTTTTCCTCCAGGAATTTGTCTAAACCCAGATATGATAACCACTGTTATCACATCCTCTGACAAAGAGTTCCAGAGCTTAACTATTCGTTGAGTGAAAAAATACTTCCTCCTGTTTGTTTTAAAAGTATTTCCATGTAACTTCCTCGAGTGTACCCTAGTCTTTGTACTTTCTGAAAGAGTAAAAAATCCTGCTACCTGGAAACCATCGCCTGAGTCTGCTTCTGAAGCAGAGAGGGGAAAGAGTCTTCATGTGTTCATACAGGACTGTTCAGATAGGAGAAAATTCAAAAAAGGAATAAAGGGAAAGACAGACACAGATTTGAGGACCAAGAAATTCACATCTATATTTGCTTAAGGATGGAACATGAAGACAAACAGTGAGTGAAAGTGACAGAGAAGGAAAAAAGAGAATGAAAAATAAAAGACAAATGGAATAGAAAAAGGAGTGAGACATAAATCAAGGCAAACATTTCAGCCTGCATTTTCCCCATTTACCAACCTCTGTGTAAAGATTCTCTTGGTACTTTTCCTGCACAGAGGGATCCATTAGAGGATCAGATGGCTCCACATCTAAACTTTCCCTTGATGAGCTCAGACTCTTGACCTGACTTTGAGGTTTTAATGACTTCCTTTTCTTGCTGGATGGACGTTCCTGACAGGCAGAAACCACACAGTAGGCAAAAGTCAAGAGCACATACTAAAATCTGCTGTACATCCTGTCTGACAACTAGACATGGGGGAAGGGGTGTTTTTCAATGAACCCAGATTAAAGACCACATTTTCCTCTGCCTTCCCATGTTTCCTTCTACCTCTCATTAATTTTCCCCACTTGCTTCCACTCTTGGAGATCACCCTTCCTTTCCAGTGTAACAGCCCAGGCCCCATTGTGTCAGGATCCCATAGGTCACCTCTTTATCTTTTCCCGCTGATTTTACTGTTCCTTTTTTCTCTTCTTTTTCTTTTCCCACAGATGCTTTTTTTTCATCTGTTGGGTTGCTGGTTTTCTTATCTTCTTTCTTGCCTTTTACACCTCGCTTTGAGTCAACTGAAACACAAATCAATGCATCACCAGTTAAACTTGCCTAGATCTCACCAACAATACAGTCAGGTGTCGGCAGATAACACAGAACATAAGAAGTGTCATACTGGATCAAAGAGGAGCAGAGCAAAAAACTCAGTAGGAAACTGGTGAATTGCTGTGTATCTCTAGGGGGAGGGAATAGGTTTTCTCCCTAACACGGGGATGATCAAAAGCAAACGCCGGCACTAGAGGCAGTTAGCGCCATACTAGCACCGGTGTTTGCTACTGCCCAATGATCAGAGTCCCCGAGCACGTGAAACAACGCACTAAAGGGCTCTGAATGCAACTAGCATGCAAATGCATGCAAAACAGGGCTAAACATATTCATCCCCAATGATCAGCGACCAGCGCGCCAAAGATTGGGTCATTGGCTGCGGCAAACCCTACGCCAGCTCCGAGCTGGCGTTAGGGTTTGCAGATCATTGGGGAGGAATGGTGAGCCCTGTCCAGCATGCATTTGCATGCTAGCAGGCCCCCATTCCCCCCAACAAAGCAAACCTGGACCCCCCCAGCAACAGGGGGCTGGAGGTCCGGCAGACTTCCGGTCCCCCTGACGATCCCCCCCCCCCCAGGTTCAGGGAGGGCTAGAGATCCGGTGGGTCTCCACCCCCCTAACCCCCCAGCAAAGGGTCCCTGGTGGTCCAGTGATCAATCCGCCCCCCTCCCTCCCTACCCCCCACAACCCTACCTTGTGAGTTGGAAGAGGGAGATAGCCTGCCTCCCTCCATTTCCTTCAACGCCACAAAATGACGGCACCCAGCCTTGCCCAGTATATCCTGGGATGCGCTGGGCGGGGCTACAAACCATATACTCAAGAAATTACAGACTGCTCAGAACACTGCAGCAAGACTGATCTTTGCTAGATCTAAATTCGAATCAGCCAAGCCTCTTCGCGAAAAACTACACTGGCTTCCCATTAAAGAACGAGTTGCCTTTAAGGTCTGCACCTTAATTCACAGGATAATTTACAGGGAAGTTCCAGAATATATGCTTGAATTGGTTGACTTTTCACCTAGTCTCTCACGATCCTACTTGAATCTACACTACCCAGACTGTAATGGCCTTGAATAGTTTTGTGTCATCTGCAAATTTAATCACCTCACTTGTCGTTCCTTATAACAACAAGTTATTATAACAACTTGTTGTTGTTGTTATAATAATAACAATCCTCATTTTTTTAATGGAGCAAAAATTCTCAACAGAATTTCCCCTGCTTTACAGAGACACAGTTCTCTAACTGGTTCAGGAGCTTTCTCCACAGTTCTAAAGCCACACAGTTAGACTGTCACCATCTGCTGGAAACAGAGAAATACTGGAGCTAAGATCTATCTCCATCTGCTGGACGAGGCACATAACCCACAGGCCTGGACTAGTCTGGTATGGATGCTAAGGAAATGAGAATTATGAAACTTTCAGACACTATTGACCACAGCTGGATATGAACTGGTAACCTAAAGGTGAAAGAATCTAACCCTGAGCTATCCCTTCCACCCTATACTACATCAAGCTAATGAATATACAGATATATTCCTTCTCCTCGAGAAAAGTAAGCCTCAAAAGGGCCTGTGCAGACTGGTGTCTTTTTTAGCTTTCTTACCTGTCCCTTCCACAATAAACTCTTTCTCTGGCATGCCCATCACAGATCTAAGCATTCCTGAGAAGCACACAAGTCCATCAATAACCTCCCGCCAGAGCTGCAAGCTGCAAGATAAAGAGAAGCTTCAACACTTCTTGCACCTTCAGCCTTACAGAGCGTAATTTTATAAGAAGGCACCTATAGGAGCCTACGGGGTTCATTTTCAAAGCACTTAGATTTATAAAGTCTAGTGCTTTGAAAATACGCCTCTATGTGTCTTTATAAAATGCAAGCGAGTGGCAGAAATTGCACCTAGATTGCAGGTGCGGACACTTACATCTGCTCTTGGACAGGTAAAAGTGTCTGCATCTAGATCTTTTAAGTTCACGTGTAAATTATAATCTACTAGTAAAAAAGGCCCGTTTCTGACACAAATGAAACGGGCGATAGCAAGGTTTTCCTTGGAGTGTGTATGTTTGGGAGAGTGTATGTGAGAGTGAGTTTTTGAGAGTCAGAGTGAAAGTGTGAGTGTGTGAGAGAGAGAGTGACTCTGGGTGTGTGTGTGTTTGTGAGAGAGTGTGTGTGAGAATGAGAGTGTGTGCAAGTGTGTATGTGAGACACAGTGTGAGAGAGAGTGTGTGTGTGTGGGCAAGAGACAGAGTGTGTGTGAGACACAGATTCTCTGTGAGAGTGAGTGTATGACACCAAGCGAGTGTGTGAGTGACTGTGTGGCACATAGAGAGTGAATGTGATACTGTGTGAGACAGAGTGTATGAGAGTGAGAGTCAGAAAGACATTGTATATGAGAGAGACAGTGTGAGCCGTGCCCTCCCAATCCATGGCCATCTGTCCCCTGCCCCCTCCATTCATCCTTTTCCAGCAATTCCCCTCTGTCCCTGAGCCCTGCCCTCCCAATCCATGGCCATCCATGTTTGTCTGTCACCTGCCCCCTCCATTCATCCCTATCCAGTATTTCCCCTCTCTGCCTGAGGCCTGCCCTGCAATCCATATCCATCCATGCCCATCTGTCCCCGCCATTCATCCCTATGCAGCAATTCCCCTCTGTCCCTGAGCCCTGCCCTCCCAATCCATGGCCATCCATGTTTGTCTGTCACCTGCCCCCTCCATTCATCCCTATCCAGTATTTCCCCTCTCTGCCTGAGGCCTGCCCTGCAATCCATATCCATCCATGCCCATCTGTCCCCGCCATTCATCCCTATGCAGCAATTCCCCTCTTCCTGAGTGCTGCCATTCCAATCCATGCCCATCCATGCTCCTCTGTCACCTGGCCCCTCCATTTTTCCCTATCCAGCATTTCCCCTCTCTGCCTGAGGCCTGCTCTGCAATCCACATCCATCCATGCCCATCTGTCCCCTCCATTCATCCCTATCCAGCAATTCCCCTCTCCCTGAGTCCTGCCCTTCCAATCCATGCCCATCCATGCTCATCTGTCACCTGGCCCCTCCATTTTTCCCTATCCAGCATTTCCCCTCTCTGCCTGAGGCCTGCTCTGCAATCCATATCCATCCATGCCCATCTGTCCCCTCCATTCATCCCTATACAGCAATTCCCCTCTCCCTGAGTCCTGCCCTTCCAATCCATGCCCATCCATGCTCCTCTGTCACCTGGCCCCTCCATTTTTCCCTATCCAGCATTTCCCCTCTCTGCCTGAGGCCTGCTCTGCAATCCATATCCATCCATGCCCATCTGTCCCCTCCATTCATCCCTATCCAGCAATTCCCCTCTCCCTGAGTCCTGCCCTTCCAATCCATGCCCATCTGTCACCTGGCCCCTCCATTTTTCCCTATCCAGCAATTTCCCTCTCTCCCTGAGTCCTGCCCTCCCAATCCATGCCCATCCATGCTCCTCTGTCCCCTGCCCCCTCCATTCATCCATTTCCAGTAATTCCCCTCTCTCCCTGTGCCCTGCCCTCCTAATCCATACCCATCCATGCTCCTCTGTCCCCTGCCGCCTCCATTCATCCTTTTCCAGCAAGTCCCCTCTCGCCCTTCCATGACCCCCCCCCCTCGCATCCATGCTACTCTCTCTCCCATGTCCCAGCCTGGCCCGCCCTCTTCTCCCCCCCCCCTTCGCATCCATGCCCCCCCCCCTTCGCATCCATGCATCCCTTTTTTTTTTTTTATTCTTTTTAACTTTACCTCCATGGCGGTTCGTGCAGCGAAGCGTCAGGGAAGGAGGCGGCGCTCCCGACGTCTAGCTTTCCCTTCGCTGTGTTCCGCCTTGTTTTGAAGGCGGAACACAGCGAAGGGAAGGCTAGACGTCGGGAGCGCCGCCTCCTTCCCTGACGCTTCGCTTCCGTATTTGTTTGTTTAGGCGCGAGGGCGGGGCAGAGACGGCTGGATGGCTTCACACCACGAACGCCACGAACTCCACGAACCCCACGAACCCCAGATGGCTTCAGAACGTTGTCCTCATTAGAACGTTCACGGTGCGTTTTATTATATTAGATGTGCATACTTGTGAACTCCACCCGTGCCCTGCTCAAACTCCGCCCCCATACACACCTACTGGCAAAGCATACACCATCATGTCAACACGTTTACTTTTACGCCAGTTGGAATTTCAATGCCAGTTGGAATTTCATAACAGGCAATCAACACACATATGTGGCAACATATGCATCATATGCATGAAAATAACTTTAAAACATTACCTCATAAGATTAAAGGGAAAAACAAACTGAAGAGGTCTTGTGGAGGGGCATTTTCGAAAGGAACGTCCATGTTTTGATGAGGACGTCCTCGCAAAACGTCCCGATCCAGGGGCGGGGAAACCCGTATTTTCAAAACAAGATAGACGTCCATCTTTCGTTTCAATAATATGGTCAGGGACGTTCAAATCCTGAAATTTGGTCATTTCTGATTTTCGGCACTAATTGAAACCAAGGACGTCCATCTCAGAAAAGATCACTTGCAAGCCATTTGGTCGTGCGAGGAGCCAGCATTTGTAGTAAACTGGTCCCCCTCACATGCCAGGACACCAACCGGGCACCCTAGGGGGCACTGCAGTGGACTTCCTAAATTGCTCCCAGGTACATAGCTCCCTTACCTTGTGTGCTGAGCTCCCCCCCTCCAAAACCCACTACCCACAACTGTACACCACTACCATAGCTTTTACGAGTGAAGGGGGGCACCTAGATATGGGTACAGTGGGTTTGAGGTGGGTTTTGGAGGGCTCGCTGTTTCCTCCACAAATGTAATAGGTAGGGGGGGATGGGCCTGGGTCCGCCTGCCTGAAGTGCACTGCACCCACTAAAACTACTCCAGCGACCTGCATACTGCTGTGATGGACCTGAGTATGACATCTGAGGCTGGCATAGAGGCTGGCACAAAATATTTTGTAACATACTTTTTGAGGGTGGGAGGGGCTTAGTGACCACTGGAGGAGTAAGGGGAGGTCATCCCTGATTCTCTCCGGTAGTCATCTGGTCATTTCGGGCACCTTTTTGTGCCTTGGTCATAAGAAAAACACGACCAGGTAACGTCGTCCAAGTGTTCGTCAGGGACGTCCTTGTTTCTTTC
This sequence comes from Microcaecilia unicolor, assembly GCF_901765095.1. Lineage (NCBI taxonomy): Eukaryota > Metazoa > Chordata > Amphibia > Gymnophiona > Siphonopidae > Microcaecilia > Microcaecilia unicolor. Next base: position 320,458,055 of record NC_044036.1, on the reverse strand, counting down.
GATTATGGGTCGAGGATGTCCAAGTGTTAGGCACGCCCAAGTCCCACCTTCGCTACGCCTCCGACAAGGCCCCTTGAACTTTGGCCATCCCTGCGACGGAAAGCAGTTGGGTACGTCCAAAATCGGCTTTCGATTATACCGATTTGGACGACCCTGGGAGAAGGATGTCCATTTTCCGATTTATGTCGAAAAATGGGCATCCCTCTCTTTCAAAAACAAGCCCAACAATGAAAAGAGCCGGCAACCAACCTCTTGGAGTTTCTTACTGACAAAGGGTTAAAAAAGGACACTTTACTGAACATGATTTGAATGGGCAGGTGAAAAGTCCTAAATTAAGGAGAATATTTATCAATATGGGCTATCATTAAGATGTGTTATTTTTGCCATTCATGCTGTTTTAGCACAAGTTGCATTTTATGCAACGAGACCCAGTTACTGATAACTGGGGTTAACAGTAAAATAACAGTAGCCCACGTTCATAGCTTCTCTCCTTAATTAAAGAAAAAAGAAATGTCTTTAAAATCAAAATCACTGCTACATGTATTAAAAGTGAGCCAAGTATAAAGCAATCAAGCCATTGTGATATCACTGATGAGGCTGGCTCTTAAGCGTTGGTGGAATGAGGCATTATGACATCACAATATCAACTCTGGTTACCAGAGACTGAAACCCAGGTGAACGGTAAAATAACACATCGTAACGATAGCTCACACTGATAACTCCTCCCCTAAATTAAAATAACCTTTTTTAAAAAAAACTTCAGAATCTGGTTGTGAAGTTATAGAGAAAACCGGAGAAAGAATGTGGTAGAATGTTGCAATGCGGACAACTTTCAAACTGTACACAAAGACAAGACTGCAGGTCAATTTTACCCATAGACTTTATACTGATTCGCAAATGGAAGAGTCCTTTGAAAATGACCTAGGCAAAAGTACATACACAAATTTGTGCCTGTTGTTTCTGCAGGTTCTTTTCCCAGGTAAAACCAAATGCATAGTTTTGGAAATAGAAAAGGATGTATGTAAGTGTAATCCCAGCCCTGTATGTGCATAAACCTGTGTGCATGGTTGCATAGTGCACAGGTTTACGTGCAGAAAGGATGGGTGATTTTTAAATAGAAAATTACTTAATCTGCTGAGAGCACTATAAGAAACTAAGATAAACTGAATGCTCTTCAATAGGCTACAAGACTTATCTGTGCCTTCTATGAAAAAACAGATATACTGTAAGTTAATGGTACCAACTAAGTGGACACACCAAATAGGCTACAATCATGGGCCAACCACCACCAACCATAACTAAACCAGTCTGTAGTAAAAACGGGGTGGGGTTAATATAATTTTAATCAACAATGGGCAATTCGGAAGATGTTTGTCTTTTGTGCATATCCTCTCCTGAAGAAGCAACGAAACGGTGAGAATCTTACTACTGTTGAGAGAGAGTGATTTTGAGGATTAATTCTGAGAGAGAGTGATTTTGCGACTTTGAGGAGACTATTCACACATCATTTCATTTTTTGCCAAAAACTTACGGAGATGCCTTTGGAAAGCGGTATCTTCGGTATTTGACTACAAAGCTAAGTATTTCTTTGGCTACATGATATGTGTTTTTTACAACAAGTCTGATTCTCTTTGAATTTATACCTTTTTCATTCTTCCGTTATGTAATTTTGTATCTATAGGCTTGCATTGATTCTATCTGTGCCCATTGTCGATTAAAATTATATTAACCCCACCCCGTTTTTTTTACTACAGACTGGTTTAGTTACTCCACTCTGTAGGTTTTTCGGTTGGTGGTGGTTGGCCCATGATTGTAGCCTATTTGCTGTGTCCACTTAGTTGGTACCCTTGGCTGCTGAGGCCTTTTATTTAACTTACAGTATATCTTGATTTTTAAATAGGCCATTTACGCGGAAAACCAGGGGTCTATGTGTGGGAATATATTTGAAAATTGCCTACAAAATACATCTTTGAAGGGAGGAAATAAATGTGATAAAATGTGAGGAAGAATAAATCAGTTGATGAGGTGAGTGTGATGGGCATGTTTGGAGTCTATAGCCTAGCTGAATGTGGCACTGCAAGACTTCATAGGACCAGTGCCGTAGCGAGGGTGCCTGACACCCGGGACGGGTCGCCGCTGCGCACCCCCCCCCTGGGTGCAGGGCACGGCGCCCCTCCCCCTCCGGAGCGCACCCCCCCCCCCCCCGAAACGCACCCTACCTTTCAGCGGGGGGCAGGTGGGAGGGCCGATCCGCCCCCAGTGCACGTCACTGGGAGCTGCGTCGGCTCTGCTGCTTCCCTGCTTTCTCTGCCCCAGAACAGGAAGTAACCTGTTCTGGGGCAGAAAGAGCAGGGAACCAGCGAGCCGACACCCCCCCAGCACGTGCACCTGGGGCGGACCGCCCCACCGCCCCCCCCCCCTTCCTACGCCACTGCATAGGACACATCTGCTTCCTTTCTTCGAGGGACTTACCATATTTGGTAAATGAGTATGATTTGTGCTTTCTCTGGTGGAGCACCCATTTCCAATACGCTCTTATTTAACTGGTACAGAATTGCCTCACGTGTTTCTTCCTCTGGAAGCAACATTGCGGCCTAAAAGAGGAAATTGCAATCCGTAAACACATTGGACCCGGTATTCAAAACTATTTAACCGTAAAAATAGTGTTTGAGCGCCTAACCGTGAATATTCAGCAGGCGATAACAGGTAACGCAGCCACTTAGGCAAAGATATTCAGCGCTAAACCAGCTATGCTTAGTGGTTAAAACAGGCTGCACAAATTGCAGGCCTATCTTTAACCACTAAGCACTTAACCTGTTAGCGCTGAATATCAGCTTAACCAGTTCAGTTGCCACGGTCAAAAACAAAACCGGATATTCAATGCCGGTCGCTGGAAATGGCCTAGCGTTGAATATCCGGGTTTAACGTTGGCCGCGGACAACAAAAGCACTGCCCGCTGCCGGCTGACTATTGGGGGGGGGGGGGGGCTTCTGTTTTGACAGATAGGGACTAAAGAGTTAAGTGTGATAAACGCACCAAAGAAGCCTCTGTCCTTTTGAGTAGCCTAATGGTTCAAACAGCAGCCTGAGAACCAGGAAAACTAGTGTTTACTTTGTCCACTGACACTCTTGGAGACCTCGGGAAGACACTTTTACCTTCAACTGCCTCAGGTGCAACTTGGATTGTGAGCACATTTGAGGAGAGTAATACCTTCGGTATCTGAATGTTAACTTGGATCTGGAAAATACAAGTAATGCATCCAAACTCCAAATCCACCAATTGAGACTTCTTAATCTATCTCTTCAACAAGGCCTACCACGACAATCCGTAACTTAACTATAACACTTCACCACCTCACCCTAACTCTAAATGACGTCTTTCTTTAATGGTTGGCCTAGTTCTTCTCTGTCATCCTTGATCTCTTTGTAACACCAATTGTATCTTTTAACCTGTAATAGCGATGCCATAACAGATCTTTGTAAGCCACATTGAGCCTGCAAATAGGTGGGAAAATGTGGGATACAAGTGCAATCCTATATAATAATTCTCACCTCCAACGTTCTAATGTGCCTGGGACTGTGGCTCCCTCGGAGGTGGTCTGCTAGGCAGTTTAGAATGCACTGACGTCAGTGATGTCACTGACCGCTGATTCCAAGGCAAGGGGAGGAGTAGGGAAACACACGAAGCGTGTTTCACTACTCCTCCCCCTGCCTGGGAAACAGCTGTCAGTGCCCTCCCCTCGGCGCAACACCCAAGCCCCTGCCCTGCAAAACCGCGAGCCAGGCAGGGGGAGCGTGTTTCCCTAGTCCTCCCCCTGCCTACCAATCAGCTCTCAGTGCCCCCCTCGGCGCAACACCCAAGCCCATACCCCCCCCCCCCCGATGTATCACCCAAGACCCTCCCCCCGGCGCATCACCAAAGCCCCTACCCCCCATCTCGGGCACATCAACTCCCTCGCCACCCGCCGCCACCAATACTAACGCTGTCCGGCCGCTGCTGCTTCTCCTGTGGAGCAGCAGCGGCCGGTACAAAAAGAAAAAAGCCAAAAAAAAGATTTTTAACCTGAAATGCGGCTCCATAGACAGCCATCTGGCATTGGCTGTCGTCACTGCAGCCGCTCCTCCTCTCCCCTCCACGTCACTGCCCCTGCAGGAAGACCCCGGAGGAGCGCAGCGACGTCAGAGGGGAGAGGAGGAGAGGCTGCAGAGATACGGAGCCGTGTTTCAGGTTTAAAATCTTTTTTTGGCTTTTTTCTTTTTGTACCGGCCACTGCTGCTCAACAGGAGACGCAGCAGTGGCCGGACAGCGTTAGTATTGGCAGCTGCAGGTGGCGAGGGGGTTGATGTGCCCGAGGGGGGGTAGGGGCTTGGGTGATGCGCTGGGGGGGGGGGGGGGTAGGGGTTTGGATGATGCGCCGAGGGGGGAGGGGAGGGTCGCTGGACATGGGTGGCTGCAGGGGGAGAGGAGGGTCACTGGACATGGATGGCTACAGGTGGGGGGGCAGGGAAGAGGGAGGTGGGGAGGGGGTCCTGAGACCAGATGGGTGGCTGCAGGGGAGGGCAGGGGAGACAGAAGGGACGCTGCAGGGGGGGGGCGGGGGGGAGAGGAGGGTCGCTGGACCTGGGTGGCTGCAGGGGGGGCAGGGGGAGAGGAGAGTCGCTAGACATGGGTGGCTGCAGGAGGAGCAGGGGAGAGAGGAGGGCCGCTGCACATGCGTGGCTGCAGGGGCAGAGGAGGGTTGGTGGGGAGGGGGGTCCTAAGACCAGATGGGTGGCTGCAGGGGTGGCAGGGGAGACAGGAAGGACGCTGCAGGGGGGGATTACCTTGCTAGCGCCCGTTTCATTGCCTACCGAAACGGGCCTTTTATACTAGTAAATAATAATTAATGTTCACAAGCTAACAATCTATCGTGTGCTAAGTCTTCATACACATCTCATAATAATAAGCCTTTATGAACCACTTCATTGTACTTCCACCTACCACCTTCACATATATCACTTCACATTCTAGGCCTTGTTTAGCAACACTCTACTACTATTTATCATTTCTATAGCGCTACTAGATGTACGCAGCGCTGTAATACTCCTTATCTATTCCCCACAGACCATACTATCACAGACCTTATACTACCCCATGTACTAAACAACTGCTTAGATTAGTAAGAAGGTCTTGAAACTCTGACAAGAGTGGGTGGAGGTCATTTTGATGGCTGGGAATGAACCATATCTAGCTCAATTGGGTCAAACGTTGGCTGCCTTTGCAAAGGTCGGTCTAGTTGAGGTACATAAAACTAAGGTAGATTCAAGATCTGCTGCCTGTAACTTGGATCCTTGCTCATCTGGATTAATCAAAGAAGACAGAGCTGGTCTTTTAGAGTCAATATGCCTTAATGTTTAAAAGAACAAATTATTTGTCCATCAATTTAAAAAATCACCATCACATGAGAAATGTATATACTGCCTATCTGACCACTGTCCAGACATAGTGGGTCACAACTCAGGAAAAATAAAATTAATAAAACCAGACAAGTTACGACAAAGTGCAAAAACAAAACAGAACTACAAAACAACAAAATACAGATCAAAATACAAAAACAAAACAACCATTAAACACCAAGCAATGACAGAAAAAAAACAAACAAACAAAAAATCAGTTAAACAACAACATATAATTACAGCAGAAATCAAAATGAAAGTATGCTCGCATATGCTAGTATTATAAACATTTACACACACAATGGGCGCCATTTTTTTTGAAACAGCTGTTTGGGGGAGCGACTGCTCCCCCTGCGCCCCACCTAGCTACACCACTGGTTCTTGGCTATTTGTAACATAGTAACATAGTAGATGACGGCAGAAAAAGACCTGCATGGTCCTTCCAGTCTGCCCAAGACAAACTCATATGTGTATACCTTACCTTGAATTTGTACCTGTCCTTTTCAGGGCACAGACCGTATAAGTCTGCCCAGCAGTATTTCCCGCCTCCCAACCACCAGTCCCACCTCCCATCATCGGCTCTGGTACAGACCGTATAAGTCTGCCCTCCCCTATCCTAGCCTCCCAACCACCAACCCCTCTTCCCCCCACCTGCTCCGCAACCCAATTTCAGCTAAGCTTCTGAGGATCCATTCCTTATGCACAGGATTCCTTTATGGGATAAGTATCTCCAATCTATGTCGCATAGAGCTCGCAGCCTTGTATTAAATTCCTTTATTTGAACTACTATTGGAGGGTAGGAATATGGAGGGAATTGATGGTGGGAGGGGGTCGGGGGGGGGGGGCCTGGACCATACTCATTCAGGAAAGGAGAATGGATCTCGGCCTGTTGAGAATGCAGAGTTGGGGATGGGGGGTGGGGTGGGGGTTGAACATTTCTAGGTTCCTAAGCATAACGGTTAATTCTAAACAGATAATAGCTCTATAGCATCCCGAAAGAAGTAAGGCAATATTGGGGATGTTGAAAGACCAAACATTCCCCCACCCCTTTTTTTTGTTGGGATTAACTAGACATATACGAGATTTGTATCAAAAGGATGGAACGAGTTGGAGAAGATTGGGGATGATAGGGATCACTAGATATGTTATCTTAGAGATACGTGTATTAAGGGATTCTTTCATTACTATTTCTGGTTGGAATTCTCTGAGGGGTTATAATTCAGGGAGGGTTGAGGTTGTGCAAGGGGAGGGGAAAATATAAACAAAAGTTGGGACGCTTATTCAACTGAATGTAATCATTTTCTGGATTTGTTACAATTTGTTCTTTGGTTGATGGTAACGTTTATAAATGATTTGCCCATAAAAAGACTTAAACATAAATTCTATATTACAAGTCATGGCCACCGTTAGTGACCAAACAGTTTTTAGCAGTATCACACTGGATTCTTGAGTACTAATATTGTTTTAGGATACTTTGGGCTACAGTCTTTATTTGGTTTGGGCTAAATATTTATTCTTTTAATAGTTTTAGACATATTTTTAATAAATCTCATTTAGAAGGTAAGAATTTGATCTTTTTCATAGTTATAAGTTGGATTTTGCATATCTGCATGGAAAGTATGTGTCATTTTACAACATTTCCATTTGTATAATTTTTGGTATAATCAAACTTTTGTTGTCAGTTTAAGAATAGATAGAAGTCATAGCTGTGAGTGATAACAGAGGTTTAATGATCTCTTACACCTCTGCATTAATATTGTTTGATTAACTTGACTGTAACTATGAATCAAGTCCATTCAAATTTGATGCCGAGTTGAGTAAAAAAATTTTTGTTAAAGAAACAAATTGAATATACACTATTTTGTTTACAAGGTGCAATAAAATGACAATCTAAGGCATCTATACAGTGTCTACTTACAAGATTTGTACATACTTGGGGGGGGGGGGGGGAAGCGCATTTTTGGTCCGTGCGCTGAAAAATATTTCTGCAGGAGCCCAAAAACCCGCGCCTACACTACCGCAAGCCACTTTTTACTGCAGCTTAGTAAAAGGACCCCTTAGTGACTACTGTAATTCCTTGTTGATGGAGCTCCTCAAAAAGACAATTGCTCCCTTACTGAACATCCAGAATGAAGTGCTCGACTGTTACAGGGTTTACACTCTTGGGGCCTGGTGTCAACTATGTTGAGGTCTGTCCATTAGTGGCCAGCAGCCTCTTAAGATTACTTTAAGATTTGTTTTATGGTGCTCAAGTAAAACCTTTATACTCCATTCAAAAGCGTTACTTTCACAATATCTTTGGTGAATGAAATTAAACTGACTGGGACTAATGGCCTTTTCTTACACTCTCTTATGAGCGTCATGAAGAAGGAAAATAATTTGACAGGTTAAGGAAACTGGCTGAGCATTTTGTTCAGTTTAGCTTTTCAGAGTTTATCACGGCAGAAACCCATCTGGCAATGCGGATCTTAAAGCTGGCATTAATTACCTCATAATCTGAGAGCTTTTTTTAAAACAAGGATGGAGGTGACTGTGCATTACTGAAAACATGTTTATTTTATTGAAATCACTTGGAATATTTTGGTCGGCAAATAAATCCAAATACTGTGACAGAGCCAGTGGTGGGAGGCGGGACTGGAGGTTGGGAGGCAGGGATAGTGCTGGGCGGACTTATACGGTCTGTGCCAGAGCCGGTGGTTGGGAGGCGGGGATAGTGCTGGGCAGACTTATACAGTCTGTGCCAGAGCCGGTGGTGGGAGGCGGGGATAGTGCTGGGCAGACTTATACGGTCTGTGCCAGAGCCAGTGGTTGGGAGGCGGGGCTGGTGGTTGGGAGGCAGGGATAGTGCTGGGCAGACTTATACGGTCTGTGCCCTGAAGAGCACATGTACAAATCAAAGTAGGGTATACACAAAAAGTAGCAAACATGAGTTGTCTTGTTGGGCAGACTGGATGGACCGTGCAGGTCTTTTTCTGCCGTCATCAACTATGTTACTATGTAATAAACAGAATAATATTCCTTACAGTTTATTTACTAGGTTATAGCGAATAAAGCATTACCGAAAGGAAGTTACAGGAACTTCCTGTCAATGTACAGCAGTAAGAAACTGGTCCTAAGTATGAGAGATACTGGAAGGCACCCTTCCTCAGAGATGAATGTCATCCTGGATCCAAGGGTGAATTTCACTTCTGTTCCTTTATGATTTTTGCTGTTTAATTTCATTGATGGATTACACAACAGCAAAACCATCATCCTGTGCATCTCTTAAGTATTAATGAAAAGACACACCATGCCAGATATCACTCACTGAGGTTTGTAATGTTAGTGATAGGGCATACCATGACTGAATACACCCAGAAGGCTGATCCAAGTGACAGCTGTCCCCCAATAGATCTCCCATGGCCCCCAATAGGATTCGAAAGTGTCTGATCCCTTCTTTTCTTAACCAGAACGTATCTATACTTTTCACAAACACAGCTGTCTGTGCGTTCTTGGAGACTTGATACCTCTTTAAAATCATGAAACGAAAGGTTCCAGTTGGTGCCGAGCTCTTCCTCTTTTGCTTGAGGGCTCTCTCTGTCTACTTCCAAGGGTGGTCTGTCAATGTACTGCCTCCATAACTGATGGATCTCTTTCACAATATGGTGCTGGTAATGCAACTGTGACAGAAAAAGCAGGAAGCCGTAGAGAGGGGAAGGAACAATAAAATCAAAGGAAACGAAAAGCCAAAGTGTGGAAAGTAAAAAGTGAGGTGAGAAATGGAAAGGAAAGATCAGAGTAACAGAGAAGAATTTTAAAAAAAACATGCAAGGAAGAGGAAAACAAAGAGGGCAAGAAATTATTATTTTGTGATGTGGAAATGTGCTTTGAGATGGACTAAATTTGCTTTCTAGTCAAGTTCTCAAACATTCTAACAAAGCCCTTTCCACCTATTGTACTAGCCTCCCTCAAACTGGGAGATTCCAGACACTGCCTCAGCACCTCTTAATCCAGAACTGCCCAAATGATTTAGGGAGTAATTCAATGTCTCCTGTCCATAAAATGCCCTGAGACAGAAGCTACTTCTGGCACAGGCTCTGGGGATGCAGGTAAGAAAATTCATCCCCTTCATTGTAGGTCAGAGTCATCTGGATTTCAGAGATCCGAACCAGGCTTCATACTGTTTTTTTTTTCTTTAATCTTTATTTTTGAGTTTTTTTCCAGTATATAACAAAATAACAAGTGATACAAACACTGTCATTAAGTACATTAGTGATTCTCGTTGCTATAACATCATAATAATAGCACTATAGTAAAGTCTAATAAACATCACAGTTGTCCCTTGAACTAGTCTTGCATTGTAACCTGGCCCCCTCCCTCCTTTCCCCTCTCCCCCCCCCCTTCCCTTCTGTGGTTGTCTAAGAGCACAGGCAGAAAAAATAAAACAAGTAAAAAGATGAGCTCATCACACATTACGATATTGACCTTTGTGACTCATATATGTCCCACACTATGATATCGGGCCAAATTGCCTTGTCGAACAGCAGTCAATTTTGACATCAGGCATATATTATCTAGCTTCAGCAGGACTCTTTGTATATCTGGGAGCTTAGGGGCTTTCCAGCTTGCCGCAATCAGTAGCTTGCTAGCCACAAACAACTGCGTGGCAAACCGATGTGTGTCCGGTTTAATTCCCTGCGGTTTGAAATGCAGTAGACAGCTATCTAATGCTACTGGATACGCCACCTCCACTGTTTTGTTCAGGTAAAGTACAATTTCCCTCCAAAATTTTTTAACTTCTCTGCAGTCCCACCAAATATGCGCCATATCCCCTTGTAATCCGCAGTTTCTCCAACAAAGTCCCAGCCCAGTCTTATATATTTTCATCAGGCGGTAGGGTGTGTAGTACCAGCTATAGAGGATTTTATAGCCAGGCTTCATACTGTTTTTAAGGGGCAAAAGTGGAGCAGACAGTACCTGAGGATTCTTCCTGTGGAATAATTCCTCCTCAGTGATGTATGCATCCAAAGGTGTCAGGGGCCGTTCAGGGCTACGTACACCCTCAAGCAGCTCCTGCACAAGGGCTTTTGCCAAAGTCAACGTCTGTTTGTCTTCCAGCTCTGCCTGAGGTATAATAAGGCAACAAGGCAATAACGTTATCCTTCAATAACTCTTTACCAATTTAATACAAACACCCTCAGTGCACCCACATATCTCAGTAACACATGTCAGGGCTTTCTGTGGTGGATCTGGAGGTATTTGTTCCCAGTGTCAATACTATCCCATCACAAAAGGAATTTACTCTTCATGTGAGAATCTATGTACACACACACACACATGTACATACATCTGCTCTCTTTCCACCCTCCCCCATACATATATACTATGCACCATAGTGCATATATGTAGCACATGTGAATCTATCACATGATCCATGAGACAGCTTTGTACATTTAGGCATTAAGGACTGCACGCCCACCTGTGCATATAGGCCAAATAAAAACTGTTAGTCTCTATGAAATACAGGTTCTGTAATGTACATCTCTCCAAAACACTGCTCATACATGATCTCCCATGTCCACTGACCATGCAGAAGCAATGAGACACACATTCATTTACACTGAAAATTGTCAACTAGATATGCCATGCTAGCATGCATACAGGACATGCAGATACAGGACTGCATCTACACAGTTCAATATATATGTTTATGAGGCATATGCAGGACACGTTGAGTGAAGAAACATTTTCTCCGGTTCGTTTTAAATTTACTACTTTGTAGCTTCATTGAATGCCCCCTAGTCCTAGTATTTTTGGAAAGCGTAAACAGACGCTTCATGTCTACCCTTTCCACTCCACTCATTATTTTATAGACCTCTATCATATCTCCCCTTAGCCGTCTTTTCGCCAAGCTGAAGAGCCCTAGCCGCTTTAGACTTTCCTCATAGGGAAGTCGTCCCATCCCCTTTATCAAAGCGTGTATGGGGACCAGGCAAAGCTCATTACAAATCCTTGTTATTTGGCTATTTTATAGATAACAACAACAACAAACAGTATTCCTATTCTATATAAATTACAAAATCTTTATTAGTGAAAACAAACCAGTGCATTAAAAGAATTACCAAATATTATCCCTGCAACTCACTCACACTGCCATCCACACCAGACTTATACCCTGATCACATATGTAAATCCCACAAAGAACATTGAACATAAACCCTAAATCGCAGTTTCTTCAGTCTCTGTGTATCATCAGAGCACAATCTCAATAAAGATCAGTCAGTGAGCCCTAAAAAAACACAAGGGCACACAAAACCCAGTTCTTAATAATTGTAGCAGATATTGAACGTTGCTGATCTTTGTATCCAACAAGTTCTCAAGTGAAGAAAGAAAAAAAAAAACTCCACTGCAATATAAAACCACTGTTCTTATCCCTGTGATAAAAAAAACCCCCACAGAGAAACACTGGAAATTGCAGAGTCACACAAATCTTCTGTGATCCTCCTGCACACAGTCAAACCTGTGCTGCAATTTATGAGCTGGAAGCTTGGAGGTGGGGCTGGGATTCCCTGCCTGGTCGTTGGTCCCGTTGGTGAGTAGCTGCTACAATGTATATCTACATGGATTGTATTCATTTGAAAAGTGATTGTTAGATTGTTAGTTGCCTATATTATTGTGTTTTTTTTCTGTTTGCTGATATGTTATAGGTAATAAGGGGTGGTTCCCCCTGAGGAAGAGCTACGAAATGTGGTCTCGCATTGGGGAACTTTGGAGTATACCAACTATGTGGGTTTAATTTACTTATCCCTGGAAGCCTCCCACTTATCTGAAGCATTCTTTGGCTGCCTTTAATTCAAAGGTTTGACTGTGTGCAGGAGGATCACAGAAGATTTGTGTGACTCTGCAATTCCCAGTGTTTCTCTGGGGTTTTTTTTATCACAGGGATAAGAACAGTGGCTTTATATTGCAGTGGAGTTTTCTTTCTTTCTTCGCTTGAGAACTTGCTGGATACAAAGATCAGCAATGTTCAATATCTGCTACAATTATTAAGAACTGGGTTTTGTATGTCCTTGTGTTTTTTTTTAGGGCTCACTGACTAATCTTTATTGAGATTGTGCTCTGATGATACACAGAGACTGAAGAAACTGCGATTTAGGGTTTATGTTCAATGTTCTTTGTGGGATTTACATATGTGATCAGGGTATAAGTCTGGTGTGGATGGCAGTGTGAGTGAGTTGCAGGGATACTATTTGGTAATTCTTTTAATGCACTGGTTTGTTTTCACTAATAAAGATTTTGTAATTTATATAGAACAGGAGTACTGTTTGTTGTTAATGATTTAGGTACCTCCTATTATATATATATCTCCCCTATTAGGATTAAGAGGTTAATATTTTATAGATAGACAGATAGATAGATATATGAAGCAGCCCATGCTGGGCGAAATACAGCCAACAACCATGTCTGTTTCTACGTATACCATCCTTTTGGGACTAGCAGACCACTTGCCTACTTGTTTCCTGAGACCTTCATTGTCTGCATGGAAAAGGGACAGAGCTGCAATGCATGAGCAGGTACAAAATTTGTGTGCTTTGGGGGATTATTGCAGGAGCCTATTTAACAAAGGCACATTAGTGCCAATGTTGCTTTAAGTTATTGGGTTGAAGAATGTGGAATTTTAAACTACAAATACTAACGTGAGGAGCAAGCTACTTTATGCAATGTAAACACTGAAGCACAGTCAGCAATGTTTGTGTTTGCTGAACAGTTAAATGATTTATATACATTTATTTTATTTTTGTTACATTTGTACCCCCTGCTTTCCCACTCATGGCAGGCTCAATGTGGCTTACACGGGGCAATGGAGGGTTAAGTGACTTGCCCAGAGTCACAAGGAGCTGCCTGTGGCGGGAATCGAATTCAGTTCCTCAGGACCAAAGTCCACCACCCTAACCACTAGGCCACTCCTCCATTGTTGCTACTATTTGAGATTCTACATGGAATGTTGCTATTCCACTAGCAACATTCCATGTAGAAGTCGGCCCTTGCAGATCACCAATGTGGCCGCGCAGGCTTCTGCTTCTGTGAGTCTGACGTCCTGCACATACGTGCAGGACGTCAGACTCACAGAAACAGAAGCCTGCGCAGCCTTCTACATGGAATGTTGCTAGTGGAATAGCAACATTCCATGTAGAATCTCCAATAGTAGCAACGTTCCATGTAGAATCTCCAATAGTATCTATTTTATTTTTGTTACATTTGTACCCTGCGCTTTCCCACTCATGGCAGGCTCAATGCGGCTTACATGGGGCAATGGAGGGTTAAGTGACTTGCCCAGAGTCACAAGGAGCTGCCTGTGCCTGAAGTGGGAATCCAACTCAGTTCCTCAGGACCAAAGTCCACCACCCTAACCACTAGGCCACTCCTCCACTCCATGTCTTGGAAAAAATGAAGGTTTTTGTTATATTGGTTTCTCCATTTTTGCACACATTTATTTATTAATTTAAGTTTGTGTAGAAAATTATGGGCCTGATGATTGTATTTACAGAAGGTGGTTTAAATGGGATGGACAGAGGAACTGAGTTCGATTCCCACTTCAGGCACAGGCAGCTCCTTGTGACTCTGGGCAAGTCACTTAACCCTCCATTGCCCCGTGTAAGCCGCATTGAGCCTGCCATGAGTGGGAAAGCGCAGGGTACAAATGTAACAAAAATAAAATAGATACTATTGGAGATTCTACATGGAATGTTGCTATTCCACTAGCAACATTCCATGTAGAAGGCTGCGCAGGCTTCTGTTTCTGTGAGTCTGACATCCGTGCAGGACGTCAGACTCACAGAACTGGGTGGCCACATTGGTGATCTGCAAGGGCCGACTTCTACATGGAATGTTGCTACTATTGGAGATTCTACATGGAATGTTGCTATTCCACTAGCAACATTCCATGTAGAAGGCTGCGCAGGCTTCTGTTTCTGTGAGTCTGACGTCCTGCACGTATGTGCAGGACGTCAGACTCACAGAAGCAGAAGCCTGCGCGGCCACATTGGTGATCTGCAAGGGCCGACTTCTACATGGAATGTTGCTACTATTGGAGATTCTACATGGAATGTTGCTATTCCACTAGCAACATTCCATGTAGAAGGCTGCGCAGGCTTCTGTTTCTGTGAGTCTGACGTCCTGCACGTACGTGCAGGACGTCAGACTCACAGAAGCAGAAACCTGCGCGGCCACATTGGTGATCTGCAAGGGCCGACTTCTACATGGAATATTGCTAGTGGAATAGCAACATTCCATGTAGAATCTCAAATAGTAGCAGCAGTGGAGGAGTGGCCTAGTGGTTAGGGTGGTGGACTTTGGTCCTGAGGAACTGAGTTCGATTCCCACTTTAGGCACAGGCAGCTCCTTGTGACTCTGGGCAAGTCACTTAACCCTCCATTGCCCCATGTAAGCCGCATTGAGCCTGCCATGAGTGGGAAAGCGTGGGGTACAAATGTAATAAATAAAAATAAATGAACCTTAGAGCCTCTGTTATGATTATATTCTATCATACTCCATCTACTATATTAACTTCCTAACTCTTGAAAAATCGAGTCCTTATTAGAGCATCCTATAATTAAAAATTACTTATCTATAAGTATGTTTCCAACTAAATAAATTGACTATACACCATTTTGGGTTTGAAGAAGCCAAGCAGACGATCAATGTGGAATAATGATTCAGATAAATAATAACTGGGGATAATCAGGTTAATACCACGTTTTCTTTGTTTACTGTTGTTTAATTGATCTCCTTGTCTTGTTTCACGCTCCCTATTTTGTGGTCTAAGGAAGAGTATAGAATTACCTGATTGAAATAATTCTTGTGTGTTATTTTCTCTGTATTTCTGGCAAGTTATTTTAGTGCTTGTAAAATTAAGTTGTTAAAAATAAAATAAAATAAAAGAGATTACTTATCTAATATTACACAACCTATGTGTTGGGATAACAAACTCAAAAGTGACTATACCAAAATACTGAAGTTTGCTAAATAATATTCAATAATAAAGCCGTAATACTCATTTTTCCTGAAAATATACAATTTTAAATAACTGGAACTTCAAATCTCCTGATAGGGGAAATCACTATGATTTTACTACCCTCTATCACAAATAGGAGTCTTTTCTTATCATTGATTCCTTCAAGGGAGAAAACGAACCAGTGTAAAACTGAATCAAAAAAGTAAAGGCATATTTATTCATTTTGTCATGGTAGGCAAATCTATCTCATGCATATTCATTGTAGATATCCTGAAAACTTGGCCTGCCTCGGGCTCTCAAGGACAGGAATTGTACTACCACTACTTATCATTTCTATAGCGCTACTAGACGTACAGGTCAGATAACTGAATTCACAAGAATACGCAAAGCAAGATACACTGGATACTGGAAAGTACAGGCAAAACACATATACAGTATTCCCCCAGAGAAAGAAACACAATCAGGCTTATTTTCAAAAGAGAAAGACGCCCATATTTCGACCCAAATCGTGAGATGGGCGCCTTTCTCTCATGGGCGCCCAAATCGGTATAATCGAAAGCCGATTTTGGGCACCTCCAACTACAGTCTGTCGCGGGAATGAACAAAGTTGATGGGGGCGTGTCGGAGGCGTGGTGACTGCGGGACTGGGGCATGTTTATCTGCCGAGGAGAGATGGGCGTGCTCGGCTGATAATGGAAAAAAGAAGGGCGGCAGTAGCGAGAATTTGGGCTGCTTTTTTTGGACCCTTTCTTTTCACGAACAAGTCCCCAAAAAGTGCCCCAACTGTCCAGATGACCACCGGAGGGAATCGGGGATGACCTCCCCTGACTCCCCCGGTGGTCACTAACCCCCTCCCACCAAAAAAAAAGAACTTTAAAAACTTTTTTTTGCCAGCCTGTATGCCAGCCTCAAATGTCATACCCAGCTCCATCACAGCAGTATGCAGGTCCCTGGAGCAGTTTTAGTGGGTGCAGTGGACTTCAGCCAGGTGGACCCAGGCCCATCCCCCCCTACCTGTTACACTTGTGTTGGTAAATGGGAGCCCTCCAAACTGCCCCCAAAACCCACTGTACCCACATCTAAGTGCCCCCCTTCACCCATAAGTGCTATGGTAATGGTGTAGAGTTGTGGGGAGTAGGTTTTGGGGGGGATTTGGAGGGCTCAGCACCCAAGGTAAGGGAGCTATGGGCTTGAGAGGTATTTTAATTTTTTTTTTTTACTTTTTACAAGTGCCCCCTAGAGTGCCTGGTTGGTGCCCTGGCATGTGAGGGGGACCAGTGCACTACGAATCCTGGCCCCTCCCACGACCAAATGCCTTGGAGTTGTTCGTTTTTGAGCTGGGCGCCTTCGGTTTCCATTATCGCTGAAAACCGATACTGCCCAGCTCAAATCCGCCCAAATCTGATGCATTTGCCCGGCACCAACCGTATTATCGAAACAAAAGATGGACGCCCATCTTTTTCGAAAATACGGTCTGTCCCGCCCCTTCGCGGACTCGTCCTCAGAGATAGTCGCCCATGGAGATGGGCGTTCGCGTTCGATTATGCCCCTCAATGTACCTTTATAAACACGCACTCTCAAATCAGCAAAACGAAGGAAGCAACGTATATAAATCTATAAAAGCACCAGATGACATGCTCATGACGGCTGTTGGTTTCTTGCAGACAGGCAATCTGTTAATGTTTCTCTCACCTCTAGAACTTGTCTGAGTTCATAGGTCTTGTCCTCAGACACAGCAATACCCCATAAGGACACCTGAAGCGATGCCCCTCCTAGTAACACGGGATGAGTGCAGAACTGCCAGGCCTCACTGAAAATGCCAGCATTTGGAGATTTAAACAAGAAGGGAAAATTTAAGCTCTCCCCTGGCAGAATCACACCTGAGAGCCAGAAAGACAAAGGAGAAAATTATACACAGGTAAACGATTGTACTTATAAAGACATATTTTCCAAAGCTTAGTCAGGGGCCCTTTTAGAAAGGAATGGGAGGGCTAACGTGTAGGTAGTGTGGGCCCAATCGGCACCACCGCTGGGGTAGCGTGTGACCCTGGTGGTAATTCTGATTTTGGCGCACGCCGAATCCCACGGTAGAAAATAATTTTCTACCGCGGGGGCATTCTCAGCGGTAAGCGGCAGCGCGCCCATGTTGGAAAGAGTTGGTGCTAGGGGCAGGGCCAGAGCAGCCAGTTCCCACAAGCTGGGATTTCACTGTGAAATCCTGGTGCATCCTTTTACATGCACGCTTACACCTTCAAAGAATATTGGATAAAAGCATTCCTGTTGCACTGGAAGCTGTGGAACTTTCAAAAGGGAAACTCCAAGGGAAGTAACACTTTCTAAAATCAGCGTGTAGACACCCATGGGCCTATGAGCACTCTCAAAATTATCCCCTATGAGGGTAATTTTTCCACATGCAAGGAGAAATTATTTATTTTTGTACCCCGTGCTTTCCCACTCATGGCAGGCTTAATGTGGCAATGGAGGGTTAAGTGTCTTGCCCAGAGTCACAAGGAGCTGCCTGTAGTGGGAATCGAACTCAGTTCCCCAGGACCAGAGTCCACCACCCTAACCACTAGGCCACTCCTCCACTGTTACTACTATTTGAGATTCTATGTTGCTATTCCACTAGCAGCATTCCATGTAGAAGTCGGCCCTTGCAGATCACCAATGTGGTCGCGCAGGCTTCTGCTTCTGTGAGTCTGACGTCCTGCACGTACGTGCAGGACGTCAGACTCACAGAAACAGAAGCCTGCGCAGCCTTCTATATGGAATGTTGCTAGTGGAATAGCAACATTCCATCTAGAATCTCCAATAGTAGCAACATTCCATGTAGAATCTCCAATAGTATCTATTTTATTTTTGTTACATTTGTACCCTGCGCTTTCCCACTAATGGCAGGCTCAATGCGGCTTACATGGGGCAATGGAGGGTTAAGTGACTTGCCCAGAGTCAAATCTTACCCGTTACTTTTCTTTCTTTTAGTCCTATTAGACCAGTCCAAGACTTGTGGTTGTGTGCATCAACCAGCATATGGAGACAGGGACTAAAGACATGGCCTCTGCCCTATAAGGGCACTGTACAGCCTTAGGTTTTCAATATTTTGAATGCCAAAGCAATAGATAATGGGTGCTTCCTTTTCACGTGTCTTGAACAATTAACCTTATTCTCCTAAAATTCCTAAAATCTTGAGATTGTTGAACAACAGCCAGAGACAAACCCACAACTTCAAAAACATGAGAAGTTAAATAGCTTGAAAGGGACTGGATATACTGCCTTTCTGTGCTTTTTGCAACTACATTCAAAGCGGTTTACATAGACACTTATTTGTACCTGGGGCAATAGACAGTTAAGTGACTTGCCCAGAGTCACAAGGAGCTGCCAGTGGGAACTGAACCCAGTTTCCCAGGATCAAAGTCCACTGCACTAACCGCTAGGCTACTCCTTCAGCCAAGGATTGATCAAACGTTCAACAGTAACATATTTCTTCTAAAAGAGTATGTAAAATTCTGGGAGGGTTCCTAGATTGATCTGGTGGGACTAAATGAAAGAAAATTAACAGGTAAGATTTAATATCTCCTTCCTTAGCATCTTCACTAGACCAGTCCAGGACTTGTGGGATGTATTAAAGCAATCTACGCTGGGTGGGATTCTGCAGCCCCTGCCTGAATAACATCTGCTCTGAAGGTAGTCTCTTCTCTTGCTATTACATTGAATGTGTATTGTTTTACACAAATATGTAGAGATGACCATGCTGCAGTGGTGTCCAGGAAACTACTAGACCTCTAGTAAAATGTGCTCATAAAACCATTTTCCTTTTAATATGTAGGCTGAAGAGATTGTTTCCTTTAATCAATGGGCAACAGTAGCCCTAGAGGTTACCTCGCCTTTCCTTGGACCTCCCAAACAGTACAAACAGCCTGTCAGATTTCAGAAACTCATTAGTTGCTTCCATATATTTGAACAAGATTCATCTCATATCTAGCAGCATAGTAACATAGTAGATGACGGCAGAAAAAGACCTGCACGGTCCATCCAGTCTGCCCAAGAAATGTGCCACTTTTTTGTGTATACCTTACCTTGATTTGTACCTGTCTTTTTCAGGGCACAGACCGTACAAGTCTGCCCAGCACTATCCCCACCTCCCACCATCGGCTCTGGCACAGACCGTATAAGTCTGCCCAGCACTATCCCCACCTCCCAACCACCAGCCCCGCCTCCCACTACCGGCTCTGTTATCCTATCTCGGCTAAGCTCCTGAGGATCCATTTCTTCTGAACAGGATTCCTTTATGTTTATCCCACGCATATTCCCCTTCTGAAATGAGGAATAAACATCTATTTTCGGGCTTGCCCTAGTCCTGCCCGCCTCCTTGCCATGGATTTTCTTCAGCTCTAGACATCCATATCCCAGCTTTGTAAAATTGGAACTTAGATGTCTATGCACGATAGATGTCTAAATGCCGGTTTATGGATATCCAAAACACAAGTGGTGCTTCTAAAATAAGCACCTAAACATATTAACTATTAAAAGCAGCACTCACTAGCAGCAAATGACTGAAATTGCTCCCTGCATTGTTCTGTACGGAGAGAAGGCAGCACCAGAATCTGATTAAAATGAAATGAGGACACCACTTTAGGAAGAAATCATAGAACTGTACTAATAGATCCACTTGCCTCCAAGAAACAAAAGACGGGATTTCCAACCACCAGCTCTGCCACCCATTCTAGGCTAAGCTCCTGAGGATCCCTTTCTTCCTGTGCAGAAGAAAGGGATCCTCAGGAGCTTAGCCTAGAATGGGTGGCAGAGCTGGTGGTTGGGAGGCGGAGCTAGTGTGGGCAGACATATACGGTCTGTGCTGGGGCTGGTGGTTGGGAGGGGGGACTAGTGCTGGGCAGACTTATACGGTCTGTGCTGGGGCTGGTGGTTGGGAGGCAGGACTAGTGCTGGGCAGACTTATACGGTCTGTGCCGGGGCTGGTGGTTGGGAGGCGGAGCTAGTGTGGGCAGACATATACGGTCTGTGCTGGGGCTGGTGGTTGGGAGGCGGGACTAGTGCTGGGCAGACTTATACGGTCTGTGCCGGGGCTGGTGGTTGGGCGGCGGGAATAGTGCTGGGCAGACTTATACGGTCTGTGCCAGAGCCGGTGGTGGGTGGCAGGGATAGTGCTGGGCAGACTTATACGGTCTGTGCCAGAGCTGGTGGTTGGGAGGCGGGGTTGGTGGTTGGGAGGCGGGGATAGGGCTGGCCAGACTTATACGGTCTGTGCACTGAAGAGGACAGTACAAATAAAAAAAGTAGCACATATGAATTTATCTTCTTGGGCAGACTGGATGGACCGTGCAGGTCTTTTTCTGCCGTCATCTACTATGTTACTATGTTACATGATAATACCTGCAGCTCAGATATCCTCCTAGCCAATAAAATAGCCAAAAAGAACACACGGGCCAATATTCAGACCACGGGAATTAGACCGGCTTACTCCCGTGATCGGCGCTGAGCCTGGATATTTAATGCTGGGCCATTTATTTATTTTATTTATTTGTTGCATTTCTATCCCACATTTCCCCACATATTTGCAGGCTCAATGTGGCTTACAATTAATAATAACACAAGAATATGAGCAACATAGTGGAATAAAACATTAGGTGTAACAAGATCAATAATGAAATAACATTTAAAACAGTAATGTGAGTTCAAGTGATGGGTCATTATGATATGTTCTATTGAAGAGATAGATCTTCAGTGATTTCCGAAAATTGATAATGTATTTATTTATTGCACTTGTATCCCACATTTTCCCACCTATTTGCAGGCTCAATGTGGCTCAAAATACATCATGGGTAGTGGAAATATCATAGAAAAAAGACATTTAGTGTTACAGAAAATTTTTGGCAATATGATAATGATAAGACACGATAGTAGTATAACAAGCAAATATTATAAGACATTTCTGGTGACCGGCATTGAATATCCGGTGTATTTTTGGCTGGTTTGAACATAACTGGTTAAGTCAATATTCAGACTTAGCCGATTATGTTCAAACTGGCCAAAGATATCCCTTGTATTCACGTGGCCAAATACAGTCACAAAAGTGGGGCTGAAAATCGGAAGATAGCACTGGCTCCTGCACCATTCCGAGCTCTCTGTGGGTGCTAATTAAGGGAAAACCCCTTAATTACAGAGAAATCCCTCAACCACGAAGTAGGGGATTTCCCTTTTCAGGGCTTCTCTGCTCTTTTTTTTTCCTTAGAGACAGGCACAGCAAAAAAACCCTTTTTCTCTAAAACAGTGAAAAGGGGCTACCCAGGGCAATTTGGGAAAAATATAGGCACCTAGTTGGTGCAGAAGAAGCCCATGAGGGACTCACCCAAACAGGGTGAATGGGCATGAGAGGCAGGGGATGGGGATCCACATCCCTCGGGCGAGATCCCTCAGGACTAAGCCAAAACCTCACCCAGTAGCACTAAGGACTGTGACTGGAGGCTACAGAGCCAAGCTCCAAGCTCAACCAGGTACAGTCTTGACACTGTGACCTGGGAGCGGCCATTAGGCTGAACCACACTGTGTGGCTAAGGCCAGCAGAGCAGGGAGCTTGGCCAGGGACCGAGCACCACAGTACAACCTACTACCTGTTGGAAGGTACAGAAAAATACTGGATTGTTCCAGAGAGCAACACACATTATAGCCGGTAATGTCACTGGTGGAATTCAGTTTTCTCTACCTCCATCTGCTAGTGGGTAGGGACAACACCCACTGGTTCAGAACAGTGTAAAGAAAAAGAGAGGTATCTGAGGCTAAAGTAGCTGAATACATTCCAACTCCTTCACCTAAGAACCTTGTGCTAGGAGCCATGTAAGAGAAGGTACTGGACAAGATGACTTTTCCACAGGATCTCCTTGACGTCCACGAGTCTGAGAAAGAAGAGAAGCAATGCCCTCATTCCAGGCAGAAAGAGATCTTTTAGCTCTAGTCAGGCTCCCCCCAAGCGAACTGATACACTGGTAATACCAAAGGAGCAGACTTCCAATGCACCTTGTCAGCCCCAACACCAGGAACAGTGCCTAGCATGCTCTGCTGGAGCCTCCATGAAGGCAGAAGCTGATCACTACCTCAGCCACGCTGGCTGCAAAACTAATTTAGGCCAGTGCTGTTGTCTGCTTGGGTTGGAAGTCTTGCGTGAGAAGAATCCCATGTTGGCAGTCACATCCAGAGCAAGCAGGTTACCCAAGTCCTTCCCCCCCCCCCCCACCCCCCAACATCCTGGAGCTGCCAATTACAAAAAAAATACTGGTCTCCCACAGAGATCCTACCAGGAAGCTGTTCTTTTAAAATCAAAGCTGTATGCTGCTCACCATCATTCTGCCCAAACTTTCCTTATTATTATTATTTTATGTTAAATAGAAAAAACTTCTCTGATTATAAATGGGAGGAGGGAACTCAAACTTCTCTCAGTTATCCCCTCAGCTCAAATTCCAAAGAAAATAGAAAGCCCAATTTTTTTTTTTTTTTTGGAGACCTGGGTACCGGTTCTCAAAACGGTTCAGGAGATGTCCTGCACGGTTTGCCTGTCACCATCTGTAGAGACAAAACCACTGAAGACCTAAGGCTGCATAGTGCCCTTATAGGGCAGAGGCCACAAGTCTGTCTCCATCTGCTGGTCAACGGGCACAACCCACAAGTCCTAGACTGGTCTGAAAGGACGCTAAGGAAAACATGTTTCACAGATGGAAAAGGCTCTTATAAAATTGTGTATGTAAGAAGTAGGCACATGGAAAAAGTTCACCTTCTTTTACATGGTTTGCACATAGGTGTTCCCTATGGTTTGGGCAGAGTTGGGGAGGTGCTTAAATGTATGTGCATATTTAATACAATTAATGAGTACAAGCAAATAGTACACGCACAAATTTATACCTTCCTCAGAGCAAGTGTAAATCTGTGCAAGAGGATTTATGTGCTTATAAGGGGTCATTGCAAAGGCCTGTTTTATAAAAGTGTACAGGTGCATATGAATAAGGCTTAATATAACTGCATTTTTTAACATTCCACATAAGCTCTGTAATAAAATCAAACCACAGTTTACTCAAGTGTGCATGTGTCACATATTCAAAATGGGCCAAGTTCTAATATGTGCGTTCATTGTTTTAGAGTTAGAAATGTGGAGGGGCATTTTTAGAAAGGACACCCAACTCAGAATGTGGATGTCCCAGTCAGTATGTCACAAATGAAAGTCCATTTCACAAGTATTTTAGAACAGGATACAGGATGGACGTCCATGTGCTGGAAATGTCCAGCATGAACATCCATTTTACAAACTGAAAAGTCCAATTTACGAATGGGACAAAATGAGGGAAATGGATATCTGTGTGACAGCAAAGAACGTCCATATTATAAAATGGCCACCCAGATATCCACGTGCAGAAATAGCTTAATGGTTGAAGCAGAGAGCCAAAGGAATACCCTAATGGCTAGAACAACCCCAGATAAGAGCCAGAGCAGAGAACCAGAGGGTGCCACATCGTATTTTTTTTTAATTGTGAGCTCTCTAGGGATAGAAAAATACCTACTGTGACTTCCTTTATCTCCATTCAGTGGAGAACTGCTCAGAGCACCTTTCTATAACATGGATGTGCCAAGTACCAGGTCTAAATATGGACGTCCATCTTTTTGAACATGGATTTCCCTCCCCTTCTGCAATTGGAGCTGGATGTACATCTTTTGGCCCCTCCTTAGTTCTGCCTAAAGCATGTCCTCATCACTCCCCCTTGCCATATGGACATACTGCAGTGTTAGATGTCTATATTCTGGCTTTATAAAATAAGCATTTGAACATCCTTTTTTTGTTGTTGTTACATTTGTACCCTGCACTTTCCCACTCATGGCAGGCTCAATGCGGCTTACGTATACAGGTACTTATTTGCACCTGGGGCAATGGAGGGTTAAGTGACTTGCCCCGAGTCACAAGGAGCTGCCTGTGCCTGAAGTGGGGATCAAACTCAGTTCCTCAGGACCAAAGTCCACCACCCTAACCACTAGGCCACTCTTGCTACTATTTGAGATTCTACATGGAATGTAGATCACCAATGTGGCCTCGCAGGCTTCTGCTTCTGTGAGTCTGACGTCCTGCACGTATGTGCAGGACGTCAGACTCACAGAAACAGAAGCCTGCGCAGCCTTCTAAATGGAATGTTGCTAGTGGAATAGCAACATTCCATGTAGAATCTCCAATAGTATCTATTTTATTTTTGTTACATTTGTACCCTGCGCTTTCCCACTCATGGCAGGCTCAATGCGGCTTACATGGGGCAATAGAGGGTTAAGTGACTTGCTCCAAGTCACAAGGAGCTGCCTGTGCCTGAAGTAGGAATCAAACTCAGTTCCTCAGGACCAGAGTCCACCACCCTAACCACTAGGCCACTCCTTGTGATATGGATGTCTAAATGCCGGTTTTCAGACATCCAAAACACGAACAGAGCTTCTAAAATAAGCACCACGGCCTACGTTTCAAAGTCAGCTTGTACATTTACCATATCTTTGTGTGTGTTTGAAAGTTCATGTGGTTATCTGCATTTACACACAGTACTGAAAATTTGGGGGCAAATACTCAAGAGATTTAGCCAGATAAAATTAGTCAATTGATCTGTTTAAATATTTAGGGGTGTAGTTACCAACATGGGCTGTTGTTAAGGAGTGTTATTTTAGGACTAACTCAGGTTCCACTTTATGCAGTGAAATCTAGTTACTAATAACTTGAGTTAACAGTAAAAGAACATGTATTAATGGTGACCCATGTTGATAACTTTCCCCTTTAGTTCCTGTCACTGCCTAAATATATGGTTAAATCTGCCCACTTAAACTAGAATGGTACAGATTTCCATGAGTCAGGATTTCCCATTGTAACTTAGCTGGTTAGCACTGATTATTGCACTCAATGGCTGAATATGAACTCTTCCCCCCCCCCCCCCCCCCCCCCCCACTGAGCACTCTCAACCTGGTGCTGTTAAGATGTGTTATTTTACCACAAATTCGTATTATTTTACTGCAGGTCCCATTTTATACAATGAGACCCAGTTACTAATAATCCAGGTTTACAGTAAAAGAATATGTCTTAATGGTAGAGCATGTTGATAACTATGCCCCTAAATTATTGCACTATGAGGGGCATAATCGAACGTCGCCGGCCAAATAGATCGCCGGCGATCTATTTTGGCGGCGGCGCAACAGCTGGCCGGAACCGTATTATCGAAAAAGATGGTTTAGCCCGGCCAAATGCCACAGTTCGCAGGGTTTGAGATCGCCGGTTTTGTTTTTCAGCGATAATGGAAAAAAATGCCGGCCATCTCAAACTCGGCGAAATCCAAGGCATTTGGTCGTGGGAGGAGCCAGCATTTGTAATGCACTGGTCCCCCTCACGTGCCAGGGCACCCTAGGGGGCACTTCTAAAAATGTTTAAAAAATACAAAAAAAGCTCCCAGGTGCATAGCTCCCTTACCTTGGGTGCTGAGCCCCCCAAATCCCCCCCCAAACCCACTCCCCACACCTCTACTCCATTACCATAGCCGTTATGGGTGAAGGGGGGCACTTACATGTGGGTACAGTGGGTTTGGGGGGGGGGGGGTTGGAGGGCTCAACACTTAGCACCACAAGTGTAACAGGTGGGGGGGGGGGGGGGGGGATGGACCTGGGTCTGCCAGCCTGAAGTGCAGTGCACCCATTAAAAACTGCTCCAGGCTTGCATACTGCTGTCAGGGACCTGGGTATGACATTAGAGGCTGGCAAAAAAGTGCTTTATTTTTATTTTTTTCATGTGGGAGGGTGTTGGTGACCACTGGGGGACTACGGGGGGGTCATGCCCATTCCCTCCAGTGGTCATCTGGTCAGTTGGGGCACCTTTTTGAGGCTTGGTCGTGAAAATAAAAGGACCAAGTAAACCTGGCGAAATACTGCTTAACGCCGCTTTTTTTTCCATTATCCGCGAAAGCCGGCCATCTGGTAGCCATGCCCATGCCTGCCCATGTCCCGCCTTCGTTTCGCCGGCGACACGCCCCTTTGAACTTTCGCCGGTGATGCGACGGGAAAGCAGCAATGCTGTCAAAAAAGCAGCTTTCGATTATACCGATTTCACCGCTTTTCCGAGATCGCCGGCCATCTCCCGATTTATGTCAGAAGATGGCCGGCAATCACTTTCGAAAATAAGCTTGCATGTAATTTGAAATGCTAAATTCAGCTCTACAACTAATTAGATATGTGCAGCTGAATATCCATTAAGGGATGTAATTAAGATGTGTTATTTTACCACTAATTCGTGTTATTTTAGCACAGGTCCCATTTTATGCAATGAAACTATTTACTAATAACCCAGGTTAACAATAAAATAACATGTCTTAACAGTAGCCCATGTTGACAGCATCCTTTCTAAATATAAATGGGTAAATTTATCTGATTATCTTATCAGTAGGTTTTCAAAGACTGACCCATTTGCTTATTGCATCTTTGACAAACACACAATTGATTGAGATAAAAATAAGCATATCATTAAGAAATCAATAAAAGATTAACGTACATCATGCTGGCAAATAGGAAGACACCTTCCTTCTCCAAACAGCCTATATTGCCTCTCCTCCCCTTCCCTCTCTCTTCATGCATTTACATAGAAACAAAGTAAACCCATCATTTCTGGTCTACCTTCCACGGAACAACAAGCCATTTCCTTTCAGCTCTTCAAACTCCACCGGCCCGTGCATACCCAGTGCTTTTTATCTAGGAAAAAAGGTGCCAGTACTCATACTGAGGGCCATCTTTAAGGGGTGGGATGACCACTGAAGGACCTGCTCCCATAATCGATACACCCCTTATAACCAGACACAGATACTATGAAAAGGCTGCATTGTAAATATTACATCAGGACTCATTGGGAAAAGAGATCAAGCTAGGCTGCTACATACTGTACCTCTACAGGGAAACTAAACGCTCACAAGATACTTTACCTTGGCCACATGTGCAAAATATGAATAGAACCTTACCAAATACAGAATAAATTACTATACAATAGAAAGTGAAATGCACAAATAATAACTGAACTGGAAACCCCAAGAAGCTAGACTCTATCTGCAGTATAATAGAAGCAAAAACGCATTTCCACCTAATCATTTCTATAGCTACACATTATATGCAGGTACTTTCTCTGTCCCTAGAGGGCTCACAATCTAAGTTTTGGTAGGTGGGGCAATGGAGGGTTTAGGTCACGAGCAACTGAAGTGGGAATTGAACCCAGGATCAAAGTCTGCTGCACTAACCGCTAGACTATTCCTCTACTCCAAAGATACTGGCGATCCTGTATATTCACATACTCAAAGTTGGCATATTCAAATCACTAAACTAAAACTACAATTTTTTTTCAACAGTTATTACTGTATCTGGACAGCTCAGTGTTTGTAGTCTGTGACTCCCACATTTTGATCCATTAATTTGTTTTGGAAAAGTGTGGAATACACTACAGACACCTACAATTGGACATTGACTGGGATCCATTCATTTGGTTTTGGAAGAGCGTGGAATACATTACAAACACCTACAATTGGATACTGACTGGAGGATTCTCCTGGGTTGTCTTTATCTTTATATGAACAATGGAGTTAACCATGAATATGGTTAACAAATTACTGCATGGTTTGGAGAGCCTCTAATGATTAAAGAACCCACAGTCAACAAGTGGACTGATATATTAGGACATTAACCATCTTATAATTGAAAGAGAAAAACGCCTAGATTTCGACCCAAATCGGGAGATAGACGTTTATCTCACAAAAACGAATAAATCGGTAAAATGGAAAGCCGATTTTGGACGTTTTCAACTGCACTCCATCGCGGAAGCGTACAAAGTTGACGGGGGCGTGTCAGAGGCGTGGCGAAGGTGGAACTGGGGCGTGGTTATCGGCCGAGGAGAGATGGGCGCCTTTCGCCGATAATGGAAAAAAAGTATGCGTTTGTAGCTAGAATTTAGGGCACTTTTCCTGGACCCTGTTTTTTCACGAATAAGGCCCCAAAAAGTGCCCTAAATGACCAGATTACCCCCAGAGGGAATCGGGGATGACCTCCCCTGACTCCCCCAGTGGTCACTAACCCCCTCCCACCACAAAAAATGATGTTTCACAACTTTTTATTTTCACCCTCAAATGTCATACCCACCTCCCTGGCAGCAGTATGCAGGTCCCTGGAGCAGTTGTTAGTGGGTGCAGTGGACTTCAGGCAGGTGGACCCAGGCCCATCCCCCCCTACCTGTTACAATTGTGCTGCTTAATGCTTATTAGTCGTCCAACCCCCCAAACCCACTGTACCCATATGTAGGTGCCCCCCTTCACCCCTTAGGGCTACAGTAATGGTGTCGACTTGTGGGCAGTGGGTTTTGAGGGGGATTTGGGGGGCTCAACACCCAAGGGAAGGGTGCTATGCACCTGGGAGCTCTTTTACCTTTTTTTTTGTTTTTGTAAAAGTGCCCCCTAGGGTGCCCGGTTGGTGTCCTGGCATGTGAGGGGGACCAGTGCACTACGATTCCTGGCCCCTCCCACGAACAAATGCCTTGGATTTATTCGTTTTTGAGCTGGGTGCTTTCATTTTCCATTATCGCTGAAAAACAAAAACGCCCAGCTCACAAATTGTCGAATAAAACATGGACGTCTATTTTTTGCGAAAATACGGTTTGGTCCGCCCCTTCACGGACCCGTCCTCGGAGATAAACGCCCGTGGAGATAGACGTTTTCGTTCGATTATGCCCCTCTAAGTGACTTTGTTCCATGTCCAGTCCATGTTTAGTTATAAATGTTGTGATTAAGATCAATAGAGTTATGTGTATGGTTGATCTGTTTGTATTTTTAAAGCAGGAATAAATAGGGTGTGATATATTGAGTGTATGTATAATTGATATGTGAAAATGATAGTAGAACTTTGAAATAGTTATATGTAATTGGTTGTTAAGCACGATTTGACTAAGAGGAGGAGTGTGTAACCCTTGATTTGGTAGCCACATTTTGTAGGGGTATAAGCTATTATCTGCTAGCTGTAGCATGAGGCTCTACATTCCCCTGTGGGCCTGTGGTGACTGACTGAAGACACTACTTCTCCCATGGGGGGGGATTTCTCTATGTATGCAGAGCCTGGGCCCTTTCATTAAATACTTGGGGACCATGGGTTAATTTTAGAAGGCAATGAAAATTAGGCCTGTGCACGCATCTCTGTCACACAGACCTGCACTGGTATTGAAGTAAAATCGTTGACCCTTCTGGTATTTTGGAATCTGGTCCAGGGTGCTAATGTGTGGCAGCCTCCTCCATTCATACCAAATGGCAGTCGTTCCATCATTAGTTATTTCCAAGACGGACAGTGCTCTCTCAAAAGCCAGGACTTCAAAGGTGATACGTGCACAGATACCAACTTCATCCTGAGATGAGACAAATGACATGAGGTGATCATTAGGATTTAACCCAAGCAGGCCAAGCAGCTCTTTAAGAAGTCACCATTACAGCAGGGTACAGGGCGTGAACAAAACACATGAGTCTACTCCATCTATCACATCATATGGCTTATGGTTTATTGACGTTTGATACACTGCCCTTAAACATACATAAACATAGTATACATAGTAGATGACGGCAGAAAAAGACCTGCACGGTCCATCCAGTCTGCCCAAGAAGATAAAATCATATGTGCTACTTTTTTTATTTGTACTGTCCTCTTCAGTGCACAGACCGTATAAGTCTGGCCAGCCCTATCCCCGCCTCCCAACCACCAACCCCGCCTCCCAACCACCAGCTCTGGCACAGACCCTATAAGTCTGCCCAGCACTATCCCCGCCTCCCAACTACCAGTCCCGCCTCCCACCAACAGCTCTGGCACAGACCGTATAAGTCTGCCCAGCACTATCCCTGCCTCCCACCACCGGCTCTGGCGCAGACCGTTGCACGTTAAAGCGTTTTACAATTATATTATAACAATAACAACACCACAGGAAAAGAACTCCAATGTTAGACAGGAAAGAATCTAAAACCACATCATATAAGGATTAATTGTGAAGGTTTCCTTAGAACAGACGAGAACATAAAGAGAAAGAGAACAGAGTACAGATTGATAAGCTAGATGAGAAGAAAAGGGAGAGAAGAAACAGAAGATACTGTATGAGAGGAAAGAGAAGAAGACAGACAGAAAAAGAAGCTAGTACTCAGATCCTCAGGGCCCAGTATTTAAAAGGACTTATCCTGGGAGCAGCATCTGCTATTCGGATAGGTCCCCGCTGACTGGGACCATACTTGGATTTTCAGCGGTATTATCTGAATAACGCTTCTGAAAATCCTACAGATCGCCCTGCAGTTATCCAGATTATGCCAAAGCAGTCTGGGCAGAGCCAGGTGTAATCCAGGGACTGGCGAAATTCAGTGCCAGTGTCCAGATAAACTATTTGGCTAACTTAGGATAGCAAAAAAGAACTGGGGCAGAGAGATCCATGGGCGCCTACGTCCCCAACCTTCAAGGCCATAGCAGAGAGAATGAATGAAGTCTTTGCGTCGACCTTTACTGAAGAACATAAAAACACAAGAGATCTACCGGTACCAGAAATGGTTTTCAAGGGTGACGGTGCAGAGGAACTGAAAGAAATATCATTTAACCTGGAAGATGTATTGAGCCAAATCGACAAATTAAAGAGTAGCAAATCACCTGGACTGGATGGTATGCACCCCAGGGTACTGAAAGAACTCAAAACATGAAATTGCTGATCTGCTGTTAGTGATCTGTAACCTGTAGTTAAAATCGCTTGTAGTACCTGAAGACTGGAGGGTGGCCAATGTGACGCCAATTTTTAAAAAGGGTTCTAGGGGTGATCAGGGAAATTACAGACCGGTAAGCCTGACTTCAGTGCCAGGCAAAATAGTGGAAACTATTATAAAGAATAAAATCACTGAATGCATAGACAAACATGGTTTAATAGGACAGAGTCAGCATGGATTTGGCAAAGGGAAGTCTTGCCTCATCAATTTGCTTCATTTCTTTGAAGACGTGAATAAACATGTTGATGAAGGTTGATGTAGTGCACCTAGATTTTTTAGAAAGCTTTTGACAAAGTCCCTCATGAATGAGAAAATTAAAAAGCTATGGGATAGGAGGCAATGTTTTGCTGTGGATTAGGAACTGGTTAATGAACAGAAAACAGAGGGTAGAGTAAATGGACATTTTTCTCTGTGGAAGGGGGTGAATAGTGGAGTGCTGCAGAGATCTGTACTGGGACCGGTACTATTTAACATATTTATAAACGATCTGGAAATTGGAATGACAAGTGAGATGGCACAAAACTATTCAAAGTTGCTAAAACACATGTGGATTATGAAATATTGCAGGAAGATCTTAGAAAATTGGAGACTGGGCATCCAAATGGCAGACGAAATTTAATGTGGACAAATGCAAAGTGATGCACAATGGGAAGAATAATTCAAATCATAGTTACCTGATGCAAGGGTCCACCTTAGCACCCAAGAAAAATATCTAGGTGTCATCATAGAGATCTTCTGCCCAGTGTGTGGCGGTGGCCAAAAAGCAAACTGGATGCTACAAATTATTAGGAAAGGAATGGAAAATAAGGCAAGAATATTATAATGCCTCTGCATCGCTCTATGGTGTGACCTCACTTTGAGTACTATTTGCAATTCTGGTTGCCATATCTCAAAAAAGATATAGTGGAATTAGAAAAGGTTCAAAGAAGGGCAACCAAAATGACAAAAGAGGATGGAACTCCTCTCATATGAGGAAAGGCTAAAGAGGTTAGGGGTCTTCAGCTTGGAAAAGAGAGGGCTCAGGTGTCACGTTTTCAAAGCTGGAAACTGGGTTTGTGAGCCCTTGGACCACTGCCGAGGAGCGGCAGTGGCAGGCAAAACCACCCCACGCTAGAGACAAGGCAGATCTCTGACAAACAGTTAGGCTTCACCTGCACCTGGCCACTTTTCACCAAGAGTTGAGCTCCAGGCTTCAAGTGGCCGGCAGGACTTACTGGACAGGGCAGGACTGGATAACAGCTAGGCAGCACAGGGACAGCAAGGCAGGGAAAGGATAGGCTAAAGGACAGGACTGAAAGCTGCGACCAGTCACTGAAACAGGGAACAAACACAGCTAGACAGGAGACTGAACTGAAAGCTGCAAGCAGCCACTGAAGCAGGGAACAAACACAGATAAACCCAGAACTAGACAAAGACATACAAACAAGACACAAGACTGGGAAACAAGCAATACAGTAAACAAGCAATACCCTAAACTAAACATAGACTAACTAGAACAGGCAAGACTTCAGGCAAGAACAAGAGCAAGGAAACAAACTCAGGCTGAAGTGCAACAAGCACCAACATACCAGGGCCTTAGACGAAATGCAAAGGCAGAGAGGTTCCAAATGGCTAATAAGCCCAGCAGCAGCTGAGCTTCAGCTGCAGCAATCATCAGGCAGCTATGGGTGCAGTGCAGGGTCAAACAAAACAGACAAGTCTGGCAGCCTGGAAGATCCGGACTGGACTGGGCTAAAGTCTGGAACGGGTGATAGTCTGTAGCAGCCACCGGTTCTGGCCACCAGAGGGCGGGGGGAGCACAGACGTAACATCAGGGGAGATATGATAGAGGTCTACAAATCCTGAGTGGTGTAGAACTGGTAAAAGTGAACTGATTTTTTACTCTTTCAAAAAGTACAAAGACTACAGGAAACTCAATGAAGTTACATGATACTACTTTTAAAATGAATAGAAGTAAATATTTTTCACTCAACGAATAATTAAGCTCAGGAATCGCTACCAGAGGATATGGAAACAGCGGTTAGCATATCTGGATTTAAAAAAGGTTTGGACAAGTTCCTGGAGGAAATGTACAAAGTCTGCTATTGAGATAGACATAGGGGAGGTCACTGCTTGCCCTGGGATCAGTAGCACGGAATCTTGCTGCTCTTTGGAATTTCAGAATCTTGCTACAATTTGGAATTCTGCCAGGTACTTGTGACCTGGACTGGCCACTGCTGGAAGCTGGAATCCTGGGCTAGACGGACCATTAGTCTGACCCCCCCCCCCGTATGACTATTCTTATGATCTTACGTAAGAGGTCCCTCTCTGACCGATTTGCCTTCAAACCCACACCTGCCTAGGGTCAACGCTGCACTTACCACTGCAATAAATGGAGCCAGAGAGAGACCCCTTGAGATTTGGGGAGGAGGTTGCCGATGGATTTCTCTGCCCCGGTTCTCTTTTGCTGTCCTAAGTTATCCAGCTTGCTATAACTGCTCTGAATACCGCCACTATCCAAATAATATTGACAGTTGTTGTTATACCCAGATATTTAGTGTCTCTATCCAGATTATCGGCCAACACTGAAGATTCAGGTATATCTTTAGGCCAATGTTCAAAAGGAAAGCGGACTGCAGAGTTTAAATATTGACCTGACAATGTCGGAATTTCTTTGATATAAAGCAGGATCATCATTACCCTGTGAGAAGCAATAGCACCAACCCAGCGAGCAGCCTTCCCGCAGAACTGCAAGGATGGGCCGAATACTACTTCTGAAACTACATCCGGATATTCCCACAGTGGGTCTCTGGAAATGCAAAAATATAATAATAAATTATGTTTTCTTTTGGTGGAAGGACAGAGAACCCAGGAGTTCGAAATTAACTAAGGCACTGGAAAATATCAAACAAAAAGAGCAATTTCTCTATGGTTTCATCTGTCTCATTTACCAGAATCTCTTTACAGTCCCTGACTCACTAGGTAATCAACTCCTATAATTCTTCATTTGCTACCCTGCCATTTCCCAGAATCCTTCATTTGCTCCCTGTTCATTTCCCAGAATCCTTCACATGCTACTTGTTCATTTCCCAGAATCCTTCATTTGCTCCCTGTTCATTTCCCAGAATCCTTCATTTGCTACCCTGCCATTTCCCAGAATCCTTCATTTGCTCCCTGTTCATTTCCCAGAGTCCTTCATTTGCTCCCTGTTCATTTCCCAGAATCCTTCACATGCTACTTGTTCATTTCCCAGAATCCTTCATTTGCTCCCTGTTCATTTCCCAGAATCCTTCATTTGCTACCCTGCCATTTCCCAGAATCCTTCATTTGCTCCCTGTTCATTTCCCAGAGTCCTTCATTTGCTCCCTGTTCATTTCCCAGAATCCTTCACATGCTACTTGTTCATTTCACATAGATTTTTATTGCAACAACTCACATATCTTCTTTCTTTTCGGTGGATGCTTTCTTCTCTTCCTCAGGCAATACAAAATGTTCTACTGAAACAGAGGTGAAAGGTCGCCCTTTACCAATCACTTCCAAGCCTTCTATGTCCTTAAGCGGAGAGAATAATTTTATTTCAGCTGATTCTAGTAAAAAAAATGATTAACGGCTGGAAAGAGCAGAATGAACCTTACAGGAGGAATGGGGTACAAATAAGCTTAATTTGGTTTTATTCTGTTTTTTATTATTTATAAGCTGCCTTGATGGGTCACACCTCACCAAAAGGCAGCAAGCAAATTTCATAAATAAATAAGCACATCTTATTGACATGCTGGATATTACGCTACCTTTAGACCAGCAAAACATCTCAGTGATGGCTAAAACTTCATTGTGTGAAAAATCAACGTAGGAGCTAGGGGCTCATTTTCAAAGCACTTAGACTGACAAAATTCCATAGGTTACTATGGGGCTCATTTTCAAAGTATTAGACTTACAAAGTTCCATAGGTTGCTATGTAACTTTGAGGCGTATTTTAAAATCACTTAGGCGCCAGGCCCCCTCCCTGCCCATCTTTAAATCCTTGCTCAAAGCCCACCTTTGGCTCCTAACCACTATACCTCTATTCAGAAATATAGACTGCCCCAACCTGACATTTCGTCCTTTAGATTGTAAGCTCCTTTGAGCAGGGACTGTCCTTCGTTGTTAAACTGTACAGCACTGCGTAACCCTAGTAGCGCTCTAGAAATGTTAAATAGTAATAGTAGTAGTAGTTTTACTAAGACACATAAGGCTCTACGCGCGCCCAACATGCGACAAAATGGAGTTACCGTTCGGCTACCGCGTGGCTATTGCGGTAATTTCAATTTTTGCGCACGGCCAATACAACTGGCCGAAAGATCATTTTATTTTTGGACACATGTATCGGACGTGGGCCAAGTGGCATTTGGCATGTGTAGGTCATTACCGCTTGGTTACTGCGTAGGTCAATGGCTGGCGGTAAGGTCTCAGACCCAAAATGGACGCGCGGCAATTTTGATTTTGACGCACGCCCATTTTCGGCAAAAATTTTAAAAGGGCTTTTTTACAGGTATGCTGAAAAATAGATCGGCGCACGCTCAAAACCCGCGCCTACACTGCCGCAAGCCATTTTTCAGCGCACCTTATTAAAAGGACCCCTTAGACTTACAAAAGTTCCGTAGTAAATTTGTAAGTGTAATGCTTTGAAAATGAGCCCATCAGTCTAATTGATTTCAAAATACACCTCTATGTAACTTTGTAAGTAAGTGCTTTGTAAGTAAGTGTACCCATAATTCAACAAGACCACATGTCCCAACATGACCTTATGAGGCACCAGATTGCAGTTTTACTCTGTTGTTATTTTATGGGGTAATAAGATTGTAACAGATGTATTTGTGTTACTGTTGTCACGTTTTGTCTTAAGTTGATTGATATTCACATAAAACGGACAATAAACCATATTTATGTGATTATTGTAAACCACCTTGAGTGTCTGTGGAAAGATGGACAATAAAATCAAACATATAAACGGCGAGTGACCGTACTCACTCGCAAATGCGCAGTAGAGACCTTCTCTGCCCCGCCCCCACGTCAATACGTGATGACGGGGGGGGGGGGGGGAGCGGAACACAGAGGGTCTGTACTGCGCATTGCTGAGGGAGGGACACCGCCGTCTAACGCTCCCCCCACCCGAGTCGCCGCCGCCACCCACCTTCTACCCGGTCGGGCCCTCGCTCCGCTATTGAAACAGCGAGGGTCCGGGAACGCAGCACTGAGCTCTGCTGAGCTGCCGACATCGCCCTTCCTTCTTCTTCTTCTCTGCCTCTGTCCCGCCCTCGACGACGTTACGTCACACGAGGGCGGGACAGGCAGAGAAGAAGAACGAAGGCCGACGTCGGCAGCTCAGCAGAGCTCAGTGCTGCGTTCCCGGACCCTCGCTGTTTCAATAGCGGAGCGAGGGCCCGGCCGGGTGGAAGGTGGGTGGTGACGGCTCGGTGGGGGGGGCGCGAACTCGGAGGGGGAGGGGCAGCGGCGAACTCGGCGGTGGGGGCGGGCCTTTCAACCCCCCCTTCCTATAATAGCCCGTTTTTACGGGCTCAAAGTCTAGTTTAATAAATAACATACTTGTGGTACAATATAATAGTTCATCATTAAGTCTGATATAAAACCACAAGTTTACCAAATCAGCCCTCTACCAATAGTAATCAAGGTTTATCAAGTATCATTACACTATTGCTGCATATGTTAGGATTCATTTAAAGAATATTACATCATGCCACAACAGAACATTACCTCATCCCCCTAAAGACTTACCGGCTGTGTAAAATTAAGTTCCTTCAGGATTTCTCTGAGCTCATCCCGCCGCTGCAGTAAGTAGAGACTGTCATCCCATTTGTGGCTGTACTTTCTCAAAGGAAAACTGAAATCTGTGAAGTCACTCATATGTAAACAGAGTAATAAAATGCTCACCATTTACCTATCTAGCTTCTATAACATGCTGTTTCCACACAGCTATCTTATCTAAGTGACTTGTTGCCCATTTCAAACCTACTCCATCATACGCCCCTTTCCAACTTACCACCTTTCCTAGCCTGTTATCAACCACATACCTGTTGTCAGTGGTGTAGCTAGGTGGGGCCATGGGGGCCTGCCCCCCCCCAAATTACCTGCAGGCCCCTGATTTTGCTGGCGGGGGTCTCAAACCCCCACCAGCTGAAGTCTTGTCTAGTGTCAGTCTCCGGCGCCATCGAGTTGCCTGCCCTGCTCTCTCTTCCCCCTCACGTCCTGCACACTCCTTTTAGTGAAATTGAGAATGCTCATTTTCACGTAAAGAAGCGTGCAGGACGACAAGAGGAAGAGAGAGCAGGGTAAGCAATGAGGCGGCGCCGGAAACCGGCGCTGGGCAAGGCTTCAGCTGGCGGGGGTTGGGGACCCCCGCCAGCCAAGGTACTTTGCTGCAGCAGTGGGTGGGGAGCGCCGAGGCGGCACGGAGGGGAGGGGAGGGGCAGCAGGGCAGCAGACTAAAATTCCCCCCCACCTCGGGCTCTGGCCCCTCCCACCGTGTTGTATATATTTTACTCAACGCTTACCTACTGACCCACTCTCCACAGATTATATTATTCATTGTACATCTCCCTGTCTGTCTCCTACATCTTGTAGCACTATAGAAATGATAAGTAATAGCACTACTATCCCAATCCAAGCTTTACTCTTCTGTATGGATGCCAGGCTCTGTCTCCCACAGCACTCACTTTCATCTGTCTCTTGTAAAATGCCTGGGGGTTTCCCGACATGAGTGAATGGTGCTGGGTAGCCACGCTCACACTGCGTCACCGTTGTCATCAGGCCACTCATTTCATTCCCAATGGGTTCTGCTTGATGCCAGAATTCACTACCCACATGACAACCCTGAGGAAGGAAGGAGAAATGTCAAATTCAGGCAATAACAGACTGACAGGACACCACAGAATCTGGCCAACCAAGTGACCCACATATGAATGGGAATCTGTGCCACAAAATATCCAAACATTTCTACAAGGTACTCACTCAGACCGGCTAAGCAAATCACCAAATCCATCCACCTACATTCTGGTGATCATTCACATCCAGTTGTTCCAACAGGCTCCTATACCACTCAGTCATTGCTATTGCTGTAAGGCAAATACCAGCTGATATTCAAAGCAATTTAAGTGGGCAGGAGGGCCTGCTGCCCGTTTAAATTGCCCGTGACTGCCCAACTGCTAATATTCAGCAGCATTTAACCAGGCAGTGCCACCGAGTAATAGCTCTGACTGGCCCAATAAAAAGCGGGCAGGTCAGGGGCGGTACAGGGGACAGCACTGAGGAGGAGTCAGCAGTTCTGCGGGTGCCAGCTCAAAAGCTGTTCTACTTTCGGCTGCTTATGTGAGTACTGGCACTGAATACTACTACTACTACTATTTAGCATTTCTATAGCGCTACAAGGCATACGCAGCGCTACACAAACATAGAAGAAAGACAGTCCCTGCTCAAAGAGCTTACAATCTAATAGACAAAAAATAAATAAAGTAAGCAAATCAAATCAATTAATACTGGCCGGCACCCACATAACTATGCAAAAGACGCCTGCAGACCCCTCTTGCCCCCCCCCCCCCTCACAACAGCTCCCCTCCTTCCCTTCCCCCTCCTCCCAGGCCGTAACATTCAATATCCCTCCAGAATACACGAGTGGGCTTTACTCCTATCCTCATCGCCTCCACTGGACCACCAAGGAGCTAAGGTAGGCCCAGGGGACCCTATCCAGACCCGAGGGGGTTGGCGGGATGTTCCGGGGGGGGGGGGGGGGGGGAAGAGGATACTGAATGTTATTGTCTGTGGGAGAGGGGCAGGAAGGGACTCCTAGGGCTCCAGGCATCATTTACATAGTTATGCAGGTCCCAGCTGATATTCAGCCAGGGCTTGCACTATTATCTTACACGGGCCCCGGCTAAATATCGTACGGGACCCACATAAGTTCCG
This sequence comes from Microcaecilia unicolor, assembly GCF_901765095.1. Classification (NCBI taxonomy): domain Eukaryota; kingdom Metazoa; phylum Chordata; class Amphibia; order Gymnophiona; family Siphonopidae; genus Microcaecilia; species Microcaecilia unicolor. Next base: position 320,418,876 of record NC_044036.1, on the reverse strand, counting down.
GTAACTAGCAGCGGGAACGTTAACCCCGGATATTCGATGCTGGGGCTCACACATTGCTCGGCACTGAATATCCGGGGCTAATTTAGCTGGCCACAGTCAGAGTTTTGAAAAAATGTGACCGCCTCCAGCTGAATATTACCCCATAGCCAATAGGGGTGTGCATTTATAAACAAGCATTTGATTTCTTACAGTGTCTTACAAATGTTAGTGCATGCAGAATCAATTAACTTAAGAATTAATGAATGTAAACTGATTTGTATGCATTAAAAAATTATTAGCAAAAAAAAGGTTCAAAAATTGGAAACAAAAAAAAGTCGGCGCATTCACACAACCAGTAGTCAGACATGCATCTATCCTAGCCATTCTGTCAACAGTCCCACCATCTACTAACCAGCTCTCCACCTAGTCACTACACTGGGCATCAAGCCATCCATGCAGATCTTGTAACAAATACAGAAAAGAAAATAAGGTATTGTGCCTGTTTATGTTTAACGACACAACAATCACACTATCAAAGGAGCATGAAGTGATTCATACGTAGAATTCCTGTGTCAAATCCAGCCATTAATGCTGAAAGTCCTGGGTCTGATTCCCGGTGGAAATGAAAACGGTAACGGAATTCAAACATGCGTGGGATAAGCATAAAGGAATCCTGTGCCGAAGGAATGGATCCTCAGGAGCTTAGTCAAGATCGGGAGGCGGGGCTGGTGGTTGGGAGGCGGGGCTGGTGGTTGGGAGGCGGGGATAGTGCTGGGCAGACTTATACGGTCTGTGCCAGGAGGGGCTGGTGGTTGGGAGGCGGGGATAGTGCAGGGCAGACTTATATGGTCTGTGCCAGGAGGGGCTGGTGGTTGGGAGGCGGGGATAGTGCTGGGCAGACTTATACGGTCTGTGCCAGAGCTGGTGGTGGGAGACGGGGCTAGTGGTTGGGGGGCGGGGATAGTGCTGGGCAGACTTGTACGGTCTGTGCCAGGAGGGGCTGGTGGTTGGGAGGCGGGGATAGTGCAGGGCAGACTTATACGGTCTGTGCCAGGAGGGGCTGGTGGTTGGGAGGCGGGGATAGTGCAGGGCAGACTTATACGGTCTGTGCCAGAGCTGGTGGTGGGAGGCGGGGCTGGTGGTTGGGAGGTGGGGATAGTGCTGGGCAGACTTATACGGTCTGTGCCAGGAGGGGCTGGTGGTTGGGAGGCGTGGATAGTGCTGGGCAGACTTATACGGTCTGTGCCAGAGCCGGTGGTGGGAGGCAGGGATAGTGCTGGGCAGACTTATATGGTCTGTGCCAGAGCCGGTGGTGGGAGGCGGGGCTAGTAGTTGGGAGGCGGGGCTGGTGGTTGGGAGGCGGGGATAGTGCTGGGCAGACTTATACGGTCTGTGCCAGAGCTGGTGGTGGGAGGCGGGGCTGGTGGTTGGGAGGCGGGGATAGTGCTGGGCAGACTTATACGGTCTGTGCCAGGAGGGGCTGGTGGTTGGGAGGCGGGGATAGTGCTGGGCAGACTTATACGGTCTGTGCCAGAGCCAGTGGTGGGAGGCAGGGATAGTGCTGGGCAGACTTATACGGTCTGTGCCAGAGCCGGTGGTGGGAGGCGGGGCTAGTAGTTGGGAGGCGGGGCTGGTGGTTGGGAGGCGGGGATAGTGCTGGGCAGACTTATACGGTCTGTGCCAGAGCTGGTGGTGGGAGGCGGGGCTGGTGGTTGGGAGGCGGGGATAGTGCTGGGCAGATTTATACGGTCTGTGCCCTGAAGAGCAGAGGTACAAATCAAAGTAGGGTATACACAAAAAGTAGCACATATGAGTTATCTTGGTGGGCAGGCTGGATGGACAGTGCAGGTCTTTTTTTGCCGTCATCTACTATGTTACTATGTTCTGCTGCAGAGTATGAAAGGTAGAAGAGGATATAAAATAAGTGAAATATCCCCCGGCAACATATCCCAGCCCTGGTTCTGTCCTAGCTGAAAGCACAAATGTGATACAATCATTTGATAGAGTAATATAGTAACTAGAGCTGTACCGAATAGCATATTTTAGTATTCGGCCGAATATGAATAATGAAAAATATTATTCAGCCGAATATGTGGGCATTGAGCTTTAAAATAACAAATAATGAAAGAAGCAACATAAAATCAAAGATCAAATGTTTATTTCAGTAGGATTTAGCACACTAGAGCCCCGGATTATTTGTATTTGAATTTAAATCACTTTTCGGCCAAATACGAATAATGTATTCGGGGCCGAATCGAATATGTTCAGTACAGCCCTAATAGTAACTGACAGCAAATAAAGACCACCATGGTCCATCCAGTCTGCCGAACAAGATGCCCAGAACGGCACTATCACAACAGCCAGGTTACACCCTTCTAAGTCTCACTATAAGTGTGAAGATCTTTTAAGGTTTGTTTTGGTTCCATCCTCTTTCATCCAGGGGCATATCTGGAATCCGGCGGTAGGGGGGGGCCAGAGCCAGAGAGGGGGGGGGGGGCACATTTTTGCCTCCCTTCCCCCCCCCGCCTCTCTCCACCCCCCCTCCCTGCCGTCAACCCTCCCCCGCTGCTTACTTTTGCTGGCGGGGGGCCCCAACCCCCGCCAGCCGAGGTCCGACCCGCAGTCTTCATATTTCGTCTTCCTCCGACTCCTCCATGGCCATGCTGCAAGGAAGAAACGCTGCAGTGCTGATTCGTTGAATCCAGTTCGGAGTCTGACGTCGCAGCACGTTGTATGCGCGTACAACGTGCTGCGACGTCAGACTCCGAACTGGATTCAACGAATTAGCACTGCAGCGTTACTTCCTTGCAGCATGGCCACGGAGGAAGACGAAATATGAAGACTTCGGGTCGGACCTCGGCTGGCGGGGGTTGGGGCCCCCCGCCAGCAAAAGTAAGCAGCGGGGGAGGGTTGACGGCGAGGAGGGGGGCCAGGGCGAAATCTGCGGGGGCCCAGGCCCCTGTGGCCCCACGCAGATACGCCCCTGCTTTCATCCATCCAGTCAGGTAGCTAAAGTTGTACCTGCTGTGGCAGCTAGGTTACACCCCTCTAAGCCTTTTTATTTAAGGTCTTCTTTTCTTCTTTCGTCCATCCAGTCACGTGACCAAAGTTGTAACCGCCTTACCAACCAGGTGCTCCTCTAAGCCCTGAAGAAAGTGTGAAGGCTATTTAGCTATGATTTGACCCCATCCTCTTTTGTCCATCTAGTCAGGTGGTCTGAGTTGTAGCCACCATGCTGGACCACCCCTCGAGGTCCTGATTAAAGTGTGAAGGTTATTTGAGTTTTACTCTGATTTAATCCAGAGAGGGACTTCTTGAGAAGAGGGTGCCTATGGATCTCTCTGCTGTGGATCTTGGCCCACCAGCATTCTCAGAGCAGGAAGTGACGGACGCTGGGTAGATGCTCTGCCACTAACATGATTTTACAGTACTGGAGCTAGGCTACCAAGTCAGTACAGGACCTCCAAGAGAAAGGAGTCCTTAGCGATTTACCTCTCCCCCAAGGACAGCCTAAAACCAGTAATGTCATTGACTGAAACATTAAAGGGCTCTTACCTTCCCGTAATCTACTGCAGGAAGAGTACGATCAATAATGTAACGCTCTTCCTGAATCTGTCTGTAGCTGGCAGAAAGACTCATCAACAGTTCATTTGCTGGTATGTGAAGCTGTCCTAAAAAGAAGACCAGGAATTTCAGTATTAGATTTTCTGAGAGCCAGTGCAGAATCCTTGGACTGCCTTCTTTACTTGCACACAACAGAGAAAGCATGAGAACCCAAATACAGATTTAGGAATTGGGCCAGATTACAGTGAAAAGAACAAGTTTTGCCCACAGAAGTCACATCCTGTAAATAGAGGTGGACCAAAACCGAATCCGCAGCCAAAATCTGTCACACGATTTCAGCCGGAAATGAAACCGAAACCGTGGTTCCGCTTCCTGCCGCTGCTGCTACAAGCCCGTCCCACCAAGCCAGCCTCCCCCCCCCCCAAACAGAAAACCCACTCCCTCCCCAGGGCACCCACCAACTCCTCCCCCCCCCCCAACAGAAAACTCACTCCCTCCCCAGGGCACCCACCAACTCCTCCCCACCCCCCGGACAGAAAACCTGTTCTCTCCCCAGGCCGCCCATCAACTCCTCCCTCCCGACCCCCACCCCCGTAAGTGTTCCCCAGGCCTACCTTTTAAAAGCCCTGGTGGTTTAGTGGCTTCTTTGGGGCAGGAGCACCCCGAGTTGCTCCTGCCCCTACTAGCTGCATTGTGCAAATGGCGGCCACTTCCTGTGGCAGCCTCGCGAGAATGCCGTGGGAGGTCACGGCCGCAATTTGGGAATTGGGAATGGCATAAGCAGGAGCGACAGGCTTGTGGCAGCAAGGGAGGAGAGGGTTTACACTTTCAGTTTCCACCAAAAGTACACAGGCATTTTCATCTGAAGCCCGAACCAGAATTTCAGATCAGTTTCAGTTCCAAATCCTAAGTAGAGGAGTGTGGTAGCCGTGTTAGTCCACTCTTAAGGTTATCAATAGAAATCAAACAAAATAAAACATGGAAAAGAAAATAAGATGATACCTTTTTTATTGGACATAACTTAATACATTTCTTGATTAGCTTTCGAAGGTTGCCCTTCTTCCTCAGATTGGAAATAAGCAAATGTGCTAGCTGACAGTGTATATAAGTGAAAACATTCACCTATCCACACCCACCCTGTTAGAATATCAATGATATGCTTTGATGTCCCCATGCATACTTCCTACCCATCCCCCTCCTCCCACCCTGTCAGACTGTCATAGTAATGCTTGAATGTTTTCATTTATATACACCACTGTCAGCTAGCACATTTGCTTATTTCCGATCTGAGGAAGAAGGGCAACCTTCGAAAGCTAATCAAGAAACGTATTAAGTTATGTCCAATAAAAAAGGTATCATCTTATTTTCTTTTCCGTGTTTTATTTTGTTTGATTTCTATAGATTCTACATGGAATGTTGCTATTCCACTAGCAACATTCCATGTAGAAGTCGGCCCTTGCAGATCACCAATGTGGCTGCGCAGGCTTCTGCTTCTGTGAGTCTGATGTCCTGCCACTGCACCAGGGATATATTCCTCAGCTCTCCTTATCTGCCCTCCACCCTTCAACTTTCCCCCTCCATCCTAACATGACTCACGGGAGAGGACTCTCATCTGTTGCTTTCTTAAGGCTGTGTGATGTTTCCAATTCTCCAAGGCCCCGTGATGCCTCAGGGGAACAGAAGACACCTTTGCTTGTTCCTCAACTCTTTTTTCCCTTCCCTTCCTTTCAGCTGTGAAAAGCAAGTCCCCAGGCAAGGGAGAATCAGTGACCAAACCAGCTATCTGAAACAGACATGGATGCAAATATAGTGAAGTGACATTTCAGAACAGCCTCTCAGCACAAACTGCACAGCACAGTGGGGTCAAGCAAAACCTCATCCAGACCTGCAGCAGCTCTGAAAATCACAGAACAACATCATCAGGCTTTATAGAGCTGCACATAAGGAAGAGACTAAGATAAAAACACATAAGTGTCGCCATACTGGGTCAGACCAATATCCTGTTTCCCACAGTGGCCAATCCAGGTCACAAGTACCTGGATAGATCCCAGAACAGTAAACGTTTATGCTGCTTATCCTAGAAATAAGCAGTAGATTTTCCCATCTTAAAAATGGATTATGGACTTTTCTTTTATGAAATTATCCAAACCTTTTTAAATCCTGCTAAGCTAACTGCTTTTACCAAATTCTCTGGCAACGAATTCCAAAGTTTAATTACACGTTGAGTGAAGAAATATTTTCGCTGGTTTGTTTTAAATTTACTACTTAGTAGTTTCATTGCATACCCCCACATGCAGAGAAGACGTTGGACTACTGTAGAAATTAACTCAAACAAGTGTAGGGAGCACTAAGATTACAAAGCATAAACAAGGAACTCTGGGCTTGATATTCAGCCAGTAGTGGTTGGCATTTCTTCAAATGCTGACCACCATAGGCTGAATTTGACCAGATATTCAATGCCAGACCTAATTCAGGGGAGTGGAAGAGTAGGCTAGTGCTTAGAACAATGGGCTAACAACCAGGGAATCCTGATTCAAATCCAGCTGCTGCTCCTTGTGATCTTGGGACAAGTCACTTAACTCTTTCTTGCCTCAGGTACAGTCTTAGGTTGCGAGCTCTCTGGGGACAAATACCTAATGTACCTGAAGTGTAATTCACCTTGAGCTATTACTGAAAGAGATGTGAGCTAAATCCAAACAATAACCAGGTCTGCCTGGCCACTGGCTGATATTCAGCACTGGTGTCTCAACAGCCATCTGAGCTATTTAGGACAGCTATTTGATCTTACTTGCCTGGATACTATCCAAGTACTGCCAAGTGCTACATATCAGCAATGCCTGGATAACTTCCAGGTCTGCCCTAGCACCAACCAGAGAGTTCAGCAGCAGTCAGAGCAGATATCCAGTGTGGAGGCCGACTGAGTTTCAAAACCAACCCCAAATCTGAGTTCAGGTTTCGAGCGAAAATACCGCTCTTTCCTGCCTGCTGCTCTGCCCGTTACTGACTCTATAAAATGGCTGTAGAGACTTCCCGCTGCAGCCTTACGAGACTGCCACTGGAGGTCCTGGCAGCCATATTGAGATTGACCTTGCTTATGTTATGCTGGAGCCAATCTCAATATGGCTGCCACAGGAAGTCTTGGCAGCCAATTTAAAGCAGCAATGGGCAGGAAAGAGTGGGGTTCTTTCCTGACCCTGAAAAGGCCACTAGACCACCAGGGCTTGTTATGGTAGGCCTGAGAAGGGCCTATTGATGCTTGGTGGGGGGGGCTTTGGGAGCAGCAGTGGTTTGCAGGGATCTGTTCTCTGTTGGAGGAAGGCGTGAGGAGGGCTGCATCTTCCGCTGGGGGCAGGCATGACTTTTCAGTTTCGGATTTGGTTCCAGCCGAAACCAAGCCGTGGATTTTGGCTGCAGATTTGGTTTCAGCCAGAACCAAAACCACTGATTTTGGTCGGCCTCTAATTCAGTGCCATTCTCTGGTTAAGTGCTGCTGACTATCTACTCTAGGGCTGGTTTACAGCCTTAGGTAATCCAGCTGTTACAGCATTGGTTCAATAGTTATAAACCATTCCTGGGAAGTCATGATGAAATAGCTGTGTGCTAGCTCCACCTTTAGTCACTGAATCAGATGTGACAATGAACACATGCTGCAGTAATATGAATACCAAGTTTACTGGATCCAGGGCCGCCGAGAGGGGGGGGCAGGGGGGACAAAATTCCCTTGGAGGCCCGGCGCCGGGGTCTCTCTCCTTCTTTTACTCCAAGGCCGCCGGTGCTGCAGTCCCATCTCACCTGCTCGCCCTCGGCTCCGTTGATATCCCCCCTCCGTCCGCCACTGTGACCGGGCCCCCTGCATTCAAATCGGCAGCGCCTCACCTCCGTGTGAAGGCGGCAGATCGCCTCCCTTCGGAACCTCCCTCACTGTGCCCCACCCGATCTGCTGCCTTCACACAGAGGTGAAGTGCTGCCAATTTGAACGCAGGGGGCCCGGTCACGGTGGCAGACGGAGGGGGGCTATCGATGGAGTCAAGGGCGGGCAGGTGAGACCAGGGAATGCAGCGCCGGCGGCCTGGGAGCAGGACAGGGAGGCGACAGTGGTAGGGATTGGGGGGGGGGGGCGGCGGCCCTGGGGGCGGCCTTGCCCCAGATCCGGCTCAGTCTCTTGGCAGCCCTAACTGGATCAATGCCAAACTCCACTAGGACAGTGTCTGCATATGCTGGTAGAATGTCCCAGGTACTGATGTGTGTACATCTACCAAGCTCAAACCAAAAACCTGAGGAGTGAAGCCAATAGCAGCCTATACAAATAAAAAAAGGAAAACTCCGCTAGTGTTCAGAACTTGAAGTCTTAAATGGAATGGAACATGGTGTATAACTCAAAGGAAAAAGCCTCAGATATAATACAGGCACATAAAAATGTTCACCTGATGAATATCAATCATCAGCAAAAACCTTCAAAGAGAAAGGGGACTTGATATATTACCTTTCTGAGGTTTTTTTGCAACTACATTCAAAGTGGTTTACACATATTCAGGTACTTATTTTGTACCAGGAGCAATGGAGGGTTAAGTGACTTGCCCAGAGTCACAAGGAGCTGTAGTGGGAATTGAACCCAGTTCCCCAGGATCAATGTCCACTGCACTAACCACTAGGCTACTCTTCTACTAGCAACATTCCATGTAGAAGCCTGCCCTTGCAGATCAGCAATGCAGTCGCGCAGGCTTCTGTTTCTGTGAGTCTGACGTCCTGACTCACAGAAACAGAAGCCTGCGCGGCCGCATTGCTGATCTGCAAGGGCAGGAGGGCAGGCTTCTACATGGAATGTTGCTAGTGGAATAGCAACATTCCATGTAGAATCTCCAATAGTAGCAACATTCCATGTAGAAGCCTGCCCTTGCAGATCAGCAATGCAGTCGCGCAGGCTTCTGTTTCTGTGAGTCTGACGTCCTGCACATACGTGCAGGACGTCAGACTCACAGAAACAGAAGCCTGCGCGGCCGCATTGCTGATCTGCAAGGGCAGGAGGGCAGGCTTCTACATGGAATGTTGCTAGTGGAATAGCAACATTCCATGTAGAATCTCCAATAGTAGCAACATTCCATGTAGAATCTTCAAACAGTAGCAACATTCCAGAATCTCAAATAGTAGCAACAGCAACATTCCATGTAGAATCTCAAATAGGGAAAGGGAAATGGGACTTTCTGAGGTTTCTTTGCAACTACATTCAAAGTGGTTTACATATATTCAGGTGCTTATTTTGTACCAGGGGCAATGGAGGGTTAATTTACTTGCCCAGAGTCACAAGGTGCTGCAGTGGGAATTGAACTCAGTTCCCCAGGATCAAAAGCCACTGCACTAACCACTAGGCTACTCCTCCACTCCACCCCTCTGTGCTATGAATCACATCAAGATAAGCATCCAACTTCAGGCTTAACTAAAAAGAATTTTATAACATGTGGAGGGGTATTTTCGAAAGAACATCCAAGTCAGAATTTGGAAATTCTGTTCAAAACGTCCCAAAAAGACCCATCCATCTCACAGTCATAAATAATGGCTGTTAATTTAGGATGTTTTCAGTGCAAGACTGTCCTTCTAACGTATTTTTGAACAAGAAATCCCAGCATTTTTCCTGTTTGAAAACAACTGTCTGTGTGAAGTTGATTAAGGCAGAGTGCATATATGGTGGTCTGTGGAATATCTTGAAGCAGCAATGTTGGCACTATGAAACAGTGGCCAATGTTGGGGGGACCGTCTGTGACCATCTAAGCCTGAAAAAGCTAAATTCTTTATAGTTAAGCCTGAAGTTGGACGTTTATCTTGATTTGATGCAAAGAGAGGTTTGAAGGTTTTTTTTGCCAAGGACCGATATTCAGCAGGTGAATGCTTTTATGTCTGCGTTATATCTGACGCTTTTCCCTTCGAGTTATACACTACTAGTAAAAAAGGCCCGTTTCTGACACAAATGAAACGGGCACTAGCAAGGTTTTCCTTGGAGTGTGTATGTTTGAGAGAGTGTATGTGAGAGTGACTGTGTGTGAGAGAGTGAATGTGCGAGTGTGTGTGTGTGAGAGAGAGAGAGTGAGTCTGGGTGTGAGTGTGTGAGAGAGTGTGTGTGTGAGAATGAGAGTGTGTGCAAGTGCTTAAGTGAGACAGTGTGAGAGAGTGTTTCACACAGATACAGTGTGTGCGAGAGAGAGTGTGTGTGAGACACAGACTCTCTGTGAGACTGAGTGTATGAGACCAAGAGAGTGTGTGAGTGACTGTGTGACACATAGAGAGTGAATGTGATACAGTGTGAGACATAGAGTGTGTGAGAGACAGTGTGTGAGAGTGAGAAAGAAATTGACTGTGAGAGAGAGTGTGTGTGTGACAGAGATACCTCCCCCCCCTCTCTGGTGTCAGGCCCCCCCTCCCTCCCTCTCTCTGGTGTCAGGCCCCCCCTCTCTCTCTGGTGTCTGAGCGTTACTGTGCAGGATGCTGAGCTCTGGCTGTGCTTCAAGGAACTGACCAATCCTATTTAATAGAATGCACCTCCAACATTCTGAAGCCGAGAAACCTCGTGTGGTTGGTCACTTCTGCTTGTGACGAACCCGGAAGTACGTGATGTCAATTCAGGAGATGGATACAGGGAGCAGGAATGCCTCAGCCATGCAGTCAGCTTCAGAATGTTGGAGGTGCGTTTTATTATATATATAGGATATAGGATGTTCCTTGCCATTTAAGACTTCAAGTTCTGAACACATTTAGTATTTTCCTTTTTTTTTTTTTTTTATTTGTACATCTACAGAGCTGTCAAACTACCCAGTTACAGGAGGAAGATTTTAGGCCAATCCTGGATTCCTGACCACCTCATCATGAAGCATTATGGGATCTGCAAAACTCCTTTCAATAGGCTAAAAATCCAACACTGCTATATCTTAAGTTGAAAAGCAGGACTGGCCAAAAGGTCTCCCTCCTTGAACTGGATAACTTTGCAGCTCTACATTCAATTTTATAACTGCCTGTACTGGTGAAAAACATACACATAATTTTTCACTTTGCAAACCTTGCAGAATTCTTAAAATAAAAAATTGTACATATTGTTTCATTTTGAAATTATCTCAGGAAAAGAACCTACACAAATTTGTAACTGCTAATTTGGGCAAACACTTTTTCTGACTAAAAATAGGTTCCGACTTTTGAAAATTTAGAAGCGTGCATGTAGATGAAAACCCTACCCCTACCCTATCTTCAGGATAGGTTCCGACTTTTGAAAATTTAGAAGCGTGCATGTAGATGAAAACCCTACCCCTACCCTATCTTCAGGAATCAAACATATAAATGGCAAGTGACCGACTCACCCGCAAATGCGCAGTAGGGAGCATGTCCTGAACGTTCTGCGCATGCGTTTAACCTCCCCTCGCGTGGCGTTAAGATTAACAACAACAAAAACCAATATGAAGCTGGGCGGAGCACCGGCGACGAGCTCAGCAATGTTATCCAATGCACAGAAGCGCAACGTCAATGGGCGGAGCCGCTACAGCGAATTAGAGAACTAAAACCAATGGGCAGAGGCGCAATGATCGTGGGCGGAGCAACTGCGGCAACTTGCACTAACATAAGCAATGGGCAGAAGCGCTAACATACCGGGAGGAGCCAAGAATGATGAAAACCAATGGACAGAGGCGCAACGATCGTGGGAGGAGCAACAGGGAGGAGCCAAGAATGATGAAAACCAATGGGCAGAGGCACAATGATTGTGGGAGGAGCAACAGGGAGGAGCCAAGAATGATGAAAACCAATGGGCAGAGGCGCAACAATTGTGGGAGGAGCAACAGGGAGGAGCCAAGAATGATGAAAACCAATGGGCAGAGGCGCTAAAATCCGGGGAGGAGCCAAAGCGGAGACCTGAGCGACGAGAAACTAAGGAAGGAGAGAAGAGAACCACGATGTGCAAGGACACAGCAGGAACGGTGACATGGGCGAGGCAAAACAAAGAACAGCAGCAGAAAACAAAAAGAGATCCAAAAATGTTATCGGCCACACAGAAAAAGGTAAGGAGGTAAGGAGGTGCATTCACATGCAGCACACACACACACACACACACGCTGGAGCCCTGCTTTTCTGCCTGAAGCAAAGGCATAGCTGTCCCACCCCTTTGGCTCATTGAACAGTGGGAGTCAGCAGAAGGGGCGGAACAACAACAACATGTATGCGGGGGGGAGGGGGGGAGAAAACCGGCACGAGATTGCAAAAGGAGCCTGACATTCAAAAAGCTCTAACAACTGCCTACAAGGACACAATGAACCACCACTGTGACACAGCTCCAACAACAGACTACAAGAAGACAATGAACCTCCACTGAGACAGGGAGTCATAACAGCTCACTAGCACTCTCTCTCACTCACACACACACACACACACACACACTATATGAGAAGAAGGGGTGGGGCAGACAAATGAAAAACACACCCTGATTTCCTACTTAAAAAAAAAAAAAAACAAAGGAGCAACTAACACTCCACTCTGACAGGGAGAACTAGCTGCACACTCTCACACTCACTGTCAATTTTCCACAGAAACACACTTCCTCACTCACTCTCTCACACACAGACACACACACAGTGTTATAAGAAGGGGTGGGGTAAGGCAAAAAAAAAAAAAAAACCATTTGCCACTTTAAAAAAATGGATATAAGGAGGCACTGACCACCACCACTGTGACAGCTCACTCTCATGCTCTCTGTCTCTTTCCCAGAGAGAAACACTTTCTCTCTCACTCACTCTCTCAGCCAAACACACACACACACACACACAATATCAAACATATAAATGGCAAGTGACCGTACTCACTTGCAAATGCGCAGTACAGACTTCCCTCTCTGTCCTGCTCTCGCGTCAAGACGTCATGACGTCAAAGGGTGGAACAGAGAGGGAAATGGAGTCGAATTGTTGGACGCTGCCGCCTGGAAAGGAACATTGCGCGAAACAACCTCCCCCTCTCCCCTCCCCGCCGCCGCTCCCACCCCCCTCCACTGACCTGACAGCGCCTCTCACCTCCGTGTGGAAGCACTGCAGGCAGCAGCAGAGTGATCTGCTGCTGCCTGTAGAGCTTTCACACGGAGGTGAGAGGCGCTGTCAGGTCAGTGCAGGGGGGCCCGGCACAGAGGGGGGAGGGAGCGGCGGCAATGAGGGTAGCTGGACATGGGAGGAGGGCAGGGGGGAGAGGCCATGGTTGCTGGACTTGGGGTGAGAGCAGGGCACAGAGGAGGGTTGCTGGACATGGGGGGAGGGGGGAGGCCAAGGGAAAGAGGAGGATCGCTGTATATGGGGGGGGGGGGGAGGATCGGTGGACAGGGTGAGGCCAGGGGAGAGAGGAGAGCTGCAATACTTGCCCGTTTTTACGGGCTTAACGGCTAGTAATTCTATAAGCAAGGTGCTAACATTTACATGTCAGATATGTGTGTAAATGATTAGAATACTGGCATATATACACATATTTATTTAGATTTGCTCATACCTTTTTCAGTAGTAGCTCAAGGTGAGTTACATTCAGGTACTCTGGATATTTCTCTGTCCCAGAAAGGCTCACAATCTAAGTTTGTACCTGAGGCAATGGAGGATTAAGTGACTTGCCCAAGATCACAAGGAGCAACAGTGGGATTTGAACCGGCCACCTCTGGATTGCAAGACCAGTGCTCTAACCACTAGGCCACTCCTCCACACAGGTACTGAAAAGCTGTTTAAGCACTATTCTGTAAATATGCATATATCTTACATAATGTGTCTTTTACAGGTAGGCATAAACATGTGTAAAGTCTGGGCACAGCATGGGTGGGACACATGTAACTTATAGAATACTATAATTTATGCGTAAATGCTCACACCTAAAATTTCTTTGTTCTTTGCACTAAGGTGCATTTCCATTTTGTTATCTGATACAGCTCTTCATTTTTGTACATCCTTATAGAACTGTATGGTGCATGGACTCCTAAGGAAGGTAGCTGTGCCTTTTTACAAGTTTCTACAAAAACGAGTTGCTATATTTGGATTATTTGCTGTCACTACCTGTGTTTTGTAGGTCTCCTTTTGGTTTTCTCTTTTCGTGTTTGGGACTCACACTATACTATAATTTATGCGTATATCTACGGTATTTGGGCTCTGTAGATGGTGTAAATGATCACACCTAAACTAGGATTTTACCCGTTAGGCTAATATACTATAAAGGAAAATAGGTATCTACTTTCCTTTATACAATAGGTGCCACGTGGAGGGGCATAATCGAACGAGGCACCCAAATTTTCCTGAGGACGTCCGTATTATCGAAACAAGATGGGCGTCCATCTTTCGTTTCGATTATACGGTCGGGGACGCCCAAATCTCAACATTTAGGTTGACCTTAGAGATGGTCGTCCCCGATTTTCGGCGACAATGGAAACCGAGGACGCCCATCTCAGAAACGACCAAATCTAAGCCATTTGGTCGTGGGAGGAGCCAGCATTCGTAGTGCACTGGTCCCCCTCACATGCCAAGACACCAACTGGGCACCCTAGGGGGCACTGCAGTGGACTTCAGAAAAAGCTCCCAGGTGCATAGCTCCCTTACCTTGGATGCTGAGCCCCCCAACCCCCCCCCCCCCCCCAAAACCCACTCCCCACAACTGTACACCACTACCATAGCCCTTAGGGATGAAGGAGGGCACCTACATGTGGGTACAGTGGATTTGTGGTGGGTTTTGGAGGGCTCACATTTACCACTACAACAGGTGGGGGGGGGGGGGATGGGCCTGGGTCCGCCTGCCTGAAGTGCACTGCGGTACCCACTAAAACTGCTCCAGGGACCTGCATACTGCTGTCATGAAGCTGGGTATGATATTTGAGGCTGGCATAGAGGCTGGAAAAATATATTTTTTAATTTTTTTAGGGTGGGAGGGGGTTAGTGACCACTGGGGGAGTAAGGGGAGGTCATCCCTGATTCCCTCCGGTTGTCATCTGGTCATTTAGGGCACTTTTTTGTGGCTTGGTCTTAAAAAAAAAGGACCAAGTAAAGTCGTCCAAGTGTTCGTCAGGGACACCCTTCTTTTTTCCATTATCGTCCGAGGACGCCCATGTGTTAAGCACGCCCCAGTCCCGCCTTCACTATGCTTCCGACACCCCCCCCCCCCCCCCCCCCATGAACTTTGGTCGTCCCCACGATGGAAAGCAGTTGAGGACGCCCAAAATTGCCTTTCGATTATGCCAATTTGGGCGACCTTGTGAGAAGGACGCCCATCTTCCGATTTGTGTCGAAAGTTGGGCGCCCTTCTCTTTCGAAAATAAGCCTGATAGGCATCCTCTAGGTGCCTAAGTATATAGACCTGCCTTCACTGTGCTTACTTTGAGCTATATACTGGGAGAGCAAGTTTATAAAAGACAATTTCAATAAGCAAAAGCATTGTCTTAGCTACAGAAATGGTTTTGAAAATTACCTTCCATAATTTTGGTCTTTTAACCTTTATACATAAACTTGGGGAGAATAATTCTAGAGCCTGTGAACATACCTGAGTGTTGCCTCTGGCTAAAGCTTCTTTTTTGAGTTCATGGAGACTTCCCAGAATGCTGTGAGGCAGAATCTGTCCATAGGCATCAAACTGTAGACCATCTGTTCCTGAAATAGAGGGCGACAGACTTCAGTAAATAAATGCAAGATAACCACCCCAGACAATTTCAAGGACAAAAGAAAGCAGATTTTAACAACTAGGTTCTGATACATATAAATAAGTGTACCCTTAAACACCCCAACCCATCAGGGTTGCCAAATAAAAAAACAATTCCCACACAAAACCGCCCAAAACCCGCCCAAAAACCACACACACCCCACCCCCACCGTCATCAACCCCGCCCCTTCTGTCATCACCCCCACCCCCGCCGTCATCAACCCCGCCCCTTCCGTCATCACCCCCGCCGTCATCAGCCCCACCCTTTCCGTCATCACCCCGCCCCCGCCGTCATCAGCCCCGCCCCCACTGCCCCGCCCAATATGTCAGCAAACCCCGCCCAAAACGCCACAAACCCCGCCTCTGTTGCCATTAGCCCCACCCCCGCCGGCCGAAAAAACCGCCCCAAAACCCGCACAGAAAAAACAAAATGAGCCCAAAAAAACGCAACCCGCCGCGGGCAAAAGTTTCCCACGGCAGGTTGCGGAAAACCGCCCAATTGGGCGGGAAAACCGCCCATCTGGCAACTGTGCAACCCACATAAATAAAAGGACATCAACATTTCACAATAAAATAATGAATTCTAGTGCATAAGTCTCACCCTTATTGTCTAACAAGGCTAGTCTCACTCTAACAATCAAAGGGTTACACGATTATTCTAGTTCCCTTAGCATTTCTTTCACTATAAGTATTCCCAAGACCACCTATATGATAGAAAGTTCAGGGACAGCTAGTCAAATTCAACTTGAAGACCTTCAGTTTTTAAGAGAAACCTCTCTTTGACACTTTGGATTCAGCAAGGATAATATGAACCCCAAAATTTGAGAAGTTACAAGTTAACTCTGCCTGAATAATCCAGATTTTTCACAGCTATATCAGAGGCAGCAGGATAAGCAACCAGAAACTGTGTCTTCTTTCTAGTCCCCTGATGCCGTTTTTTCCGGACCAGGAAACTTCTGGAAACAGGAGTTTTCTGCTCCGATGAATGGTGTGGAGGATGAAGCTGAAAAAAAGAGGAAAACAAGATATGTATTAGCTCTGGTCATCCTTCTTTCACGAATGGTGTAGTCAGCGCATTTATTCTAGCGAAAAAGGTGCCGGTACTCAAATGCCAGGCCACCCTTCAGGGGTGAGGTGATCACTCAGGGACCCACCCCACAATAGCCAGGCCCCCTGCAACCAGTCACAGAATCTATGACAACGCAGAATTTGCATGTAGAGCCTGAGCTCTTTCATTAAAACTTGGGGTCCATGGGTCAATTTTAGCAGACAATGGAAAAGGTGCCGGTACTCAGTACCCCCAAGTATCCCCTCAAAAGAAGCCCTGGGTGTAGTACACAGTCAAAAAAGCAGGAAATGAGAGAGATGCAGGGAAAAGCTGAGACTCAGTGGTGATCACATATCTTGAACAAGCCTCTTATTTTGAGTTGGTTTGAATTAATCTACCTCCTGCCTTAAAGGCTATGAAATCCGTCTCTGTGTTATTGGCCATCTGAATACCTGCTGACAAAAGTTTGAAATCCATTTTAAGTTGCCATTAGCCTGTAGATTTCTCTCACATTATCACTATCAACTTGTACAAACTGAAGGATCCATCAGTGTTTTATCTTTGTTCATGTGGTAGCCATTAATGAATCAACATTCAACCACTGTGATCAGCATTGTTTCTAAACACCAGCCATGGTGGCTAAATAAAACGTGGATACTCAGCATCCTTATCGAAATAACGAGCAGTGCTGAATATTTGGGTATAGCGGTGACAGGTACAAATCAAGGTAGGGTATACACAAAAAGTAGCACATATGAGTTTATCTTGTTGGGCAGACTGGATGGACCGTGCAGGTCTTTTTCTGCCGTCATCTACTATGTTACTATGTTATGTAATTGATATTTGGAGAAAGGGCTACCTGAGGCACAGAGCTCTGCAGAAAATAAGATGAGAGCTTTGGAAAAGAGATTCTCTCACCTGCTCCAGATCTTCCAGTTTGATAGACAATCCCTGGATTTCACTTCTTTTCAACACAGTGCTAGAGGCTGATTTCAACTCCTCCACAAGAGGGGATGGAATAAACTCGATGCCCTTTAACCGCTTCTTCTCTGTAACATATACAAATGCCATTTAAGCCTTTTCAGATCCAGAGAGGCTTTTTTCTTTACCCTAAACACCCCAAATGTTCATACCCTGTGTCTCATCACTGTAAGTAAAAAGGGGATTTCAATGGGTGAATCAGCAGCACTTGATCGGTAAATGTTTAATATTTTGCAAATGACCTATAAAATCAATTAAGTAGTCATGTGTACATTGGAGAATAGAGATCTCTGAAAGAGAAGAGGAATAGGAGACTACTTATGTGTTGTGGTGGCAAAAGGATTATGAGAAGGAATCAAGATGGCTGTCTTCCCTATTTTCTCTCCAACAACTGTCTGTAGTGCTTCCCATGAGATGCAGGGCTGGTCTTAGCAAGTGTGGGGCCCTATGCAGACCAATTTGATGGGGCCCCACCCTAGCCCCGCCCCCACCCTAGCTCCAGGGCCAGCCACCCCTCCCTCCACGCTCCCAGGCCATGCCCTCCAAGCTCCAGGGTTCCCCCCTCCTTCCCTCCCAGCTCCAAGGCCTCCCTCCCTCCCTGCCAGCTCCAAGGCCTCCCTGCTTCCCACCCAGCTTCAAGGCCCCCCCTGCCTCCCACCAGCTCCAAGGCCTCCCCACCCAGCTCCAAGGCCCCCCTGCCTCCCACCCAGCTCCAAGGCCTGCCTCCCTCCCAGCTCCAAGGCCTCCCCCCTGCCTCCCAGGGCCTGCCTCCCACCCAGCTCCAAGGCCTCCCTCCCACCCAGCTCCAAGGCCTCCCCTCTGCCTCCCAGCTCCAAGGCCTCCCCCCTCCAAATTTTAAAAGTTTACCTCGTCGACGTCGGGTTACAGCGGCCGGCAGGTAGAAGCAGCAGTGAAAAGCGTGCGAGCTGCTCGGCGCTTCGGGAGCCTTCCTTTCCCTCTCTCAGCTCTGGTCCCACCCCGAAGCGCCAAGCAGCTTGCACGCTTTTCACTGCTGCTGCTACCTGCCGGCCGCTGTAACCCGACGTGGACGAGGTAAACTTTTAAAATTCAGAGGGAAGGGGAACTGGAGCTCGGGCGGTCGGGGCAGGGCAAGTTCAGGTGCGCCGTGCGGGGCCCCCTTGAGCACGAGGCCCTAAGCGATCGCCGCGGTCGCCTCGCCCTAAGACCGGCCCTGATGAGATGAGTTGTGTGCAGGGTAAATGGGAGAAAAATAATAGGAGATAAGAAGCCGGTAGGTCATTAAGGAAAGATCCCTGCTTCGTTACAATGCAAGATGTAACTTAATGCAAAGACTGTTTCTCTAAGGTGGCGGAATAAGCTGGTTAGAGTAATAGCAGAAATCCTGGTCAATGATTTCAAGAGACTCCTCCCCCTTCCAACCCCATCCCATCCTCTAAGCCAGAGCCAATGCAAGAGACTATTGGGCACCCTAAGCAAGCCTTCCATTAACTTTCAGGTCCACAGCTTCCCCCTGCCCCTGACAATTTAATAATTACATTGAACAATCATGATCACTCCAATACCACTCCTCCCAGTGCAATCCTGTAAAAAGGCATAACTGAAAATCAGCTTCAAAAAATGAAGCTATGTTTCATATGTACAGTATATACACAATCCCTCTAATTCTATAAACTTGCGTGCACAATTTTACGCTTAGGTCTAAATTCTATAAATGGTGCCTAAAAAGTCAGCGCCAAAAACATATCACTTAGTGCTATTCTATAAACGGCGCAAAAACCTACTGTACTCACATATAGGTGACACCCGCCTCATAAGGGCTATTGTAGTGGTGTAAAGTTGGGTACAGTAGGTTTTTAGTGAGTTTTGGAGAGCTCATCATTCAATAATGATGTGGAGGAGTGGCCTAGTGGTTAGAGCACTGGTCTTGCAATCCAGAGGTGGTCGGTTCACATCCTGCTGCTGCTCCTTGTGATCTTGGGCAAGTCACTTAACCCTCCATTGCCTCAGGTACAAACTTAGATTGTGAGCCCTCCTGGGACAGAGAAACATCCAGAGTACCTGAATGTAACTCACCTTGAGCTACTGCTGAAAAAGGTGTGAGCAAAATCTAAATAAATAAATATTTGAGATTCTACATGGAATGTTGCTAGTGGAGGAGTAGCCTAGTGGTTAGTGCAGTGGAACATGGAATGTTGCTACTATTTGAGATTCTACATGGAATGTTAATGTTGCTATTCCACTAGCAACATTCCAAGTAGAAGCCTGTCCTTGCAGATCAGCAACGTGGACGCGCAGGCTTCTGTTTCTGTGAGTCTGAGAAACAGAAGCCTGCGCGGCCGCATTGCTGATCTGCAAGGGCAGGAGTGGCCTAGTGGTTAGAGCAGCGGTCTTGCAATCCAGAAGTGGATGGTTCAAATCCCACTGCTGCTCCTTGTGATCTTGGGCAAGTCACTTAACCCTCCATTGCCTCAGGTACAAACTTAGATTGTGAGCCCTCCTGGGACAGAGAACTATCCAATGTACCTGAATGTAACTCACCTTGAGCTACTACTGAAAAAGGTGTGAGCAAAATCTAAATAAGGGGGTAAGGGTGAAATGTGTACCGGGGACCTTTTATATGAAGTCCACTGCAGTGCTCCCTGAGGTGTCCTGCTGGGATGTCTATGTGGCCAGTCTACTAAGAATGCTGCCCCCCCCCCCCCCCCATACATCCCAATGGCTTGTTTTTGTGCGTTTTTCCCTTGGATTCTTTTTTTCAAAATGGTCCAAAAAGATAGAAACACTGGACCAGATTCTATATATAGTACCTGAAAAATCTGCATGGAATATAGGCGTATTCTATAAACTCTGCTTAGATTTATGCGCTATATAGAATACGTGCAGCGGCCATGTCTGCGCCTAACTGTAGGCACGTCCATTTACGCCAAGTAAAACTTGGTGTAAATACTGGCGCCTTACGCGTGAAGCACGTGTATTTTATAACCATGTGTGCAGTTTTGAAGAATGCCCACGCCATGCCCATTTTTGGATGCACGCATTAGAATTTAGGCGAAGCACATTACTGAATACGCTTAATGATTTTATGCGCGTAGATTTTAATTATTGCCAATTAGTGCTGATAATTGCTTAAGTGCTGTTATCGATGCTGACTGGCTTGATAAGCTTATTAAGTTATGCGCATTGTTATGGACTACGCTTGGATTGTCAGTTTACACGTGCTGACAATTACCTCCCGGTTAGCACGTGAGAACTTACTGCTAACTCAATGGGCGGCGGTAAGGTCTCAAGCCAAAAATGGTTTAATTTTGCTGCATGTCCGTTTTCAGCCACAAAAAAAATGGCCTTTTTTCCAGGCGCACTGAAAAATGGACCCGCGCACATCCAAAAACACGCGCCTACACCAGCGCAGGCCATTTTTTGTCATGCCTTAGTAAAAGGGCCCCTAAGTTACTTGAGCAGGGTCACAAGAAGCCACAGTTGAAATCAAACACAGTTCCCCAGGTTCTCCGCCCACTGCGCTAAGCATTAGGCCACTCCTCCACTCCCTCTTCATATTTTCCCCTTCTGCAAACAGCCATGCATTCCAGGTGCCAGAAATGTGCCACTTGATCATTCAGCCCAGAAGTGTCACATTGCAATGCTGCTTGAACAAAAGCTGCAGTTTTATTATTGGTCTTATATTAAACCCAAACAATTGCCTAGAAGGTCAGGGCTAATCCTCTATCAGCTGAGAGTATGTGTGGCGGGTGGGGGGGGGGGGGGGGGCTCTGGTGGATCTCCCAGAGTAGTAATACCTGTCCTACTCCATTTGAAATGTGTCTGAAAAACAGAGCAGGAAGAGTCAATGACAGCCACATTAATAATTAACTCACTGCGGAGAATCAAGATTTTGTTGTGTGTGTTATGTTCATAAATATTGCATTACTTTCAATTCAAACTCTTCACCAGCATTTTTGGAAAGAATTGTTTTAAGGAGCTGAACTGTTCTTTCCCAGAAAATGTGATTATTCTTTGTCAGAAACAATGAACGAAAGGATTCATATATATATTTTTTGTATTACTCTGAAACCATACCACTTCTTTCTATCAGACAAGCACATGCTGAGAGCCAATGATCTGAAAGCAAGCAAAGCAGCAAAACACAGAGCAGACCATCAGGTGTAGAAGTAGACACTTTATTAAAACAAGCACCCGACATGGCCATGTTTTGCCTAAAAAGGCTGCATCGGGGGTAAAGCTAAAGGGGAACTAGAACAAACATTTGCCTAGTAGCAAGTTTCTATCCAAAACAATAGAAATCAAACAAAATAAAACATGGAAAAGAAAATAAGATGATACCTTTTTTATTGGACATAACTTAATACATTTCTTGATTAGCTTTCGAAGGTTGCCCTTCTTCCTTAGATCAGAAATAAGCAAATGTGCTAGCTGACAGTGTATATAAGTGAAAACATTCAAGCATTACTATGACAGTAAAATAGATACCATTGGAGATTCTACATGGAATGTTGCTACTATTGGAGATTCTACATGGAATGTTGCTACTATTGGAGATTCTACGTGGAATGTTGCTATTCCACTAGCAACATTCCATGTAGAAGGCTGCGCAGGCTTCTGTTTCTGTGAGTCTGACGTCCTGCACGTACGTGCAGGACGTCAGACTCACAGAAGCAGAAGCCTGCGCGGCCACATTGGTGATCTACAAGGGCCGACTTCTACATGGAATGTTGCTAGTGGAATAGCAACATTCCATGTAGAATCTATAGAAATCAAACAAAATAAAACACGGAAAAGAAAATAAGATGATACCTTTTTTATTGGACATAACTTAATACATTTCTTGATTAGCTTTCGAAGGTTGCCCTTCTTCCTCAGATCGGAAATAAGCAAATGTGCTAGCTGACAGTGTATATAAGTGAAAACATTCATGTTTTATTTTGTTTGATTTCTATTGATAACCTTAAGAGTGGACTAACACGGCTACCACACTCCTCTATCCAAAACAATAAATACAGCACCCTTTCTTCAGAGCAGTCTACTCCACAGGCAGAAAAATCTCCCATGCTTATTAAACTTGTTACGCCTGAAGCTAAGGATAAAATTTACTCTATTAATGTCTGGATTTCGTAGGCCAAACCTGTTGGAGCAATATATACTTTACAAATGCTCCAGTATCCATTACAAATTACCTTAACTTCCATCTATTCTGTCTTTAGTTCACAGAGAAAGTAAAATTTCAAATCATCCTTACCTATTATCAAGATCCTTCCTCCTCATTTCATTTTTCAACAAACCTGATCTGTACTATAAAGCTCAAAGGACAAATTTCCTTTAAATAAATATTTGTCTCACTTAGCCATGTTTCTGTAATTCCTAATATTTCTAGTGATTTATCTTTTATCATATTTAAAATCAGTGAAGTTTTATTCTTTAGCAATCTGGCATTAATAAAAGCAATCTTACATTCAAGGAATTTACACTCCTTCTTAACGCAGGGCCCCTTTTACTAAGCAGCATTAAGCCCAATGTGGGTTTACCGATCTTTAAACATGAAGTATCGCTGGGCTACCACAGCAGCCCGGCGGTACTTCCCACCCCTAGCATGCCATCATATCCAGCGCTACAAAAATATATATATTCTTGTAGCACTGGAGTGTACCCGACAGTAATCGGGCAGTGGTTACCGCCGGGTTCGTGTGGGAGCCTCTACTACCATCTCAATGGGTGGCGGTAAGGGCTCCCCCCCATAATGGCCAAACGGCAAGTGCTTTACTTGCCACATGCCCACTTCCTGTATGAAAGAGAGACTTCCCTTTAACCCGCTGTGATAACAGGGGGCCTCGGCGCAAGTGAAAAACACACACCAGAACCAGTGCAAGCCCCTTTTACCGTAGTTTGGTAAAAGGGGCCCTTAATGAGGGAAAGGGAAATGGGACTTGATATACTGCCTTTCTGAGGTTTTTGCAACTACATTCAAAGCGGTTTAGATATATTCAGGTACTTATTTTGTACCAGGGGCAATGGAGGGTTAAGTGATTTGCCCAGAGTCACAAGGAGCTGCAGTGGGAATCGAACTCAGCTCCCCAGGATCAAAGTCCACTGCACTAACCACTAGGCTATTCCTCTACTAGCAACATTCCATGTTGAAGCCTGCCCTTGCAGATCAGCAATACAGCCGCACAGGACGTCAGATTCACAGAAACAGAAGCCTGCGCAGCTGCGTTGCTGATCTGCAAGGGCAGGCTTCTACATGGAATGTTGCTAGTGGAATAGCAACATTCCATGTAGAATCTCAAACAGTAGCAACAGAATCTCAAATAGTAGCAACATTCCATGTAGAATCTCCAATAGTAGCAACATTCCATGTAGAAGCCTGCCCTTGCAGATCAGCAATGCAGCCGCGTAGGACGTCAGACTCACAGAAACAGAAGCCTGCGCGGCCGCGTTGCTGATCTGCAAGGGCAGGCTTCTACATGGAATGTTGCTAGTGGAATAGCAACATTCCATGTAGAATCTCAAACAGTAGCAACAGAATCTCAAATAGTAGCAACATTCCATGTAGAATCTCCAATAGTAGCAACATTCCATGTAGAAGCCTGCCCTTGCAGATCAGCAATGCAGCCGCGCAGGACGTCAGACTCAGAGAAACAGAAGCCTGCGCGGCCGCGTTGCTGATCTGCAAGGGCAGGCTTCTACATGGAATGTTGCTAGTGGAATAGCAACATTCCATTTAGAATCTCAAACAGTAGCAACAGAATCTCAAATAGTAGCAACATTCCATGTAGAATCTCCAATAGTAGCAACATTCCATGTAGAAGCCTGCCCTTGTAGATCAGCAATGCAGCCGCGCAGGACGTCAGACTCAGAGAAACAGAAGCCTGCGCGGCCGCGTTGCTGATCTGCAAGGGCAGGCTTCTACATGGAATGTTGCTAGTGGAATAGCAACATTCCATGTAGAATCTCAAACAGTAGCCACAGAATCTCAAATAGTAGCAACATTCCATCTAGAATCTCCATTAGTAGCAACATTCCATGTAGAATCTCAAACAGTAGCAACAGAATCTCAAATAGTAGCAACATTCCATGTAGAATCTCCAATAGTAGCAACATTCCATGTAGAAGCCTGCCCTTGCAGATCAGCAATGCAGCCGCGCAGGACGTCAGACTCAGAGAAACAGAAGCCTGCGCGGCCGCGTTGCTGATCTGCAAGGGCAGGCTTCTACATGGAATGTTGCTAGTGGAATAGCAACATTCCACGTAGAATCTCAAACAGTAGCAACAGAATCTCAAATAGTAGCAACATTCCATGTAGAATCTCCAATAGTAGCAACATTCCATGTAGAAGCCTGCCCTTGCAGATCAGCAATGCGGCCGCGCAGGACGTCAGACTCACAGAAACAGAAGCCTGCGCGGCCGCGTTGCTGATCTGCAAGGGCAGGCTTCTACATGGAATGTTGCTAGTGGAATAGCAACATTCCATGTAGAATCTCAAACAGTAGCAACAGAATTTCAAATAGTAGCGACATTCCATGTAGAATCTCAAATAGGGAAAGGGAAATGGGACTTATTTTGTACCAGGGACCATGGATGGTTAAAGTGACTTGCCAAGAGTCACAAGGAGCTGCAGTGGGAATTGAACTCAGTTCCCCTAGATCAAAGTCCACTGCACCAACCAGTAGGCTACTCCTCCACTGCCAGAGGAACTGCTAACAAACAATGCTCTTGAGACTTAGGTGGTTTTCAGGGGATATCAGAATGTACACCCCTTCCAACAAACACCTCCTGATGATTAGTAATCATACCCCTTGTCGGAACCACAAATGACAGAACGGTAAGTACAGATTCAATCAATCCCAACATCTAAACTGATAATAAAATCACACAGTCCACTCACAGATAATAACTCCGTACCTTGCTAAGGATGTAAAAAAAAATGGAAGCGGTGCAAAGAAAAGCTACGAGAATGGTATGGGATTTGCGTTCCAAGACGTATGAGGAGAGACTTGCTGACCTGAACATGTAAACCCTGGAGGAAAGGAGGAACAGGGGTGATATGATACAGACGTTTAAATATTTGAAAGGTATTAATCCGCAAACGAACCTTTTCCGGAGATGGGAAGGCGGTAGAACTAGAGGACATGAAATGAGATTGAAGGGGGGCAGACTCAAAAAAGATGTCAGGAAGTATTTTTTCACAGAGAGAGTGGTGGATGCTTGGAATGCCCTCCCGCGGGAGGTGGTGGAGAAGAAAACGGTAACGGAATTCAAACCTGCTTGGGATATACATAAAGGAATCCTATGCAGAAGGAATGGATCCTCAGAAGCTTAGCCAAAATTGGGTGGTGGAGCCGGTGGGGGGAAGAGGGGTTGGTGGGGAGGGGAAGATAGTGGTGGGCAGACTTATACGGTCTGTGCCAGATCCGGTGGTGGGAGGCGGGGAATAGTGCTGGGCAGACTTATACGGTCTGTGCTAGAGCCGGTGGTGGGAGGCGGGGCTGGTGGTTGGGAGGAGGGGATAGTGCTGGCCAGACTTATACGGTCTGTGCCCTGAAAAAGACAGGTACAAATCAAGGTAAGGTATACACATGAGTTTATCTTGTTGGGCAGACTGGATGGACCGTGCGGGTCTTTTTCTGCCATCATCTACTATGTTACTATGTTACTCGTAAGACATTACATGACTCTGGGCAAGTCTCTTAACCCTCCATTGCCCCAGGTACAAATAAGTACCTGTATATACTATGTAAACCGCTTTGAATGTAGTTGCAAAAAATACAGAAAGGCAGTATATCAAGTCCCAATTCCCATTCCCACCTTGGCAGCTCATCCTATCTTGCTAGTTATCTCATGCACTACCATCTCTGAATGCTTATTGATTAGTACTGCCTTCCCCTAAGCAGGCTCACTATGAGTCAACACGGAATTCTGCTTTCTTTCTTTTTTTTTTTGGCCCCTCATCTCTGGAATAGTTTGCCCGTTGACATCAGATCTGAACCTTCCTTTTAAGGTTAAATTTAAGACAAAAATGAAGTTCTTGTTTTTCCAAACAGCATTTGGATTTGGCTCCAGTCAGATGTAGGATTTGTGAGTAAGCTCTGAGACACTGTGCTTTATTGTTCCAGCTGCCTTTCAGCTCCCCTCCCCCTTCCTACTACTACTTATCATTTCTAAAGCGCTACTAGACGTACGCAGCGCTGTACACTTGAACATGACTCCCTCCCCCTTCCCTTTCCCCCTTTTATGATTTTTTATGATTCTTCATGATTTTAGTATGTGTGATTGTCTCTCCTATTTTAATGGAGTTCCTTTTCCCATTTTATATTAATCTATATTATTGTACAGTGCTTTGACCTTCTTTCAGATAAGGCGGTATAATAAATCTTCAATAAACATAAACATACATAATGTGATAGAGTCAAATCCAGGATAGTTGGGTTAAGGCAGTTTCAGTCTGAAATGCAAGTCCCAGAAGGCACTGCAGGCAAGGAGCCAGGGGGTGAGATGAAGAACCCGGACTGGACTCCTAGCTGCAATACGGGAAGACAGGGGTATAAGCTGGCAGGACGTGTAGACTGGCAGCCACTAGGGGGAAAGAGAGATAGGAAACCCTGGGTATAGGAGCTCATCATTAGTCTAATGCTTAACTCAGCTGGCATGGGTGTGGGGGAAGCTAATGGAAGGAGAATGATTGGTTGTGGTAGAAGAAGCCAGGGATTGATTAGGCAGGTGGGAAGGAGTCCCAGGGAAGAAAGGAGCAGAAGGAGAGTAGACTGAAGCAGATGCAGGGTGAAATCCCTTGGGTGTGAGAAAGTCCCAAAAGTATTTGCAGGCTGAAAACCCTTGGGTAAAAGAGGTCCCTAAAGTATTGAGTCTACCAGTGAAGCCGATGTAAAGGGGAATCCCTTGGGGTATGAGAAATCCCTAAAGTATGGAACCCCTCCTGAAGGTAAAGAGAGTAGAAGGGAGAAACTGCTGCTTTGTGATTTAATTGTGATAATGAAATGAATAAACCGCTTCTGTTTGGAATTGAACTACTGTTTATTGTGCACTGGATAAAGATCCCAGACTGGAGCTGATTGTGAGCCTGTATTGAATCCAGGTATGTGCTGATAGCCTACTGCTTAAAGGGGACGATTTGCCACACACTTTCATGTGGCTTATATGTGCTTTTTTTTTTGTTACATTTGTACCCTGCACTTTCCCACTCATGGCAGGCTCAATGCGGCAGGTGATGGAGGGTTAAGTGACTTACCCAGACTCACAAGGAGCTGCCTGTGCCAGGAATTGAACTCAGCTCCTCAAGACCAAAGTCCACCACCCTAACCACTAGGCCACTCCTCCACCACTTAAGATTAAAGGTGAATGCTGCTGTTGGAACTGTGTATCAGGTCTACTAGAAACCTGTATAAAATAAAGTCCTTAAGATTGAAGTTGCTGGTGGACATTTATTTCTTGACTGTACTGGAAGCCTGTGGCTGGAGGAGATTGTTCTATCCTTGGCTGCACCTAGAGGTACCTGGTTACAATAAGAACATAAGTATTGCCATCCTGGGACAGACCGAAGCTCCATCAAGCCCAGTATCCTGTTTCCAACAGTGGCCAACACAGGTCAAAGCACCTGAGAGGATCCTAGAAATAAGCAGTGGATTTTCCCAAGTCTATCTTAATAATGGCTTATGGACTTTTCTGTCAGGAAATTATCCAGGCCTTTTTTAAATTCTCCTAAACTAACTGCTTTTACCTCATTCTCTAGCAACAAATTCCAGAGTTTAATTACTCGTTGAGTGAAGAAATATTTTCTCTGATTTGTTTTAAATTTACTACTTAGTAGCTTCATTGCATGCCCCCTAGTATTTTTGGAAAGAGTAAACAAGTGATTCACATCTACCCGTTCCACTCCACTCTGTATTTTATAGACCTCTATCATATCTCCCCTCAGCCGTCTCTTCTCCAAGCTGAAGACCCCTAGCCACTTTAGCCTTTCCTCATAGGAAAGTCTTCCCATTATCATTTTTGTCGCTCTTTTCTGTACCTTTTCTAATTCCGCTATATTTTTCTTGAGGTGTGTTGAACCAGAATTGCACCCAGTATTCAAGGTGCGGTTGAATCATGGAGCAATACAAAGGCATTATAACATTCTCACTTTTTTTTCCCATTCCTTTCCTAATAATACCTAACATTCTATTTGCTTTCATAGATGCCGCCGCACATTGAGCAGAGGGTTTCAATGTATCAACAATGACAGCTAGATCCTTTTCCTAGGCGGTGACTCCTAATGTGGAACCTTGCATCACATAGCTATAATTTGGGTTCCTCTTTCCCACACGTATCACTTTGCACTTGCTCACATTAAACATCATCTGCCATTTGGATGCCCAATCTCCCAGTCTCGTAAGGTCAGTGGCGTACCAAGGGGGGGGCAGTGGGGGCAGTCTGCCCCGGGTGCACGCCGCTGGGGGGGTGCCACGCGCCGGTCAGCTTCGTTCGTTTCCATGCTCCCTCTGCCCCGGAAGTAACCTGTTCCGGGGCAGAGGGAGCACAGAAACGAACGAAGCTGACCGGCGTGCACCTGGGGGGGTTCTTTCGCTGGGGGGGGGGGGGGGTCGCGCTGCACCGGGAGGGGGGGCGCTGTACCCGGGGGGGTGGGGCGCATCGGCGATCCGCCCCGGGTGTCAGCCCCCCTAGGAACGCCACTGGGTAGCAATTTTTTACAATCCTCTTGTGATTTAACAACTTTGAATAATTTTGTGTCATCAGCAAATTTAGGGATCCTTTTACTAAGCAGCGGAAGGCACTAACATATGCTCCCATGTGCCAAAATGCAGTACTGAGGGGCATGCTCTGGCGCCCAGTTCAGGCATTTGCATACGCTTCTATGGCACTAAAAAATACCGGCGGTGCAAAAAGTTGGGGAACTCTCAGTGGACTTGAAACTACAAGACTTCCCCAACTTCCTGTACCGCTCGGCTCAAGTATCTGCAGAGCCCGACAGTGCAGGGGGAGATAAGGAGCGCCAAGGAAGGTGAAAAGGAGCCCTGGCTGTTGTAGAGATAAAAGCGCGAAGCAAGTCGGCGTTAAAGGCGCATCAAGGAAGATGCTGCTGTAGAGGTAAAAATGTGAGGAGGGGGAGAGCATCTGGATGAAGGCTGGGGAGGGGGCTTGAGAGAAATTGGGTGAAGGCTGGGTTGGGGGCATGAGAGGAACCAGGGGAAAGGCTGGGAGGGGGAATGATAGATGAAGGCTGGGGAGAGGGGCAGGAGAGAAACTGGGGGAGAGGCTGGGAAGGGGGCATGAGACAATCTGGATGAAGGCTAATGAATGCTGTGATTAAACATGCTTAATCATGATTAATCATGCAATTACAATTTTTAATTACACAATTATTACAATTTTTAATCGTTGCCCACCCCTAATAAATATGTGTTATAAAGCAGCGTCCCAACACACTCTTGGGAAACCCCACTATCTACCCTTCTCCCTTGAGAATACTTACCATTTAACCCTAATTGTTTTCTGAAGCTTGTCAATATTATATGTCAATATTTATCTTTATACACATTTTCAAAGCACTTAGCCTTCCAAAGTTCCATAGAAACCTATGGAACTTGGCCTCCCAAAGTGCTTTGAAAATATGCCTGTTTGTCTCTCTGTCTCACACACGCATATCTCACACACGCATATATAAACTATTCAAATCTCAGTATTTATTTATGTATCCATTGTGTACATTAAACATTCGACACATTATGCCCATTAATATTTATACTCATTTACAACAATTATAATCAGAGATTATCTGAACACTGTTCCCCGCTACTTATCCTGATTAGTGCTAACGTATATGCACGGATATATTACTACATATCATATGCACGTGCATTCCTGTACAGGCGGGGGGGGGGGGCGCTGCACGCTGACGTCAGCCTCTAGCTTCCCCCCCCCCCCCCCCCCCCACGCCCGTTATTACCCGGTGGGGGTGTTTTGATTTGGGATTTCCTCTTGCCTGCTTTATGTGACATTTTGCCAGTCGACGGTCCCTGCCTCCGAGCCTTTAATTCCGCCTGAACTGCAGCCCGCCAATCTCCAAGGAAACCCCAAACATCGGGCCAACGAGACAGCGAGGCACTGGCTAGAAGGTCGCCCGCCGCTTCGAGCTTCCGGCTAACGAGGTGTCGCTGTAGTAGAAGAAAGGGGCAGCCTGGCTGGGATAGAGGAGGGTGAAGACGCCTCAGGGCTGGTTGTGTGCCTACTTTACTTGCATCTGTATTATAGGAGTCAAACTGGAAGAGGCCAGTGGTGTTGGGACTCGCTTTGTTGCTAATTCTTCCCAAGTTGACCAACCGGATGATCAAAGAAATCAATGGGGCATGCAGTGGAGTAAAACCCTGAAGGTTACCATATTTTGTCCCCCCAAAAGGAGGACACATGCCCCACCCCTTTTCACACCCCGCCCCCCTTCCCACCCTCGCTCCCCCCCGGGTTGCCCGGTGGAAATATTTTTCCAGCCTAAAGGAGACCAAAATCCAGCCCAAAACCCGCCCAAACTCAAACCCCGCCCCTGACACCCCCGCCCCCGCGTCATCACCCCGCCCCCGCCGTCATCAACCCTGCCCCCGCCGTCATCGGCCCCGCCTTCCCCGTCACTAACCCCGCCTCCCACGTCACTAACCCCGCCCAAAAACGTCACTAACCCCGCCCACCGCGGCCGAAAAAGCCACCTAAAAAAACCGCCCGAAGCACAAAAACCAGCCCAAAAAACCGCAACCCGCCGCGGGCAAAAATTTCCCGCGGCGGGTCACGGAAAACCGCCCAATTGGGCGGTAAAACCGCCCACCTGGCAACACTGGCTCCGCCCCTGTCACTTTTTCCCCCCTCCCCGTCACCCCCCCTCCCCTTACCTTACTACTGCCCTGGTGGTCTAGTGACCTCTTCGGGGCAGGAAAGAAAGAGCCCCCTCTTTCCTGGCCGGAGCGCTGCCCTGCATGCATCCTTCCTATTCGTGATCTCGGCGCCGATTCAAAATGGCCACCGAGAGTTGAAGTCTCGCGAGGTCACTTCAACTTTCGGCGGCCATTTTGAATTGGCGCCGAGATCACGAACAGGAAGGATGCATGCAGGGCAGCGCTCCGGGCAGGAAAGGGGGGGGGCTCTTTCCTGCCCCGAAGGCGGAACCACCAGGGCAGTAGTAAGTAAGGGGAGGAGAGGCTAGCAATCTGCCCATTTGTCTGGATTTCTGGACAAACGGGCAGATTGGCGAAACCCGCCCGGTTGCCCGGACATGCCCTCAAAAGAGGACATCTCCGGGTAAATCCAGACATAACGGTAACCCAACCCCTGAGTCCTGTGAAGAAGACCTTGGGCATTAGCTTTCCAGGTCTTCCCTTCAAAGTGTAAGGTAATTTCTTCAGTCCTCTGAATGACAGAGGACGTTATCCCCCATTACATCGCCTTGTGCAGAGACTAACTAGGAGCAGGGACTCCCAGAATGTTCCCATTTAGAGGATACAGGTATATGCTTGAGGCCTCTGCTGCAGAAAGTCTTTTAAAATGTACAGATTGTGGTTGATGTAGTGTTTTCATTGGAAACAACACAGGGGTCCACTTAAAACAACAAAGCTGTAAACTCTGTCTTTAGGATAATCTTCAAGTTCCATGGTCCCTGACTCCCTCCGAATTATACCCTCGGAATTTTAAGGTCGTCGTTGCATCAATCAGTTATTATTCTTACCTCACTGTTATGGCAGTGGCTAAGGGCAGCAAGCAAGGGGCACAAGACCAGACCGTCCAAACGATGCAGCCTTGTGCTCGTCGACTCGGTTATTATGGCGGCGGCTGAGCAGAGAAGGCGGCAGGCTGCAGTAGCAGTAAGCCGCTGCGCCTACATGCAGCGTGCAGGATCATCACATCAGCAGGCAGGCGCTGGCTGGCACGCACAAGCACAGATGCTGCCTGTAGCCTGCCTGCGTCGCCCCACGCCGCTGCGTGTGCATCAGAGGAGTTAGGTCGGACTCGTCGGAGGACTGTGTGTCTTTTTGATGACCCGAGAAACCCGGACAATCAAGGAAATGCTGAAATCCGCCCCGGACTCCCGACGGTGCCCTCAAAATGAGGACATGTCCGGGGAAATCCGGACGAATGGTAACCCTATGAAAGGGCGCATTTTGTTTGATCACAATCTGGAAGGAGTGAGCAACCTGAGAGGTCCTTTTACAAAGATGCTTTATGGCTACTGCACGCCGAATCGGCCCTACCGCCAGGGTAGCGCAGGAGCCTGGCGGTAATTCCAAAGTTGGCATGTGCAGTTTCCCGTGGTAGAAAATAATTTTCTATTTTGTACTGGGGGGGGGGGGGGGGGACGTTCTTGGCGGTAATCAGCAGTACAGCCACATTGCTGCGCTCTGCCTGATTACCACACAGGTAGAGAAATGCAGAGAGTGGGAGAGCGACCAAGGATGCCAGAAACTGGAGGATGTTCGTTAATGAATAATTTTATTAAGAGTTTTGAAGACTTGACACAATGTCGTGTTTCGGCCGTCAGGCCTGCATCAGGAGTCTACAAAAACATATATTTATATCTGCCGTGCAGAATGCTGCAGAGCAATGACGACGGAGGTCCTTTGAAGATCTCACAGCAATCTCTTGTGCAGAGTATTACTGGATAACATTAAGGATGATTCTTCAAAGGAACGTAGGTAGTCTTTAAGAAGACTGTTGTGGAAAAATCCGTCGGAAGCACTGCACTCAACAGTCTTCTTAAAGACTACCTACGTTCCTTTTGAAGAATCATCCTTAATGTTATCTAGTAATACTCTGCACAAGAGATTGCTGTGAGATCTTCAAAGGACCTCCATCATTATTGCTCTGCAGCATTCTGCACGGCAGATATAAATGTATGTTTTTATAGACTCCTGAAGAAAGGCTAGACAAATTTCATATTCAATATAAAAAGTTTATTCACTCTTAGTTTACAACTGTATACCATCAATGGGGTATTCAGGAAGCATATCTGTACTCAAACAAGCAATGTACAGGCAAAGAAATCAGAATGCTTAAACAAGCAATGTACAGGCAAAGGAGTCAGAATGCTTAATACACAAATTTCCCGTTGGTCTTATATAGCATTTTTCTTTGGCATCTGACTATACAACATCCCTGTGCAAGTCTCTGAATACCACAAAGCTGTTAATCATGTGCAGAACATGCTACATCTGTTTCCCCTTATTGCTCCCCCTTCTTGCCCACAGACTTTCTGGAGCCGTTGCCTTTGGCTGATGTTTAATGTCCGTCACATTCTTTTCTCATGCCTCAGGAGGTTTAGTGTTGAAACAGCTTGTTGTAATCATGGAGCCTTCCACTCCCCATCTTTCATGCTTTTATTCAACAAATCCTCCCTTGAGTTCTGGTGTTCCAGGACTCATACATCTGTTTCAGCTCCAGTCTGTTTCCTTACCTCCCTTCTAAATCTCCTCCCCCCTTGTTGTGGCATTCAGTTTCTGCACGCTTTTTCAATATTTTGGCTGACATATTAAAGTTCTATTCATTCTTGATTTCAGTTATCATTGTCATTTTAAAAGCATCCTGGCACATCTTTGCAAACATGCTAATACACATGTTACACAGCATTAAACAGATTCAATTGTACTAGGGTACAAAATTTATATTTCTTTTGAATACAGACAGTGAGTTTCATCAAGGGAAGTACACTGTCATTCTTGCTTTTCATATAAGAACAATTATAAGGATAATGCCTAATTGCATTAACTGATGTGGCAATTAAAAAATTACACAAATTAAAAGCATAACATTCATTGAAGTTGTTACATACCATTGAGGTTAAAGTCTTATTGCCACACTTTTCTTTGGTGGTTGTGACATTTACAATCACTGTATTTCCTTCTATAGACCCAATTACCTGTTACAACATCGTGCGTGTAATTGCACTTTATCGGGGGAATGTTTCCAGTTGTCATACTATTAATCAGACACCAAAATGATGTCGTCTGTAAGCCAGGCTTGCTTATAAATAGTCTCATTTGTCCAATGAAGGTTTCCACCATCCCTTACACAGGTATTATTGGGATAACGGTGCCCACCCAACTTTATCATTGTAGTCCCATACATCATAGCTGGCAAGGACAAGGATGATGTCAGTCAGTGGGCACATATGATACAATCAATCAAATTCAACATCTTGGCCGCTGTAACAAGTCTATTCTCATATGTATTCATTGTCCACCCTGCTGAGATTAACAAACAACAACAGCCCAATACCATCATGTTTTTGTTTATTCTTTGTCCACTTCAATATTATTAATTCGTCGAATATCTGATAAATGTATCCAAGAAGTATGACCTTCCAGATGGGCAGCGGTCTGAGTAAGGGCCGTGATAGCAAAAGGCCCTACATACACAGGATCCTTCCACGTTTTATGTGTAAAGTTCTTTCGTAGTACTAGATCACCTACTTTAAAAGCACAAACATCATTAGTAGTCCCTGCCTGTGATGCTACATTTGTTCGGATCATATCACTCGTCAGGTTCAACATTGGTTGTAGCTTTTGCCAGTACTGAGCTGTATTATCAGTACTTGCTGTCTGCATCGGGAAGAAATGACGTCCTGTCTGAATTTGGAATGGGGACAATTTTGTACGCCCATTAGGTTGGGCCCTTATTGTCATTAATGCTAATGGCAATACATCAAGCCATATTTATAATTTTCCCACCATTTCTTTATTGAGAGATTTAGTAAGACTCTCAACTTTGTTTTTAAATGCCATTGTAGCGCTCCACCAAACCATTGGAGGTGGGACGATACACTGATACTTTCCTGTGTGTTAAACCCATAATCGTTTCCATTTCTTTCAAAATACTGTTATTGAAATGCGTCCCGTTATCAGAAATTATTCTAGACGGACACCCATGTCCTTGGGCATAATGTGAGTTATCAGGCATTGTACCACCTCATGTGCTGTCTCCCTTTTACTATGGAAATGCTTCTATCCACCTTGAGATAAGCATCCACCCAAACTAACAAATATCTTTTTTCCCTGCACGGAACAATCATATCAGTGAAATCAATGTACCATTCTTTTGCTGGGCCTTCTGGTATTGGAAGTGTCCCAGGCGATATTTTAGGACCTCGTTTAGGTATGTTAATATGCATACCATGCAATTTTGCACACCTGTTGAATCAAGTTGTCAATTTTTAAAGTCCAAAATCTTTGCTCAAATTGTTGTTTCATTGTTTCCTTATTCCAAGGCATGGTTGCATGCCACCCAGTCATACCTTAATCACCTGACTCATTGGCATGCAAGGTAATCCTTCTCCTCCATTAAACCATTCACTTCCCAATTTCATACATCCTTTCTTCAACCATTTTTTCACTTTCCTGTCCCTCCGGGCTGCCACATTTCAATCTTATCTACATTCGTAAGTGGCCCTTCCTGTGTCTGTCTAGTATTAACAAAATCTTTTCACTTTGCTTAACCACCTCCGTTGCTGCTGCATCAGCCATTGCACTTACCTAGTGCCTCAAACGTTGGCCTTTCAGTGTGGGCCGGGGTCCACACAACTGCCGTTTTTCTACCTTCACGTTCCCTTCTTGCCAAAATTTCAAACAGCAATTTCCAATATGTGTAATGTTGTAGATTTTTACCTGCACTGGTTATCATCCCTCTACGTTGCCATTTTAATATATGATACTGTAGTGAACTTGCAACGTAACCACTATCAGTATATATGGTGACATTTTGAGTCATATCAGTGTGTTTGTAAGGCCGTAATACGGCCAAAAGTTCAGCATGCTGTGCAGTATGGTCAGGAGGGGTTTTATATTGTACTTGTGTTATCTTTGTTAGATTCTCATCCACCTGCACGCAGGCAAAGCCTGCAACAGTCCTTTCACAAGCTCCATCTGTAAACCATATCAACCCATCAGATAAGGGTTCAAAAGTAAGACAGTGCAATGTAGGGATTTCTATAGTATCGATCTCAACCTCTTGATCGACAGGAAAAAGCAGATCTATCTTATTTCTCTGTTCTTTAGTTAATGGTATTATTCTTATATCTTGTCCTAAAAGTACTGCTTGATATTTTTCCAAATCTAGTGGCTGTCAATGCCGTCTGGCTAGGGCTCAACAGCGTTTTAATCGTGTGGTTGGTATGTATTACAATAGGAACAAAAGGCATTTGTGCCCTCCATTTGCCTACTGCAGCCACTATAGCTGTCAGTAACTTTGGTATTTTCTTTCATTCCCTTTTCCACATGATTAAAAGAGCCTCTGACAAAAAAGCTACTGGTGTATTTACTTCATTATTTTGATTAATCATAGCTGCCCAAACTGTTTCCCATGTCTTTTACCCACAGATGCACAGGTGATTGGATATCTATTATTGCTAAGGGTCCTGGGGATAACAAATCCCTCACAGTCTTAGCCAATACTATCTTATCCTGCTCGTCCAACACAATCAGAGTATTCTTTGGTGTGGCTGCGGGCAGTTTCAAATGTTTATAAGTCCTCATTACTTTTTGTGTATAATTTGGTATCCATTGTCTGCAGTAATTTAACATTCCCAAAACAGCACGTAACTGGGTAACTGTTTGCGGGTACCGGGGTCTCATTTAAAATAGATATAACTTCCGGTATAATGACCTTATGTCTGCTGAAACATTTTGTCCTAAAAAGGTGACAGT
Organism: Microcaecilia unicolor; assembly: GCF_901765095.1. Lineage (NCBI taxonomy): Eukaryota > Metazoa > Chordata > Amphibia > Gymnophiona > Siphonopidae > Microcaecilia > Microcaecilia unicolor. Next base: position 320,381,955 of record NC_044036.1, on the reverse strand, counting down.
AGACTGAGCTACAACACATTTCTTTTGTTACATTTATATCCTAACTCTCCTAATAAACAAAATAATTTTCTAGTCCATTCTAGGCATTCTGCTTCAGTCTCAGCAGACAGTAGAATATCATCTACATAGACAAACAATGACACCGTGTCAGGCAATTGACTCCTGAAATCCTTTAAATCCATCATTAGTTGTTTTGAGAATACCGATGGACTATCAGTAAAGCCTTGCGGCATCCTAGTCCACCGGTATGCCTCATTCTGTACTAAAATGACGTCAAATCCCTAGACTCTGGATGAAGAGGTATTGAAAAGAATGCATAGACAAATCAGTGACAGTGTTGTGCGCATATATATTCTGGGTATGCAAAAGAGTAGCGGGGGTTCACACAAATCGGAAATTGATTTTTTGTAACCTCATTTAGCTCTCTTAAATCATGTGTACTATCCTTACATTGTTTTCCCCTTTCGGGACCGGAAACAATGGGGTATTGTACGGGGATACTGAAGGTTCAATAATACCACATTTCAATAATTTACCAATGTGTTCCAGGGGTTTGGATACTAATTTAGGTCGTATGGGGTAAGGGTCTTGCTTCGGCCCCTGTGCCCCTTCTATAATTCTATCTTGTGGGGTTTTGCATTACGGCTAGTCCATATGGTGAATCACTTGTACTCCAAATATGTTGCGGTAATTCTTCCATAACCCTTACTTTATTTTCATTATTCAACTGTTGGACCATGGTGAGCAAACTTGGTATGTCTATCTCCAAAATCTAAACACAGTCCTAATTGAGACAACAAGTCTCTACCACACAAATTTACTGGGCAATCAGGTGCCACTAAGAAGGGTACCACAGCCTCCCTTGAACCGTGCGGTTGGCATTCCAGTCGCACCAGAGTCGGTTCCGTTAGCCTTTTTCTTTGTTCTATCCCCGTAAATCCCACTGTTGTTCTATACTGATTTGAAAGCTTAACTCCCTGTGGTTTTGTACATAACACAGAGGTACTCGCCCCTGTATCTATCAAAAATCTCACAGGAGTTCCATATTTTTCCAATTGTCAATGTAATAAAGGGCTCCCTTGTGTCTAACCTGAAAATCATTCCCTCTTCCTGACACGGGTCTGCTTCCAGTCAATAGCATTGGTCTGGAATATTCTGCCAAGTTGGAAAGGCATTTACAGTGCCCAGTCTCTGTACTGCCACTCCTGGTCCCTGTGATTGCGTCGCTGGCTGCTGTATTGCAGTCTGCGGGGCACTCGCAGGTATCCCTACTACTTGTGGCATTAATCCTTGCTGCGTCTGCATTGTACTTGGGGCATTCCTGTATTCTGATAACATTCTGAGGCATAGTGGCCAAATTGATTACAGCCCCAACATTGTACATGCGTCCTTCTATTAGGTGATGGTCCTGATCCTTGCATCCCTCGACCTCTACCCCTTCCTCTAATCATGCCTCGTCCCCTTGGTTGGTACGGCCGGCTATATCCCGGTTGTACATAGTAAATGACCTGTGGAGGTGAGGCAGAGGGCGTTACCATGGTTCTTGTTTTTTGTTTCTATCCTGTTCCTTGCTTTCCAAATCCTTTAACTGCATAGTCATTAACTTAGAAGTTAATTTAGCATGTTCTTTCTGAGGGGTCTCTATCATTTTACGATGCACATTACTAAAATGCATCAATGTCTCTCTTATTTCTGGCCACGACTTTGAGGACAGGGCAATGACAGCGTCTAAATTCTACGCATATTATCAGGCAGTGTGGACATGAATAGGTGTAAAATACTGCTACATTATGGTCCACATCCGCATCTTGCCCTGTTTGAGCCTTATGCACATTTATACATTTTGTCAAATGTGCCGAAAAATCAGTTTTAGGGTCCCATTTATTTGCCCGTAATGGCTGAAAATCAATCGGGGTTGGATACATCACATGCAGCGCTGCAGAAAGAGCAGCCTTACTATTCCCTACATATACATCCCCATCCGATGTATGTGACGTCAGGCGCTGATATCCACACTGAACTGCCAGTTGAGATATACTAATACCTGACGCCGCACACAGGGCTTTAAAATCTCCAATAGTCAATTGAGTCCCTGCAGTTGCCTGTTCTATCCCATCTAACCACATACGAGCTCCTTTCACTATACTGGGAATTTTTGCAACTAAAGTTGTAACATCTACGGGGGTGTATGGCTTGTAATGGCGTACTCGATTGCCAGCTGCGTCTAAGCGCGTCATAACTGGCATGACCTGTTCACTGAAGCTGGAGGCCATTGCCCCACAGACTTCCTGCTTTTGTTCTTCTTCCAATCACGTTTTATTTTGTAGAACCAATGATCCCAGAATTCCAATCCCTCTTTTACAAATGTTCCATTCCCTATACCCGGGCAAGATTTGTTGACAGCCTTTAATAATTCCTGAATGTCCCTCATGTGTACTAGGACCATTTTCATCGCACGGCAAGGGGAGCCGTTTTACATTTAACAAGTGTCTAGTAGCCCCCCACACATTCCTCACCATATTTAGTACTATTCAGTTTCATAAGTCTGCAGCCACATGCGTGCCTCGAAAAATTGGCCTGGGGGCCCTGGGATTTAAAGATGTTGGCATAGTTTTTGTTCGCTTATGAGTTGGGGTTGACATGGTTATGGGAGGCTCGGAGTACATCCTGTGGTCGTCCCTCAATTTCAAATTGAGTTGCCAGGTATAGTGTTCTGATGTAATTAGGGTTTTAAATCAGGATAAGTACTGAATCTATATTAGACTTCCTTTTTCTTTATGTCTCACCCGTTTTTTCCTCCTTTTTCTGTTCCCCTAGTCCCCACATCACTGTCCTCATTATCCCCTCCCTTTTCACTTTCTGAATCACTGGGGGATCATCAAGAGCCGAATACCCAGCGCAAGGCACAGGGCGCTTTGGCTTTGATTCCTTCATTTTATCAGTCGCCCTTAGGGGGCACAACGTGTCCCTGCTAGATTCATACGACGGGGGATTATTTCTTTTATACATTTCTGCCTCTTGTTGTATCCTATCTACATCAGCATGAAAAAAGATCTGCTGCTACAGAAAATAAATTCCAAATTGTAAGATTGCTTCTCTAAACTTTTCTGCTTCTTTTTATTTTCTTGTATGTATCTCAGGAGAGATAATAATTTTGGACGATCAAACGATCCATACTGAGACCAGCTCAAAAAAGAATCTTTTGCAAGCATATTTGACCCATTTCTCATGTGTCTTCTTCAATCTGTTTTTTTTCTAACGGGAATAATTCTATGACATGCTGCAAAGGGGGCATTTTTTTTGAACTATCTAAATCTAAATACAAAGTATACAGGGGGCTTTTCTTTCTTATCTGCCCCTTTCCCTTCCATTTTATTCTGAACCTATTACAATTTCTCCGATATAACCACAACCTACAAAAATATACTAATGCACCTAAACAAAGAAAATATACAAAAAAGAAACTACAAAGCTAAACAAATATACCGGTAATAAGGCCACAGTGTAAGCTTACTCACGCGTCTTCTCGTTTTTTTTTAAGCAAGCCCAGGAGTCGTCACCTGTATGTCCACGTCAGTAGGTTGATCACTCCAAATCAGTGGTGCACGAAAAATTAGGCTAGACAACGCTTGCTCTCAAAATCCTGTAAAAAACTTTCATTAACAACAAACACTTATTTGTCATTCGTCTCGCTCTTCTTTCCATGCGCGGCATACGTCCTGCCGCGGTCGCCACTTTGAAGAAAAGGCTAGACGAATTTCATATTCAATATAAAAAGTTTATTCACTTCTTTAGTTTACAACTGTATAACCATCAATGGGGTATTCAGGAAGCATATCTGTACTCAAACAAGCAATGTACAGGCAAAGAAATCAGAATGCTAAACAAGCAATGTACAGGCAAAGGAGTCAGAATGCTTAATACACAAATTTCCCGTTGGTCTTATATAGCATTTTTCTTTGGCATCTGACTATACAACATCCCTGTGCAAGTCTCTGAATACCACAAAGCTGTTAATCATGTGCAGAACATGCTACATCTGTTTCCCCTTATTGCTCCCCCTTCTTGCCCACAGACTTTCTGGAGCCGTGCCTTTGGCTGATGTTTAATGTCCGTCACATTCTTTTCTCATGCCTCAGGAGGTTTAGTGTTGAAACAGCTTGTTGTAATCATGGGCCTTCCACTCCCCATCTTTCATGCTTTTATTCAACACTCCGATGCAGGCCTGACGGCCGAAACACGACGTTGTGCCGAGTCTTTTAAAACTCTTAATAAAATTCTTCATTAACGAACATCCTCCAGTTTCTGGCATCCTTGGTCGCTCTCCCCACTCTCTGCATTTCTCTGTTTTCACCGTGGGGGTGTGAGTTCTCCGCTTGCCGGCAGATCTCTCCCATATTTACCACACAGGTAGCACATGAGGTGGCGTTAATGCACTAATTTTAATATTAGCACATGGCCATTTACTTGCCCCATTTTTTTAAAAAAAGGCCTTTTCCCCAGTGCCCAGCATGCACCAAAACTAACGCAGCCCACTTTTTATTTACCGTGGCTTAGTAAAGGGTCCATAAGTGAAGGAGTAGTAAGAAACTAAGGAAGGAGAAGGAACAGACAAAGGAGTGTGCAGTGTGTACTGTAATTTGATGCTCAAGAAAGCATTCTTTCCTCTTCAGATATGATTTTCTTCCAGATTATATGTTTCAATAGTATAGCTATACACCTACCCCCCCCCCCCCCCCCCCCCCCCCCAAGTAGAGGTTGTTTACTAAAAGATTTCTCTAATTTTGTGTGTATGGGAAGTTTAGTGGCGAGACCTGTAGAGATGTATTTATTTGTTTTTTCCTCTCTCAATGGACCATAGCATCCGGGTCTGGTCACCACCTTCTGGGCTATTTTTGCTACCTTGACATTAGTAGATGTGATGGTTAGTGCACATGTTACCTTCATGGTATACTGGTAGATTTTCTTACACTTTTTTTTTTTCTTTTTGCATTGTGGTCCTGGGCCCAAGGTGGTGGGGTTGCTTAAGAACTGGTTTGAGTGTTAGACAACAGAAGACAGGAGTGAATGGCATTTTCTTTCCTGAGGAAAGAAAGAAGGAGAACTTAGTATACTGCCTCATGGATCTGTACTGGGACTATTCTGTTCAATATGCATGGAGGGGTTAAAGGAAAAATGTGCCTTTTCAAAAGTGAGTTGAATTCCCACTGCAGCTCCTTGCAACTCGGGCAAGTCACTTAACCATCCATTGCCCCTGGTATAAAATAAGTACCTGAATATATGTAACCACTTTGAATGTAGTTGCCAAAACCTCAGAAAGGCAGTATATCAAGTCCCAATTCCCTTATTCAAATACTTGATTTATAGGTTGAAGAAGTTTTGATGGCGTCTCTCCATGCTTGACAGCATTGCATTGGCTTCCTGTACGTAAAAGGGTTGTATTTAAATCAGCTTGTTTGTTGTTCCAGATAATCTACGGGCTCTCGTGGAACTGTTGCTTAATATTTTTAGAGATTTCATGTTTAGTCATCCCTCTCGATTGCAGACACTTATGTTTCTTTTTCCTCCCAGCCCTAGAGGTATTCATTTTTTAAAGAATTTTTAACTCTTTGTTTTCTTGTGTTGTAGTTTCTCTATGGAACTCTTTACCTTCTTCCTTGAGATTAGAAACTTCATATCTGACCTTTCAAAGGATATATAAACAAGACATTGACATACAGGATCAGACAAAAGGTCCATCTAGCCCTGTGTCCTACTTCTAAACAGTGGCCAAACCAGGTCACCAAATTGTTGCATAGGGGCCCATAATTAGAAATTGACACTTTTGGGAAAGGACTTATGTGACTAAATACAGTGTAATTGAGTAAATAAACAAAACTTTATGACAGGCCTTCAAGTGGCACAGCAGTGATACATGTATTAAGGATTTCACTCAGCAGGTAGGAAGAGTGGCCATATTTTCCATGTCTGAAGGGACTGACTCAGTCTCGCCTTCTAACTGGAATTAATGATCCACCTATAAGTTGCAGGCCAGGGCATTTGCACCTGGATTTCAATGTTTAGTTTCCACTTGCCAATCTTGCTGTATATCCCTGTGTTGTTGCTTTATTATGTTCAATTGATTTTATTGAAAGATTCAAAACAACAGGTATATCTGTATTTCTCAAAATACAGAATTTTCTCACAAAAATGCACACAAGAACAGAATATCACTTAGTCCAAACCAACATCATCATCAACTTTTTATCCCAACCCCCTCCCACAAATCCATAGTTATAACAAGGCTCTCTACCTACATTGTTGTTTTATTAAAAATAAAACAGTCCTCAGTTTACACCGTTACCATTCTGCCATTGGAATTCTTCAGGTTTGTCCCACAAATTTTGGTTCAGCACAGCAATGTGACAGAGGAGCTGAGCAAATAAAGCCCTTCAGTTTGTTGTCCGAAGCCAGTGCTGCTGTTCGTCACTGCTTTCAAAACTAAATCGTAATGCACGTGTTATATCTCAAAACGCTACCCAGTGCAGGGAATAATCTACTTTCAGTCCTCATTTCAAGAGAAGGCCCCTTTTTGGCTAATGCTGTCTTCTGATTCCCTAAGGTCTGTACAGTTTGAGTTTGCCCTAATAATATACACAAAGCAGATCAGTGATCAGTCCAAACCACTCTTCTTGTAGAAACTCAATAAAATGCCCGACACAGGCCGTGTTTCGCGTCAGAGGGCTATACTGTAATCTTCATCACGAAAAAAACTAGGTATTGTGCTTAACTTCCACAATACATAAGAAAGCAACAGAATATTAGGTTATTATTAGGAAAGGGATGGAAAACAAAAATGAGGATATTATAATGCCACTGTATCGGTCTATGGGGCGACTGCACCTAGAGTATTGTGTTCAATTCTGGTCGCCGCACCTCAAAAAAGATATAGTGGAATTAGAAAAGGTGCAGAGAAGGGCGACAAAGATGATTAAGGGGATGGGACGACTTTCCTATGAGGAAAGGCTAAAGCGGTTGGGGTTCTTCAGCTTGGAGAAAAGGCAGCTGAGGGGTGATATGATATAAAATAATGAGTGAGTGGAAAAGATAGATATGGAGCGTCTGTTTACGCTTTCCAAAAATACTAGGACAAGGGGGCATGCGATGAAGCTGGAGTGCAGTAAGTTTCAAACAAATAACAGAAAATTTTTCTTTACTCAGCGCGTAATTCGACTCTGGAATTCGTTGCCGGAGAATGTGGTTAAGGCGGTTAGCTTAGCAGAGTTTAAGAAAGGTTTGGACGGCTTCCTGAAGGAAAATGGCATAGAATGTTATTAAACGGACGTAGGGAACAATCCACTATTCCTGGGACAACCAGTACAAAATGCTTTGCTCCGTGGATCTTGTCGGGTGATTGTGACCTGGATGGGCCACTGTCGGAGACAGGGTGCTGGACTAGATGGACCTTTGGTCTGTCCAGTGTGGCGATGCTTATGTCTTCATTGGAAAATCAATTGAGTACAGTACCAAGGCAGATAAAAAACCAGCACAATCTCTACTTAAAAGTGAAAGGAGCTTTCCAAACAAATAGCAGCGTGTATTAGTGATGAAGATTCTAGCCCCTGATGCAGCCCTCTGGGCAAAACCCAGCCTGTGTCGGGCATTTTATTTGATTGAGTTTCTACAATAAAGAGTGGTTTGGACTGATCACTGATCTGCTTTGGTTATTTCCACATCGGAGTTTGCTGATCCTTTGCCTTGTTGTTTCCTGGGACCTAATAATATACACTGCACTGTGACCTAGCTCTAAATGTCACTGACTCTTAAAACTGCTCTAAACTCTCCAACACTACCTCTGTGTCTCAAAGCAGGAGCTAAACCCACAGCTATAACCAGGCATTTCGAACTCAAGGCAGGCAAGCATATTTGCAGCTCTCCCTCTCCCCCTGAGCTCTTTTTCTCTTCTTCCCTCCCCTACTTTGATCCCGATCCTCTTTCCCTCACTTTCCTCCCCCTGTCCCCAACCTTCCTAGCTGTCTTCGGTTTGTCCATCCTTGTATTTCTTTATGCAGCCAAGGACTAGCCCTCTTGTCTAAGCCTGGTATAAAGAAAACACTCCTGCAGCTGAAATTCAGCATTAAAATGTGTTATGATTGTCTTGTAGAACAGCTGCAAAAAATATTTACATTATTTATAAAATAAATTTCTCTATACACTTGTAATAACATATACCAACATAAATAGGTATTTATAAAATAAAATCTTTATTTCTATATACACTTGGAATATACAGCACAACAGCAGGCGTTTGCTCTGATCTGTCTTCCCTGCTTGGATCCAGATTCAGGCACCTTGCTGAGCTCTGTCTACCAAGATTGCTGGAGTTGGTTCAGTAAAGTCAGCAGGAGACTGTCGAGCACAGCTAGACCCTTCCAGGAGCACCGCAGGCCGCTGAGAAGAAAAACATTATCAGGGCTTATTCCCAAGGGCTTAACATTCCGCTAATGTTCCGCCTTGCCCCTCCGTGCCTTCTGCCTCAGCCAGTTACCTGTCATCGAGCAGCAGGAAGCCCTGTTCCTCTAAAGCTCTCACTTGCTGTGAAGTGCCAAACACAGTCTGCAGAGTCAGGCTAGGCATAAACTGCCGCCAATGCTGGAAAGAAAGAGGGAGAGAATAAAAGGAATTGTAAAGACTCATGTACTGTGGCACCAGTTAAGAACCCAAAATATCGACCGCTTGCTTCCGTCCCCGGATTTGTGGGAACCTGACTGGCCCTGGAATCTGCCAGTCTAGTTCTGCACTGATAATTCTTGGCTGGCAGGACAGGTTTAAGTCTCTGGTGGGCCCTGCCAGTATGTTTAACTCCCTGTTGTAATAAAGATACTTTTTAAAACTCCTACAAATGTGGCCCTGTGTGGTCTGGCTACAGAGGAAGAAGCAACAAGAAAACACAAGCAAAAAAGGACCTTCAGGCGTGGAACCATCAAGAGTCCTTTGTACATAAGACCCGACATAGGCCATGTTTCAGCATTCATGCGCCTGCGTCAGGGGGTCAAATGGAGATCAATGCTCTTAGATAAAACTATAAAATGAAAAAGCCCAGAAATGCCAAGAGATCAGCCCGCAAATTCCTCAATCGGAACTTCCCCAGTTGTAAAGGACTTAAATATAAGCAGGCATACGCCACTTACCTTCTCCTACAGAAGTACCGTGTTTCCCCAAAAATAAGACACTGTCTATATTAATTTTTTGCCCCAAAAATGCACTAGGTCTTATTTCAGGGGCTGTCTTATTTTTCGGGAAAACATCGGGGTTGGCCCGCCCGCCCTCCGTCGCTCTCGGAACTAACCTTAAACGCCTCCTTTCACCTTCGCAGCAAGCAGCTGCACGGCAGGCCACTCCTTCCTTCTGTGTCCCGCCCTCGCCTGATGTAATGTCCGCGAGGGCGGGGCATGGAAGGAAGGAGAGGTCTGCCCTGCTGCTGCTTGCTGCGAAGGTGAAAGGAGGCGTTTAAGGTAGTTCCGGGAGCGACGGAGGGTGGGTGGGGGGCGGCCCGGGGGCGGCCTTGTCCGGCTCTCGGCGGCCCTGCTTTCAAACAAAAATTTGCTAGGTCTTACTTTCGGGGGAGGCCTTATATCTACCAATTCAGGAAACCTCTACTAGGTCTTATTTTCGGGGGATGTCTTCCTTTCGGGGAAACAGGGTACACAGATATGGAATGGGTTACCCCCAGCCCTAAAAACTATGGATAATCTAAGCAACTTTTGCAATCTCTGAAGACACATCTCTTTAATAGAGCCTACAAAAGACCCCTTAAAGACACAAATCACCTCCTAAACTATCCTATTCTAACACCATCTTCTCTAACTCCTCATCCATCTTCTGCTTACTTTTGATTTTATCCAATATCCTGTCATGATTCTGTCATAACAACACTCTGTAAGCCACATTGAGCCTGCAAATAGGTGGAAAATGTGGGGTACAAATGTAACAATAATAATAATAATTAAAAAAAGAAGATAAAGCCACGACTCAAACGAGCGCATCTTCAGTAACGAAACCAAAGACATGTCCGTTTGAGTCACAGCTTTATCTTCTTTTTTTTTATAGCACACTAAGCTTTTCCATTTATACTTTTTTCTAAGAGCGTTGATCTCCATTTGATCCCTGACGCATGAGCACCGAAACACAGCCCGTGCCAGGTCTTATGAACAAAGGACTCTTGATGGTTCCACTCCTGAAGGTCCTTTTTTGCTTTTGTTTTCTTGTTACACCAGGGGCGAAGCCAGACTTCAGAGGAAGGGGGGCAAATTTTAGCCTCCCCCCAGAGCACCAACCCTTTCGACCCCCTCTTCCAGCCACCGCCGACCCTCCCCCTCCGTCAGGTACCTTTGCTGGCGGGAGTCCTCAACCCCCGCTAGCCGAAGTTCTCTGGCGCGGCCGCATTGCTGATCTGCAAGGGCAGGCTTCTGTTTCTGTGAGTCCGATGTCCTGCACGCACAACGTTGCAGATCAGCAATGCGGCCGCGCCAGAGAAGAGGACTTCGGCTGGCGGGGATTGGGGAGCCCATGCCCCCGTGGCCCCACGTAGCTATGCCCCTGTGTTACACTTGTCTGCATTCTTGGTACCCTCTCTTTTTTTGCTACCTGCTGAGGACCCAGCAGCAGATAAGACATGCTGCTGACCTACTGCTCTTGTCGACTGAAGAACAATACACAAAGGGTGTGGAGAACAAACAGAGCTCTGTGGGCAGCGGTGGCTGTGGTGCCTCTACCCCTCCCCCCTCAGCTCTTCATTTTGCCTGTGGCTGACTTATATTGGCAAAATTATGGTTCAGGAGCCACTGAATTAGCACATCTGAGAGTTTCCCTCCTAAACATTTGGGCCCTAGGGACATGCCTACTTTGCCTATGGCTTCATCCTACCCTGGAACTCTTTGCCAGAGGATGTGGTAACAGCGGTTAGCGTACCTGGGTTTAAAAAAGGTTTGGACAAGTTCCTGGTGAAAAAGTCCATAGTCTGGTATTGAGACAGACATGGGGAAGCCACTGCTTGCCCTGGGATTGGTAGCATGGAATGTTGCTACTCTTTGGGATTCTACATGGAATGTTGCTACTATTTGGGTTTCTATCAGGTACTTTGTGACCTGGCTTGGCCACTGCATGGAAAACAGGATACTGGGCTAGATGGAACATTGGTCTGACACAGTATGGAGTCTTATGTTTGCCGGTTTTCCGAGGGCCAGTCTTTTCCTCTCAAGCTTGAGCTAGAATCAAACCCATGTCTTCAAACAATAAAGGTTCATAAACCTCTTGTACCATCACCTCACAATACTGTGAGTTTTACAACACACACTGGATAGCCCCAAGTTGCTGCTCTCCTCTCCTCATTTCTTGATAAGCAGTTTCCCCTGTTCCCCTGTAGTGAAAGCGGTGTGATGTGTGAGCTAACTGGAAGGAGGGGATCCAGACTTTGGATCTCTGCTGCCCGCAGCTGCTCCTCAGATGACAGACGGTGTGAGCTCTCACCTCATGTGTAATTCCAACATCCATACGCAGTCCCATGACCAGAACTTCCTCCAATCTGCAGTCAAAACAAGTCAATGAATTGCAGGACCACTGCAAGAGAATTGGGCATCCTAGATGAACCTTCAGCCTTATTCTCATCCCCCCTCCCCCCCTGAAATTAATCTTCAGGACTCTGCCCACAATTTTGCTAATTTAATTCTACAAGCTTGATGATCCTACAACCATCCAGTTCCTAGAGTTTGTCTGGACGTTAGAACTTATTATTGTTTTCTTTGACAGCAGCTGTTGCCCTAGGTGACCACCTAATGGTTAAGCCAGCTCTGATGAACTGATGTTAATGCCTTAAAGAGAGAGTATCTGATATGCAGAATAAAGTGGGTCAGGAGGCCTCAATAGGCAGCTCTAGTGATACACACTGTAGTGGCCTATCAGAGCAGTGGTTCTCAACCTAGTCCTCACGACACACCCAGCCCGTCAGGTTTTCAGGATATCCACAATGAATATGCATGACGCAGATTTGCATACAATGGAGGTACTACATGCAAATTTATCTCATGCATAGTCACCATTGATATCCTGAAAATCTGACTAGCCCAGTATGTCAGTGGCCCCTGAGTTAGAGCAAAGGTCTGGGAAAACCCACCTGTTTAGCCTTGCACTTTCAGCATATACTTCAGGCTCAGGACACATCAGCATTGCACAGGCTTAATTTTTACTCCGTGAATTAATGCTTACGTGTCTTGTCCTGTCCTCTGAATCTGATTTATACCATTGCAGGGGTGTCCAAGCTTAGTCCTTGAATTTGTAAACCAGTTTGATGTACCAAACAAAATGTCGGTATAGAAAATACCTAATAAACCATAGAACAGAGCCTAAATCCTACCCCCCCCCCCCCCCCCACATTGACACTCCCTGTGACTTCAGACACGTCATTTTATCTTGTGTTGCCTCAAGGATTGTAAGCTCTTTGGGACAGGCACTTATTGCACCTGAATTACCAGCAATGTTATAAACCAGAAGTGGGCAACCACGGTCCTCGAGGGCCACAACCCAGTCAGGGTGTCAAGATTTTCACAATGAATAAGCATGGGATTGATATGCATACAATGAAAGTAGTACATGTAAATCAATCACATGCATACTCATTGTGGAAATCTTGAAACCCCAACTGGGTTCTGGCCCCTCGAGGACCATGCTTGTCCATCCCTGTTAGAAGCCACCCTGAGCATTATTGGAATTGTAATTAGTAGTCACTAGTCTCACCAGGGAAAGCAAAGAAATTAACAGACTTACACATCCAGTTCGCTTTGATCTGTCCTTTTCCTGGTGCCATGTCCCACAGACATTACTTCCCTCATCCACGGGTCCGGTTCCAGTGTCTGGATCCTGGCTTCCCGAAGGTTCTTACCATCCTTCCGTGGCACAAAGCGGCCATGTGCCCCTGAAAGACAAGACATTTTTATCCCTGAGAAGGGGGAGTGGAGGCAGGACCTGGGACAGTCTCACACGGGGCCTTTCCAAAGCCATTTGACATTACAGACAGGCAGGATAATGCAAGCTTCAGTATTCCCAAGGGTAGGTTTCTTTACAGCAGTGCTTTGTCAGTGCTAGCTGAACTCTCGCAGTGTGCGCTTCCACTATGCAGTGACATCGGCAGCTACGCCTTCCTAATAGCAGTGGGCGTGGCAGCTGCGGCAGTGCAGTGCTCTGTGAATGCCAGCAGTTGGCAGTTCCAGTGCTGTCCATCAATGTGAACTTCCCTATAGCAGTGCTCAGCAGCCTACAGTGCAGCCCTGCTAGCTGGAATAAATCAAAGATGCTGAATTGTTGCCTATGTGATAGACCCCCAAGGGCTAGTAAATGGGAACTCACCAGGGCCAACTCCAATATACTGGCGCCCTTGCCAGTAGGATTGGTTATGAATGCTAAGCGCCCCCTGCAGGACAAGAAAAAAAGACAAAAGCAAGAATCTGTAAATATCCTCAGCACCTGAAAAAGTGGGATAAATTCATTGCGATTGAGAAGTCTTGAGTTAAAAAAAATAAAAGTGAGCCTAAAACATGGAATACTATACAATGTATGGACAAATTTCAGCACCAGGAAATGACCTCCAGTATCTAATCTAATGACATTAATGGGGCTGTTCTCATGAGCAAGACATTGGATTCCCTTCTTCAGTCTTGGGTTTTCAAACATGTTTTAATTCTCTAGCATCTTCCTGCTCATTCACTCTTAATCCTAGCCTCTCCCTTAGTGTTGTGTCATAAACAGTATCACATCGTACCTTATGCTATATCTTGTTGGGCAGACTGGATGGACCGTATGGCTCTTGGGTCTTTATCTGCCATCATCTACTACGTTTCTTTGGGGGTTCATTTTCAAAGCACATAGACTTACAAAGTGCCACAGGTTACTGGGACTGTCTTTCTTTTATGTTTGTGCAGCGCTGCGTACGCCTTGTAGCGCTATAAAAATGCTAAATAGGAGCTGTGAGATCCAAGATGGCGACGGATTGAGTAGCGCTAACGGACGAGCTCAGAACCGGCCCTAACGAACGCCGCTGTTAGCACCTTACCCGTCGGAAGATGGGCAAGCGGAGAGGCAAGGTTCGGGAGGTTCCCTCCGTCCCGAGTGGAACGCCTCAGCTACAGCAGACAACGATGGACCGTTTCGCGGTGTTGCCCGGTCCCGAGATGGTCTCTACTCCAACTGCGGGAGCCTGCCTTGTGGAGCAGGACAACAGCGTAGACGGGGCTTCCCTTAGCCCTGTTGAGCGTGCGGCGCCCCCACAACCCGGAAGGGAGAATCTTCAGGCAAGCCCTGCCGCTATGGAGAGAGACCAGGCTGTGCAGGGAGGGAGTTTGCAGGAGAAGAGAGCTGGAGCTGGAAACTTGGAAGAGCCAGAACTAACAACTACTCCTGCTGTTTCATTAAGGACAGTGAGTATACTGGAATAGGTTTCAAAAGCCCCTCTACCGGATCGTATAATGGGAGAGGTAGTGAAACCAGCCGTAGTGACATTGGAGTCACTTTGGGACTTGACTTCCAAGACCCAATCTGCATTACAAACTGCAATTCTAAAAAACATGGGGACAATAAAAGTTCTATCAGAGACTGCGCTAATTCATCTAAAGATGCCTCTGAAGTTAAAAGACTGTCTGAAAAAGTTGGAAAGATTGAACTTGTGGAGCAAACTTTAATAAAAGACAAGAATTTTACCTTAAGATGCCTGGAATATTTAGAAAATCAATCTAAGAGACTAACTTTGCGTTTTATAAATTTTCCTAGGTGACTTCCGGTGGAGCCAGGCGGCAAAATGGCAGCGTTGCCGTGAGCTCCGTCGCGCCACAAATGAAGCCCCGAATTTGACGGACCAGATCCGCCCCAGCGACCCACCACATGCTGGCAGAAGACTAGGGCATCAGTAACGCATGAGGGGCAGAGCCCGGAGATCGAAAGCGGCAGCGAGAAACTTGGAAAACACAAAAGAACGGCGCGCCCCACAGCGCAAAATGGCGGACTAAGGCGGGAATCTGAAGCGGCGGCGGCAGCGGCAACGGGCAGTCCGGAGATCCGCTTAACAGATCCAGGAGAGGTGAAGTAGAGCGAGGAGGAATCGAACTCGGGGGTGCACGATAAGGGAGAAGAAGAACAAATTAAAAGATCGCCACAAATCACTCAGAGCTGGAAGGAGGAGACTCCAGGAGTAGCAACAAACAGCTACCATGCAGTTACTGCAATAAGACACAGTAAGGCCGCGATTTCCTGAGCTAAAAGGCTGTTAAAGTGAAAGGCACCTCAAAGAGAGCGGGATTTTCAGAGTGTCAGCACAGTGGAGAGTGGCGCAGGTAACAAACGCCCAGAGAGCAGTGGAAGACCCCTTCTGGTATTTAGGGTCTGCTGAAGCTTTGGCCTCCCAGGACAAGAACTGATTTCAGAGAAGCCATACATATAATACGAACTGTACCAAGAATTTATGTGGGCTGAGGCTTTCTAGATATATTGATTAGTATTTACAAGTGCACCCGCAGCCCGGGCGAGAGGTGGGGGAGGACGTCTCCAGTTTTTGCATGGAGCAATATCTGAAGCCTGTGCCCTCTGGAACCACGCGCAGGGGAACGAAGTTTGATAAGGAAAAAACATCTCCACCTAAATCCAGTCACAAAATGGCGGATCAGAAACAAACAGGTGCAGGAGAATTCACAGAGAAGCAACTCGCCCAGATTACTGCGGCGGTGAGCGCGGCCCTCAACCCAAGATTTGATCTACTGGCAGGGCAGATGAAAAACATGGAGTCTTCAATGGCAGACACAGAGAAGAGAGTGGATGAGGCTGAAAACCGGATCTCGGCAGTAGAGGACTCAGGATCACAGCGTTTACAGGAAATAACGCGTTTGCAGGAGCAGCTTAAGTTGCATCAGGACAAATTAGAAGATATGGAAAACCGGGCACGCAGGTGCAACCTGAAACTTGTTGGACTGCCAGAGAAAATTCCAGAGAAGTCACTGGGGCCTCTGCTAGAAAAGTGGCTGAAAAAAGAACTGGCTTTATCTGATAGTTACGGAGAACTGTGTATAGAGAGAGCACACAGGCTTGGACGCTGGCAGCATGGCATGCAGCGCCCCAGAGTTGTCATCATTAAAGTGCATAATTATTTGCACAAAGAAGAGATCATCCGAGGCTTCAGAATAAAGCGAGATTCCCTTACATATGAGGGGTCCTCGATAAAAATTTTTCAAGACTACTCGGCAGGAGTTCAAGAACAGAGGAGGCGATTTCACCCAATATGTGCAGCGTTAGCCAATAAAAATAAGAGATTTATGTTAATATATCCAGCCACTTTGAAGATACAGCATGGGAACCAGTGGCATTCCTTTCAGAAGGTCCAGGATGCGCAGCAGTTTGTGGATGCGGAATTGAAAGAACCAGATCCCTGAGAATAATTGTGGTCCAGAGGAACAAGTGCCATAGCAGTGAACCTCCTTGAGAGGAGGTTTAAGGACTGGTAAATGCAAATGTTGTAGCAATGTCTAAGATTTAATGTTACTGTTCAGGTTAAAAGTTGCACTGTTTGAGACATTTTGGGTTAAAATGTTAGAATGATTCAATGCCGCATAAGATGTAAGTGCGATCCAGAGGTCAGAATCTACCGTGCTTAATTCACCTTTAGCGACGGTCGATGCTAGAGAGGAAGTGATAATATACTTACTGTGGCGGCTGGGAAAGGGCGTTCCAGCAGGTTCAAGACGCGCAGCAGTTTGTAGATGTTGAATTTAAATGAACCAGAACCTTGAAAGTAAAGGTGGACATGAGGGACAAGAGCCATAGCAGTGAACCCCTGCGTTCGGGGCCCCAGGACTGGTAATATATAAATGTAAATGTAATGGTAATGGTTGAGATCTGCAGGCTCGTGTTTGAAGCACTTGGTATCCTATAGTTTGGTGGAATCCAATGGGGCCGGGATTATCGGAGCGACTTGGGGATGCACCTTTTCATGTTGCTATTATGGTTAAAGTTGCATTGTTGAAAACATTGTGGGTTAAAATGTTAAATTGATTCATTGTCACATATGATTTAAGTGTGATCCTGGCACCAAACTCTAGTGCACACAACAGAATAAATGCAAGAAAAGAGGAGAACTGGAATAAAACACGGGGGGGTATGGTCACGTCAGGGGCTTCATGATGGCAATAGAAGTCAATAAGGGTTAATACATGGCAGGAGGGATAGGGGGAGGGAGGGGGAATAAGGGGAGACAACAAATGGGATGCAGCACACAGAGACACCATAGAGAGCAAATGGAGGAGGAACGCAAATGTTTATTAGTAAGGAAAGCACTAGGTGACAAAGACACAAAAAGGAATCCATTTACTTTATATTTAATGAAGGCTGACGCAGAAGGGGAAATGATAATTTATTTAATGAGGCGGCTGGGGAAGGGCTGGGACCCAGTAGCCGAAAGATATAAAACGAAAAAGAGAAGATGCTATATTGTTATCTATACCACACTGTAAGTTAATATCATGGAATGTAGGGGGCATCACATCCCCATGTAAGAGGAAAAAGATTTTAAAACACTTAAAACATTTAAATGCTGATGTTGTATGTATGCAGGAAACTAGGCTGTCCGATTTGGAACATGACAAACTTCAACAAAGCTGGGTTGGGCAGGTGCTCTATGCCTCAGGGGAAGGGAGAAAAGGTGGGGTAGCGATATGTTTCCATAAACATTTAGCCTATTCAGTTAAAAAAGAATTACAGGATTCTGCAGGATGATATCTCTTGGTCAAATTATGGTTACAGGGGAGAGAATTATATATACTAAATGTAAATGCTCCTACACCACCGGAGAAATCATTCTTCCCTAACTTGTTGAAGCAAATGACACCATATCAGGGTAAAGATTTGATTGTAATGGGAGATATGAATTGCCTGATGGACCCTAAGTTAGATTGTACAGGGGTAAGAGGACATACACAAGCAGGTCACAAAGAAGGGAAAATATTGAAGGAATTTGGGTACTCTCTCTCTGTGATAGACGCCTGGAGGAACTTACACCCAGAAACCAAAGAGTACTCGCATAGATCGAGAGCTCACGGTACGTGGGGAAGGATAGACTATATATTCATGTCCGAATCACTGTTTTCTCAGGTCATCAATTCCAAAATGGAAGAGATATTAATTTCTGACCATAGTCCCGTATGGGTTGAATTAAATGACCCCAGCAGATCGGTGGCAGCTAAACGTTGGAGATTCCCGAGTTATTTAGCCAATGACAAATCATTTCAAAAATTTTTAAAGGCCCGATGGGAGGAGTTCGCTCATTTCAATAAAGCACACCAATCCAATCCACAACTGTTTTGGTGCACAGGAAAGGCGGTTTTGCGAGGAGATCTGATCGCATATGTTGCGGCTAGAAGGAAGAGGTCTGCGCGTAGTTTAATCAGTTTAAACAAACAGCTGGTGAGGGCAAGATGCCGATATTTGGCACAATCAACAGAAGTTAATAAAGATAGATACTTAGCAATACAAGCTTCCATCAACTCATTATTACATGAGAATTTACTTAGAAATCAGACCTTTCAGAAATATAAGTTCAACAGATTTGGCAATAGGGCAGGGGGACTCTTAGCAAGGATGGTTAGGGGGAGGGGCGGTAATCGGACGATCCCAGTAATTCGGGATAATAAGGGACGTATCACTAACAAATTAGCAGATATTCAGAAAACCTTGCAAGAACACTTTATGCACTTATATAAGAGAGAGCAATTGGGGGGGAGGGGTGCCATAGGGGAATTTTTGCAGAGGTCCGGAATGCCACAACTTGAAGAAGAAGAGATAGCTATGCTAGATTCCCCGATACAGCTGAAGGAGCTGCAAACCGCGATTAAGGGCTTAAAGTCCTATTCGGCACCTGGGGTAGATGGATACTCGGGAGAGTTCTATAAAATTCTGCAACTCTCCTTGTTGGGGCCTCTATATGCATACCACCAGGCGGTTGTCGCAGATGGGAAGTTCCCATTGCATGAGAATACCGCGAGTATATCTTTACTATTAAAGCCTGGGAAAGCAGCAGAGGAACCGGAGTCATACAGACCTATCTCATTAATTAATGTAGACATCAAATTGCTGGCAAAGATTCTGGCTGAACGTCTTAAAATGTACCTTCCCAGGATCATTGGGCCAGCACAGGTTGGGTTCATACCAGGGAGACAGTCAGTATTGCATGTGAGGAAAGCATTATTGTCCATGGCCCAATGCAGACATCAGAAAATCCCTGGGTTAATGGTCAGCTTAGATGCCGCTAAGGCATTTGATAGGGTTAGTTGGGACTTTCTGTTTGAATTACTAGAATGGATGAAATTGCCTAATGGGATGCTGCGAGCAATACAGGCCCTTTACAACGATATGAATGCACAGGTTGTGGTCAATGGTGGGTCAACGGCAAGGTTTTCTGTAGAAAGAGGAACACGTCAGGGTTGTCCCCTCTCCCCATTGCTATTTGATTTGACTCTGGAACCCCTGATTAGGATGTTAAATTCGGATATTGGGATAGGTGGAGTACACTTGGGAGAGCATGAGGTGAAGGTCCTAGCTTATGCGGATGATATCCTTATGTTGCTTACTGATCCCCAGCGCTCATTACAAACTGCACTGGAGGTGATTCAGGAATATGGCAATCTATCAGGATTCTCCCTGAATTATGATAAATCGGGAGCAATGGCCCTTGATGCAACGGTTAAAGTAAAATGGCAGGGAGAGTTCCCTATCACATGGGTAGGCCCTAAATTAAAGTATCTGGGGGTGATGATTTCTAATAACTATACCTCGTTATATAAGGATAATGTAAACCCCCTCATGGAAATGACTAAAAGCAAATTGACCATGTGGCAGGAATTACCACTAACAATTTGGGGAAGGGTTGCGCTTTTTAATATGATGGTAGCTCCCAGATGGCTCTATGTATTCCAACAACTGCCCCTCTTCCTAAAATCTAGGGACGACAAATTACTCATTAAAATAATACAGGGGTACTTGTGGCAAGGGAAAAAACCAAGATTAACATATGAGCAACTTACAACACCAAGGGACGCGGGAGGTATGGGCCTTTTGAATATTAAGTTCCTGACGGTTGCCTGTTCGATGAGACATATAAACGACTGGTACCGAGGGACTTCGGATTTCTCAGTAACACCTGTGGAGACCACCAGGATCCCAGGGATGCATTTTAGTACATTACTGCATACCGGGATTGCTTTGCCTCTGGACGCTTTTAAGATACATCCGTTGCTACGAGCGCTCAGGGAGACCTGGAGATGGACTTGTAGAAGGCGCCACTTCTCGGCCCGAGTATCACCTTGGTTGTCGATCCGTAACAACCCGGCCTTTTTACCTGGGCAGGGAGGAGGAATATTTTACAAATGGGGAAAACAGGGAATGGTGTACTTAGCGCATATTGTGACAGAAGAAGGGAAAATATATTCCTATCCTGAGCTCCAACAAAAGTATAAGATCTCGGGGAATAACCACTTTGCATATTATCAATTAAGACATTACTGGGCCTCTCTAGATTGGAAAGATTTAACGGAGGATGTGGTGGAAGTCTTAGCGGAAGATTTCACCCTTAGAGCTCAGCTTGCTGTCCCTTTGAAGTTCCATCATCAGCAGCTCAAGGATTCAACGGCCGAGCTAGATTACAAGAGGTTGGCGCGAGGGTGGTCACAGGATTTAGACTGTACAATTTCCCCTGAGACCTGTAAAACGTACCTAAACTCCTTATACAGACAAAGGCTGTCAATTCCGCAGAGAGAGAGGTTATACAAGTGGCTCCTTAGAACTCATATATCTCCGAGTAGAGCATTTAAAGCTGGATTTGCAGAAAATGGGAACTGTCCGAAATGTAATTCTGAAATGGCTACATTAGGACATATGTTTTGGGGTTGTAAGTATGTACAAAAATTTTGGCAACGGGTAGGGCAAGAGATAGATCGGATTTGGAGTTGCACATTCATTCAAGATCCACAAATATTATTCAACAACTTTAGGTACACAACAATACCTCCGGAGGGGCTCAAGGCGTTCTTATGCATTGGAATGTACTATTGCATTAACACAATTTTGCAATTTTGGAGGGGGATGGAGGAGCCTCCCCTGCAAGTGTGGCGGGGCCAAATGCTTAAACAAATGCGAGTTGACCGATGCGGAATACGAGAGATAGATAGTCTACCGGGCCAGAGGTTCAGGGCGCAGTGGGAACCATTGTGGGAGACCCTAACACCTCGAGGGAGAAGTTATTTATTAAACTTCTGAAATCGCTAGTATCTTAGGCTATACACATGATCTTGGGGAAGAGTGGTTTGACTAAGGGATTAATATGACACCCTACTCAATGAGGCTGAAGATAAATATTCCACCTTTTAAACAAGTCACCAGATTGATAATGAGGGATTTCGATAGACACGTATGACTGAGAAACCATCACATTCTTGAAGTGATAAGGGGACATAATTGGATGCACACACATTAGCTTGAGAGAGATAACGGCCCAGGTGGTGTCGCTTAAACTTGCTCCTTTTTGATATAAGTTAGATGAATAAGAAAGGTGTCAGACTCTGTGTAAAGTAAAGGGAAGGGAAAGGGTGGGATGGGTGAAGAAGTAGGGATGGGGGGACTCTACAACACTAGCTTTACCTGTGGAAAAAACAGGAAAGATTCCAACGAATCTATAAGAACACAAGATTCGGTTGGGAGATACAAGGGAAGGCGGGGAGGGGACAAGGGAGGAAATGTTAAACAAAAAGTTGATGATGAATGCTGTTATGTTATTATGCGAATGGAAGTCCTGGGGTGACACTGTGTGTATCCTGGGCTATTGTTGTGACAATATATGTTTATCATCAATAAAAAATGTTTTCCCATAAATTTTCCTAGGTCACCATTGATAAGTCCGACGCAAATGGTTAAAAAATATCTGATGGGGATGCCTGAAAACTCATTGCCCCCAATAACTAGAACTTTTTATTTACAGACTGACGTTAAAACATCAGTAAATTTACCAGAACAAGGAGCAATGGGTCTTACGGCATTCCTGGAGTCGTCTCTCGAAGTGGTAACACAAAGAATTACTTTGCTTGTAACCTTTGCGTTGGAAATGGACAGAGACGCAGTTCTTAGACTTTCCTTTAGACATTTGGATTCTTTATTTTTGGGATCAAAAATGAGAGTTTTCCCGGATTTATCCAGGGAAACTCAAAAGAGACGCAAGATGTTTTTGTTGTTGCGCCCGAGAGCTTTGGCAATCGGGGCAAATTTTCTTTTGAGATACCCTTGTGTATGTAGATTAATCTTGCAGTCTAAGCAATATCAATTCTTTGACCCAAATCAATTGGAAGATTTTCTAAAAAGCAGGGAAGAGGTCAATGTACAAGTCTAGTCACGAGTGGAGGAGTGGCCTAGTGGTTAGGGTGGTGGACTTTGGTCCTGGGGAACTGAGGAACTGAGTTCGATTCCCGGCACAGGCAGCTCCTTGTGACTCTGGGCAAGTCACTTAACCCTCCATTGCCCCATGTAAGCCGCATTGAGCCTGCCATGAGTGGGAAAGCGCAGGGTACAAATGTAACAAAACTAAAATAGATACTATTGGAGATTCTACATGGAATGTTGCTATTCCACTAGCAACATTCCATGTAGAAGGCTGCGCAGGCTTGTTTCTGTGAGTCTGACGTCCTGTGCAGGACGTCAGACTCACAGAAGCAGAAGCCTGCGCAGCCACATTGGTGATCTGCAAGGGCCGACTTCTACATGGAATGTTGCTAGTGGAATAGCAACATTCCATGTAGAATCTCAAATAGTAGCAACAGTGGAGAAGTGGCCTAGTGGTTAGGGTGGTGGACTTTGATCCTGAGGAACTGAGTTCGATTCCTGGCACAGGCAGCTCCTTGTGACTCTGGGCAAGTCACTTAACCCTCCATTGCCCCATGTAAGCCGCATTGAGCCTGCCATGAGTGGGAAAGCGCGGGGTACAAATGTAACAAAATAAAATGCAACGCTGTATGCAGGCATTGAGTAACCCACTTGGGAAAGCAGCTACTTGTTTGATTTAACTTTAGGTGAAACTGCTTATTTAAGCAGGGATTTTTTTTTTCTATTTCTTTCTTGGATCGATTTCACATTATTGTGGTCGTTAGTAAGAGAATTATTTCCTGTAGAAAAAATGTTCTTGTATTGAATGGAATTTAATTCAATTAGTGTAATATCACTCATAAATGTTATGTTTGGTAAAAACTTAAAGATTTTTTTTTAAATGCTAAATAGTAGTAGTAGTAACTTTGTAAGTCTAAGTGCTTTGAAAATACATCTCATCAGGTAACTGTTCAGAAGAATTTCACCCAGGACCTTTGCCCACAGAATGAGCCATGAACTCAGTCAAAATCGACCCGGAAATCCATTTTCAGTCTAAGTTAAGGATTTATATGGAGAATAAAGGTAAGTAAAGAGCCCAAAGCCCACCAGTAAACTGCAACTCCTTCAGCTTCAGGCAAGCTTGGGGCCCAGGCAATTGCCCTGTTTGCACTTCTCTAAAACCGGCCATGACCGTAACTGAGATGGCGCCTTCAGACTTACGTTTCTGGCAAAGTTAGAGACCTCATACTGACGGAACCCCTCGCTGCACAGAATCTGTCGGGCCACGTCGTACATCTCGGCGAGCACCTCGGGCTCAGGCCTGCTCAGAAGACCCTTCTGGACTTGCGCAAACAGGGCCGTGCCCCTCTCTAGCGTGAGCTGGTAGAGGGAAACATGGTCATCACACAGTCCCAGCAGCTCTTTCAATGTCCCCACCCAGGATGTCACAGTCTGACCTGGGAGGCCAAAGATGACATCCACGGAGGTGGCACCTGGAAACAGTCTTCGTGCTTCTTTTAAGGTCCTCAAGGAATCAAGGGCTGTGTGATTTCTCCCGAGAAGTCTCAGGTCGCCGTCATCCAAGGACTGTCGTGCAGGAAAAAAAAAAATCACAAAAATAATAATAATAATTTTACAAAAGGAAAGAGTAAAAAGTCTGAGGGAAAGGAAGGTAGGTTCGTTCAGGGGAGGAGAAGAGTCTGGAAGACTAGTCCAGAAATGAAACAGTCGGCAAAACATGGAGACCAAATGCTGCTGAGTTTACATATCCAGGATCCCACTGGTTTAAGAGCTAGTGCCTGAATTCTGCTTCCCTCAGCTGCTGCCGCTAGTGAGACCTGGTTTTTTATACTATACTAGTAAAAAAGGCCCGTTTCTGACACATATGAAACGGGCGCTAGCAAGGTTTTCCTCGGAGTGTTCTGCTCCGCGCGATGCACCCCCCCCCCCCCGGCCGCCATCCCACCCTACCGTCTCATAGTTTTGCTGGCGGGGGACCCAAAATCCCGCCAGCAGAAGTCCTCTGTTGTGTGCTGTGCTGACTCCGACGTGATCTTCAGTTTTGCTAGCCTGTGCAGGGCGGGGTTCTGTGCGTCTGATGTCCTGCACAGGACGTCAGATGCACAGAAGCCCTGCCTGCAGAGGCTAGTAATGCTGAAGATCACGCCGGAGTCAGAAGACAGGACTTGTTCTTGCAGGGTTTCGGGTTCCCTGGCGGCAAAGCTACGCGTCGGTGGGTGTTGCTTCATGTGCATGTTGTTGCGGGGCTTATTTTGTTGCCTGGTCTTTCGTGGGTGGGTTGGTGGGGGGGCCGGCACGGGGGTGAGTGTTGCACCTCCAGCATGTGGAAGCGGGGCTTTTTTTTGTGGTTTTTTGTGGGTGGCTTTGGGGGTGGGGGCGGCGCGGGGGGGTGGGTGTTGGACATCCAGGGGGAGGAGTAGGGAAACACTCCTCCCCCTGCTTGTTTGCGATTCGTTCGTTGTCACCCTTAACGTTCTGTGGGCAAAGGTTCTGAAGTCACAGCACAACGTTAAAGGGTTCGTTTGATGTCATGATGTTTGACGCGAGGGCAGGGCACAAAGTCATAGTGGGATGGCTTCACCACCATGAACTTACGAACCCTTTATCGTTGTGCTGGGAGTTCAGAACCTTTGTCCTCAGAACGTTGAGGGTGCGTTTTATTATAGTAGATATTTAGGACTTCGATTGCCAACTGTTCCATAATAGTGCACACAGCATATCACAAAATTTTAAAAAATATGCAAAACTAAAAGCAAGATTAATATGTAACAGAGACCAAACACAATATCAAAAGAAACATAAAAACCTGAAGTGTTACTAAATAAGAATAATGCTAAAACAGAAAAAGTTGCTGCTGTAACTCCACCTAGTCTCCTTTCATTTTCATCATAGAGCTCCACATTTCAACCTTTTTATGATATCTCTCTGACCTAAGCCTGGGTCTCCAAATCTCTTGTGTTTCAAGGACAAAACGTAAGAATTTAAGAAAAGCTGTGAGGAGTCAGACCAAGATCTATGAGAGCAGTATCCTGTTTCCGAGACGCAAGTACCTGGCAGATCCCTAAGAGTAATTCTGTTCCCATAGTTCGTTTCCAGGGATGAACAATGACTCTCCAATGTCTATCTGGTTAATAATTTTTATGGACTTTTCCTCCAGGAACTTGCCCAGTCTTCTTTTAAATTGCACTGTGTTGGTTGCCTTGACCACATTTTCCAGCAATATTCCACTGTTTAATTATGCGTGGTCTACAGAGCTGGCTCTGCTACTAGCAAACTAGGTGTCTGCCTAGGGCGCGAGATAAACGCGAAGGAATTCCGTACAGAAGGCATGGATCCAAACAACCTTAGCAGTGATTAGATGGCAACACCAGTAATTGGGAAGCGACGCCAGTGCTGAGCAGACTTCTACGGTCTGTGCCCTGATCGTGGCTGGACAGCTCCAGCTTCCGTAACTGGAGAACAAGGCCAGCGACATACACACTTCTACGGTCTATGCCCTGTGCCCTGAAAATGGCAAGGATAAATCAAGACCAAGTATACGTATCATACCTTATACTACGAGTTTATCTTGTTGGGCAGACTGGATGGGTCATACAGGTCTTTCTCTGCCATCATCTACTATGTTACTACATACAGGTACTTATTGTGTACCCGGGGCAATGGAGGGTTAAGTGACTTCCCTAGAGTCACAAAGAGCTGCAATGGGAAATTAACCTAGTTCCTCTGGTTCTTAGGCCACTGCACTAATCATTAGGCTACTTCTCCACTCCTAACGTCTTTAGCCTCGCTTCATTAGGGAGATGTTCTGTCCCCCTTCCACCTTGATTTTGTTCCCGACACCCTGAATTTCATAGACATATTGCAATGGGCACCAGACTCGGGTAGCATACCCATTCCTCCCACCTCTTACTTCTCACAATACTGTATATTCTACCTGCTCTTCTGCTTTCTCTCCCACTGCTGAGGATCCTCGGGGCGTTTCCTGCGCCTTTTCAAATTCAGATATAGCTATGAACCCCCACCACTTCCTTTGAGGGGCTGGTTCCATGAAGGAGTGGCATAGAGGTTACAGCAGTGACTAAAACCCAGGGTTCAAATCCTACTTCTCCTATCGATGCTTCTTGTGACCTTGGAAAAGTTACTTAACCCTCCATTACCTTGGGTACAAACAGCAGTAGATTTACTAACCTGTGTTGACATGCATTATTTAAGAGATGTCTCATTACTGTCAGTGAGCCTAGTTACTAATAACCTCACAATGTAAATCTAGCCCTCGAGAGTTGTACTCCCTACTGTACCTTTGGAAAAGTGAGCCATTAAATATAAAACACCAAATTCAAATCAAATATCAATGAAAACCTACTTGACAAAATCACTTGTTTTTAAAGCAGGCATTTGATTATTTTTAATTTACTACAATGCAGGTCATCTACCATGAGCTATGAGTGGTGGTGCCAGAGCAATCGGCAAACTGTAACTCCATCTTTCCCAGTGCCGTGGTTGCTAGATATTCCCCATGCCTAAGTCCCACCACGTCTGACGCAAGTATATACACAAAGGATCCCTATACAGGAAGAGGATGGCATCGCCTAGGTGGCAACTTCGCTAGTTGGGAAGCAAGCCCAGTGCTGGGCAAACTTCTACGGTGTGTAACCACATATGGAAATACAGGGCAGCCTTCTATGGTCTTTGTCCCAATTATGGAAAGATAAAACCGGATGGGCTTCAACAGCAACTCCAGAAGTTGGGAATAAAGGACGGTGTAGGACAGACCTGAAAATAGCAGGGACACATGAAGATCAAGTATGCGTATTTTATATTACATTCATGTTGAGTTTAACTCAAAAGGGGAGGGGAAGACACTGTAAGGCTGATAACAAGTAAAATGTTGTCAGTTTGCCACACTGTTTTGCGGCCTGGATGGACCATATAGGTCTTGATCTGCCGTCCAGGAAAGAGGAACCCAAACTATAGCTACATGATGCAAGGGTCCACACTAGGAGTTACCGCCCAGGAAAAAGATCTAGGTGTCATCGTTGATGATATGTTGAAACCCTCTGCTCAGTGTGCAGTGGCGGCTAAGAAAGCAAATTGTTAGAAATTGTTAGGATGGAAAACAAAAATGAGAATATTATAATGCCTCTGTATCACTCCATGGCGTGACCGCACCTCGGATACTGTGTGCAGTTCTGGTCACCGCATCTCAAAAAAGATATAGCTGAATTAGAAAAGGTACAGAGAAGGGCGATGAAAATGATAAAGGGGATGGGACAATTTTCCTATGAGGAAAGGCTAAAGAGGCTAAGGATGTTCAACTTGGAGAAGAGACGGCCGAAGGAGATATGATAAAGCTCTATAAAATACTGAGTGGCGTGGAATGGGTAGACATGAATGTCTTGTTTACTCTTTCCAAAAATACAAGGACTAGGGGGCATGTAATGAAGCTAGTAATTTGCAAATTTAAAATAAATCGGAGAAAATATTTCTGTACTCAACATATAATTAAACTCTGGAATTCATTACCAAAGAAAAAAGGTTGGGCTAATTTTCCTAACGTTAAGGAGACTTTGGTCTATCTGCAGCTATCTGGATTTATATCTCAGTTGGTATTTCAAAATCTTCTCTTTTTAGGTTACAGACTCATCAAAACTTAGCTGCCCGTCTATTATACAAGGCCCGCAGATTCGATCATGCCTCCCCCCTTCTGGTACAATTACACTGGCTTCCAATTTACTTTTGCTTCATTTGTAAGACCTTTTGTCTCACTCATAAGGCCTTTCACTTGGGTTCCCTCTTTTATCTTTCCTCCTTGACTATACCCTATAATCCCAGCCATTCTCTTAGATCATTAGATGCCAACTGCCTTATGCTACCTTCCTCCCGAATGGCCCATTACGAGTCCATCCATTCTTCAGCTTTCTTCTTCATTGCTCCTAAATCTTGTAATGACCTCTCACCATCAATCAGATTTGAAACTTCTTTCTCTAAATTTAAGGCAATGTTAAAAGACCCACTTCTTTCAGTTGGCGTTTGGGCTTATGGCCATATCTCTCTGATTGCCTCTACGATGTCTCCTTTGTGTATGAATGAGCTCTGTCCTATTGTAAAATGGAGTTCCTTTCTGTTTTAATGCTGGACGATTACCATTTTATTGTAAACTGTTACGATCAATTAACCTTGTAGTGGCAGTAAATCAAACCTGCTATAAACTATAAAAGACCATAAGCCATTATTTAAGATGAATTTGGGACAATCCGCTGTTTATTTCTAGGATAAGCAGCATAAAATCTGTTTTACTCTTTTGGGATCTTGCCAGGTACATATGACCTGGAGTGGGTACTGTTGGAAACAGGATATTGGGCTTGATGGACCTTGATGGTCTGTCCCAGAATAGCGACGCTTATGTTCTTATGTACTACTAGCCGTTAAGCCTGTTAAAACGGGCGAGATTTTTGTTTTTAACAATGTAGTGGAACAGCCAAAGAAAAATGAGAGTTGGATGTCCAGCATTTCTTCTCTCTCCCTTCCCATCCATCCATGTGCATCTCCTTCCTCTATGTTCCCTCCCCTTCATCCATGTCCAGAATGTCTTCTGTCTCCCCTCCATCCATGTGCATCTCCTTCCTTTCTTCCCTTCCCTCCCCTCCATCCATATTCAACAATTCTCCTCTCTCCCTGCCCTCCCCTCCATCCACCCATGTGCAGCAACCTTCTTCTCTCCCCTGACCTGCCCTCCCCTCCATCCATCCATGTGCAGCAACCCTCTTCTGTACCCTGACCTCCCCTCCATGCATCCATGTCCATCAACCCTCTTCTCTCCCCTGGCCTCCCCTCCCCTCCATCCACCCATATCCAGCAACCGTCCTCTCTCCCCTGCCCTCCCCTCCATCCACCCATGCCCAGCAACCCTCCTCTCTCCCCTGCCCTCCCCCCATGTCCAGTAACCGTCCTCTCTCCCCTTCCATCTCCTCCCCTCCATCCACCCATGTCCCGCAACCCTCCCCTCCCCCCTCCTCCCCTGCCCCCATGTCCATCAACTCTCCTCTGCTTTCGTTACCTCCTGTGAGTCCTCTCGTCAGCTCGCCTCCAGCGCAGCATTCCTTTCCCTCTCTGTTCCGTCCTCTGACGTCATCATGTCTTGACGTGGGGGCGGGACAGAGAGGGAAGTCTCTACTGCGCATTTGCGGGTGAGTCGGTCACCTCTCGTTTATATAGTTAGATGTTAACATTCCTTCTGCCCTTTCAGTCCACTTAGTACCTTGCAGTACTGTGTCATTAACCCTTACCTGTATGCCAATGGACAGGCGATTCACACCCGCCAGCCGAAATCCTGCCAGACGCGAAGCCTCTGCAGACGTTGGGTTAACCTCCACAGTCACCTCTGCATCCCCTGCAAGGTGAGCATGCTTGGAGACTGATTCTAGAATGGCTGCAATGGTAGATGGACTCATCAGGCTTGGTGTGCCTCCCCCAAAGAAAACTGATGAAATCCTGCAGGTACCAGGAGAAAGCTCAGCAGGTAGCAATTAGATAACAGCCCCCACCTCACCTCAACATCCCAAGACCATAAACATGATCTGTCTTCCTACATAACCCATCAAGAGGTTACAGCATACTCTAAAAAAGTTTATAGTTTGCATTTTCTTAGGGAAATCAATGAGAAAAATCAGAACGAATTCTGCTTGCAGAGAGATCATACCAGGGCTCAATGAGTCTGTGTTCTTCTCCCCATTTGCATGGAGGCAGACTGTTTATTGTTTATGTATATATTAGGCATTGTTTATACCAGCTTACATTATTTGTAATTAGATGGCATTGTGCCCTTGAACTACAAATCCCTGTAATCCTGTAGCTCCCTGTAATAGGCTCTTTTAGAGCACACGTCCGGTTCCCTGTATCTTACGGGACTCTTTCTGTTGGCTTGCCTTGTTCTCTGTACATGCTGGGCTAGTTGCCTCCCCCTTCTTTCTCCATCGGGCTGTAAGAGTTAGTCTGCAGCACGTCCCCTCTGTGAACTGAAACTGCCTATGCTGTGTTCTGCTGTATGATCCTTTCAGGTTACTGTGACGACACTATCAAGATTTCACCAGTGTAAAAGCATAAACAGCATTACCACTCAGCATGTAGCTGAAAAATCTCCCAGCCTCTTTTGCATGAGAGAGAGAGCTGGTTGAGAACAGACTCCTAAGTTTGCAAGGCAAAACTCTTGTCCAGCACATCTGAATTGTAAGTTACTTTTCCTTTTATTTCATTACTGCATTAAAGAAGGTTTTGGTATTTATCTATAAGGTACTAATTGTTGGGAAGCAATGTATATTACAACATTGGACACAAGATATAGGACCATCCTTCTGGCAATGGAGGAGCTCGCTTCACTCCCTGGTGCGAATGGAAGCACGTGCTATGTCCAGTAGCCCTAGAAGTAGACAATGGTTTTGGGAAGTCTGGGAACCATATGTACAGGCTCTATCAAGCAGAGCTCGTAGTTTATTGGTGAACACACTCACGGGAAAGGAAGGGAAGGAAAGTTAATGATATATATGTTTATTGATTAATGGTGATATGAGAATTATACGGTTCAGGTATAGGGGGGGAAGGGGGGTGGGGGGAAGGGGAAGGGTACCTTTAAAACTTTTGATGACACTTTAGATATGATTATGTTAAGAAACAAAACAGACAAAGACTTGGCTTAAGTAAATGTTTATTGACTATATTTGTTATTGACTGTGACATCAATAAAACAGTTTAAAATAAAGAAGGTTTTGGTTCAAGAGTTCTGAGTCTTCTTAATGTGATGTTCTATACTCTGGTTTAAACTCCATGTCAAGGCTAGTATATGTAATACTTTGCAAGGACGGAACAACCTATTCAGATGACCCAGGTTGCAGTGTAATCCTATCTAAAGCAAGGGGTGGGTATGGTTTATTGGTAGAGATCCACAAAGCCATCGACATATCTGAGAATGTTGATGGGGATTCTCCCTCCAAACACTCAGACTGCCACGGATGAAGAAGTTGGGGAGAGGAAGGAGAATGTGCACAGTGCTTGGGGGGGGGGAGGGGGAGAAGCCTATGAATACTCAGGTTGCTAAGAAGAATCCCATGCTATCTGGCCTGCTGGTCCCCAACCAGTCTACACAGTTTCACGATGCTTGCAAAGTCTGCCTGTAAATCAGTCAGGGATTGTTGTGCTGGATGGAATACCGGAGTTTGCCAATCTCCACCTTGAAGAACTCGCTGATAAAGGAGAAATTAAACCTTACCTGCTAATTTGCTTTCCTTTAGTCCCTCTGGACCGGCACAGGATTGGACTGATGGGTTGTGTACTGCTTCCAGCAGGCGGAGACTGAGAACTTCTGACTTTAGAGAGCCAATAGGAGCCCTGGACATGTGACCCTAGACTCAGTAATCTCAGTCTCCAGCAGGTGGAAGGAGGTGAGCCCTTTAGTCTCTCTCTCTGTTTCTTTAGTTTCTTTATAAAAAAAAGGGGGGATCTTTCTACTACCCTTCTGTGCCCTCGGATTCTGTGTGTTAGAGGCTTAGAGTGTTGGCGTGTGTACTGCCTCTGGGGTGCTACACTCGGGAGTTCCCAGGTCCCTCCCCCCTCCCTTTCCTCCCCTTCTCCTTTTGACTGTGCAGGGAAGAGCTCACCCTTTCTCAGGAAAGGTGTGCAGCTTTTGGGAGAGGCAGCCACATTTTTGTCCTTAGCACAGAAAGAAGAAAAAAAATACCCCAACCTTTCCCTAAGACACAAAGGAGCAAGCAGCTCCGTCGTTGTTTCTCTCACCTTGAGTCTTTGGCAGTCCCTCAATTGCAGCGGCGGTGTGGTTGTTTGAAAAAAAAAAAAAGAACAGTTCCGCTCAGGCGGAACGGGAGCGCTGCGCCGCCATGGCTGAAAAGCTCAGAAGATGCAGCGTCTGCCAGCGTCGGGGTGTTGGCGTGCTTGGTGTTTGCAAGTTTTGCACGGTAAGGGATTCATCTTTGGTGCCCCCTCCCTCGGGAAGAACTCAGTGATAAACCAGGGGTGCCACACAAGAAGCACCTTGGAGGAGGAGGAGGAGTAGCCTAGTGGTTAGTGCAGCGGACTTTGATCCTGGGGAACTGGGTTCAATTCCCACTGCAGCTCCTTGTGACTGTGGGCAAGTCACTTAACCCTCCATTGCCCCTGGTACAAAATAAGTACCTGTATATATGTAAACCACTTTGAATGTAGTTGCAAAATACCACAGCAAACCAGTATATCAAGTCCCATTTCCCTTTCCTTCACTGTTCACAGTCTATATCTCACCATCTCTTTCCCTTCTCTTCCCTATATTCATCACCCATCTGTTGTAAACCTGGCAAAAGGGTATAATGTAATTGCCACCCTCTGAGTTTGTGGTGCCTCTTATGCTTATTGCCTCCAGATAGATACTCACCGTGAGACCTGGCTGAGCTGGATCAGGGTACCTGCCTCCCGCACCAGACACTGCTTCATCACCTCTTCATCCACATTGCGTGCAATGTACTTATTGAAGTTACAATAGCTGCAGCGCTTCTGACAATAGGGCCACTGCGGAACAGAAGAGCAACTCCGAGTGAGAAACAACGCTCACTGCATGCCATCCTACAGTCCATGCTGCTACTCAGGCACCATCAAGAGTGATCCACACCTCTCACAGCCAACCCAGGCACCATCAGGCGCAATCCACACCTCTCACAGCCATCTCCGCCATCATCAGGAGCGATCAACACCTCTCACAGCCAACCCATGGGCCAGATGTACTAAAGGGGTTTCTCCATTTTGTGTCTATGGGAAATACTTAATAAGTCTGGTCCAAATATTCCTTCAGAAGTAATCAGTACCTCCTACAGCCTCACGATAACCAATGTCTTATACATTCAACCCAGAATCCTTCAGGAATAATCACAGTATCTCACAGGCAACCTACACACCTCCAAGAGTGATCCTGCTTCCTTGGAGTGGCCAACTGCAGTGAGATTCCCACAGCCAACCTATATACTGCCATGAGTAATCATCTCTCACAACCAACCTTTATACAGGTGGGGGGAAGAGGGGTTGGTGGTTGGGAGGCGAGGATAGTGGAGGGCAGACTTATACGGTCTGTGCCAGAGCCGGTGATGGGAGGCGGGACTGGTGGTTGGGAGGCGGGAAGTACTGCTGGGCAGACTTGTACGGTCTGTGCCCTGAATAAGGCAGGTACAAATCAAGGTAAGGCATACACATATGTTTGTCTTGTTGGGCAGACTGGATGGACCGTGCAGGTCTTTTTCTGCCGTCATCTACTATGTTACTATGTTACCATGGGTAATCAATACTTCTCACAGTCAACCTATACATTGCCAGTAGTAATCACTTGTCACAACCAACCTATACAACTCCAGGAGAGACTAATACTTCCCACAGCCAACCTATAAGAAGCCAAGAATAATTAATTATCTCTCACAACCAATCTTTGCATCAAGGATAATCAATACCTCTCATAGCCAACCTATCCTCCTTCCAATACTTCTTACAGACAATCTATACACTGCCAAGAGTAATCATCTCTCACAGCCAACCTATGCACCAAGGGTAATCAATACCTCTCACAGCCAACCTATACATTGCCAATAGTAACCATTAAGAGTGGCCTAATAGTGTAGTGGGTTGTGGACCTGGGGAACTAGGTTTGATTCCCGCTGCTGCCTGATGGTCGGCAGTGGGTTGAGAGCCTGGAGAACCAGGTTCAATTGCCTCAGCAGCTCCGTGTGACCCTGGGCAAGTCACTTAACCCTCCGATGCCCCAGGTACAACCGTAGTACAATGTACTACTTAAGATTGTGAGCCCAATAGGGACAGACCTTGTACCTGTAAAATGAAACTGTAAACCACCTAGGTCTAAGTGCTATACAAATACTTGAATGAATGAATGAAAATGAAATGAATACATGCCCAACCTCTTACAACCAACCTATACATCCCCAAGGATAATCAATATCTCTCAGAGCTAACTTACACATCTCCAAGACTAATCAATGCCTCTCATAGTCAACTACACCCCTGGATTGAGCAATACTTCGAAGTCAACCTACACGCTCTTACGAGTGAGTAGAGCTCTCACAGCCAACCTATATACCACTAGAATAATCCCACTGCTATTACTGCTTATTGTTTCTGTTGCACTCAAAACATCTACAGCGCCATACACAGACACATAAGAGGAAGTCCCTTCTCTCTAGAGCAGTAGTTCTCAACCCATTCTTTAGACCACTTGGCCAGACAGGTTTTCAGGATATCCACAATGAATATTCATGAGAGAGATTTGCATATCCAGAAGGCAGTGCATGCAAATCTATCTCATGCATATTCATTGTGGATATCCTGAAAACCCAACAGGCCAGGTGGTCCCTGAGGACTGGGTAGAAAACCACTGCTCTAGAGCTTACAGTCTAGTGAAGGCAAACACATAGAACAAGGAAGACTTTAAGGCGTTTCGTTTAGTAGCAAAATGTGAAAACAAGTCATTAAAATCCAGCCTCAAAATGGTGAGTTTTTAGAACGGATTTGTACAAGGCACATTGACTCTGGAAGTCTGTTCTAGGAATATGGCACAGCAACACCATGCCTTGGTGCAGTGGATCCCAAACCCGGTCCTGGAGAAACCTCAGCCAGGCAGTTTTTCAGGATATCCACAATGAATATTCATGAGAGAGATCTATATGCAGTGGAGGCAGTGCATGCAAATCTCTCTCGTGACTATTCATTGTGGATATCCTGAAAACCTGACTGGCTGGAGTGCCTCCAGGAACAGGTTTGGAAACCACTATCTTATGGCCTTCTGGAAGAATGTTTCCAATAAGGTATCTGGTTGTACCTATGCATGTTAATGCATATACTGTGTAGCAATCTTCAAAGAAATGTAACCTATACATATGAGCTAAACACACCTCTGGGAATACTTCTTTATAAAACAGCTGCAGGTGCACATATCATAGAAGCTTGCACACACTTTGAGGCATATTTTCAAAGCACTTTGGGAGGCTAAGTTCCATAGGTTTCTATGGAACTTTGGGAGGCTAAGTGCTTTGAAAATAAGCCTCTTTGTCAGGCAGAGGAAGGACATTTTCAAACAGGGCCAATTTACCCTGCTAAATTGCTTTTCTGAAATTTCCACACTCAATCTGTACTCCTTCAGGAATAATCAGAGCTTTACACATTCAGATTTGATTTATGCTGGAAGGAATAATTAAACTCCCTATCATTATCATTCACTGTACAAGCATAATCTAGGTCAACAGGAGTCAAATCCTACCCAAGCCTTTAATGGAAGAAGCAACTAATTTGCAAGACACACACACAAAAAAATCTTTTTGTGGCAGCGAACCATGATCTCAGCCAAATAAAATTATATGACCCTCCCCCCCCCCCAGAGGTGCAGAATAATGATGTAGCTGTAAGTCCCCCCCCAGGTTGTGACCCCAAAACCAGGTCTGTAATTCCATTTGGGGACCCACCCAGAGTTTGGGAAGCTCTGCTGTGGTAGGATGGGCTTAGCCACTCCTACCCTAGTTGAGATCACCTTTCTGGCTTCATGTGCAACTTTCTTTAAATTACTCCCCTTATTTTAAAATGTTTTAATCTGTATTGTGTTGACATTTTTACTACTGTATTTGTCTATTGCCCATATTCAACTTATTCTTGCCTTGGGAGAATTTCTTCAAAAAGGTGGTAAATAAATCTTAATAAATAAAGAACGTACTCTGTACAGTTTGATCCCATTACAGGAATAGTTGACATCTAAGACAGAAAAATCCACCAGAGTCCCTACCACTTTATACTGTCATTTTAATGATTTAATATTATGCATATTGTATTTTTAATTATGTAAAACGCCATTTTTATTGCTGGTTGTAAACTATTTCAATACAGTTTTGTGAAAATTTGAAATGAAACCAAATCACTTACATGTACATAAAGCGCCGCCTGGTCGCTCCACGTGCTGCATTCCCTGCTTCTAGGATTCTTCCATGAAGGCCACTGCGAGAGCACCAGTTTCTGTACCATCACAGACCTTCTCAGAATATTAGAAAGCAGAGAAAACCTGGGATACACCTGACAAAGCTGTCCAGGCATCATGAGTACTGACAGGGGTGCCAGGCTGCAGGGTGAGGACTGGAGGGGTGGCTGATGGGCAGCCCCCTAATAGAGGGGCAGAGAACAGTGCCACCTCCCTGCCTAAGGAGCATACAATAAATCTAACATAATCTGATTGATTGATTGGTTGATTGATGCCCCCATCACTCCGAAGAATAAAGTGATATAACACAGAGAAACGCTCAGGAGAATGAAGTTTTAAAAGTCTGAGTGATCACCTCTGGGACCTGTGATTCCTGCTCCCAGCCTCTTTGTCCCCCTCCGTTCCTATAACTTTTAAGCAGGGAAGCTGCAGTGTGATTTAGCTCCCTTTCCAGGAACTAATATTAGCTTTAGAGACTATCACCAGCTCCCTGGTCTTGCAGACTGCAAACGCTGACTGTTCTGCATTTGCATTGCATGGTCGTGCTGCTGTGACTACACAGTTCCTGTGCTGATTGAACTCGTGTACCAGAGAACCAGAGAAGCTCTGCGCAGATCTGTGCTCGCCTGCCCTCTACTGGCGCCGGAAGGACTAGGAGGACCAGCATTCAGAGAAATAGACGCAGTGTGAAAATAGTTTCTGAAAAATTATTCTAATTCATTTATAGAATTACAAGGTTTAAGCAGTTCTGTGCAAAGACATATGTAAGCAAATCCCTGCCAAGGGAGCTTCCAGCATAATCAGGACACAAGACACGTTATTCATTTGGATTTAGCACGCATCTTTGTAATTGAGGACTCAGGGCACGTTGCATTTGGGTGCAAAAAGTAGCTCTCTGATCAAAAGCAAGGCTGATAACTGGATCTAGAGTTGGAGGATAGGGTTGATCCAGTCTTCAGTTTATCAAAGTGCATGCTGGGACTTGTAGTCTAGCTTTTCTTAGGTATTGCAATATGGAAAATCAGAACTACAATTCCCTGCACGCAAGGGGGTAAACCCAGGACTGGATCAACCCTGTCCTGTGAATCTGGATCCAGTTGGCAGCCTTACCCAAGAGGGCTTACAAAAGTAAGTTTCTATCCAAAGCAATTGAGGGTAAAATAAAGTGTATACTTTATTTCTTTTTCGGTCTTCAATATTGTGAACCGTTTAGATATGCTTTTGACTTTGTGGTATATCAAATAAAATTGATGATGATTTGCCCAAAGTCACTGGTTATTTCTATGGGAGAAGCAGGATTTGAGCTCTAACTGTGCTAATTGTCAGCCTGTTGCTCTGATTGTTGTGGAAACCATTTAAAACCAGAACTGGTTTCGCTCTGTCAGATAAAAGCCTGTTACTCTCATCGAGTTCTCCTATCAACACCTAGCTGTTGCTTTCCTCTTGGACCATCTCCTATCAAATAAATATATTTATTTATTTATTTAAACACAAGTGGAGACAGCAAGTAGAACATGAATCATGGAATTCTTTCTAACCCCTCTGTATGTAAATGTGTGTGTGCACCAGTGACATAGGAGTAGGGCATTATGTTGCTGGTACTGAAGTCTTCCCTAATGACACAGCCATGCTCAGTGCCTGGTCAGGATCCCCCTCCAATGGCACAGTGGTATACTGGTATGCAGTGTCATTGGAAGGTGGCAACCCACCCCCACAGTGCCCATAGGTTTGGAGAGGCACTAAGCTCCTTCTCTCTGGACTGCCCAACATGCCAGTTTGCTCAACCTATGTAACTGTGGACTGAAAGAGTTGGTTTGAGTCACTTCCGGCTTTGGCTTTTTCTTCTTATTTTCTGCAATACTATCGTTTCCTTATTTTCCACCAACCATTATAAAACTCTTTAAAAAATGTTAACATTGACCAAACAGTTTCCTCCTGCTCCTTTAGACTTCAAAATGGGTCCAAACCATGGCAATGACCTGGCACCTGGTTTGCCATTTTATTCACAACCACACATAGATTCTTTCTCCTGTATTATAGCTCCTGCCACGTTACCTCAGTCCAGTCATTCCACTGATCAACAGTCCTTTGGCTAGAGCGAAACCTGTAATCATGGCTTCTACATCTGACCTCTAGGTGTCACCATTATATAAGGACATAAGAATAGCCATATTGGGTCAGACCAATTGTCCATCTAGCCCAGTATCCTGATTCCAATAGTGGCCAAGTACGTTTCAGAAACCCAAATAGTGGCAACATTCCATGCTACAAATCTCAGGGCAAACAGTAGCTTCACCATGTCTTTCTCAATAGCAGACTATGGACTTTTTCACCAGGAACTTGTCCAAACTTTTAAAAACCCAGATATGCTAACTGCTGTTACTAAATTCTCCTGCAAAGAGTTCCAGAGCTTAACCATTCATTGAGTGAAAAAAATATTTCCTCCTATTTTTGTTTTAAAAGTATTTCCGTGTAACTTCCTTGAGTATCTCTCAGTCTTTATACTTTTGGAATGAGTAAAAAAATCGATTCACTTCTACTCATTCTACACCTCTCAGGATTTTGTAGACCTCAATCATATCTCCTCTCATCTGTCTGTTTTACAAGCTGAAGAGACCTAACCTCTTCAGCCTTTTCTCATAAGAGAGGAGTTCCATCCCCTTTATCATTTTGGTTACTCTTCTTTGAACCTTTTCTTATTCCGCTATATCTTTTTTGAGATATGGCAACCAGAACTAAACGCAATACTCAATTGCAGAATAACAAGGCTCCCCAGTCCCAGCTGATGTGGGGAGAGGAAGACCTAAGCTGGGAATGGAACCCAGGCCATTCCACTTGGCTTTGCGCAGCACTTCCATCTGGCCCCTAGAGAACCTCCTTTTAATATTACAACAAACCTCGAAAACTTTGGAAACAAATTTCTTGTGCAGAATTTTCATCATTCTGTCTGAAAAGAATTTTCCTGCTTGAACTCATCATCCTTTTGACCAGGTGGCTCAAATCTGGACCTTAGAGATGTCAAGTTACCCAGTTCCAGGCTGGTAACTTTTTGGCCATTCCTGATTTTGAACTTACATCCCAAAATAGTGCAGCTTTTGTAGCGCCTGATCCTGCTCTTTGAAATCAGTACTGCAACTCCCATAATGCACCAGAATGGGGTGGTGAGAAATCCAGAACTATTCCAAAATCTCCAGCCTGGAGTAAGGTAACTTTGCATCTCTGAGAAGTTGCTAATTCTACCTGGGATATTATCTGTAGGAGAGAGAGAAGTGTCCTTTTACCATGCCAGAAAGGTCCAACTGAGTGAGTAGGAATGATGAAGCATTTGCAGTGCAATGGCTTATGGGTCTGATGCAGAAAACTACCATGAGCGGAAGCGCAGTTACATCATGTACATGCACATTACTGGGCACACAATAAATAACATAAACATTTATTTATGTTATTTATTTATTTCTCACACAGTTCTAGACCACATTATCCGAGGTCCCAGGCGGTTTACAATATAAAAACATTTGCAATAAAAGCCAAAAAAGACAATATAATACTCATTAACATACCCAAAGCACAACGTTAACTCGCATGGTACATATGGGCACACAGTATATTAAAATGAACGGTAATGAGGCCATTAGGTATTCCTCTGCAATACACAGAAGTAAACAGGGGATTTTAACATGTGCACAATGGGAGAAATTCATCACCAGGTCCAAGGCCGCCTAGAAGGGTTAGTTGAAAGGATTTAATGCCAGTTCTTAGGATTTACTGCTGTTTTTTTCTCTGCAATCATAGCAAGTACCTGCAACTTCCACACATGAACTGGAATGTTGTACTGGGCATTAATATTAGCCTTGCAAAACTTTTATGTGCAAGAAATGTTCACAGGGCTAATACTTATGCCCAGAACAACATTCCATTTCATGTGTAGATGTGTGGTGGCTAGGGTTACCATATTTTGTCCCCCAAAAAGGAGGACACATGTCCCACCCCTTTCACACCCTGCCCCACCCCCTTTCACGCCCTCACTCCGCCCCCTGTCACATTTTTCCCTCTCCCCTGTCACATACCCCGTCACTCCCCCTCCCCGTCACCCCCTCCCCTTACCTTACTACTGCCTTGGTGGTCTAGTGACCTCTTCGGGGCAGGAAAGAGCCCCCTCTTTCCTGCCTGGAGCGCTGCCCTGCATATATCCTTCCTGTTGGTGATCTCGGTGCCGATTCAAAATGGCCACCGAGAGTTGAAGTCTCACAAGGTCACTTCAACTCTCGGTGGCCATTTTGAATCAGCTCCGAGATCACCAACAGGAAGGATGCATGCAGGGCAGCACTCCGGGCAGGAAAGAGGGGGCTCTTTCCTGCCCCGAAGGCGGAAGAGGTCACTAGACCACCAGGGCAGTAGTAAGTAAGGGGAGAGGAGGCTAGCAATCTGCCCATTTGTCCAGAAATCCGGACAAACGGGCAGATTGGCAAAACCCACCCGGTTGCCCGGATATGTCCTCAAAAAGAGGACATGTCCGGGTAAATCCAGACATATGGTAACCCTAGTGGTGGTGCCTTCACTTTCTTTGGACATGTGTGCAGTGAAGCTGCCCTTACCACAGAACCTAAGAATAGCCATCTAGCCCAGCATCCTGCTTCCAACAGTGGCCATTCCAAGTCACAAGTACCTGGTAGAATCCCAAAGAGTAGCAAGATTCCGGAATCCCAATGAGTAACAAGATTACGGAATCCCAACAAGTAGCAAGATTCCATACTACCAATCCCAGGGGCAGGCAGTGGCTTCCCTCACGTCTATCTCAATAGCAGACTATAGACTTTTCCTCCAGGAACTTGTTCAAACCTGTTTAAAATCTTTGTTCATATATGTCCAGCAGGCTTTCCCTGATTGGCCCACAAGTTCTGCACACTTTGAATTGCATATCAGTAGCTACCTGCACTCCCACGGTATATGTTATGAATAATTTTGCAATAGAAGCTATGCACTCAGCTACTGGTGCACGGCTCTACCACATGGCTTTCTGTAACAACCTCCTGAGTTTATGGTTTCTGGTCTAGCTCTTGTTGCATTATTTTCACAGGCCAAGAATAAAAGTCTCGGAGCACATTTCCAATAAATTCTTTCCATTTTCCAGTGCTACATGACATGGTTGCCTTTTATTTATTTACTAGCCGTTGAGCCCGTTAAAATGGGCTACTATTGGAATGGGGTTTTTCCAAGGCCCCCCCCTGAGGTCGCCACTACCGGTACCCCCCCCCCAGAGTTGCCGCCGCCGCCGCCACCCCTCCACCCGGCCCAGGCCCTCTGTTCACTATTAATTCAATTTACATCGCCGCAGCACGCAGATCAGCTGAGCTCCCGTCGGCCTGGCCTTCCTTCTCTGCCTGTGTTCCGCCCTCGTGTGATGTACCGTCGGCGAGGGCGGGACACAGGCAGGGAAGGAAGGCCGACCGGCGCTCAGCTGATCTGCGTGCTGCGGCGATGTAAGTTGAATTAATTGCGATCAGAGAGCCCGGGCCGGGTGGAGGGGTGGCGGTGGCGACCTCGGGGGGGGGGGGAGCGCAGTTTCCCTCTCTGTCCCACCCCCGTCATCACGTATTGATGCGGGGGCGAGACAGAGAGGGAAGTCTCTACTGCGCATTTGCGAGTGAGTTCGGTCACTCGTCGTTTATATGTTTGATTTATTTCACTTGTATCCCACATTTTCCCACCTATTTGCAGGCTCAATGTGGCTTGCAAAGACCTGTTGTGGCATTGCCATACAGGATGGAGTATACATTTGATGATACAAAGAAATCAAGGAAGACAAAAGGATTTGATCAAGCAGTTGTAGAGAGATACATTCTGAGTAAAGTTGGATAGGTGTTGTGTTATAGTTAGTTATGGGTTCTCGTGATAGGCTTTGTCAAAGAGGTAAGTCTTCAGAGATTTGCGGAAGTTAATTAGTTCGTTGATCGTTCTCAGGTGAGTTGGAAGTGCATTCCACAGCTGTGTGCCCATATAAGAAAAGCTGGTCGCATGAGATAGTTTGTATTTTAATCCTTTACAGCTGGGGATTAGATGAAACTGATAGGTATCAGCATTTAGGTTCTGCTTCAATCATGCATCAAGATATCTCTCTTCCCCCCAGGATGATCAGGGCCAGCTCAAGGAGCTGTGATGCTCTGAGCCAACCTTTGCATTGGCACCCCCTTCCACCCACAATCTGATACCTCTCCCTCCTTTACCCCTTGCCTGTGATCCAATATCTCTCCCCTCTCTCAAGCCCCCCCCCCCCAGCCCCGTGCTGAACATGAGGCGGTGGCCCAGGGGCTGATGATAAGGGTTGCCAAAATCCCAGTCTGGCATCTATCCTTTTAGGAGTTTGAAGGTAGACCAGAGTGGGATTTTGGTGCCCTTTACCACCGGTGCCTCACCTGGTCTCTAGGTGGCGCCAGCCCTGAGGATGATGGCAGGATGTGGATCCCTGGAGTCCAGCCGCTCTATCCCCTCTTTCACTGCACCCGCACTTGCTGGTGATCTCTTTAAATGCAGAACATGAATAAACCTGTTGTTTGTTCCCTTCATCCCTTCCCTCCCAGAGGGGTTTCCTGAGTTTGCTCACCTGCTGGGACTGTCTAAGGAGGCTTATAAAACTGGAAGGGGAGCGTGTTTTTATGAAGAGCATGGATGTATTCATATCCAGTTCCAGAAATAATGTTGCAGCTGGGGTAGGGAGGAAAGATACACAGGTGAGCAATCATCATACAGGCTCTGATTTAGGAAAATTATTTCCCAGAGGAACAGACTGGTGTTAGTATTTACTGTTGAAAATGCGCCATCGCCGATGTCATCCTTGCATCCTGATCTCAGACAAATCCAAAACAAGCAGTTCTCCTGTCACCATGCAATGCCAAGCTCCCAGGCTGGCAGAAGAAATATTGAGGTAACTTCACTCCATGGCAGGAGGCAGTGGAGATCTGAGTCTGAGTCATCTCCTGGACTGTCGCAGTGGAAAGCAGGAAGACTTACATGTTTTTTCTGTAAAATGGCTGTTTATGCCCATCGTCAAAGCTGAATCAAACCTTCTGTTTGACTAGGCAGCTCTCAACACAGAAAGGCAAGA
Source organism: Microcaecilia unicolor (assembly GCF_901765095.1). Lineage (NCBI taxonomy): Eukaryota > Metazoa > Chordata > Amphibia > Gymnophiona > Siphonopidae > Microcaecilia > Microcaecilia unicolor. The sequence continues at coordinate 320,338,423 of NC_044036.1, read as the reverse complement.
GGGTTCAGTTCAGGATTTAAAGAAGTGTGAAAAGGGGCAATGTCCTAGAGCCCTGAGCTCCCAGGAGGCCTTCCAGGCTACCAAACCAAGCCACTCAAGTCTCAAGGAAAGGAAACCGACTCATTCTAAGGCAGACCTTGTGTAAGTCAGTAGCCTTGTGGTGCACTGTAGTGGCCCTTGCTGGGCAGGTCTCTTATATGGCAGCCTGACCTCTAGTGGTAGAACGTGAGACTACTGCTAGAGGTTGCCTGCACTGGCAGGAAAAGAAGTGAATAGGGATAGCTCCTGTCCCATACCTCCTAGGCCACCAGGGATAACTTCAAATAGGCCTGGGGTTCACTGGGGAGGGGAAAACAGGGCTTTTAATGTGTCACGGGGGAGGGGGGGGAGAGGGGAGGGGAGCCTGCAAACCCATGAACTCCACACCACGTTTTTCTTATTAAAGTGCCTAAAGTGCCAGCCCCCTTAAAATAGGCTCCCTAGGAACAGTCAACCATGTGTTGGTGGGCCAATGCTTCCAAGCAGGAAAATATCAACAATTTTGAACTGGAATTATGTTTTCTGGGAATAATGCAGCTTGCAGAGTTCACCACAAGCTGTGTTATTCAATTTACATAATAACAAGCTCTTTAGCATGTATTTGCATCTCATTATTAGGTAGTCTACAGTACCTTAAACTAATCTGTTATGGTAATATTATTTATTTATTTGTTACACTTGTACCCCGCACTTTCCCACTCATAGCAGGTTCAATGCGGCTTACATAGCAATAGGAATACAAAGTATAGTCAAAGCAGTGGCGTTCCTAGGGTGGCTGACACCCGGGGCGGATCGCCGATGCACCCCCCCCCCAGGTGCAGTGCCCCCCCGGGTGCAGTGTGACACCTCCCCCCGGCGAAAGGACACCCCCCCCGGGTGCAGCGCGACCCCCCCCCCCCCACCCCCGGCTAAAGGACACCTCCCCCCGGCAAAAGGACGGACACCTCCCCCAGGTGCATTTTTACCTGCTGGGGGGGGGGTGCCGCGTGCCTGTCGGCTTCGCTCGTTCCCTGCTCCCTCTGCCCCGGAACAGGAAGTAACCTGTTCTAGGGCAGAAGGAGCAGGGAATGAGCGTTGCCGACAGATGCGCGGCACCCCCCCCCCAGCGGCGTGCACCCGGGGTGGACCAAACCCACCACCCCCTCCCTTGGTACACCACTGAGTCAAAGAAAACAGGCTAAGTTTAGCAGAGCAATAGGGAATTGTAGATAGGTAATATAATAAGGGAGAGGGATGCACAACATTGTCATTTAACACACATTATAAGGCAAATATTGTGCATTATTCCCTTAACACACGTTAAACTATCCCACCCCCCAAGTGACCAGTTAGCCTCATGAACCATGACCCAAGCGCTGCTAAGTTACCAAGTTCTGGGACAGAGACTCCTTGCCCAGTCCTGGTTTGAATTTACATTCCTGATTCTACCCATTGAAATCAGTGCTACAGCTCCTATAATGCATCAGGTTGTTAGAAATCCAGGACTGGCCTAAAACCTCTCTCTGGACTAAGGCAGACAAGCTAAGCAAAGTTGGTTTTGCCAACACGCATGCATGGAAAAGGAATGCTTCCCCTAAGAACATGACTACACATTCTGGTGTGCGGCGGCATAAGGCAAGGCATGGATCTTCTGATTGTCCAGAAAATTCTTGTGTCCCTTCCACAATACAGTATATCTAAATAATTGACAACTTACAGAAGAGCAAACACCCAACACCAGGTCAGATGACAGCAGACACAAAGGAACACACACAAGCACAGTCAAGCACCCACCAAGGAAGAGAAACACCCGGAAACATGGTCTTGCCTCTGCAGAGAAAGAGAAACTTGCAGAAACACACTTCCAATTCGCAGTGCTGGGGGTGGGGGATATACAACAACAGAGGGCTTTGTGGGCTTCTGTTCACCTGCTGCAGTCAGGGGTTTTGGTAAATGCTGGCTGCCGCAGCCACAAGTAATCTGAATAGTTGCCGGTGCTGAATCTCCGAAGAGGTGACCAGCGCCACTGCCCAGAAAGTGGCATTACTGAGCTCGCTGGTCTGGATAACGTTAGCTCAACCTTTTTACTTCTCTGGGTAGTGATCCATTTAGCAGACTGAATATTACCGCTGTCCAGGTAACTTCCAGTGCTGACCTTGTTACCAGTCCTGCACTATTTGGATAGCACCGGAGCGGTCTGTAATTTATTTACTTTATTTGTTGCATTTGTACCCCACATTTTTCCACCTATTTGCAGGCTCAATGTGCCTTACATAGTACCGTCAAAGGTGTTTGCTCAGTCGGTTGATAACAAGTACAAGGTTGAAAAGTGATCGTATGAGGTACATGTGGAGGGTCAGGAGGGATGAAGATTGCGTGTTGTCCAGTACGGTCAAAGTCATGCTGTCATGCTTGTGATCCAGATAGTGCTACTGAAAATCAATGACTGGGCCTGGTCAGCATCACTTGCCTGGGTGACAGGTGCTGCTATGCAGAAGTGCTGCTGAGTATCAGATCCTCAGTTTTTTTGGGGGGTGGAAGCCTGGCATCATTCATGAGCAGGAAACACACATTTAAAGTGGAGAATCAGGAGGATATCGCCAGTGCGATTTTTATTGGGAAATACGGAAGGAGCAGTAGGGGGGGCAAAGGAGCTAAAATACTTTTAAATAAAGCTTGTGTGGGGGGAAAAATATGTATTCTTCGGCCCTGGCTGAAAGATGAGGCACCCACCCACCCACCCAAATTGGCCTTTCTGCCAATTTGGGACCCATATCTGCAGTCTTTGCCCTCAAGATCGCAAAGCTTGATCCTCAACACATTAGAGGGAGGGAAACAATAGATCAACAAATAGGCAACTTGGGTGGAGTAGATGAGAGGGAGACAATGTGGGGGGAGGGGTAGTGGGAATATGGAGAGGGGGGATATTTTGACCCTTTTCTATTGTATAGGTATAGAACACAGGCCTTCCATGTCTTATTGCAAAGACTGAATGAGGGAGAATCCTATGGGGAGGGAATTACAAACAGTGCATAAAGGTGAATTATTATTATTAAATATTTGCTTAACCTTGTAATGATGGGGGAAATACAGCTCTCCCAGTTTGCATTACTTGTTTGGATGTACAAGTGTTTCTTTTTCTCTGTTAATCCCCCGTAAAAACTACTCTAAAGTAAAATGGAAGAGTAGCTTAGTGGTTAGATCAGTGGAATCCAGGGTTCAAATCCTGCTTCTCCCACTGTTATTCCTTACATAGGAACCAATCCTTTTTAAATGATTGGGGGATGCTAAACCCAATGAAATTGTCCCATCCCTGGATACAGTCAAGGAGTTTGCTCAATATTGGGGGGGGGGGGGTGCTCAAGCACCCACAGAGCTGGCTCCTATGATTCCTTGTGATCTTAGGCAAGTCTCTTAACCCTCTGTTGTCTCGACTGTAAGCCCTCCAGGGAAATACCTGAAAGTGGCTCACCTTGAGCTACCACTCAAACAAGTGTGCGTTAAATCTAAATTTTAAAAAACGTGGCTCTAAATCCTCCACGTCAATGTTATTTTTCAGCATTCTTTGAGTCTCAGCAGAGGTTTCGGGAGCTTTCCAGCAAACTCTTGCTGTTGGTTCCTTATGCTGCTAACAGGGTGGTTCAACATCTCATGGACGTTTCACATTTCACATCTCAGAAGTGTGCAAACATTAAGGTCCATCTCTAAATTCTGATAGCCTTGGAGCTGGGTTTTCCTGTTTCTGTGTCTGCCCCAATCTATGGAAAATACCTTTCTGAGAATCTCAACATCCTTAGTTAGAAGGTCAAGCTTGGGTTCTATCCTACTTTTATGCTTCTAATATGGTAAACTGGACATTTTCAGCAGGTGCAAGAAAACAGGGCTGACAAACTTGGGTTTCTACAAAGTTATCACACTGCAGTTCGCCTCCCCTGTTCTCCGTTTTTCAACTGAGCTCTACCTTTTGCCCGTTTGCAAGTTCTTTCTGCCAGAAGCCCAGGTCTCCACCCCAACTCTCCCCAGTAACCAAGGCACAAAAGATATAAAGGACTGAATCTTGCTTTTATCCCTGATGTTCCAAATTTCATAGAAATATTACACTATCCAGCAGTTAAAAAGACCCAGACCCAGGTATTCTTAATCCTCCGTTACCTCAGGTACAAATTTGGGGGTCCTTTTACTAAGCAGTAGTAAGCACTACCGCATGCTTCCTGCATGCCAAAACGAACTAGTGCACCCCACGGCAGTTCAGGCATCTGCACACGCTTCCTCCGGTACTAAAAATACTTTGTATTTTTTTGCACCAGGCAGGCAGAGAGTAGGCATGCCCAGCACTAATCAGTTGGCACAGCTACATTGCTGCATGACAACTAATTAGCATATGGTTAGTGCAGTGGACTTTGATCCTGGGGAACTGAGTTCCATTCCCACTGCAGCTCCTTGGGACTCTGGGCAAGTCACTTAACCCTCCATTGCCCCTGGTACAAAATAAGTACCTGAATATATGTAAACCACTTTGAATGTAGTTGCAAAAACCTCAGAAAGGCAGTGTATCAACTCCCAGTTCCCTTTCCCTATTTGAGATTCTACATGGAATGTTGCTGTTGCTACTGTTTGAGATTCTGGAATGTTGCTACTATTTGAAGATTCTACTTGGAATGTTGCTACTATTTGAGATTCTACATGGAATGTTGCTATTCCACTAGCACCATTCCATGTAGAAGCCTGCCCTTGCAGATCAGCAACGTGGCCGTGCAGGCTTCTGTTTCTTGCGCAGCCACATTGCTGATCTGCAAGGGCAGGCTTCTACATGGAATGGTGCTAGTGGAGGAGTAGCCTAGTGGTTATTGCAGTGGACTTTGCTCCTGGGGAACTGAGTTTGATTCCCACTGCAGCTCCTTGTGACCCTGGGTAAGTCACTTAACCCTCCATTGCCCCTGGTACAAAATAAGTACCTGAATATATGTAAACCGCTTTGAATGTAGTTGCAAAAACCTCAGAAAGGCAGTATATCAAGTCCCATTTCCCTTCCTGCCTACTAAATAGGTTTTGGAAAGGGCTCACGTGCTAATTTGGGAATGAGCGCCTGCCCATTAATAGAAAAAAAATGGAAATGTGGCCATTTTACAGCTGTGCTAAAAGTGGCCTCAGCGAGCGGGGAAACCCATGTGCTGATTGGAGTACATGACCCCTTTTAGTGCAGCTTAGTAAAAGGACCCCTTAGCCCTTCAGAAACAGGAAAATACCTACTGGGCCTGAACTGAACAAGTGTTGAGCTACCAGTAAATCCAAATTTAATTTCTGAGGCTCCTCTGGGCTTTCCCTGTGCATTCTTGAATTCAGAAACTGCTTTGGAGCCCACCACTTCCTTTGGGAGGCTGTTTTCATGCATCTGCCACCCTGTTCTGGTAGAATTGAATTATTATCTGGACAAGTGCTAGAGCAAAGTCGTCGGCCCATTTTGTAGGAGTTTTACAAAGGCTTCTGCTCTGTTCTGATGACCCTCCTGTGCTAAGAAACTGGGAGAATTATCACCAAGCTGTAGGGCTGACTAGGTCCCTGGATCCAGGTTGACGGAAGCTGCATGTTGTTCTTTTGCCATACATAGGTGTCTTATTGTTCTATCCCCATTTGTTTTATTTTTTTAGTTGTTTTTTTTTTTTTTACATTTTTTACAGTTAAATCAATGCACTTTTGTTTTAAAGAGTCAAAGCAGCTAGTTGAATGTTTCTTTATATGACCTTCATATTTTTGAATATTTTTATTGGCTATTGAAAAAAACATTCCTTATTCACTTGCGTGATATTAACGATCATTCATTTTTTTTTATACAGTGCTTATGAGTTGTGTGACATCTGTTAATTTTGGTTTTCTTTATTGTATAGCTCCACATCTAGGGGATATATCGATTTCATTTGGTTTCTATATGTGTACCTAGGAATCATGTGACCACAGAAAGTACATAGAAGCTTGGTAGCAGCAAGGTAGCTTGACTCAATGTTGTTCCTGACATTGGAGCCGACTCTGTGGGTGCTTGAGCACCCCCAATATTGAGAAAATTCCTTGTACAGTGGGGGAAATAAGTATTTGATCCCTTGCTGATTTTGTAAGTTTGCCCACTGACAAAGACATGAGCAGCCCATAATTGAAGGGTAGGTTATTGGTAACAGTGAGAGATAGCACATCACAAATTAAATCCGGAAAATCACATTGTGGAAAGTATATGAATTTATTTGCATTCTGCAGAGGGAAATAAGTATTTGATCCCCCACCAACCAGTAAGAGATCTGGCCCCTACAGACCAGGTAGATGCTCCAAATCAACTCGTTACCTGCATGACAGACAGCTGTCGGCAATGGTCACCTGTATGAAAGACACCTGTTCACAGACTCAGTGAATCAGTCAGACTCTAACCTCTACAAAATGGCCAAGAGCAAGGAGCTGTCTAAGGATGTCAGGGACAAGATCATACACCTGCACAAGGCTGGAATGGGCTACAAAACCATCAGTAAGACGCTGGGCGAGAAGGAGACAACTGTTGGTGCCATAGTAAGAAAATGGAAGAAGTACAAAATGACTGTCAATCGACAAAGATCTGGGGCTCCACGCAACATCTCACCTCGTGGGGTATCCTTGATCATGAGGAAGGTTAGAAATCAGCCTACAACTACAAGGGGGGAACTTGTCAATGATCTCAAGGCAGCTGGGACCACTGTCACCACGAAAACCATTGGTAACACATTACGACATAACGGATTGCAATCCTGCAGTGCCCGCAAGGTCCCCCTGCTCCGGAAGGCACATGTGACGGCCCGTCTGAAGTTTGCCAGTGAACACCTGGATGATGCCGAGAGTGATTGGGAGAAGGTGTTGTGGTCAGATGAGACAAAAATTGAGCTCTTTGGCATGAACTCAACTCGCCGTGTTTGGAGGAAGAGAAATGCTGCCTATGACCCAAAGAACACCGTCCCCACTGTCAAGCATGGAGGTGGAAATGTTATGTTTTGGGGGTGTTTCTCTGCTAAGGGCACAGGACTACTTCACCGCATCAATGGGAGAATGGATGGGGCCATGTACCGTACAATTCTGAGTGACAACCTCCTTCCCTCCGCCAGGGCCTTAAAAATGGGTCGTGGCTGGGTCTTCCAGCACGACAATGACCCAAAACATACAGCCAAGGCAACAAAGGAGTGGCTCAGGAAGAAGCACATTAGGGTCATGGAGTGGCCTAGCCAGTCACCAGACCTTAATCCCATTGAAAACTTATGGAGGGAGCTGAAGCTGCGAGTTGCCAAGCGACAGCCCAGAACTCTTAATGATTTAGAGATGATCTGCAAAGAGGAGTGGACCAAAATTCCTCCTGACATGTGTGCAAACCTCATCATCAACTACAGAAGACGTCTGACCGCTGTGCTTGCCAACAAGGGTTTTGCCACCAAGTATTAGGTCTTGTTTGCCAGAGGGATTAAATACTTATTTCCCTCTGCAGAATGCAAATAAATTCATATACTTTCCACAATGTGATTTTCAGGATTTAATTTGTGATGTGCTATCTCTCACTGTTACCAATAACCTACCCTTCAATTATGGGCTGCTCATGTCTTTGTCAGTGGGCAAACTTACAAAATCAGCAAGGGATCAAATACTTATTTCCCCCACTGTATGTGTCCAGGGAGGGGTTATTTCCATTGGGCTTAGCACCCCCAATAATTTTGAAAAGTTGGCTCCTATGGTTCCTGACACCTGCTGCAGCTGGAAAGGTGATAAAATGTGCTCCATTTAATAAGCTGAACCTTCATTATTACATTTTTAACATATGTTTGATAAGCTTCTGATTTGTATTTGTCCTTTATTCTGATTTGGCATTTTTTGTTTTTAGCGTTTTATGTACAAGTGTTGTTTTTAAAGGAATTTATATGCATTTTGATCTGTGGACAGGTATGTAATCTGATTTATGTGTATATTTAATTTTGTATATACGTGAGTTCTGTTCAGGTATATATTTTTTCTTATTTTAAATGTTATTCTTATAATTTTCATGTATTGACTTTTCAGTTACTCCTGATGCAGCCCAGTATTGGGTGAAATAAACATGGCCATGTCCAATTATTTTATGTGAGATCTCCAAATTCTTTAATAAGAGAACCTTTTGGTGCTCATTTTCAAAGCACACAGACTTACAAAGTTCCATGGAGGTGTATTTTCAAAGGGCTTAGACTTACAAAGTTACATAGAGGGGCATTTTTCGATATGACGTCTAAGTCCGTCTTTTGACATTTTGCAAAAAAACTTCCAAAATCTGAATAGGAAAGACGTTCATTTTCAAAAAAGAAAAATGTCTATCTTTTGTTTTTGAAAATACTGTTTCTAACAAGGTTTTGTGCTTTGGATGTTTTGTTTTTTGGTCCACTTTCAAAAAAAAATGTCCAAGTGAGAAACGTAGAAAATCAAGCCACTGGGATGTAGGAGGGGCCACCATTTTTAGTAGACTGGTCTCCCAGACATCCCAGGAGATACATGGGGAACCCTAGGGGGCACTGCAGTGGACTTCAAAAACACGCTCCCAGGTACACATCTCACTGTTGTTTCCTTATCTCATCTGCTCAGCCCCCCAAAACCCACTGCCCTCAACTGTACACCACTACAATAGCCCTTATGGGTGATGGGGGCTCCTGTATGTGGGTACAGTGGGTTTCTGGTGATTTCTGGAGGGCTCACTGTTTTCCCCCTGGTAGAGGGAGATAGGGACCAGAGACCCCCTCTCTATGGTGCACTGCACTGCACTGACCACTGCACTGCTCCAGGGACCTGCGTGCTGCTCTAATAGACCAGGCTCTAACATCTGAGGCTGTAATAGAGGCCTGCTAAATCATATTTGTATTCACATTTGTGGGGGGTAGGAGGTGTTCAGTGATCACTGGGGGGTATTGGGGGGGTCACCCCAATTCCCTGCAGCAGGGGCGTATCTGAACTGCGGCGGTAGGGGGGGCCAGGGCCAGAGAGGGGGGGCACATTATAGCCCCCCCCCCCGCCGCCGCCGCCGCCGCCGCCATTGCCGATCCCCCTCCCCCCAGCCGCTGCCATTGCTAACCCTCCCCCTCCGTTGCTCGCCTACCTTCGCTGGCGGGGGACCCCAACCCCCGCCAGCCGAGGTCCGCGTCCTCCTGCCGCTGCCGGCTGCCTTTGGTCCTTTCATTCTTCCATTGAAGCTGGCGCCGACGAAAAAGTTTCTTTTGAATCTGACGTCGCTGCACGTTGCACGTTGTACGTGCAGGACGTCAGACTCAGAAACAATTTCTGAGTCTGACGTCCTGCACAAACAACGTGCAGCGACGTCAGACTCAAAAGAAACTTTCGTCGGCGCCAGCTTCAATGGAAGAATTAAAGGACCAAAGGCAGCCGGCAGCGGCAGGAGGACGCGGACCTCGGCTGGCGGGGGTTGGGGTCCCCCGCCAGCGAAGGTAGGCGAGCAACGGAGGGGGAGGGTTGGCAGCGGTAGGGGGGTCCAGGGCGAAATCTGCGGGGGCCCAGGCCCCTGAGGCCCCACGCAGATACGCCCCTGCCCTGCAGTGGTCTTCTGGTTATTTAGGGCACCCTTTTGTGCCTTATTCATTATAAAAAACAGGTCTAGCTCAAAACGTCTCAGTCTGTGGCGCCCCCCTGCAGGAGATCAGTTGGCGCCCCCCCCCCCCCCCGCAGACGAACAGTTGGCGCACGTGCGCGCCCCCCTCCCCTCTGTGAAAATGATCGCTGCCCTCCCGCTCCCATGTCCCAACTGCCCGCCCTCTTCTCCCCCCCCCAAGATCCCTTTTAAATTTACCTCCGTCCGGCAGCGAAGGCGCGCCACAGCGTCAGTGAAGGAGGCGGTGCTCCCGACGTCTCTACTAGTCTTCCCTTCGCTCAATGTCCCGCCTTCTTCTGATGTCATTTCCTTGACGTCAGAAGAAGGCGGAACTCTGAGCGAAGGGGGAAGACTAGTAGAGACGTCGGGAGCGCCGCCTCCTTCACTGACGCTGTGGCGCGCCTTCGCTGCCGGACGGAGGTAAATTTAAAAGGGATCTTGGGGGGGGAGAAGAGGGCGGGCAGTTGGGACGCGGGAGTGCGAGGTAAGCATGGCGCGGCGGGGCACCGTCCTGTCCAAATGTTAGGAACACCCAGATCCCACCCTTAGCATGCCCCCGACACGCCCCCTTGTGATTTGAATGCACTTCTGATGGACTTCATAGGAAAAAAGTCTAAAAATTGGTTTTGAAAATACCAATCTGGCCATTTCTGTGAGAAAAACGTCCAGGTGCGGATTTTATGCCACTTTTTGGATGCTTTTCTCTTTTGAAAATGATCTCCATGGTAACCTATGAAACTTTGTAAGTCTAAGTGCTTTGAAAATGAGCCTCCACATCCACTTACACGCAATCTGCTGTCTTTCCTGCAAGAGATGTGTTATTCCTTTCCCCAGTTACAGCAGCTTATCAGTCCAACACTTCAATGGCTTAACCACAAGGACAGCCTCGGCCTGCATTTTAGGACCCAGGTCACTCGATTACCCTGGTGGACTCCAAATCCCCAAAACTTTGGGGCATGTTGGAACAATGGCGTCGACTCATCTGACTCGATAAGCATCTTTTTCCCAGCTATCAGAGAACCCTTAATAAACTTCTGAATTAAAGGTCTAAATCTGATTCTTAAGACTAGGACGCTGGACTAAGTGTTCATAAACAGAGGGAGGAGATGAATTAGCTAAATAACCAGGAGATGCTTTATAACACACTAGCCGTTGAGCCTGTGAAAACGGGCTACTTTTGGAATAGGGGGGGGGTTCCGAGCCCCCCCCCCGGAGTCGCCGCCGCCGCCCCTCCACCCGGCCCGAGCAGCACTGTAAACTTACATCAGCACGCAGCAGGCACATCAGCAAAGCTGCCGTCGGGGCGGGCTTCCTTCTCTGCCTGTGTCCTGCCCTCGTGTGACGTAACGTCAGCGAGGGCGGGACAAAGGCAGAGAAGGAAGCCCGACGGCAGCTTTGCTGATGTGCCTGCTGCTGCGTGCTGATGTAAGTTTACAGTGCTGCTCGGGCCGGGTGGAGGGGCGGCGGCGACTCCGGGGGAGGGAGGAGGGGGAGCAGTTCCGACGTCTGCAGCATGCCAGTAGAGACTTCCCTCTCTGTCCCGCCCCCATCATCACGTATTGAAGCGGGGGCGGGGCAGAGAGGGAAGTCTCTACTGCGCATTTGCGAGTGAGTACGGTCACTCGCCGTTTATATGTTTGATTGAACTTTGGCCTATAAATAAATGTGAAGATCTTGTTTTTGGTTCTGTTTACCAGCAGACATAGGTAAAAAGGCAGGGCCGCCGAGAGACTGGGCCAGGCCCGGGACAAGGCCGCCCCCGGGCCCCCCCACCGGGCCCTCTTTCCACCCCCGGGCCCTCTGCACTGACCTTAAGCGCCGCACCTTCGAAAGCGCAGCAAGCAGCGGCAGACCACTCCTTCCTTCTGTGTGCCGCCCTCACGGAAGTTACGTCAGGCGAGGGCGGGACACGGAAGGAAGGAGTGGTCTGCCACTGCTTGCTGCGCTTTCGAAGGTGAGGCGCTTAAGTTCAATGCCAGGGAGCGACGGAGGGTGGGCGGGCTGCGGCAGCGGAGGCCTGGGCCCGGGGAATTTTGTCCCCCCTGCCCCCCCCCCCTCTCGGCGGCCCTGTAAAAAGGATGCAGAAAACTGCATCTTAAGGATCAAACAGGTCGGTTTAAGCCTGTTGTGCAAAAAGAACCCCAAACAATCAAGCGTGTCTTATCAAGGCTGTATTTGTCTGTCTGGCTGTAACAGAGGCCAAACAAACCTCTGCCCCATTTGTCATGCACCCAGTTGCCGATACAGCGTGAAGTAAAAGGTTGGATCAGCCTCAGCCCCACTCTTTTCCTGGACACATGCTCATTTGCAAAGATGTAGTCAGTCAAACACTCAAAAAGCAGGAGCCACAGAAAGCCCAAGATCTCTATAGGTGATGACTGCTGCTGACCAGGGCCGCCGAGAGACTGGGCCGGGCCCGGGGCAAGGCCGCCCCCCCCAGGTCATTGCCGCCGCCGCTCCCCCCTCCGTCCGCCACCAGGCCGGGCCCCCTGTATTGAAATCACAGCGACTCTCACCTCCGTGTGAAAGCGCTGCAGGCAGCAGCAGATCGCCTCCCTTCGGGCCTCCTTCCCTCCCTGCGTCCCGCCCTCGTCTGACGTAACTTCTGGGAGGCCGGGACACAGGGAAGGAAGGAGGCCTGAAGGGAGGCGATCTGCTGCTGCCTGCAGCACTTTCACACGGAGGTGAGAGGCGCTGTGATTTCAATGCAGGGAGCCCGGCCCGGTGGCAGACAGTCGATGACGGAGGGCGAGTGGGACTGTGGCGCCGGGCCCCCCTTGAAGGCCTGGGGAATTTTGTCCCTCCTGCCCCCCCTCGGTGGCCCTGCTGCTGACAGCAGCCCCCAACAAACCCCTTTCCTCTCCTCTACCCTGTTCCATAGACAGAAACTTACTCAAAGAGGAGTAAATCCAGGGCAGCACCAGAGGACTGCAAAGGGAGGCGGGGTGCTCAGAATTCATTCTTCTCCCAAGCCCCACCTCTTGTATGGAAGTCAGGAAGGGACACACTTGGGTGGGTGCTGATGGCCCGTCTTTCCAAACCTATGTTATTGCTGCCACCCTTGACCAGCCCTTCGTTAAGTTTACAGTCGTGAGGCAGGGGACAGTGACGGAGGGGGAAACATGCAATCGTGCCACAAGTTAGGGGCTCATTTTCAAAGCACTTAGACTTACAAAGTTCCATAGATTACTATATAACTTTGTAAGTCTAAGCGCTTTGAAAATACACCTCATATATAAATTGCAACTTTTTGTTTCTTTGAAAGAATGAATATTTAAGGCTTAGGTGTTAAGAGGTAGGACTCGTTAGAGAGTTAGGCAATAATGGTGTCCACAGAAAATATCCAGATTCCTAAGGGTCGTAGATGGAAAGCTGGGTAGTAGGGTGAGGCAGCAGCGGTGGTGGGGGAGTTGTTTGTGCTGGATTTGTCAGTCTCCTTGTTCCTCCAGGCTTGGATCAGAGCTGTAGCTGTTTGTATATAATCTCCTGCAGTTTGAATTTCTGAATCTAAGAATCAGGGCCAGAAAGGAAAAGAAAATCTGTGAGTTTAAGATTAAAAAAAAAATGTCGCACAGGTTTTACGATTCAAGCGCTTAACAGCCTGTCACCTACCATTTCTGGGTTAAAAGGAAAGTACTGGCTGGGGTTTTTTTTGCATCTTCAGTTCCCAACTCCTAACTCAGGGGCTGATGCAGAAAGCCACCACAGGCAAAAGTGTGCAGTTAACGAGCAGTTCACATGCTCTATACTGACCACTGGATGTCAAAAGGGTTTCAGTTATTAAGTTAACTGGTGCTATAGACATCAGCACATATTAAATTTATGGTAAGAGGCGGTTAGCTTAGCGGAGTTTAAAAAAGGCTTGGACGGCTTCCTAAAGGAAAAGTCCATAGACTGTTATTAAATGGACTTGGGGAAAATCCACTATTTCTGGGATAAGCAGTATAAAATGTTTTGTACATTTTTGGGATCTTGCCGGGTATTTGTGACCTGGATTGGCCACTGTTGGAAACAGGATGCTGGGCTCGATGGACCTTTGGTCTTTCCCAGTATGGCAATACTTATGTACTTAACCTACAGCAATGCACTGCTCTGTGCTGATGTCCCACCTCATAAGCACTATGCCAGTAATCAACCGCCAGGTCTGAAGTAACATAGAAAGTTAATGAGACCCCCCAACCCTGCCCCCAACATGACTTTCTGCATCAGCCCTGGCAACTCTTGTGTCTAGGGCAGCCCCCCCCCAATCCAATCCCCCTCCCTCTCTCCTTATTACTTAAAAAAAAATTCCTTGGTGTCTAGTGGCACCCCCGGACTCCATCCTCTGCCTTCCCTTCCCCAGGACTGAAAAAGAGGCAGGAGCAAAGCCATCTTGGAAAATGGCAGTGCCTAACCTTGAATGATGCATCCTGGGATTCATGGAGCAGGGTCAGTTTGCCAAATAAGGGAATTTTTTTTAGCCTGGGTGGAAACTCTCTTATTTGGCAGACTGATACCATTCAGGGGTGCCATCAGATCTCCGGGGGAGGGGGGGGGGTTCAGATCAGACTAGTAGGAATTTTTATTTTAATGTTGGGGGTAGGGAGGGGCTTGAACCGGTTAGGGAGAGGGAAGGGGGGGGTGCTAGATTACCAGGGATTACCTGGACCAGTGCAGAAAGCTGGATCAGAACGCAGACCCTGCAGTTTGGTTTTTTTTTTACATGTCACCTTTCCTGTCAGTGCATGAGGCAATCACTGCTCAAGCACTGATAGGAAAGCGGACATTCAGTAATGAGCTACAGAGTGCTGCCGTGTTTTTAATTCAGCAGTAATCTGCATGATTATTGTTTACTGCATAGCCGTGAAATATTGTTATCATTAATTTCATGGTAGAAGCCGCATGCTGAGCTGCATGGCTTTCTGCATCAGCCTCTCAGTATGTGCAGGACGTCAGACTCACAGAAACAGAAGCCTGCACGGCCGCGTTGCTGATCTGCAAGGACAGGCTTCTACATGGAATGTTGCTAGTGGAATAGCAACATTCCATGTAAAATCTCATATAGTAGCAACATTCCATGTAGAATCTACAAATAGTTTCAACATTCCATGTAGAATCTCAAATAGCGAAAGGGAAATGGGGCTTGATATACCACAAAAACATTCAAAGTGGTTTACATATTATATTCAGGTACTTATTTTGTACCTGGGGCAATGGAGGGTTAAGTGACTTGCCCAGAGTCGCAAGGAGTTGCAGTGGGAATTGAACTTAGTTCCCCTGGTTCTCAGGCCACTGCACCAACCATAAGGCAAATACAAACAGAGAAGAGGGACATTGAAAAAAAAAAAAAACAATAAACAAAACTACAGCCTACTCAAGCAGTGGTTCCAGTACCTGTCCTGGGAGCTCCCCAGGCCTCAGGTTTTCAGGATATCCGCAACGAATATTCATGAGGGAGATTTGCATGCACTGCCTTCACTGCAATGCAGATCTCTCTCATAGTTATTACATAGAGATGCCATCGTGGAACCCTCTGTGGGTTGACACCCAGCTAATGCAGACAGTTCTGGTCTCCTGAGGAAACATTTGAAACATGGGTAATGTAGAGACCAGGCTCATATTGCGTTTTGCATACGAGTGAGAGGGAATAGAGAATTTATCACTGAAGTTTTAAACCTTTGTAGCAAACCCTGCAGACCCTGTTAGGAGTGTTTGTATGTGACAGTGGATCTTCCTTGAGAAGGGTACTGCGAAGTTTTGGAAATTCTACACAGCCTTACTGGAAGTGAAGAAATCGTGTTTATGCAAGATACTCTTTTGCCAACATTAATGAACTATGGAACTGGGAAGATAGGAATTGATTAATTAGTACACTCTGGGGGTTCTGAGGGACACTTAGTTTGGTTTTATGTTTTTGTAAGAGAAGTTGTGATGTAGGAATAAAATAACTGTATATTTGAAATTGTGTATCTGAAGTTTAGATCAATGTTTGATATATGCTGGATAGCCTGAAAACCTGACTAGCAGGTGACCCTCCCCCCCCCCCCCCCCCCCCCCCCCCCACACCTCCCACCTCCCCTCAAGGCCAGGTTTGGGAACCCCTGGCCTATTGTATTGAAAATTATTTCTCACTTTGCCCTGCTGATTCCCACTTACCAAATCACACCCTGGTTGCAGACTCACCTTGCCAGAGACAGTGAGAGGAAATTCTTTCATAAAAACTATGTAACGTGGTATCTTGAAATGGGAGATCTGGAATATACAGGAGAAGGGGAGAAATCACAAACTAATTAATGACACTACATTCAGCAGATGCCCGAACTGAAAAAGGCCAACATATGTATTTCTCCTGTGAAAGACAACATTAATCAATCTGACCCTGAAGCACTTAAGTCAGGGGTTCTCAATCCTGTCCTCGGGACGTGCCTGACCAGTCAGATTTTCAGGATACTCACAATGAAAATGCAAGAGAGAAATTTGCATACACTTCCCCTCTGAGCTCCCCCACCCTTCCCTAATCCCCTAATCCCCTTCTCCCCTCTCTGAGCTCCCCACCCTCCCTAATCCCCTTTAAGCACCCCTCTGAGCTCCCCCACCCTTCCCCAATCCCCTTCTCCCCTCTCTGAGCTCCCCCACCCTCCCTAATCCCCTTTAAGCACCCCTCTGAGCTCCCCCACCCTTCCCCAATCCCCTTCTCCCCTCTCTGAGCTCCCCACCCTCCCTAATCCCCTTTAAGCACCCCTCTGAGCTCCCCCACCCTTCCCCAATCCCCTTCTCCCCTCTCTGAGCTCCCCACCCTCCCTAATCCCCTTTAAGCACCCCTCTGAGCTCCCCCACCCTTCCCCAATCCCCTTCTCCCCTCTCTGAGCTCCCCCACCCTTCCCTAATCCCCTAATCCCCTTCTCCCCTCTCTGAGCTCCCCACCCTCCCTAATCCCCTTTAAGCACCCCTCTGAGTTAGTAAAGAAGATCTTGTCGACGTCGTCGTCCTTCCCACACTGAGTCCTGCCCGCCCTCGCGGTAATAGGAAGTTGCCTCAGAGGGGGGCGGGACTCAATGTGGGAAGGGCGACGACGTCAGCGAGATCTTCTTTACTAGCAGGGCAGACGCGAGGCGCGCTGCCTGCCACTCTCCGGCGCTTCGGAAAAAAAAATTTTTAAGGCGGAGCAGCGGGAGCGGAGCACCCCCCCACCCGATGACACCCGGGGCGGACCGTCCCCATCGCCCCGCCCTTGCTACGCCACTGTGTATTTGTAAAGTTGATTTATTGTATTTGCAACGTTTTGTATGAATATGTTTCATTGATACAAACATGATGATTATTGGATTATGAATAAGTATATATCAGGTTTTTTTTATTGATATAAATGACTGATTTATTAGTCCCTCGATATGGATACCATAAAATTATGAGGGAAATTTTCAGACTGTTTCCACTCAAAAACCAGTCGTACCTTTTACACCTGGGCTTTGCATCCATCTTCAGAGCGAAGAGTTTACTCTTACTTTTGCTTTGAAACTCACAGCAGATGCAGAGTAGTAACGTCACCTTCACATACATTGTGCAGGGGAAGGAGTTTGCTTGAAAAGTACAAACAGATTTGAACGTCCACCCACATATCTGCTGCAGACTCTTGGTCCCAGCAATTTTTAGATGACTGATTAATACAGGTAATGTTCTTTTGGACCAGGTAAATTGCTTTGAACGCTGTCCCTTGCCATATAACAACAAGAAACACCAAAGCAGACACTGTAAAGTCCAAAAGGTCTTTATTCAAACAATCCCGACCTCTTCGCCATGGCGAAGAGGTCGGGATTGTTTGAATAAAGACCTTTTGGACTTTACAGTGTCTGCTTTGGTGTTCCTTAGCTCAGTGGCGTTCCTAGGGGGGGCAGTGGGTGCGGTCCGCCCTGGGTGCACGCCGCCGGGGAGGTGCCACGTGCGCCTGTCTTCCATTGTTCCATGCTTCTTCTCTGCCCCGGAACAGGTTACTTCCTGTTCTGGGGCAGAGAAGAAGCATGGAACAACGGAGGACAGGCACGCGCGGCACCCCCCCGGCGGCGTGCACCCGGCAGGGGAGGGGTTCCTTCGCAGGGGTGTCCTTTCACCGGGGGGGGGGGGGGTGCTGCACCCGGGGGTGGGGGAGGGGCGCATCAGCGATCCGCCCCGGGTGCCAGCCCCCCCCCCCAGGAACGCCACTGCCTTAGCTCTATTGCTGCAAGACACTCAGGGGGTCTTTTACTAAGGCACGCTCACGTTTTTAGCGCGCTAAAAATAGGCGTGCGCTAAACGTTAGAGACGCCTATGCATTTCTATGGGCGTTGCTGTTTAGCGTGCGCCCAATTTTAGTGCGCGCTAAAAACGTGAGCGTACCTTAGTAAATGACCCCCTCAGTGCCTCTTTTTTGATCCAGCCTAGCCATATAAAATCCATACAGTATAGAAGATAGAGCATGATGCCTGGTAAAATCTGGCGGAATGCTGAATGCTAGTCACATGGTATCTCTGACCAATCACAGTTGGATGGTATCTGCTATTTGAACGTATACAACAGGCAGGGCTGCTGAGGGGGGGAGGCAGGGGGGACAAAATTCCCCGGGCCTGGGCCTCCAAGGGGGGCCCGGCGCCGAAGTCCCTTCCACCCGCCCCCCTCCGTCCACCACCGGGCCGGGCCCCCCTGAATTTAAATCATAGCGCCTCACCTCGACCTCGCTCCGTGTGAAAGAAGCGCAGCAGCGGCAGTCTGTAGATCGCCTCCCTTCGGGCCTTCCCTCCCTGTGTCCCGCCCTCGTCTGACGTAACTTGCGCGAGGGCGGGACACAGGAAGGGAAGGCCCGAAGGGAGGCGATCTGCAAACTGCCGCTGCTGCGCTTCTTTCACACTGAGTGATGTCGAGGTGAGGTGCTATGATTTGAATCAGGGGGGCCCGGCCCGGTGATGGACGGAGGGGGTGGGTGAAGGGGGGGCGACGATGACAACCTCGGGGGGGGGGGGGCAGCCTTGCCACGGGCCCGGCCCAGTCTCTCGGCGGCCCTGAGAACAGGTTCAGGAATGTGGCTGGCCTTGCTCTCTCCTTGTGTCTCACAGCAGAAATGAAAGGGGTGGAGGGGTGGGAAGAAGACATACTTTTCCTTTGCAGAACGCTTTGATATCCTCAGCCGAGCACTCATCATCAGTCTTCAGTCGGATACAAGCACAGACCTCCTCTCCCATTTTTGGGTCTCTCACACCGATCACCTGAAGCGACAGTCAGGAGGAGAGAGGGTGTGTTATTAAATTACAGATGGATAACACATATAAGGATCCTTTCAGGACCCTCACTACCCCTAGTATTTACTTATTTTCTGCACTTGATATACCACAAGTAATTCCTGAGGGGACTTGGCAGTTTACAATTTCTATTACAGGTACGTTGTACTGTCCCTAATGGGCTCATAATCTAAGTTATATATTGTACCTGGGGCAATGGAGGGCTAAGTGATCTGCCCAGGGTCACATGGAGCTGCAGAGGGAATTGAACCTGGCTCCCCAGGATCTCAACCCACTGCCGACCATCAGGCAGCAGCAGGAATTGAACCTAGTTCCTCAGGTCTATGGGGCAATGGAGGGCATAGTGATCTGCCCAGGGTCACATGGAGCTGCAGAGGGAATTGAACCTGGCTCTCAAGGATCTCAACCCACTGCCGACCATCAGGCAACAGCAGCAGGAATTGAACCTAGTTTCCCAGGTCTACAAACTGTCGCACTAACCATTAGGCCATGCCTCCACTCCAAATATATCTCTGGCCCCAGGACTATACTGTGTAGGGAGATGGTGTATACCATTCTGATACAGCATTCTTTGCTAGGATGATGGTACTGGTTCTGCTTAACCCCTTATAAGCCAGATTCCAAGAGTGTGGTGTGCATTTTGGATTGCCTTTGGATTTCTGTACAGATTTTTGAGTCGTGGAGTAGTTATTTATTTAGTGGGCTTAGTTGGTTTTGTCCAGGGCCGTGCCAACACGGTAAGCATGGCAGAAGGGCGCCATCCTCTGGGGGGCGCCCCGCCGCACCATGCTTACCTCGCCCTCTTCTCCCCAGATCCTTTTCCTTTTGTTTAAATTTACCTCTGTCTGGCGGCGTAGCGTCAGTGAGAAGGAAGCGGCGCTCCCCCGCCCCGACGTGTCTACTAGTCTTCCCTTCGCTGTGTTCCGCCTTCTTCTGACGTCAGAAATGACATCAGAAGAAGGCGGGACACTTAGCGAAGGGAAGAAAACTAGTAGACACGTCGGGGCGGGGGAGCGCCGCCGGACAGAGGTAAATTTAAACAAAAAAAAAGGAAAAGGATCTGGGGAGAAGAGGGTGGGCAGTGTAGCGATCGTTTTCGGGGGGGAGCGGCGCGGTGCCAATGGGGGGGGGGGGGTACCGGAGGCGCCAACTGCAGGGGGGCGCCGGAGACCCTAGGCACGGCCCTGGTTTTGTCCAATGTGAAGACTCCCTTGAGATTTAAGTTATTGTCCTCATCTAAAGTGTATTTGAAACTCTGAGGTTGTACCTACCCCTTTGCTTGAATTTCAGGAGTGAACTTGACAGCATGAGTTACAAGACAGAAAGAGAGAGGCACAAACAGAGAAGGGATTTCTTTGTGATGAGTTTGTGTGGAAGAGCATCCAACAGGGGAGAGAACAGGTTCCTCCCCTGCACTATTGAAAATTCCGAACCCCAAAGCCCTGACATGCAGCGATAGGGATCATAGACACAGATGAAGGAGATGTATGATGTGTAGCCGAACAGAAAAGTGTTTTCCAAATGCTGTACAATCTCAGGAAAATAAGACTACCTCAAAGCAGTAGATGTTTTGCCCAAATAATCAGAAGAGTTAGTTGGTGGAGTATAGAATCTATGCCTGGGCCTTGAAGGGAAACCTCATCTCCTCAAAGAGGTCATAGTGCCTTGGAGAAGAGTGTACATGTGATGAGGAACCCCTTAGGGGCCAGAGAGCCACCGAATGTACTGTCTGAGACAAAAGTACCCCATAGAGATGGAACCCAACATGAGGCCTTGAGACACTGGAGTGAAAAGAGACTTGGTGGGAGTTTTAGAGTTGCAGTTGAAGTTTGGGGAAAAAAAACCCCAAACAAGCAACTGCACAGTGCACACAATGGCTGCCGTTCTCACCTTTGGAGGAAGAGGGCAAACAGAGCATGCAAAAGCACCAGGAAGAAAGGAGAAGAATGTGCATGTGCTGAATGAAGAAGGGGAGAGCACTGGGAGAAAAATATTCTATAGGCCCTTGGGGGTATGAGCCACCAAATGGACTGCCCTAAAACAAGGTATCCCTTACACTCACTTTTCCAGATAACGCCTTGTGCTTGGGATGGAAGGGAGAGAAAGGCAAGCAATGCCGTCTCCAGAGGCAGATTAAGAGGTGTGCTCGTGCCCCAGACATAGGCAGCGAGAAAGAGATAGCATGTGGTCTGGACCCCAGACAAAAAAAAAAGGGGGGGGAATAAAATTGGGGAAGATTGCTGGGGCACAAAATAAAAATTGGAGCATCACATAGTAACATAGTAGATGACGGCAGAAAAAGACCTGCACGGTCCATCCAGTCTGCCCAACAAGACAACTCATGTGTGCTACTTTTGTGTATACCCTACTTTGATTTGTACCTGTGCTCTTCAGGGCACAGACCGTATAAGTCTGCCCAGCACTAGCCCCGCCTCCCAACCACCAGCCCCGCCTCCCAACCACCGGCTCTGGCACAGACCGTATAAGTCTGCCCAGCACTATCCCCGCCTCCCACCACCAGCTCTGGCACAGACCGTATAAGTCTGCCCAGCACTATCCCCACCTCCCAACCACCAGCCCCGCCTCCCACCACCTGCTCTGGCACAGACAGTATAAGTCTGCCCAGCACTATCCCCACCTTCCAACCACCAGCCCCGCCTCCCACCACCTGCTCTGGCACAGACCGTATAAGTCTGCCCAGCACTATCCCCGCCTCCCACCACTGGCTCTGGCACAGACCGTATAAGTCTGCCCAGCACTATCCCCACCTCCCAACCACCAGCCCCGCCTCCCACCACTGGCTCTGGAACCGACCGTATAAGTCTGCCCAGCACTATCCTCGCCTCCCAACCACCAGCCCCGCCTCCCAACCACCGGCTCTGGCACAGACCGTATAAGTCTGCCCAGCACTATCCTCACCTCCCAACCTCCAGCCCCGCCTCCCACCACTGGCTCTGGAACCGACCGTATAAGTCTGCCCAGCACTATCCTCGCCTCCCAACCACCAGCCCCGCCTCCCAACCACCGGCTCTGGCACAGACCGTATAAGTCTGCCCAGCACTATCCCCACCTTCCAACCACCAGCCCCGCCTCCCACCACCTGCTCTGGCACAGACCGTATAAGTCTGCCCAGCACTATCCCCGCCTCCCACCACTGGCTCTGGCACAGACCGTATAAGTCTGCCCAGCACTATCCCCACCTCCCAACCACCAGCCCCGCCTCCCACCACTGGCTCTGGAACCGACCGTATAAGTCTGCCCAGCACTATCCTCGCCTCCCAACCACCAGCCCCGCCTCCCAACCACCGGCTCTGGCACAGACCGTATAAGTCTGCCCAGCACTATCCTCACCTCCCAACCTCCAGCCCCGCCTCCCACCACTGGCTCTGGAACCGACCGTATAAGTCTGCCCAGCACTATCCTCACCTCCCAACCTCCAGCCCCGCCTTCCACTACCGGCTCTGCTAGGTCTTACACAGTAACATAGTAAATGATGGCAGATAAGACCTGTATGGTCCATCCAGTCTGCCCAAGAATTTGCCTGCAGCAGTAGTTTAATCATACAAAGTTATGTGAAGTCAAAATGTACCACTATATCCACTACTATACAACGCTTAATTATCAGAGTTACACAGTTACAATACCTGAAAGCTGCTAACATTCAAATTCTTTTCTACAATTAAGTTAAATTGCATACATATGGACTGTATGACACCCTCTTTTCGCTTAACTGAGACCTGCCATTAAAGCATTAAGGCTAGGGTTACCATATTTCGTCCTCTGAAAAAGAGGATACATGTCACGTCCCCTGCCCCGACCCTGCCCCGCCCACACCACATCCCTTTCGCATCCTTGCCCCACCCTTTCTTGCTCTCACCCCGCCCCCTGTCACATATTCCCCTCCCCTGCCCCCCCGTCACCTCCCCTCCCCCCGGGTCACATATTCCCCTCCCCTCCTCCTGTCACCTTCCCTCCCCTCCCCTTACTTATTATCTACTGCCCTGGTGGTCTAGTGACCTCTTCGGGGAAGGAAAGAGCCCCCTCTTTCCTGCCTGGAGTGCTGCCCTTGCCCTGCATCCTATTGCTGTGACGGTCTTGGGATTCAAAATGGCCGCCGAGAGTTGAAGTCTCGCGAGGCCGCTTCAACTCTCGGCGGCCATTTGAATCCCGAGACCGGCCCAGTGGTGGACGGAGGGGGGCTGTCGACGGGACCGGGGGTGGGCGGGTGGAGTCTGGGGACTGCGGTGCAGCAGCCTCGGGGGGGGGGGGGGGCAGCGGGGGCAGGGCTCTGGGGGCAGCCTTGCCCCAGGCCCAGCCCAGTCTCTCGGCAGCCCTGAACAAAGCCTTAATCCTAACGCCAGCTCTGAGCTGGCATAGGATTAAGGCGCTATTCCGCCCCTACGATCAAACCACTGTTCTCTAATCATAGGGACGGAATACAAGCAGAGCTCATTTAAATGTAATTTAAATGAGCTCTGCGTTATTGCTTCGCTCGGGCGATGTCAGCCTGCTGATCATGGGGGAGGAGATAAATAGAGGTGCTAAGTCCAGAACTAGTGGCCTCTAGCGCCCGCATTTACCTTTGATCATCAAGCCGAGGAAAAACAATTTCTGGATGGTTTCATTTGTCTGATGCGGTCCATAATATTTTGCACGCAAACTGAAGGACTCGACCTGTCTGCCATTGCACACATCCACTCTCACCCCATTCCTCCTAACACTGAAAGGAACTGATCAAAACCTATGCTACTCAAAAAAAAAGAAAAACTCCCTGAAGGGCAACCCAGCAGCCCTACCTGTTCACCAATCCTGGAGATGCAGTTTCTCCCCATTACTAAACCTCCACCTTCTGCAGCCTGCTTACCTGAGCTTCCTGGATGTTGGGGTGCGTATGCAGGAATTGTTCTATTTCTGCTGGATAAATGTTCTCACCTCCCCGGATAATCATGTCTTTGCAGCGTCCAACAATCTTACAGTATCCGTACTCATCCAAAGTAGCAATGTCTCTGAAACCAGAAAACTCATTGGACATGCAGAAGCCTGCCTGCCTTCTGTCCCCTCTGTTCACAACCCACAGCCCCATCCACCTCTCAATCCATTCCCAGACTGATCAGTAAAACATAACTCTTTTAACCCAATAACAAAGGAGGGCCTTGACAAACTTCTGAGATCTTAGACTAAGTACCTGCTCCCTCCACCCCTGCTAACGCAGCAGGCAAGCAGGGGCCTCATAGAAGTACATAAGTACATAACTGTTTCCATACTGGGACAGACTGAAGGTCCATGAAGCCCAGCATCCTGTTTCCAAAAGTGGCCAGTCCAGGATGCAAGTACCTGGCAAGATCCCAAAACAGTATAATGCGTTTTATGCTGCTTATCCTAGAAATAAGAAGTGGATTTTCCCCAAGTCCATCTTAATAATGGCTTATGGACTTTTCTTTTAGGAAGCTATCCAAACCTTTTTTAAAACCCCGCTAAGCTAACCGCTTTTACCACATTCTCTGGTAATGAATTCCAGAGTTTAATTACATGTTGAGTGAAGAAATACTTTCTCCGATTTGTTTTAAATTTATTACTTTGTAGCTTCATTGCATGCTCCCTAGTCCTAGTATTTTTGGAAAGAGTAAACAAGCGATTCACATCTACCCATTCCACTCCACTCATTATTTTATAGATTTCTATCATATCTCCCCTCAGACATCTTTTCTCCAAGCTGAAGAGCCCTATAAGGAAAGGCTAAAGCGGTAGGGCATCCTGGCTCTGACAGTAGTCAATCCAGGTTACAAAGCTACCTCTGTGCCCCAACCTCACCTCATTCCACACCTCATACCTTGTTCAACTGTTCTACAACTAAGTCCTACATAATTCTCTCCAACATATCCCTGGGTTCCTCCACTACTTTGGCCTCTTCACGTAAAGAAATGCGAGTCCCCTGCTGATAGAAAAGCGTATTAAACATACCCAGTCTTGTACCATTTGTCCGGAGTAATCACTTCTTTGGTTTTCTCTTCATCTTTCCAATACCCCAACATAACGCAGTAGCCTCGAATCATGAGTTCTCCAGAAGCATTCAAAGGCAGAGTCTGACCAGTTTCAGGGCTCACAACTTTTGCCTGGGAAAAGAGAGATGAATTAAAGGGAAGAAAAACAGTGGGCTCTAAATCCAAAATACCTAGGCATGGGTCCATAGGGCCTGGGTCTAGCTCTGCATTTGTAGGGGCTCCACTGGCCTGGATTACCTTCCGGTCCTAGCTGCTGCTGTGTTGAGCTGTGTTGTAGGTCCTCACTAACCACTGTGAGTTCAGGCTCAGACTAGAGAATGACACGGGGACAAAGTTTGTCCCCGTACCCGTGGGTTCTGTTTCCATCCCCAACCCTGTTCCCGCAGGCTCTATCTCCGTCCCCGCCCCGTCCTCGCAATTTTTGTCCCTGCCCCCACCCCCATCCCAACCCAACCCCGTGGGCTCTGTCATCATCTGCAGAAGCCTTGAACACTTATGATTTTATATTTAAATCTTTTTATTAAAGTATAAAAAGGAACAATATGCTGTGCAACTGTTGTTTATAAATCACAAATAGAAAACAATAATAACAACAAGCAACTATAATAACTCCCCCCTCCCCTCTACCTTTCCAACCCCAACAATAGCGTGGAGGAGTGGCCTAGTGCTTAGGGTGGTGGACTTTGGTCCTGAGGAACTGAGTTCAATTCCCACTTCAGGCACAGGCAGCTCCTTGTGACTCTGGGCAAGTCACTTAACCCTCCATTGCCCCATGTAAACTGCGTTGAGCCTGCCATGAGTGGGAAAGTGCAGGGTACAAATGTAACAAAAATAAAATAGATACTATTGGAGATTCTACATGGAATGTTGGTATTCCACTAGCAACATTCCATGTAGAAGGCTGCGCAGGCTTCTGTTTATGTGAGTCTCACAGAAGCAGAAGCCTGTGCGGCCACATTGGTGATCTGCAAGGGCCGACTTCTACATGGAACGTTGCTAATGGAATAGCAACATTCCATGTAGAATCTCAAATAGTAGCAACAGTGGAGGAGTGGCCTAGTGGTTAGGGTGGTGGACTTTGGTCCTGAGGAACTGAGTTGGATTCCCACTTCAGGCACAGGCAGCTCCTTGTGACTCTGGGCAAGTCACTTAACCCTCCATTGCCCCATGTAAGCTGCATTGAGCCTGCCATGAGTGGGAAAGCGCGGGGTACAAATGTAACAAAAATAAATAAAATAGCTGACTTCTACTACCCTTTTGTACCCCCAAAGAATCCTAATCCACCCTATTAAAATGTCCAGGGGTACAAAACACAACCCACTCTGTAAACCCTAGCTCAGGAGAAATATGCCCTATGAAGCACTGTTATGATTTTTTAATCTGTGGATGAAAGTCATCAACCACTTCATGATTCAGTCTACCTCTCCTGTCTTCCATAGTCCTTCCTGAAATAGAAGAAGTCTTCTTAGAAGATGTGCCGGTAGCAGGAATATACAGGATCCCCCATGCAAATTTTGTTAGTTGTGGCCAGCATGTTTGCTTGTTTTTCCAAAAAATCAAAATATCGTCGTCTGCATCACTCAAACATAAATAACAGTCCAGTTCATTAACAGGCTTCAAAGTAGAAAATGACACTCCCCACGGGCTCTGTCCCCATCCCTGCCCCGTGGGATCTGTCCCTGCCCCAACACCGTGGGCTCAGTCCCCGTGGTTACCATGCATCCCTGTCCCGGTGTCATTCTCTAGTTCAAACTTCCTAGGACCCAAATGGCTTCCTTGCTCTGTTCCTATGAGTGCATCAACTCCCAAGTTCTTCTTGTGAAACTGAGAGCAATGCAGGAGTTTGGTCACTAAACCCACCTGCAGTGCCACAGTGCTGGAACAGAACAAGAAATTGAAATCAGACATTCAAGTTTTGACAGCTGTGGCAAGGTGAGGAAGGGGCAGAAAAAAGTATTTGGTCAGGGGGAAGGAGGAGGAGGAGACAGGAGTGAGAAGAGGCTGGAAGATGATAAAGGTATTAAGGAGTGAGGGGTGCACAGGGAGGGCCTGCCTGAGAGGAGGGACCATAAAGGGAGAGGATAAGGAGGAGCTGGACCCAGGGATCCTGTGAGATACACAATTGTCTGTGAATTTGTATCTACACATGAGAGAGAGGGCAATGGGGGAAAGCAGTGTAGGGGAGACAGAAAGATTGAGATCCATGGTCTTTAATGGTGGGAGGGAAGGGGGCCCAGCTGGTTACCTGGTCTTCCTTGGAGGGTGGTTGGTGGATCTGACTGATCATCAGCTCTTGGTCTTTCCAGGAGACAGAGTGGGGTCCATCACTATTTTTTCAAGGATGAAGGGTGAGGGGGGGGGGGGGGGGGAGGGAATCAGATCATCAGGCCCCCCAACCAAGTTGTGGAGGGCCTCAAAGTCTTCCAGCCCCAGTACCTCAAACTAAACCCTGTAGAGAACTTCAGCACACTATGAGAAAAGTGACCGGAGAGCCTCACCTCCGTGTGGGGAAAGACGTGTCCAACTGTGTTCAGTCTCCGATTTATGTCATCATGTGGAAAGCTCAGGAAGGTAACAGGACTATTCTCAGTGGTGCCGTAGGCCACCTGACACCAGGAGAGAAAAGAAAAAAAAAAATCACAAAGAGAATAATTCAGCAGGAACACCAAAACATTTATAAAAGCATCAAAGATTTGGGTGTTAGTGCAGCTGCTTCCAAACCCATTCTAGAGGAGCTCCGTACATTCACAACGAATATGCAGGAGATGAATTTGCAACCAATGGGACCAGTGGATGCAAATCTCTATCGTTAATATTCACTGTGGATATCCTGAAAACCCAACTGACTGGAAGTCCTCAAGACAGGCTAGGAAGCACTGAACTGCCCCTGGGATCGATATTTCAATCCCTTGGAATGGGACTGTAGAGTTTACTACTAGGTGTGCATTAGGGATGTGCATTTGTTTGAAAAAAACAAAACAAAACAGGACACGTCAACATGCCCTGTGTTGTTTCTTGTTGTTGGCTCTTCTGGAAAATCATGCACTCCTTTAGAAAGCGTGCACGCAGTGGTGTACCAAGGGGGGGAGGGACGGTGGGGGCGGTCTGCCCCGGGTGCATGCCGCTGGGGGGGGGTGCCGCGCACCTGTCGGCTCCACTCGTTCCATGCTCCCTCTGCCCCGGAACAGGTTACTTCCTGTTCTGGGGCAGAGGGTGCATGGAATGAGCGAAGCCCCCCCCCCCCGAGCAGGTAAAAATGCACCCGGGGGGAGATGTCCTTTCACCGGGGGAGGGGGGGAGGGTGTCCATCGGTGATCCGCCCCGGGTGTCAGCCACCCTAGGAACGCCACTGTGTGCACGCATGCGAACAGTACTGTGAAAGAGAGCTCTCTCTCTGTGAACACTGCACACTCTTAGCAACATTGCTCCGGTGGCTAAATGGTCTAGTGGTTAAAGCACAGGTCTTGACATCCAGAGGTGGCCAGTTCAAATCCCACTGCTGCTCCTTGTGATCTTGGGCAAGTCACTTAACCCTCCATTGCCTCAGGCACAAACTTAGATTGTGAGCCCTCCTGGGGCAGAGAAATATCCAGAGTACCTGAATGTAACTCACCTTGAGCTACTACTGACAAAGGTGTGAGCAAAATATAAATAAATAAATAGGGAGAAACAACAAACAAATAAACATTTCTAGAAACAAAAGAAAACTTTTCTGGCTGCCCACCCACCCCTAGTGTGCATGGGAAGGCTGGATAGGCCATATGGTCTTTATCTGCTCTCATTTTCTATCCGCCTGATACCCAAACTGATTTAAACGGCCCCCTATAGCCTCTGGGCTCAAATGGTCAGTCTGCCCCTGCAGTAACCACCAGTTACAGTAAAATAATGCAGGACAGGTTAATTTAGTGAATGTAAATGTTGCTTTGTAAAACTGAAGTTTGCTAGAAACTATCTGTCCTTTCAAAGATGCTCCCTTGGGATCTCCTGCACCCAGCACCCCGAAAGTCTCTTAACCAGGTGTGCCAAAAGTAGACACATCCAGAAGCACAGTCTTAACTAAAGGTTTACAGACACATCCAAGACTTCCCTGCTGATTCTCATGCAAGGTGCAGAGAATTCAAAATTTCTGTGTTAATGTGACCTCTAACACTCTTAATGCTCTGGCATAAAGCGTTTGCCTCCTTTTCCAAGCCGCTCCACATTCTTATGGTTTCTGTATATTTGCCTGGCACTTGGCTTCATTGCTACTGTGAGAGATTGGTGCAGGAGTGATGGATGAGGCATGCAATGGGCCTCTACGACTTTTTCACCACCTCAGAAAATGCCTCCATCATGACCCGAAGTGAAGACTCTTTCAACTCAAAGCACGAGTGTCCAGCTGAAGATGGATGTTGGGGAGGGAAGGGAGAAAAACCTGGGCTGTGTTTATAAAACAAAATTATTGACTTGGAGCTTCCAAGTTACCCAGATCCAAGAGGGAGATTCTAGACCAGTCCTGGATATCTGACAACCCCATCCTGATGCATTATGGGACTGGAACCAGTGGTGTTCCTAGGGGGGCTGACACCCGGGACGGATCGCCGATGCACCCCCCCCCCCCCCGGCGAAACGCGACTATCCCCCCTCCCCTTACTCTGCTATCCCTAGTGGTCTAGAGGTACCTCTTCGTCTTCGGGGCAGGAAAGAGCCCCCTCTTTCCTGCTCGGAGTGCTGCTGCTAGCTGCCCTGCATCCTGTCCTGTGGTGAGTCCGGCTCTCGGCGTTTCAAAATGGCCGCCGAGAGTTGAAGCAGCATCGCGAGACTTCAACTCTCGGCGGCCATTTTGAAACGCCGAGAGCTGGACTCACCACAGGACAGGATGCAGGCCAGGGCAGCTAGCAGCTCCGGGCAGGAAAGAGGGGGCTCTTTCCTGCCCTGAAGAGGCACCTCTAGACCACCAGGGATAGCAGAGTAAGGGGATGGGGGGAGGAGAGAGATGACAGGGGGGGGAGGTGAGGGTGTGGAAGGGGCGGGACAGGGGACGTGAAAGGGGCAGCTCCTCCCAACGAAACGACACCCCCCCCCGGTGCATCTTTACCTGCTGGGGGGGGTGGCGCGCATCTGTCAGCAACGCTCGTTCCCTGCTCCCTCTGCCCCGTTACAGGAAATAACCCGTTCCGGGGCCAGAGGGAGCAGAGAACGAGCGTTGCCAACAGACGCGCGGCACCCCCCCAGCAGCGTGCACCCTGGGCGGACCGCCCCCACCGCCCCCCCCCCCCTTAGTACGCCACTGACTGGAACACTGCATTTCACTGGGTAGAATCAGGGTCTACAAAACTAAGAGTGGTCAAATATCTCCTTCCTGGAGCTGGGTACGTTGGCAGCTGTGACTATTCACAGTTTTTGGGCAAGGAAAGATGTGGAGTGAAGAGAGCAGAGTTATTATTAGAAATAAATACCCAGCATAAGTATGCAAAGGGCTTGCAATCTTAATTTTTCAGCACTGGTTGTTATGTGAATTGTTCAGGGCCATGTGGTGACTGGCCAGTAAAGGAATCAAATTGAGCTCCCATAAGCAAAGAGACTGAGATCTTGGCACATTATATGTGGGGAAAAGTAGCCACAGGAAAAAAAAGAGTAAAACTATGGTGTTATCTTGTGAGGGGCTGTTTGCAATGACATATCCCATGTCATTGCAGGTCGTTCAACCACAGGACCCATATAAGCTAAGTGGCACAATTTAATCTAAAAATAGGGTTGATTTAAAGGAAAGCACCAACTGATATAAAGAAAAAATTATAAGTCGTTGGTGAGGCCCCACCTGGAGTATTGTGTTCAGTTTTGGAGGCCGTATCTTGTTAAGGATGTAAAAAGAATTGAAGCGGTGCAAAGAAAAGCTACGAGAATGGTATGGGATTTGCATTACAAGACGTATGAGGAGAGACTTGCTGACCTGAACATGTATACTCTGGAGGAGAGGAGAAACAGGGGTGATATGATACAGACGTTCAAATGTTTGAAAGGTATTAATCCGCAAACGAACCTTTTCCGGAGATGGGAAGGCGGTAGAATGAGAGGACATGAAATGAGATTGAAGGGGGGCAGACTCAAAAAAGATGTCAGGAAGTATTTTTTCACAGAGAGAGTGGTGGATACTTGGAATGCCCTCCCGCGGGAAGTGGTGGAGATGAAAACGGTAACGGAATTCAAAAATGCGTGGGATAAATATAAAGGAATCCTGTTCAGTAGGAAGGGATCCTCGGAAGCTTAGCAGAGATTGGGTGGCAGAGCCGGTGGGGGGAGACGGGGCTAGTGCTGGGCAGACTTCTACAATATGTGCCCTGAAAATGGCAGATACAAATCAAGGTCAGGTATACACATAAAGTAGCACATATGAGTTTATCTTATTGGGCAGACTGGATGGACCGTACAGGTCTTTTTCTGCCGTCATCTACTATGTTACTATGTGTGATGATCAACAGCTTGTGGACATAATGTAGACCTAGTCTGGTCTTTGGCAGTTCTTAAGAACATTTTATGAGCACATAAAAATAAAAAAAATATATATATATAAATAAGGCTATTATTTATCATTTTAAGCTAGAACATACGGATAATTGAGAGATATATGGGATTTGGTTACAAGTTAAACAAAAATGAGCAAAACAAAAGGCACATTTTGCGCTTTTTGTTTGCTGACAATATAGGGTGCGCTCTTAATGACCTTTGCTCCCATAATAACAAAATGATCAAGAAAACCTGAATAAAATGAAAATTCACACCCGGAATCCAAAAGACACACTAGGACAAATAATCTTCCTTCCTTTTCTCTTCTACATTGTTTGGGGGGCCAGTACACCCTCACCCCCCCCCCCCCCCAACATTATCTTTTACACATCCGTTTTCCCTTCCAGACATGCAGTTTATGGGGGGAGGGCAATGCCCGCCCACACTCCCCCAAACTGGTTTGAACCTAATTCATGTTTAATCTGGGATCTAAATGTCATAAATAAGTAAATAAATACATAGATAAATACAAAGTGCAGTTCATGTGGGGGGCAATGCCCCCCTACAAACTAGGTTTCAACCTAATTCAGCTCCTCAAAATAACACACATTACAATTTATAACAAATTATCCTGCCAAGACTTATGGGGACCTGATACAAGAAAGAAGCTACAGGCTAGAGAGGGTGGGAAATGTCCGGGGGGGGGGGGGGGGGGGAGTCCTTCGGGGGAATTGTCCTAGGGGGAATTGGTGGGTGGGTAGGAACTGTCTGGGTGAGAACTCGCCTGATACCCACCCTTAGTGCTACCTATCTACTAGTTCACATTTCTATTGCACTACAAGGAATACAGAGCACTATACAGATACAAAATGGATGATGAAGCATCCCATACTGAATACCAGTAATACAAAGCCTGTGGAAGTATCACTTAAAGCCCCCAAAACTACCAGAACTGCAAGCAAAGAACAGGCAGAGTTCTAATTCCACCTTCCATGCAACGCCACTGGAGGACACTGATGACATCACCACATGTGCCAGAGAAGCACTGGGTTCACCACCCGAAGAGAATTCTGCAGAAGGAAGCGACACGAATCACTCGGTAGACTCCTATTCTAACCAAGAATCCTGGAAATAGGGGGGAAGGAGAAATGCGCAAGAACG
Source organism: Microcaecilia unicolor (assembly GCF_901765095.1). Classification (NCBI taxonomy): domain Eukaryota; kingdom Metazoa; phylum Chordata; class Amphibia; order Gymnophiona; family Siphonopidae; genus Microcaecilia; species Microcaecilia unicolor. The sequence goes on along the minus strand of NC_044036.1, from coordinate 320,305,886 downwards.
GAATTGATTATTCGGTGAATCGTGTGGAGAGAGAGAAGATCCTCAATTATAGGGTTACCATATTTGGTCCCCCCAAAAAAGAGGACACATGCCCCATCCCACCACACCCCTCCCCACCCCCTTTCACACCCCACCCCGTCCCCTTTCACACCCCGCCCCATCCCTTTCACACCCTTGCTCCGCCCCCTTTCACACCCTCACACCGCCCCCTGTCACATATTCCCCTCCCCCGTCACACACCCCGTCACCCCCCCTCCACTCCCCTCCCCGTCACCCCCCTTCCCTTACCTTACTCTACTGCCCTGGTGGTCTAGTGACCTCTTCAGGACAGGAAAGAGCCCCCTCTTTGCTACCCGGAGCACTGCCATGCATCCTGTTGCTGATCTCGGCGCCGATTCAAAATGGCCACCGAGAGTTGAAGTCTCGCGAGGTCGCTTCAACTCTCAGCGGCCATTTTGAATCAGCGCCGTCATCAGCAACAGGATGCAGGGCAGTGCTCCGGGCAGGAAAGAGGGGGCTCTTTCCTACCCTGAAGGCGGAAGAGGTCACTAGACCCCCAAGGCAGTAGAGTAGTAAGTAAGGGGAAGGGAGGGCCGGGAGGCTAGCATAGGACGGCCCGCCCGCCCACCAGCCTGCCCGTTTGTCCAGAAATCCAGACAAACGGGCAGATTGGCAAAACCCGCCCGGTTGCCCGGACATGTCCTCAAAAAGAGGACATGTCCAGGTAAATCCGGACATATGGTAACCCTCCTCAAGTACCAAGAAATGCAGTCTGAGACCATAAAAATGTGGAAGAAAGATACAGAAAGATTCCCCATTGTACTGAGTGTCACAGGCTTGATTAAAAGGACACCTAGATAAGTTGCCTATATATGATACATCTTCTGAACTCCAGAGGGAAGCTCTCTTTGGCACAATGCACGTTCTATAACAAGAATTAGCAGTAGATTTGAGAGACTGAGTTCATACTCCACTTATGAGTGAGGTTCATTACTGTCACAGTATGTGCACAACTAACCCATTTGGAGACATTGTCCCAAGAGAGGGAGGGGAAGACACCAAATCAGACTTATGCTAAGCATTAGTGTCCTGTATTTATAGTACAAGAAACATCACTTTTGTATATTTAATTTTTTAATATGTTTTTGCTATGTACATTAATATATCTGGTTTGTTTGACTTGGCAGCTTCCTCCTTCTGCTGCTTTGTAATTTGGAGCAAGGACTAATATCTGATCCCATGACCCTTCCCACTGTTTTATATTCCCTGTGTCCCTGACATACCTGGTCTGGTCAGGAGCCATCCAACAGGTCTCCTTCAGGAGCTGTGCAAGCATGAGCCCTGAATCTGGCCACTAGGTGTCACCTTTAAACAAAGACCATGACTCCTTCCCCACTGGGGTCTTAGAACTTTACCTACATAGTTCCCCTAACCCCAGACAACCTGGGACATGAAAGACCAGACCAGGATTGAGCACTGGCCTGGGCCTGCTACTTCTGAACCACTAGGCCAAGTGTTTTTATTTTACAGCTGCTACAAAGGGTTCTGACACTTTCTGGGCAGAGAGGGGTGGGGAGGAGGCGCATGCTACTTGGCTGAGGAAGAAAGACGGCAGGGGGAGGGGTGCTGGAACCTCCACCTCTGGAGGGAAAGCTGTGTTGGAGCTGCTGCAAGAGAAGAGGAAACACTGATTTCAGATTTCCCATTGCATGCTGGTTATCCTAGAGTCAGCCCTTCCCAATTCAACCACTGGGCTTCATCCTCTGGCATGGAGAAATGCTCCCATCCCTAGGGCAAGACTTGCCTACTGCTGTTTACGACAGAAGTCCTTGCCACATTCAGCTGGTTCCAAAAAAAAAAATCAAAGGCCCCAGTCTAGAATTTCTGCTTTCCATTGTTGGCCCAGAAGGTAATTGTCTTACCAGATTAACAAGAGGATACGGGAATAACTGGGAAAACAAATACAAGAAGCTGCCACTGAAGAATTCCGGGGTCCCTTGCCCTGAATGGAAAGCAGATGAGCAAATGCCTAACTTTCCTCTTCGCCTAAAGGGGGAATCATTTCCAACACTGGCTGCTGGCCAAGGAACCTCATCCTGAATGCATATAGCAACTTTCTACTACTTAACATTTCTAGAGCACTACTAGGGTTTTTATTTTTTAATTTGTACTCTGCACTTTCCCACTCATGGCAGGTTCAACGCAGCAGGCAATAGAGGGTTAAGTGACTTGCCCAGAGTCACAAGGAGCTACCTGTGCCAGGAATTGAACTCAGTTCCTCAGGACCAAAGTCCACCACCCTAACCACTAGGCCACTCCTCCACAGCGCTGTACAGATTAACAAAAAAGGACAGTCCCTGCTCGAAGGAGCTTACAATCTAAAGGACGAAATGTCAAGTTGAGGCAGTCAAGATTTCCTGAATAGATGTATAGTGGTTAGGTGCCGAAGGCGACATTGAAGAGGTGGGCTTTGAGCAAGGCTTTGAAGATGGGCAGGGAGGGGGGCCTGGCGGATGGGCTCAGGGAGTTTATTCCAGGCATGGGGTGAGGCGAGGCAGAAAGGGCGGAGCCTGGAGTTGGCGGCGGTGGAGAAGGGTACTTTCTGTGCTGGGCCTGTATCCTGAGGCCAGACAAGATCAGCAACTTCCTGCCTTACCTCCCCCAACTTGCAAAGGTTCTAAGATGAGTAAAGAAAGCTGGCGAACAAACACTAGTCCTTTCCTTCTTTCATGGCTCCAACAGGCAGTCAGCTTAGGAGGCCTCTCTACCCTTCCCCAATCGGTGGCCAAGTTATCCTTGTTCAAGTAGCAGACTGTGAAATTCATTAAGCAAATACCAGATGCCATCAGCTGCTCAGCAAGGAGCAGGAATACAAACAAGAATTACAAAACCAAAAAAAAGACCCTTGTCCTCCACCCACAGGGATGGGCATGCTGCCTACAGGACACGGACCATGCCAGCACGGCAGGAAAGCCTTCTCCGAAATTACTCATTAGGTCAGCTTGAGTCAAATGTAGTCAACAAGAAAACTTCAGATGCAACAACAGCTCTCCGCCAACCATGAATGTGATTAAAAGGAAAACAGTCCCAGTAAGTTTAATATTTACAACAGAATAGTTATAGCAGCTGGTATCACATGTCCACACAGTACTACCATAACCACGCTTAAGTGAAAAGGGCTACCGTATTTTTCGGACTATAAGACGCACTTTTTTCCCCAAAAATTTGGGAGGAAAATGGGGGGTGCATCTTATAGTCTGAAGGTAGAGATTTGGCTGGCTGGCTGCGGCCGGCTGGCAGGCCGCCCGCCCGCCCTCCGAGTTCGGGATCGCCCTCCCCCCGGCCCTGTCACCACTTCTCCCCTTACTCACGCGATCTTCCCTGGTGGTCTAGTGACGTCGGGGCAGGAAAGAGCCCCCTCTTTCCTGCCCAGCGCGCTGCTCTCCATCCTCCTGTGCGCAGCCTGATGGTCTCGGCGACATTCAAAATGGCCGCCGAGACGTCAATTCTCGGCGGCCATTTTGAATCTCGCCGAGACCGTCAGGCAGCAATGCATACAGGAGGATGGAGAGCAGTGCGCTGGGCAGGAAAGAGGGGGCTCTTTCCTGCCCTGACGTCACTAGACCATCAGGGAAGATCGCGTGAGTAAGGGGAGAAGTGGTGACAGGGCCGGGGAGGGGGGAGGAGGTAACCCTGAGGGCGATCCCGAACTTGGAGGGAGGGATTCGGATAAGACGCACCGGAGCACCTAGGTTTTAGAGGAGGGAAAAAGAAATTTTTTTTTTTCCTATTTCCCTCCTCTAAAACCTAGGTGCGTCTTATGGTCCGGTGCGTCATATAGTCCGAAAAATACGGTAATTATTTATCCCACTGTTCTTAAAATGTGTCAGAGGATAAACCAGGTTCTGAGCTCTTAATATTTGATAGGGTAAATAATCAGCCGACGACGTTAAACCCAGAAATTCTATGCTGGACCACATCTGGGCTTTGGCATTGAAGTTTTGGGTTTGTGGAGACGGCTAACACATAACCGGTTAAGTGCGATATTCAACACTTAACTGGTTCAAATCCGGGCTAAAGGCCTACCTGTTTGATGCTGCTTTTCGTTCCTAACTTGTCACCTGCTCGTAACCTTTATCTTGTCTTCCTCTCTTCAATAGTCCCTTTTCCCTATGTGTCCTGTCTGTCTGTCCTACCCTTATCTCTTATTTGTCCTGTCTGTCTGTCCTGATTTAGATTGTAAGCTCTTTTGAGCAAGGGCTGTCTTTTCTTTATGCTCAATTGTGAAGCGCTGCGTACGACTGGTAGCGCTATAGAAATGATTTGTAGTAGTAGTAGTAGTTATGGAGTACTGCATAAAGATAGGACTGACTTTCATGAGGTCCTCTTTACGTGGTTAACCTGGTCTGTTAAGTGCTGAATATTGGCATGTAACCGGCAAAGTGCTGACTCCGCCCCCAAAACAGCCCGTTTTGACTTCGGTGCTAACCAGTTATTTTCAGTGAAACTAACCGATTAAGTTCCACTGAAAATTAATGGTTAGCCCCAAACAGGCGCTGTTTCTGGTCAGTTAAATCGCTTTCAATGTCCAGTGGTGTACCTAGCTTGGTTGCCACCTGAGGCAGAGTATCCCCCCCCCCCCTCCGACCCGCTGCCTCCCTCCTTCCATGCAGTAAAGGGGTGTACTGAGTAGTCACGCAGCTGTCGACTCTGCTGGTTGCCTGCCCTCCCTAACTGGCGGCACCCGGGTGGATCACACCCATTGCCCCGTCCATGGTACACCACTGTGAATATCAACTTGGATATGTCTATGGTCTCTGCTGCTTCTACTGTTATAACACCCTCATTCTAGAACTTGGCACTTAATGATCAGTGTACGCGCATGTACCGGCGTTCGGTCGGTAGTAAGCTAAGGCTGTGCAGTTCCCGCCACAGGATCGGCAGATCGTTCCCCTGAAGACGCCTTTGAGCGAAACATGCCCGCATGCAGGGAACAGGAATTGAAAAGCGTTTTGGACTGCTGACAATGAATTTCTAACAAGGACGAGCTTGCGGATCGCAGCCATTTTAAGGCAGTGGCGTAGCCACAGGTGGGCCTGGGTGGGCCAGGGCCCACCCACTTAGTGTTCAGGCCCACCCATCAGTAGCATACGTTTAGTGGTAGCTGGTGGAGATCCCAAGCTCTATCAGCTGAAGACTTCCCTTTAATGGTAAGCCAAGGTGGAAAGAAGCGTTTTCTCACCAGCTGAGATATTTTTTTGGTGGTGGTGAAAAACACTTAGTGCCCACCCACTTCTTGCCTAGGCCCACCCAGAATCTGTTGTCTGGCTACGCCCCTGTTTTAAGGATGGACACATTTTGAAAGGGGGACTCCTGTAGGACGTATTTGCACTCATGAATACGATCACCACACCTGAAGATAAGTAGTGTGCCCTCTTGCCCTTTTTTTCTCTGAAACAGATGCTAATGAAACAGGAGATTGTAACTAGCAAGTTTAAATAACCGTATATAGAGAGGGAGGTTGGAGCGCTATGATGCTATATTGGGCAATTTAACACAGTTTATACTGTGAAATAGTCCTGCAGGACAGGCCCTTTCACTGAGCACTATTGCATATTTAAAAAAGACAAAAATGTTACACAGTAGTATCACTTGAAAATTGTAGATTAATTAACGAGTGTCTGTGGTTTTTATGCGTTACTAGTAAAAAAGGCCCGTTTCTGAAACACATGAAACGGGCACTAGCAAGGTTTTCCTCGGAGCGTGTATGTTTGAGAGAGTGTGTTTGAGAGTGACTGTGTGAGAGAGAGAGTGAATGTGCGAGTGTGTGTGTGACAGAGACAGACTGGGTGTGAGTGTGTCTGTGAGAGAGAGAGTGTGTGCGTGAGAATGAGAGTGTGTGCCAGGGGTCTCTCCCTCCTTCCCTCCCTCCCTCCCAGTTACAGGGCCCCCCTCCCTCCCACTTCCACAGTCGTCATCCCTCTCTTCCAGTTCCAGGCTCTTTTCCTACGAATTTTAAAACTTATCTTGACTTACGTCGTCGGGGTTACGGCGGCCCCCCCTCCCTCCCTCCCTCGGAGTTCCAGGGTTGTCCCCTCCCTCCCTCCCTCCGAGTTCCAGCATCGTCCCCTCCCTCCCTCCGAGTTTCAGGGTCCCCTCCCTCCCTCCCTCCGAGTTCCAGCATCGTCCCCTCCCTCCCTCCGAGTTCCAGGGTCGTCCCCTCCCTCCCTCCCTCCCTCCCTCCCTCCCTCCGAGTTCCAGCGTCGTCCCCTCCCTCCCTCCGAGTTTCAGGGTCCCCTCCCTCCCTCTGAGTTTCAGGGTCCCCCCCACCCAGTTCCAGGGTCCCCCCTCCCTTCCTCCTTCCCAGTTCCAGGTTCCCCCCCTCCCTCCCAGTTCCACGGTCGTCGTCCCTCCCTTCATCCCTTCCTCCCTTCCAGTTCCAGGCTCCCTCCCTATGAATTTTAAAACTCATCTTGACTTACCTCGTCGGGGTTACGGCAGCCGGCAGCAGCAGTAAAAGGCGTGCAGGCTCGTCCCTTCTGTCTCTCTGTGAGCTGTGGTCCCACCCGCATTTCCTGTTTCCGCAAGGGTGAGACCAGAGCTCAGAGGGAGAGAGAGGGGCCGAGCCTGCATGCCTTTTACCGCTCCTAGGGGGTGCTGCATGTGTTTCTGAGGGGGGTTACCCGTCGGTACCGGCAGTGTTGAGGCCGGTTGTCTTTCTGCTTCGGTGAAGTTCTGTGTGTGAATCTGTGTCCGGGCAGGCGGGTTGCGCTATTCTTTGAGTCCGTTGGTGTGCCTCGTGCTGCTATCGTGTGGTTGGTCAGTGCTGCTTGTGACGAACCAGGAAGCACGCCAACATCAGGACAGGAGACGGATACAGCGTTACAGGCAGCAGGAACCCTACAAACCCTTCACTGCCACGGAGTCAGCTTCAGAACATTGGAGGTGCTTTTTATTACAGTAGATAATTAACAAATATAAGAAAAACCGGACGAGAGTATATACCCCAGAGACCGTCACACTTAATGATCGGTGCCAAGTGTGCTTATGTTATATAGAATAATAGCGCTTACTTGAGTCAGAGACACCAATAATTGGCAATTACATATGTGAATGCAAAGTGCTATTCTATAATGCAGTGTTTGCCAAGTCCAGTCCTGGACTGCCCCTTACCCCTCAGGTTTTCAGGATATCCATAATGGATATGCATGAACTTGATTTGCATACACTGCCTCCGTTGTATGCAAAACTCTTTCATGCAAATTTACTGTGGATATCCTGAAAACCTGATTGGCAAAGGGTATTCCAGGACCAGACTTGGGAAACACTGCTATAATGCATTTGCCAAAGTCCCTTACTCCCAGATTCTATCAAGATCACCCAAATTTGGGTGCAATCCTAAGATACATGTGCAGCTTAATTAATTATTATTATTATTTTTTTTTAATTGATGACATTTGTACCTTACATTATTCCCAAAAGGTTTGGGTTCAATGTGACTCACAATCAAGTAGAACAAATCGACAGAAACGTTTGTGACTGCAATGTAATTAACAAAATAGAACGCAGTAGAATCAACGGGAACAGTAGATCTTAAAGACTATACAGTGAATCAGTTGCTTTTGTCAGTGAGAGATGATGATCTTACCAAGTGAGCTTTTAGCAATTTGCGAAATATCAAATAGTCAGTTTGACATAATCGCTTGGGAAGGGAATTCCATCTCTTAGTAAACTTAAACTGAACCGAGACAAAACCAAACTCCTGGTTTTATTCAGCCAACACAATCCCACTACTTACCAAAAACCTCATAATACATCAACAATCTAACACAAATCAAACCACAAATAAAAATACTAGGAATCATTCTCGACAAACATCTGACCCTTGAAGACTACGTTTCTGCAATCACATCAAAAAGCTTCAAAACTCTACGGAAACTGAGAAGAATCAGAGACTATTTCCCCAGACAATCATTCTGTCTTGCAGTACATAAGTAAGTACATAAGTAATGCCATACTGGGAAAAGACCAAGGGTCCATCGAGCCCAGCATCCTGTCCACGACAGCGGCCAATCCAGGCCAAGGGCACCTGGCAAGCTTCCCAAACGTACAAACATTCTATACATGTTATTCCTGGAATTTTGGAGTTTTCCAAGTCCGTTTAGTAGCGGTTTATGGACTTGTCCTTTAGGAAACCGTCTAACCCCTTTTTAAACTCTGCTAAGCTAACCGCCTTCACCACTTTCTCCGGCAACGAATTCCAGAGTTTAATTACACGTTGGGTGAAGAAAAATTTTCTCCGATTTGTTTTAAATTTACTATACTGTAGTTTCATCGCATGCCCCCTAGTCCTAGTATTTTTGGAAAGCGTGAACAGACGCTTCACATCCACCTGTTCCACTCCACTCATTATTTTATATACCTCTATCATGTCTCCCCTCAGCCGTCTCTTCTCCAAGCTGTATAGCCCTAGCCTTCTTAGTCTTTCTTCATAAGGAAGTCGTCCCATCCCCGCTATCATTTTATTCGCCCTTCGCTGCACCTTTTCCAATTCCACTATATCTTTCTTGAGATGCGGCGACCAGAATTGAACACAATACTCAAGGTGCGGTCGCACCATGGAGCGATACAACGGCATTATAACATCCTCACACCTGTTTTCCATACCTTTCCTGATAATACCCAACATTCTATTCGCTTTCTTAGCCGCAGCAGCACACTGAGCAGAAGGTTTCAGTGTGTTATCGACGACGACACCCAACTAGATTACTGTAATGCAGCACATGCAGGCTGCAAAGAAAACCTACTACGATTGTTGCAGACCCTCCAAAACACAGCAGTGAGATTGACATTCAAAAAGTCAAAATATCATAGAGCAACCCCACTACTTATAATGTTTGACTCCCGATCAAGGCCAGATTATTTTTCAAAACCAGCACAATCATCTTCAAAATAGTGTTTGGCATGTCACTGGATTACATGCTAGACATGATCAAACTATCACCAAGAAATGCAAACCCAGGAACCAAAGGTTACCTACTACTTCACCTGCCCAACTGCAAAAACGTACTATATAAGTCCACCTACACGACGGGATTTAGCTACCTGGGCTCAAAATGGTGGAACTCAATTCCCAAAGCCATAAGAAGCATCACGAACTACCTCCAGTTCAGAAAAGTTCTAAATTCAGAGTAAAATTATACACTAATCATTCTGGAACAATAATACACAACTCTAACTGTAACACAACTTTTCATTTAAGAAATGAACTAAGACATATCTTCTCAAGAAACCCGCACCTCGAGTATTGTGTTCAATTCTGGTCGCCGCACCTCAAAAAAGACATAGTGGAATTGGAAAAGGTGCAGAGAAGGGCGACAAAGATGATACAGGGGATGGGACGGCTTCCCTATCAGGATAGTGTTAAATGTAAGCCACATTGAACCGAAACTAATTTTTGGATACTTGTGGGATACAAGTATGAATAAATAAATAAAATAAAATAAATCCAGCATTATAAATTGTTTTATATTGAATTTCAGTGCAATTTGGGAACTGGAGAACGAGGAAGTCTCTAGAAGATGTTGAGGCGTTATGTATTGGCAACTCAGGAGTTTCTGCATATAAGATGAAGATAGGCCATATATGATTTGATAAGGGAATACACATAATTTGAATGTGATGCATGCATTTATTGGAAGCCAATGAATTTTAGTAATAAGGGAGTCGCTTTAGAGTAGAGGGGAACTACTACTACTACTATTTAACATTTCTAGAGCGCTACAAAGTGTACGCAGCGCTGTACAAACACAGAAGAAAGACAGTCCCTGCTCAAAGAGCTTACAATCTAATAGGAACCTGAGTACAAAGCGGGCTGTTTGTAATTTTCTTAGTGAGTTTTTTTAGTCTAGCATAGATGGCATTATAATAGTCAAATTTAGATAGTTCTAGTGATTGGATCAAGGATCCAATTACAGGCAATAATTGGACGCTAACAATCAATTATTGACGTTAAGTGGTACCCATTAGGAGTTGTACACGCATCTACCTGTGCATGATTCTATAACACAGGGTGCCCAAATCCCATAGTGTGCAACCCAAAAGGAGGCGTGGCCATGGGAGGGGCTTGGGCAGGTCAGGGGCAGTCTGAAAATTTGGGTGCAGCATTATAGAATACTGTGGATGCGTGCCCAACTTGGGCGCCAGGATTTACACTCGGTTTCAGCAGGCATAAGTCCTTGCACCCAAAGTTGAGCACGGGAATTGGCGCTATACGCTATTCTAAAAAGGGCGCTCAGCGGGCAGTGCCGGTTTTTTTTCAGTGCAGATTTTTGAGCACTGTTTACTGAATCTGGCCCTTACAGCGTAACTGCGAGGGGGGGGGGCACAGATATGGGTAGAACATGGGCATGTCTCCGAGCAACACGCGCAACTCATAGAATATTATCAGTTATGTGTTGCATGGCGTACTTCGGCAAGCCAATTCACGCTAGTCACTGACAGGGGCGTAGCCAGACTTTGGCGGGAGGGGGGTCCAGAGCCCGAGGTGAGGAAGCACATTTTAGCCCCCCCCCCCAGCCCCCCCAGCGGCACCGGGCCCCCCTTGGAGGCCCGGGGAATTTTGTCCCCCCTGCCCCCCCTCTAGGTGGCTATGGCATCTACTATTCCCTCTAAGCTGAGCGGGAGTCCTGCAACTTCATTGCTGCCAGTGAAGGGTAGTGCTCAATATTGTGCTTTCAATCACTAAGGACAGGCAGGTTCCCTGGAGTCCTGCAGAGTTTGCCTGTCTCTCATTATTGAAAATATAATAGTGAAACAGCACCCCCCACTGGCAGGTGGAGGAATCCCGCTCAGTTTAGAGGGAACAATGCTAGCATTACCAAGTCCTTTTCCATCACCCAAATTCCAGATCTGCTTTCTGACCAAATGTGACAGCAGCCCAAAGATTAAGGCTTCAACCAGTCTGTCACTCAGTTTGTCACTGTGTGCAGTCCCTGCTCCTTTCAAAAGATCCTCTGTTCAAACTATGTCCTCCTTAGCTCCTCTCCCGAGCACCCTAGACTTTTCTTTTAAACCAGTGCTCATTGGGTGAGTAGAGGCTTCGCCCATCTTTCCATCACCCTTGCAAAATAGACCCAACTAGTTTTTTTCCAAAGAATTTAAGGGGGAAATTTGCATATCGCTTGCATAGCTGCAAAGCCCTCACCAATGTATGCTTTCTCTTTTGAAAAATGGCAAAGGAGATTGTGTGACTAGAGATTTGCACCTCCAAACCAAAACATGTGTATTTTTGAAAATACAAACTATGTACACTGCAGATAAAAGTTTAAAAAAAATTCTCAGGGACAATGCATGAATCTTTACCTGTACGTAGGGTGGACAATGTTTAAATCACCCATGTCTGCAGGAAATGGCCTTGAAATTTGCCCTCTAAAAGCAATCACCGCGTTCGAGATTCTTAAACTACTGACCTGCTGCTCCCACTCAAAAGTACAGAGGTTAAGTTAAGATTTCCTAACAAGAAGACTGTACAGGTCCTGCATTTGTCTCTCTCCCTAGCAATCATCCTCTAAAATACAGCAGTTACATCTCTTGTTTCCTGTTCTGGTTCTGAGGGGGTTAATTTCACACTGAGTTCCCAAAATCAGTTGCTTCCACGTAAGGGTCTGGCTGCTGCTTGTGGTTTTGGAAAGGGATTTTGATTTTTAATAACATTATAAATAGGTCTGTGTTCAGCTTACTGCACACTTTCCATCTCTCCCCCCCCTTCTCTCACAGCTGCTCCGATCTGAGCTCAGTGGTGTCATGGATCGTACAGCGCTCCTCCTGAGCCTCAGCCTGCTACTAGGGCTCAACACCCTCTTGCAGGCATGTCCCCAGAACTGCCACTGCCATGGGGGAGACCTTCAGCATGTCATCTGTGACAGTGCCGGGCTTAGAAAGATCCCTAAAGTATCCGAGCAGACTCGACTTCTGAACCTGCAGAGAAACAACTTTCCCAAACTGGTCACCAATTCCTTCAAAGAGATGAAAGGATTGGTGTCGCTGCACCTCCAGCACTGCAAGATAAAGGAGATCTCCACAGGAGCCTTCCGGGGTTTGAAGCAACTAGTCTATTTGTACCTGTCCAACAACGACATCAATGTGATTAAGCAAGGAGCCTTCAGTGACTTGGCCGCACTTACCTACCTGTACATGGACCACAATAAAATCCTTGACCTACCCAAGGGCCTTTTATCTCCACTAGTCAACCTCTTCGTTCTACAGCTGAGTAGCAATAAGATCAAAGAGATAAGGTCCGGCACATTCACTGGTGCCAAGGTTTTGCGTTGGTTGTACCTCTCCAACAACGACATCTCCACCATTCAACCTGGCTCACTAGATGAGGTTGAAAACTTAGCTATATTCCATCTGGATAATAACCAGCTCTCTAGTTACCCCGTTACAGCCATGAGCAAACTGAGGGTGGTAGAAGACCTGAAACTCTCTCACAATCCAGTGAAGTTCATCCCTGACTACGCCTTCCAGAGTTTTGGACGCTATATGGAGTCACTTTATTTGAACAATATGGATCTTGAACGGGTAAGTTTTATTTCTGCTTCCTCTATGGGTTGGAATCAATTTTTTATCGAGAGTTACAAGTCCTTACCCAGATCTGAAGATCTGTACCTAAAGAAAACTTTGATCCAAACATGAAGAGTCTTCAAGTCAAGTTTATTTTTTTTATAGAGGCCAATTCTCACCATCCTGTACCCTAGCACGACATTCTAAAGGGTCCTTTTACTAAGCGGCGGCTAGCACTAATGCATGCAGGACAATGCACTACTGCAGGGCGCACTCCTCCATTGCCATACACGTGACTGTTAACACATGATTAGTGCATGAGCCTTTTCCGCCTACTTAATAGGTGTCGGACACGGCTCACGTGCTTATGGCCACGTGCTAATTTGGAAATTAGTGCATGGCCATTAATTGAGGAAATGAAAAGTCAGCCATTTTACAGCTGCCCTTCAAGTGGCCTCAGTGCATGGGGAAACCCACAAGGTAGTCATAGCGCAGGCCACTTTTTGCGCAGCTCAGTAAAAGGGCCCCTAAGACTGCTTCAACCATCAGATGCATCTCATTAGGCAGGTAAGTACCTACTTACAACAGGGCACTTCTAGACCACCCCTCACAAGTGGCAGCTCCATGATTAATCAGCTTGCTTATCCAATCACAGGGGACACATTAAAGGGCTGCCTGCTAATTCATTCATCACAGGAACAGAGCAACAGTCTACCGACTCTCCGAACAATAGAATATCTACTGCCCCTGGTTAAAAAACAGGGCAGGGGGGGAGGAAGGGACTAATGAGTTCACTCTAGAAGGGTTAGGTGCCATTCGCACACGTAAAAAGCCTATTTACATGTGTGTCTGGACTCACACTTTTAAGTAGTGAACTTAGAAAAACACGGGTATGCCGACAGCAAGCATCGATTTGAAGGGGGTGTGTTCTGGGTGTGATTTGGGCAGCCGCAGAAACAAAAGGGGTTCGCAGTTTCCACAAAAATTCAACAAAAGAAGGAAGTGGAAAACACAACTTCAAGAGATCAATCCGAGACACAGGGTGAGATGCTCCAGGAAAGCTTTATTAGGACCCTACACGGTCCGTGTTTCGGCTTTTAAAAAAGCCTTCATCAAGGGTCTGCTGTACACCAGGCAGTCCATGTGGTTGATCTCGTGGTCGGAGAGGTACCGGATCGGATTGATCTCTTGAAGTTGTGTTTTCCATTTCCTTCTTTTGTGATTTGGGCAGACCATAGATGGATACATGCATTTTCTACTTTGCAATGGAACTACATGTCTGCTTCAAAAAATTTAAGTACTGTCATTTATACCTGCTCCCAGACAAGCAGAGGGGTGAGCTAAGTACTTATTGAGGGGAAAATGTGTCTGGCATTTAAAGCCACCTAAAAAAAAATCCCCCCAAATTTGATTTTGGGATGAGCCCTAAATTGGTCATGCAGTTTTGTAAAATCCAAGCGTGTTGGCTCTTCCACATACAGGGCCCGATTCCATATTTGGCACCAAAAAATTGGCACAGACGGAAAACACGCATATTCATATTCTATAAACTGTGCCTAAAGGTAGTTGCGGTTTACAGAATGCGCACAGTGCTGTCCACATGACTAAAATTTCGGCAAAACCATTTACAACAATGAAAAGCTATGTGGAACGGGTTATTCTATAACACCATGCATACATTTTCGGAATGCCCGTGACCTGCCCATGCTCCTCCCATGGCCACACCCACTTTTGAGATCTGCGCGGTAGAATTTACGCAGACTACTTTATAGAACATGCTTAGCGAGTAGTGTGCATAAATTCTAATTTGTGCTGATAATTGCTTGTTAACAGTTACCAGTGCTAAGTGGCTTCTTAACCAATTGAGTTGCTTGCACAAATCAGAATATGCCCAGATTTGCCTATGCAACTCTAGACACACTCAGGGGCGTAGCCAGACCGGCGGGAGGGGGGTCCAGAGCCCAAGGTGAGGGGGCACATTTTAGCCCCCCCCCCCCCCCCCCCCGCCATTGCCGATCCCCCCCCCCCCCCCGCCACCATCAACAACAACTTTGCCCCCCACTGCCGACGACCCCCTCGACCCCCCTCCCGCCGCCAACCCTCCCCCACCGCCACCGTTGCCTACTTCTGCTGGCGTGCAGGACGTCAGACTCACAGAAACAGAACAAAGCCTTGCAACGGAAGAAGAGGACCACGGCTGGCGGGGGTTGGGGTCCCCCACCAGCAAAGGTAGCCCACGGCGGTGGCGGGGGAGGGTTGGCAGCAGGAGGGGGGTCGAGAGAGTCATCGGCAGGGGGGTCCAGGGCCAAATCTACAGGGGCCCAGGCCCCCGTGGCCCCACGTAGCTACGCCACTGGTCACACTATAGAGAATTTCCAGGATAGTGCCATAAATGACGCTGCTCTGGTCTGTGGCTTTAAAATCTGAAGGGAGAGTTTGTTTATTGATGAGGTCTCTACCTTACTCTAGTTGCTTGAAAATCTTTTGCTAAAGCTGCCTTTTCTAAAAACACAGCCTTTTCGTTTCAAGGGCCAGGATTCATCTTTCCTTTACAAACAGTTTACTAATACGTATCAAAGAGCATCCCCACTGTTGAAGGAGCTACATTGGCTTCCTGTATTTAGTTTCAATGTATCAGATATGCAATTGTAAATTCTGCTGAAGAAGGACTCAATGTTTCTAATCCACTTAGAATCTCTTTTGAACTTAGTGGAATATAAGAATCATATAGCATAGCATTGCATAGAATGACTGCTCCCAGGGGCGGCCCGACCATTAGGCCACCTGAGGCAGGGGCCTCAGGCAGCTCTCTTTAGGAATAGCATCTGGGGGTGGGGGGCTTTGCGGCCTTTTACTGGCATTTTACCTGGTCATGGTGACTTTCCAAACCCGGCAGCGCTTCCTGCCATCAGCACCCGCCTCTTCCTTTTCTGCAGCTACCTGAAGTAACTTCCTGTTTCGCTCAGGCAGCCGCAGTAAAGGGAAGAGGCGGGTGCCAGCAGCGACAGGGCAGCGTATGGGAATCGCTGCCGCTGCCGGGTTTGGAAAGTCACCACGACCAGGTAAAACACTGGGGGGGGGGGCAGCATCTCAGCCCGGGGGGAAGGGCAGCATGCAAGCTCCACCTCAGGCGGCATCTTGCCTAGGCCTGACCCTGACTGCTCCCACAGTACATGCACATTTCCCTTGCAACTGGTTCCATGTTCAAGTGGAGATCAAAAAAAGTAGCAGTGACACTTGTAGAAAAAGACTGAGAAAACTTAGCGCTGGCAGAAGGTTTAAAGCGGCTCCTGAAGAAGCAGCTATGTGAAACGGAGAGGCTCCATAGAGCAGTGCCGACAAAAAAGTTACGTTACCGCTGTGATTAAATTTAGTATAAGGACCTTGGGGCCGATATTCAGACCACAGAGGAGTTAAGACCGGCTAAATCCCGCGGTTGGCACTGAGCCCGGATATTCAATGCAGCAACTGAGGAGTAGTGTGATCAACGGGACACTTCCGAAAAGCCAAGGAGACGTGATGTAAACAAATATCTTTTAATAACACATGAGTCTCGACACGACACCGTCTTTCAGCAACAATGCCTGCCTCAGGAGTCTGTGTATAACGGTCACTTTGATCATAAAACTGAAAGGAGAATGCGTGAAAGTGCATACCAAATCATACATACATACCAGCTGTACGGGACTTAAATACAAATCAACATATGCATCCTCCTTTTCCTACATTAGCACGCAACTCTGGAACGCTCTACCAAATGTCATAAAAACAACGCACGACTTAACAATCTTCCGAAAATTACTAAAAACCAACCTGTTCAGCAAGGCATGCCACAATGATCCCTCCTAAACTCCAAACAATGAAACTCTTCCAGAACTAGACAAAACCGAACTCTCTATACCTGACTGCTTAAACCACTCTGTAAATAATGAACACCAACGCTTCATCAACTAATCTCTCACGCCAGAAATGAACTGATTATAAGTCACTCATTTATGTACTTAATGGAACTCCACATTGTATTTCTCATGCCGGAAATGGCGGCCGCCACCACGGCACACTGTAAGCCACATTGAGCCTGCGAAATGGTGGGAAAATGTGGGATACAAATGCAACAAATAAATAAAGAGAATGCGTGAAAGTACATACCAAATCGAGTCTTTAGAAAGACTAGTGATTGGTGCAGTGCAGGATAGACGAACTGTATAAAGTGCAGTCAGAAAATGCCGAGTGGAGTACTGCTGAAATAGTACTACTACTACTATTTAGCATTTCTATAGCGCTACAAGGCGTACGCAGTGCTGCACAAACATAGAAGAAAGACAGTCCCTGCTCAAAGAGCTTACAATCTAATAGACAAAAATAAATAAAGTAAGCAAATCAAATCAATTAATGTGAACCGGAAGGAAGAGAGGAGGGTAGGTGGAGGCGAGTGGTTACAAGTGGTTACGAGTCAAAAGCAATGTTAAAGAGGTGGGCTTTCAGTCTAGATTTAAAGGTGGCCAAGGATGGGGCAAGACGTAGGGGCTCAGGAAGTTTATTCCAGGCTTAGGGTGCAGCGAGACAGAAGGCGCGAAGTCTGGAGTTGGCAGTAGTGGAGAAGGGAACAGATAAGAAGGATTTATCCATGGAGTGGAGTGCACGGGAAGGGGTGTAGGGAAGGACGAGTGTGGAGAGATACTGGGGAGCAGCAGGGTGAGTACATTTATAGGTTAGTAGAAGAAGTTTGAACAGGATGCGAAAACGGATAGGGAGCCAGTGAAGCGACTTGAGGAGAGGGGTAGTATGAGTAAAGTGACCCTGGCGGAAGACGAGACGGGCAGCAGAGTTTTGAAGCGACTGGAGAGGGGAGAGGTGAGATTGAAGTAGTCTAAACGAGAGGTGAAAAGGGTGTGGATGAGGGTTCTGCTGTTTCCAGTTACTGGCATTGAATATTCATTTTAAAGATAACAGGCTAAGCCAATATTCAGACTAAACCGGTTATCTTTAAACTGGCAAAAGATATCCCCCACCTCTTCATGCGGCCAAATATGGCTCCTGAACTGGCTTTTAAAAAAGGTGGCTAGCTGGTTATATCAGGCGATATAACTGGTCTCTGCTAGCCACTAACCAGAGTTATTCAGTAGGGGATAGCCAGTTATCCCCCACTGAATATCGGCAGAAAGCCAGTTAAGCGCTATTTAACCAGTCAGCAGCCGTTCTGGCCGGTTAAACAGCGCTGAATATCAGGGGGATTGTAAATGGTATTTAAATCTAGGAGAGATTGGACTTAAAAGAAAAAGAAGATAAATAATAATTAAGCAAAGGAGGTGGAGGTTTTTCAGACTTATGAGACTTATAAGGTGTTGATAAGAAACTGAAGTCTTTTCCTCCACGTTTTTCCAGAAATATAGACACCAGGGAAAATATAAAGCCTGTCATTTGGGTTGTAAGTGATTATTGAGGTAAGCTTGTCAGCTATAAAGATTTGCAATGTTGAAACTAAAATCCGTGTTCAAGTGACCCATTTGTAAAATACGCTGCGAACTGTCAACATCCGTACCTGAACCCCTCCACCTGGAGAATCTACACAGACGTGGGCTTCCAGTGGCATACACACGGAAACACATATACGCACCCAGAAACTGTCTCCCTCACGCATAACACTAACATTTTTTTCAAACACTTTATGAAGGGAGGGTTTGTTTATTGATGAGGTCTCCCTCCTACTCTAGTCGACAAAGACGCCCCTGTTTCTACAGTTGATGGTAGAGAAGCTTTCAAAAAAACAGCTAAACACAGAAGGGACAGCCCACAGGGGAATCGTATTTACAGCTTTAACTCCAAGTGGCTATTTGAAGCAGCAAAATACACCCCCCCCCCCCCCACTACTCCAAAACACCGTGGAACACTTCTCAGTACGGCATGCATAATACTGGGAGATGTAGTGTATCTAAGTTAGGATTATAGTGTTGTACTAAGAAATCAAGCATACCAAAGCTATGAGTGACCATATCAGCAGTAACAGTGATCACTCAGTACAGCAGCACACTCCCCCCCCCCCACCCAGGCGAAGTGTGGCAGTGCAACCCGCCCCCCCAAGCAACGCACACACTCCTCCTCCAAGCAAGGGGGTGCGGTGGAACAGGTGCACGCTCTTGGCTATGCTGGTCCCCTGCCCCCTCGGATGTCAACTTTCTGTTCTGGGGCAGGGGACTGGCAGGGCCGACAGCACACGCCTGCTCCACGCACCTCCTCGCTGCCGGCACCCAGGTCGGACCTCCCCCACTGCCCCGCCCTAGGTAGGCTACAGACTCAGTGCCACATTAGGGAATAGGAAAGCAGGTCAGATTTAGTGTTAAGGCTGAAAAGGGCCAACCTCTGGCCTTCACTGCTCCTGACCTCCAACCTGTGATAGAAACATGACCGCGGATAAAAGCCATATGACCCATCCAGTCTGCCCATCCTCTGTAACCCCTAATTCTTCCTGTTCCTAAGTGATCCCACATGCTTATCCCATGCCTTTTTAAATTCTGGAACATGGACTCCACATGGAATTCTGGACTCCACAACCTCCACCGGAAGGCCATTCCACGCCTCCAACACTCTTTCTGTGAAATAATACTTCCTTAGATTACTCCTAAGCCTATTCCCTCTTGTACTTGCTTACTCTGACTATTCAAGTTTATGTGTTCCAGCCCATGCTGCTCCCGAACAGAGGTCAAGACTGAAGCCCAGATCCCAATTACCCTACTGCCTCCAGGGGTAGACACTGCTCTGCTTGGCCTGCCTGATGAGAAACCTAACACTCGTATTCAGATGTGGTATCATTTATACGTAAAGAGCTGATGCAATCAGTTTCAACATCAACACCACAGACCCTGTGGAAACACCAGGCAACTTCCAACACTGCAAAGTCCAGGCTAC
This sequence comes from Microcaecilia unicolor, assembly GCF_901765095.1. NCBI lineage: Eukaryota > Metazoa > Chordata > Amphibia > Gymnophiona > Siphonopidae > Microcaecilia > Microcaecilia unicolor. The sequence goes on along the minus strand of NC_044036.1, from coordinate 320,286,416 downwards.
GAAATCTTTAGAGAAAAAGAATTTTTTTTTTCTTTGAAGTAGCAATATTCAAAATTACCAATGGGGTTTTCAACGTCATCCTTCAACTCTATGTGCTACTGCTCAGGGCACAGCTTCCCAGTAGAGAGTTGCACGGGGACAGAAATCCAACCTGCCCCCGCCCATCCCCACTGGAATCCAACCAGTCCCCATCCGTCCCCGCAGGGAATCATACCCGTCCCCACCAGAATTTAACCTGTCCTTACCCAGTCCCACAAGAATTTAATGCTACATAAAAAAAATTCCTGTCGGCTCTCTCAGTCTCTGAGTTTGAGCCGCAGCACTGCAGGCAAGGAAGGAATAGAAGTTGGAAGTTGGAACACTCTGGTGCGCACATGTAAGATTTCTCTGATTCACTGGCACTGTGTGCTAAGAGATCACCACATGCATGTGCCGGTAGGTCAAGTGACATCTGATGCTCGTGCCTATATCAGAGCTGAGGTCTGCGCATCAGCCCGGGAGCAGAGAGGATTAATAGTAACATTGTAAATGACAGCAGATAAAAACCAGATTGGTCCATCCAGTCTGCCCAATAGTCACAATCATTATCAATTCATGATTAAATCAACAATGAATGTGATAACGCCGATAACGGTAATATGTAAGCCACATTGAGCCTGCAAAAAGGTGGGAAATGTGGGATACAAATGTAACAAATAATAATAATATTATATACTTGATTATGGTCTTCCTCTGGTGTTTCTTGGACATCGACCATAGAAGTCCGCCTGGCCCTATCCTTATGTTCCAACTCCTGGAGTTGCCCTCAAAGCCCACTTCAGCCTATTCATCTTCTCATTTGCGGGACACAGACCGTAAAAGTCTGTCCAGCATTGTCCTCATGTTCCAGCCACTAAAGTTGCTGTCTAAACCCTTTCCAGCCCATCCTAAACCAAATTGCCATATATGAGACACAGACCGTACAGGTCTCCCGGTATCGGCCCTAGTTTCACACCACAGTCACCATCTAAGTGTCACACGACACATCCACACATATGCAGCCATTTAAGTTTAGGTTTTTTATAACTTCCATTTTCTAAATAGAGATCCTCTGTGTTCATCCCATGCCTTTTTGAATTTCATCACCATTTGTATCGCTACCACCTCCTTAATGGAGACTTTCCACATCTGTGCTGTTAAAGCAAGGAGGAGGAGGAGACAGCACTCAAATAACCTGGTACTCGGTAGATGAGAGGCTGGCGCAAGTGCAGCATACACTTCCACGGGAACCCCACAGGAACTGCTTCCGTCCCCACGGGAACCCCGCAGGAACTGCTTTCGTCCCCACGGCAACCCCGTAGAACTGCTTCCGTCCCCACGGCAACCCCACAGAACTGCTTCCGTCCCCACGGGAACCCCACAGGAACTGCTTCTGTCCCCACGGGAAACCCACAGGAACTGCTACCATCTTCACGGGAACCCCACAGGAACTGCTTCCATCCCCACGGGAACCCCACAGGAACTGCTTCTCTCCACACGGGAAACCCACAGGAACTGCTACCATCTTCACGGGAACCCCACAGGAACTGCTTCCGTCCCCATGGGATCCCCGCAGAACTGCTTCCGTCCCTACGGGATCCCCATAGACAATATGGGCCAGGGAATACTTTACACACATTTAAGACCGCTAAGGTCCTCTCAAGGATCATCACAATCTGTACCCTCATCAAAAGAAATTGTATGATGTGATACTACTACTTATCATTTCTATAGTGCTACTAGACGTACGCAACACTGTACACTTGAAATGAAGAGACAGTTCCTGCTTGATAGAGCTTACAATCTAATCAGGACAGACAAACAGGAAAAATAAGGAATAAGGGAATTACTTAAGGTGGGAATGATAAAAGAGACATGGGTAGTGGAAAAATGAATAGGGATTAGGAGTTAAAAGCAGCATCAAAAAGGTGAGCTTTTAGCCTAGATCTGAAGACAGCCAGAGATGGAGCTTGACGTACTGGCTCAGGAAGTGTATTCCAGGCATATGGTGCAGCAAGATAAAAGGAACGGAGTCTGGATTTGGCAGTGGAAGAGAAGGGTACAGATAAAAGAGATTCCAATGAACGGAGTTCCCAAGGAGGACTGTAAGGAGAGATAAGAGTGGAGAAGTACTGAGGAGCTGCAGAGTGAATGCACTTGTAAGTCAATAAGAGGAGTTTGAACTGTATGCGGAAACAGATAGGGAGCCAATGAAGTGACTTGAGAAGAGGACTAATATGAGCATAGCGACATTGGCAGAATATAAGTCGTGCAGCAGAATTTTGAACAGGTTGAAGGGGAGAGAGATGGCTTAATGGAAGACCTGTGAGAAGCAAGTTGCAATAGTCTGAGAGGTGATAAGAATGTGAATAAGAGTTTTGGTAGTGTGCTTAGAAAGGAAGGGACAAAGTTTGGTGATACTGTAGAGAAAGAAATGACAGGTTTTATCAATCTATGTGCAGAGAACGAGAGAGAGAGAGAGAGAGAGGAGTAAAAGATGACCCCAAGGTTACGAGCTGATGAGACAGAAAGGATGAGAGTGTTATCCACAAAGATGGATAGGGTGGTGGACCCTGGTCCTGGGGAACTGGGGAACTGAGTTCAATTCCCACTTCAGGCACAGGCAGCTCCTTGTGACTCTGGGCAAGTCACTTAACCCTCCATTGCCCTGTGTAAGCCGCATTGAGCCTGCCATGAGTGGGAAAGCGCGGGGTACAAATGTAACAAAAAAAAAAGGATAGAGAATGGAGGAATAGGTGGGTTTAGGAGGAAAGATAAGAAGCTCAGTCTTGGTCATGTTTAGTTTCAGATGGCAGTGAGACATCCAGGCAGCAATGTCAGACAGCCAGGCTGAAACTTGGGCCTGGATTCCTACTGAAATTTCTGGTGTGGAAAGGTAGATCTGGGAATCAACAGTATAAAGGTGATACTGAAAACCATGGAAGGAGATCAGAGCAGCAAGGGAAGAAGTATAGACAGAGAAAATAAGAGGTCCCAAGACACAGCCCTAAAGTACGCCAACTGAAAGTGGGATAGAAGTGGAGGAAGATCCACCAGAGGAGAGATAAGAAGAAAACCAGGAAAGAACAGAGCCCTGAAATCCAAGTGAGGGCAGAGTACAAAGGAGTAGGAGGTGATCAATAGTGTCAAAAGCAGCAGAGAGATCGAGAAGGATGAAGATAGAATAGAGACCTTTGGATCTGGCCAGCGAGCCTTCTCAGGAGTAGCCCCCATGCTCTGGAAGCAGGTGAAAGCCTGGCTCTTCTCCCCAAGCCTTTAATACATAGGGTGACTGACTAGCCTTGAGTTGGTCAACCATCTATTTATTCCAGCTGACTCTGTACTACACATCTTGTCCCCATCTATAGATCTGCACTTGGCCCCTCAGCTATATAGTAAGCTGTATTGTAGAAAAGCATTAGTATCGTAGCTATGTTATTTGAATGTTCTAACGTACGCTTATTAGATATTTCATTAGTATTATGCTCTATACTTAAACGGGGAATTTCAAACAATATCGATCTAAATTCTAAATCTCAAAAAGAGTTTAAAACTAAAGTTTTGCAGGTGTCTCTCCTTGTAATTCAAGGAAGAAATCTCAAAGATCCTTGTTTGCAAATGAACCAACCGGGAACCTCAAAGCTCCTAATAGGGAAGACACTGCAAATATTGCAAAATCCACTATTATATTAAGGAGTAGAGTAATATCATTGGTTCCAGTGAAAGAGAAAAAGGGAGGGAAAAACTCATGAATATATGAGAAAAACGAACGGTATAAAAAAAACTCTCCTTCTCCTTCACTCATACTATGAATTAACAAAGTGAGACACCTTACCCCAAAAGCACCATGTCATCAGGCCTCAACCCTTAACTCTTCTGGCACTGCTATCACATAGTTAAAGTTGTAAAATGCATCACTATCTGCAAGTTGAAAACTTAGCTTAATAGCGTTAATTTTTATTTATTTATTGCATTTGTATCCCACATTTTCCCACCTATTTGCAGGCTCAATGTGGCTTACAGAGTTTTGTTATGACATAGTCATTCCAGGATGTCAAATACAATTAGTAATGTAAAAAGATTAAGTAAGGGAAGAGAGAAGGAAGGTGTTAAGCAGGATTGTATAGAAGGTGGACTTTAATAACTGGGTGGGTTGGTGAGGTAGTTTTGTAAGTGTCCTTCACTTATCTCTTGATCTTCAGCACCAGGCTGTATTAACTTGTAGAGGTCGGGCTGTTCGTGGTATGGTCGGGAAGTACTCAAACTGTTAGGCATGAAATTAATGACACCATCCCGTGTCGCCCTTAGTATTATGCTGACATCATATTATATCTCCGTTGTTTGAATTTCAGTACGGTTAAATGTGTATATTTTTCATCCTGTTTCATGGTAGTCATCTTATTCGGTTTCAATTAGCTGTTTTTAAGTTTTCCTCTTTCATGGTATTTATATTTATACTTGTACATTTTACCATTGTTATGCTGTTAACAAAATTGTAAGTTCATAAGTACATAAGCACAGCCACGCTGGGAAAAGACCAAAGGTCCATCAAGCCCAGCACTCTGTCTCCGACAGCGGCCAATCCAGGCCCCAAGAACCTGGCAAAAACCCCAAAATTTAATAACGATCAATGGACTTTTCCTTCAGGAATCTGTCCAGACCCCCTTTAAACTCAGCAAGGCCAGCTGCCGTCACTACCTTCTCCAGCAATGAGTTCCAGAGTCTAACTACGCGCTGAGTAAAGAAAAACTTTCTCCAATTTGTTTTAAACCTACCACATTCTAATTTCATCTTGTGTCACCTGGTTCTATTATTGTTAGACAGTGTAAACAAACGCTTCACATCTGTCCGCTCTACCCCACTCATTATTTTGTAGACCACTATCATATCACCCCTCAGCTGCCTTTTCTCCAGGCTAAAGAGTCCTAGCCATCTTAACCTCTCCTCATAAGGTAGTCGTCCCATCCCTTTGATCATTTTCGTCGCCCTTCCCTGCACCTTCTCCAATTCCTTTATATCTTTTTTGAGAGTTTGACGTTAAACTGCATCTGCTGTACGCCGCCTTGGGTGAATCTCTTCATAAAGGCAGATAATAAATCCCAATAAATAAATAAAAATATTCTGTGCAAAAATGCGGGTGTTGCAGAACTTGTATGCACCGACAGCATTCCAGCACATGCACAGATGTGCAGACACCCAATCCCAAGTGCCCATACAAGTTTTGCAATACTAAATTTTATCAGCTCAGGGGCAGCTGCATTCATATATATTTGGGGAATGTGCTGGAATGCTGTTTGGTGAAGAAACATGAGACTTCTGCACATTTCCCAGCAGCACACCTTCCCCTCAGCACCTCAGCCCAGCCTTTTTTCCGACCTATTCTCTTCAAAGAATCCGAAATAATGTTATGGGTCCGGTGTGCTCGCAATAAAGAGAAGAAAGGTATGAAGTTCCTCACCCACGCTGACCGTAGAAGAATGAACTGCCATTTCCCCCCCTCCTCAGACCTTGCGCTAAAGCCCCAGGGTTAGAAAACTCTGCTCAGCGTTTGGGTCTTCCGTGCATTTCTCTGTATCTGCTTTGAACTGCTTAATATTCTTTATCCAGTTTCTTGATATGCTGGTGGTTGACAACAGGGGTGTAGCCAGACCTTGTGGTGGGAGGGGGCCACAGCCCAAGGTGGGGGGGGCACATTTTAGTCTGCCGCCCTGCCCCCCCTCACCTCCTCGCTGCTTCCTCTCACCGCCTCGTCGCTCCCCCCCCCCCCCGCCGCAAAAGCAAATACCTTTGCTGGCGGGGATCCCCAACCCTCGCCAGCTGAAGCCTTCTTGAGTACCGGTCTCTGGCGCAGCCATGTTCGCTGCCCTGCTCTTTCTTCTTGCTGATGTCCTGTGCATGCTCGAGCGTGCATAGGACGTCAGCAAGAAGAAAGAGAAGGGCAGTGAATGCGGCTGCGCCGGAGACCGGCGCTCAAGAAAGCTTCAGTTGGTGGAGGTTGGGTACCCCCGCCAGCAAAACCAGGGGCCTGGATCAAATTTGCGGGGGCCCAGGTTCCCGTGGCCCCACCTAGCTATGCCCCTGGTTTACAATCAATGTAAAAAATAAAGATACAATCAAAGGCAGAAAGACTGAACTAAGTGAGACGCAGAGGAGGAAAGCAAAAGAGAAAATGATCTGTAGCAGGCCACTGGACTACCCAAACCGTTTCCCCCCAACTCACCATGCGGGATTCAGTGATCACAGAAATAAGTGCAAATGAGACCCCCCTCAAAACTGGAAAAGTCCCGTCTCCCTCCATGGTCCTACAAGTATGAGGAATTTGGGAATCACAGCCCTAGCTGATCCCCAAGAAATAGTGTGTTTGGAAACAGACGCAAACCTTAGCCAGGAATACTTCTCTTTCCATCTCTCCTTAATTTCATCCCTCCTTACCCTTTCTCCCAAATTACACTATCCTATCCTGTCTACCCTCTTTTATCCTAGTCATATATTATCTAGCTCAACTTATCATACACTACTAAGCCCAACTTTACATTGTTTTACTACTGTTTTATTAAAATGCTATTAACTTTGTATTTCAAATTACTATGTAAACCGCATTGAGCCTGCATTATGTGGGAAAGCGCGGGGCACAAATGTAATAATAATAATAATCTACTATAATAAAAAGCAACCTCAACGTTCTGAGGACACTGACGTCACTGAAGTCAGTCAGTCTCCCAGAACGGTTCGTGGATTCATGGTGGTGAAGCCACCCCACAGACCCGTGCCCCGCCCTCGCGTCAAACGTCATGACGTCGAGGGCAGGGAAAAAAATCACCTAAACAAACGGTTGACCCCCCCCCCTAAAGCTGCAGCTCAACACAAGGACCTCCAGCACCCCCCCCCCCCACAACAACCCCCTCCTGAGACACCCACCTTCGCGTTGCTTTGCCGGCGGGGGACCCGAAACCCCGCCAGCACAAGCCCTGTCTGCTCACTATGGCGTCATCTTCGGTGTTCCTAGCCTGTGGAGGCAGGGCTTCTGTGCGTCTGACGTCCTGCATGTGCATGACGTCAGACGCACAGAACTCCGCCCTGCACAGCTACCAACGCCTACAATGACGCCGTACTCAGCACACAGGACTTGTGGTGGCGGGGTTCCGGGTCCCCCGCCGCCAAACCAACGCGAAGGTGGGTGCGATGGGCACGGTGGGTCGGATGGCTGCGGCCGGATGCATCGCCGTGGGTGGGATGGTGCCGGGAGGGGGGGGGGGGGGCATCGCACCTCACAGGCAACTGCTCAATGAGGAAAACCTTGCTAGCACCCGTTTCATTTGGGTCAGAAACGGGCCTTTTTTACTAGTAATAATAATAATAATAAAACCCAGACAGAAGGGAACAGCAAAGAGTGAGCAAGTGAATGGTTAGAGGGGCCTTGGAAGTACTGAAACTCTGACAGGGCTAACACAACTAGTTTTTGAATAGTTCGGTTGGGGGTGGGGAGGGGGAAATCATGTGCCGTTCTTTTTCCAACATATTTAAATTTTCAAGAAAAACATGTGCAGCTTAGCTTTTGAAGGTTTTTCCTATGTTGTTATAGGTATAACTTCGGATTTAAAGTGTGTGTGTGTTGGGTGGGGGCAGGGAGCTAATATCAAGACAGAGAACATGAAAACATGACAGTGGATAAGCACCTTAGGGACTGTCTAGTCTGATTGTGTGACTGTGGGCAGAAGACTGAGACGGCCACCCAAAGCATCCAGGCTGTGACTGCAGCAGAGACAGCTGAAGACCGAGAAAGGGAAAAGACAGTTTTGCAAAATCAAAGACGCATGAACTGAAGACGGCCCTCATTCCAAATGTGTAACATATAAGATCCCTTTGTTGAGAGTGGGAAATGAAAAGAATAAAACCGAGAAAGGTAAAAAAAAAAAACAGAGCAGATGAGGCAAACTGACAGAGTTGAGAGCTGTGGGAGAGGAGAAATTGCATGGAGGACTCCACTCTGCAGCCAGTGGAAATTTCCACTTGATATTTCAATGAGCTTTGCCAAACTCCACAAATGCTGTGAACTTCCACAAACAACTCCAGGAGCAGAAACAGGTGTCAGGAGAGGGAATCCAAACCAGGCTGACATCCAAGTCAAAGTCCAGTCAAAGAAAGGTGTCCACAGTTTTCTGAGCACGGTCCACAGGAGGGGTGTGTGAGCTCCTGGTCAGCCAGTGCAGCACTAACTTTCCAAAGTTACCTAAACCCACAAAAGGTTTTCCATGTTAAGCCTCTCTCTTCCAGTTCCCACTCTGTATCTATCCCTTCACCTGATGCCAATCTTGATGTAAGCGGTCTGGGGATTCCTCATCTCTGACATATGTGGCATGAAGGGATCCCCCCCCCCCCCCCCCCCGACCACAAGTTGTCTGTAGCTGTTTGTTTAGTGCCTGTTTGCCAAGAGATGGAAGATAGTGCTGGGCAGACTTATACGGTCTGTGCCAGAGCCGGTGGTTGGGAGGCGGGGCTGGTGGTTGGGAGGTGGGGATAGTGATGGGCAGACTTATATGGTCTGTGCCAGAGCCGGTGGTGGGAAGCGGGACTGGTGGTTGGGAGGCAGGGATAGTGCTGGCCAAACTTGTACGGTCTATGCCAGAGCCGGTGGTTGGGAGGCAGGGCTGGTGGTTGGGCGGCGGGGATAGTGCTGGGCAGACTTATACGGTCTGTGCCCTGAAGAGCACAGGTACAAATCAAAGTAGGGTATACACAAAAAGTAGCAAATATGAGTTATCTTGTTGGGCAGACTGGATGGACCTTGCAGGTCTTTTTCTGCCGTCATCTACTATGTTACTATGTTATCTGAATTTAGCTGAGAACGGTTGGCTTTAGAGCAGAATTATGGCAGCTCTGCTGGGGATGGGCAGAGACATAACATCTTTTCAGTTCCTCCATTCACTCTGACACTATTTCTTTTTCTGTTCCAGTTCTCGGACAAGGCATTCACTGGAGTAACGACTCTGAAAGCTTTACACATTGGGCACAACAGACTCAGTCAGCTGCCTGGCAACTTCCCGTATTCCAAACTGGAGAACCTCACCTTGTCCAGCAACCCCTGGCATTGCTCCTGTTCACTGGCACCTCTGCGCAAGTAAGTGAGGGACATTCACTCCTCTGACAATGAGGTGTATTTTCAAAGCACTTAGACTTACAAAGTTATGTGGAGGGGCATAATCGAACGCAAACGCCCATCTCCATGGAGTCTATGTCCGAGAACGGTTACGTGAAAGGGCGGGACAGACCGTATTTTCGAAAAAAATGGGCGTCCATCTTTCGTTTCAAAAATACGGTTTGTATGGACCAAAATGCCATGGATTTAGTCGTTTCCGAGCTGGGCGTTTGTTTTTTTTAGCGATAATGGAAACTAAAAACGCCCAGCTCAAAAACGTCCCAATCCAAGCCATTTGGTCATGGAATGGGCCAGGATTCGTAGTACACTCGCCCCCCGTGACATGCCAGGACACCAACTGGACACCCTAGAGGTCAGTGCGGTGGACTTCAGAAAACGCTCCCACACGCATAGCTCCCTTACCAGGGGTGCTGAGCCCCCAACCCCCCTCCCCCAAAACCCACTACCCACAAATGTACAACACTACCATAGCTCTTAGGGGTGAATGGGGCACCTACACGTGGGTACAGTGGGTTTTGGAGGCCTCCCATTTACCAGCACAAGTGTTACAGGCAGGGGGGATGGGCCTGGGTCCGCCTGCCTGAAGTGTACTGTGGTACCCACTAAAAGTGCTCCAGGGACCTGCATACACGCAGGCCTCTAGGACTTGTTGCTGCTGTATAACCTTGGCACACCAGCTGACACCTGAAGACTAATCTTTTTGAAAAAGTCCTTTATTTGAATAAGCACATTTACTCACAGTTAACTGCAGATTTGCAGATCAGAGGTTGTGCCCCACTGGCAAAGAGTCTTCCTGGTACTGAGATTAGCAGTAGGTCAGAGCTGGCAGAATGCTGTACAATGCCCTCTTTCAGCAACATTCAAGGGAAGAACTAAGTTCTGTAACGTGGCTAACACGTGAAAGGGATCTAAAACTGGCTGACAAAAATGGCCACTACCTCATGGACTACCGGAAACAAAACAGGGCACACTCTGACCCAGTAAGCAGGGGGAAAGCACCATGGGAGTACAGCCTACCAACTACCAACATCGTGAGCATTTGCCACAAGCTAGTTGAATCACGGAGCCCAATACCCTACACCCACCACAATGCATTGCTGATGTGACTCTGCAGTGCCCTTAACAGAAAAGGTGTCACACTCACCCGAGACCCACATCAGAACCAGGGAAAGGCTGTCACAGGATAGAACACATTCTGCTGTCATGGAGGTGGGTACAGCGTTTGAGGCTGGCATAGAGGCTGGAAAAAAAAGTTTTTAAAGTGGGATTTTTTTGGTGGGAGGGGGTTAGTGACCACTGGGGGAGTCAGGGGAGGTGATCCCCGATTCCCTCCGGTGGTCATCTGGTCAGTTGGGGAACTTTTTTGGGACTTGGACCTGAAAAAAAGGGTCCAAATAAAGCGGACCAAATTCTCGTCCAAAACGCCCTTCTTGTTTCGATTATCAACTAAAGACGCCCATCTCTCCTCGGCCGATAACCACAACCCAGCCCCGCCTTCACCACGCCTCCGACACGCCCCGTCAACTTTGTTCATTCCTGCGAAGGAGTGCAGTTGAAGACGACCAAAATCGGCTTTCGATTATACCGATTTGGTCGCACACGGGAGAAAGACGCCCATCTCCCGATTTGGGTCGAAATATGGGCGTCTTTCTCTTTCAAAAATAAGCTGGATAGTAACCTAGGTGCTTTGAAAATGAGCCCCAATACGTACTAGGGGGAGTAAAGATGTGTGGGCTGGGTAAGGATGGTATTAGTTTGTTCCTGTACACATGTAACCTGGGTATTGCCCTTTACTAGCTCAGGTCTGCAAGAACCTCGACCCGGGTCACAGGGAAAACAATTTTTTTTATCTCTCTCTCTCTGGTCACTTTGGGCTCAGGCTCAACTAGTGGTGTGGCTGGCAGGGATCCCCAAGCCCTACCAACCAAAAACTCCCAACAACTGTCCCTCCTGCATACCTTGTAAATAACAGATTTTCGTCTGCAGCAAGCAGCGACTGATACATACTGCTCACACTGGCCCCACAGCCTTCCCTCTGATGTATTCCCGCCTATGCAGAAACAGGAAGTTCCATCAGAGGGAAGACTGTGGGGCCAACATGAGCAGTGTGTATTAGTTACTGTTTGCTGCTGCTGTTGGTCTGTAACGGGTTAATTAAAAATTAACAGATAGTATCAGCTAGGGAAACTGTATGCACTGAAAATCAAATTCTATATATGGCACCAAAAAATCAACACCGGAAAAAAATGAGCGAGAGCGCTATTTTATAAACGGCACTTCGAGTTGGGCACCATATATAGAATAGCACCGGGATCCGCACCTGACTTTTAGGTGTGAGACTTACACCAACTGGTGTAAATCCCTGCGCCTAAATTAGGCACGGATCACGCGTAATTCTGTAACAGTGCGCGCAGATTCTTGGAATACTCATGACTCGCCCATGCCCCTCCCATGGCCACGCCCCATTTTCAGATCCACACACAGGAATTTGCATGCACATCTTTATAGAATAGCGCCCAGCAAGATGTTGTGCGCATTAAGTCTAATTATTGCCAATTAGCCCAATTATCAGCGCTAATTGGCTCATTACTCAATTAAAATGTGCTCGCCCCAAATTTACTCACACAATCTTTTTTGCACCATACATAGAATATTGGGGCGGGGGGGGGGGGGGGTTATGGCTGCCATTATTTAGGTAATTGCCTTTGAATACCAGGCCAGTAAGCATAAATAGGATGTTTTAATCTTGCTGTGAGATGTTATCAGGTAAGGAATGAAGGGCTCCATTTATTATCTCCTGAAATTTAACTTAAAACTGTACTTCATGGTTTACCCTGGCATTTTGCAGCAGGTAAAGAAGCACTTATCCAGTCTTCTTTGTGCTTTCGCTGCTTTGGGCTGACAAAAAGCAACTACCAAGGAAGACAGAAGTCAATTAAACTTGCTTGCTTTTTCCAGATGGCTGGATTCCAGCAATGCACGCACTGATGCTACCTGTACCACTCCGTCTCAGTACCACAGACAGCAACTGCGAGAGACCTCTGCCTTCCGCAGCTGCAAGCTGCCCACCAAGCGATCCCGGAAGGGAAGCCAAAATTAATCAGGTATTGTAGCTGTCCCTAAAGTTATCCATAGGGTAGAAGCAGGGGGCTGTTCATACGTGTCCCTTCAAACAAGAAAGCCGCAAGACATTTCTACCCCAGAAGCGGGCATCTTCCCCAGTGAGAGAGCAAAGAAACACAGTGGCTGGCAGCCAGAGGAGTCTGGTGGATACAGCTTTTACAAGAAAGTATGTTTGGGTGTAGTCCTCCTCTTCCAGAAGTTCACAGACATTTAGGGGCCATTTTGCTAAGCTATGGTAAACATTAGCATGGAGGAGTAGCCTGACGGTTAGTGTACTAACAACTATGCAAAACCCCAAAGGAGAGACAAAAAATATCCAAAATCAAAAAAAGCCAATCCCAGAAAAAAGTGTACCAGATGCCTAGAGAAGACCTGGAATACTCTCCCCCATTTATCCTTTCTAAGTCACTATACACTCTTCCTTACTAAACATCACACTATTCCCAATACACACCCTCCTCCCACCCCCTACCTTTACCATCCTCCTACCTTGCTCAACTAACTTACCCACATCCAATTGACCACCTCTTTATTCACTATGTTACGGATGTATCCATTCTATGTCACTTTGTAAACCTGAAATAGTACGTAAGCCGCACTGAACCTGCTAATAAGCGGGAAAGCGTGGGGTATAAGCGTTACAAATAAATAAATAAATAAATAAGACACACATAGGCAACTCTTTGCCAGAAGGGGAACAAAAGAGAGTTCAGTATAGGCTTAACCTACAGCTGAGCTTAAGTTTCAGTGAGTCTAGCTGCAAAGCAGCTCACTTAAAAGCTCTATACATCAGTCTATATATGTAACCCTAATGGTTAGTGAAGCAGGCTTTGATCCTGGCGACCTGGGTTCAATTCCCACTGCAGCTCCTTGTGAGAGAGTTTTTCAGAGTACAACATCTTTCAGGATATTTTGCTAAGGCAAGCTTAATCACACTCCTTCCAAAACATCCTCCTCTCCCGTCCATTCTCAACAAACACATAAAACTTCTCAAATTCTCAAATTATTTCTGATCATAAAGACATTTCTAGGATCTACGGAAAATAATGATTAATTACCAATAAGTATAATAAAACTTGAATACCAGAAGATTTCTTAAACATAAATGTTTTTAGCTTTCTACAAAAAATCATGTTTTGATTTCAAGTTAGTGCCTCCTGATAAAGTTTGACTATGTTCTCTCCTTTTAGCATTGGGGAAGTGTAGTGTCCAATGGTTTTCCTGTCTTTAATATTTAGCATTTAACATAAACCTGCATTTTCTCTTATGCTGCAGACTTTAAGCTGTCCAATCCTGGCAACTGACTACACCTGCAATTCAGAAGACTTCTGATGTCTCCCATGCCTATCCATTGGCTTCTTACACCAATCAAGACTATTCTCTGATTTATCCAACCATCCAGTGGGGCCTTCTAACTGGCTGAAGGATAGGATCCTGCCTTTCAATTCTACAAGACCCTACAGGAGGGATTTTGTTTATTTCAGAAACTAGAACCTTACACAAGTTAGATCCTGCCAATAAAACACAGCTAGTCCCTCAGCAGACTCACCTGGTTCGTGCACAGTACTAATTATTATTGCATTGTCCTGAGATGTTGCGTCAATCTTAAACTTCTAACTCTCATCCCTCTGCAGCTGGATCCTGCACAATAAATGGAGCTGGGAGCTTATAAAAAGTAAGAGTGGACAGGGAGCAAAGCTGGCCATGGAGGTGCTAAAATTTGAAAAATATCAAGGGCAGGATTAACCCATTGGAGGGCCCTAGGCCAACAAGGGTGTTGGACTCCCCATTGTAATAAAAATTCATGATAAAATTCCAAGAAATGAGCACCTGCTTGGAAAACCAGCAGAGGAGGAAGCAGCAGGTCTGGCGTTTTGCTCATCTACCCCTCCTGCTGACTGGAGGACAAAGCACAGGGGGGGGTGGGGTGAGAAACGACAGATCTCTGCAGGCACCAGTGTTTCTGGTCCCCTGCAGCAGCTGATTTACCAGGGCAAAAGCCTATCTTGAAAGCCAATTACACATCTCGGGGGGCCCTCCCTCCTAAGCATTTGCACCCTAGGCCCATGCTTAGTCTGCCTATGTCTTAATCCTGTCCTGAAAACACCTATCCTTCTTTCTAAAACATATCCAAATCTGTTCTCTGAGGAAGATGCAGTTGGTGTGGTTGGCTGGAGTAGATAGGCCTATGATCCATCTGCCATCACTCTCTACGTTCCTATAATGCAGAAGGAACTCGACATCCAGCTCTAGGGAAGGGTTCAGATCTCAGGTAGACCCAAATGCGGAACTCCATGGAAACCGTTTCCTCTCCTTCTGCAACAGTGGGTGGTTCTTCCCAAAGACACTGTCCAAATCAATAGGTCTCATGCATCACTGCCTCCAGAGTACAATATAACATCTACAGTGACCTGTGTGCCAGTACGTGAAAGGTTATGTAACTGGCCACACAATAAAAGGATAATTTTATAAGTGAATCTATGCACACCTTTCCTGTGAAGGTACTGGTGCTTTTTTCAAAATGAAAGTACACAAATGCTTCCATTTTGAAAATTACCCAGGGAATTTATGTACCTGTATTTACACTTCATTTACATGCATATGTATATATTATCAAAAGTATTTAAATAAATGCAAGACCCTCCCCACCTTATCCCTGGAAATGCCTCCACGCAGTCTGGGTAACATTACACATGTAAATGTCTAACTTTACGCACATATAAATCTGCATAGAGGATAAGCACCTATTTCCACATAAACACTGCCTTATGCACAGAAAGTGCCCTTTTGGAGGTCACAGAATGTTCCAGAATAGAGTAATCGGGTTGGATAGACTTCCAGAGTTGTTTAATGCTAGTTGTGTTGTTCCAGGGTGTCAGAATGAAGAGGACACCAATTTCTATCTCTATCACCTCCTCCCCCAGGTTCAAAGAAGAGTAAATCAAATGGCTGTCCTTTGCGGGCGTGGATTATTTTATAATAGGTTAAACGGAATCACATTTGATTTTATCTAAAAACATTATTATTATAATATATAGGACATAATTTTATTTGCCTACATAAATGAAATATAGACCAACTTACCACTAACTCTGGCATGTTCATGTCAGCCATAATCTTCTTCATAATTTCTGGAGGAACCGGGGAGCCTGCGACAATCCCTGAAAAATGTGAGAGAAGCTCAAGTTTCCTATCGGCACTGAGGCAACACTGCCATGAGACTTTATCCAGCTGAAGAATTCACCTTACATATAGTAACATAGTAGATGATGGCAGAAAATGACCTGCACGGTCCATCCAGTCTGCCCAACAAGACAACTCATGTGTGCTACTTTTTGTGTATACCCTACTTTGATTTGTACCTGTCCTCTTCAGGGCACAGACCGTATAAGTCTGCCCAGCACTATCCCCGCCTCCCAACCACCAGCCCCGCCTCCCAACCACCGGCTCTGGCACAGACCGTACAAGTCTGCCCAGCACTATCCCCGCCTCCCAACCACCAGTCCCGCTTCCCACCACCGGCTCTGGCACAGACCGTATAAGTCTGCCCAGCACTATCCCTGCCTCCCAACCTCCAGTCCCGCCTCCCACCACCGGCTCTGGCACAGACCGTATAAGTCTGCCCAGTACTATCCCTGCCTCCCAACCTCCAGTCCCGCCTCCCACCACCGGCTCTGGCACAGACCGTATAAGTCTGCCCAGCACTATCCCCGCCTCCCAACCACCAGCCCCTCCTCCCAACCACCGGCTCTGGCACAGACCATATAAGTCTGCCCAGCACTATCCCCGCCTCCCAACCACCGGCTCTGGCACAGACCGTACAAGTCTGCCCAGCACTACCCCCACCTCCCAACCACCAGCCCCACCTCCCACCACCGGCTCTGCCACCCGATCTCGACTAAGCTTCTGAGGATCCATTCCTTCTGCACAGGATTCCTTTATGCTTATCCCACGCATGTTTGAATTCCGTTACCGTTTTCATTTCCACCACCTCCCGTGGGAGGGCATTCCAAGCATCCACCACTCTCTCCGTGAAAAAATACTTCCTGACATTTTTCTTACATAACATGATATCATCTTGCTGTTTCATGCTGGATTTTTTTTTCCATGTAAAAGTCTGCCAAGGATCCCAAAATATGTGAGCTTGGGGTAGAGGGGAAAAGGTGGATGAGGGTACAGACTTTTTGCTATTTAAATGAAACAGCAAATCAGCATTCTTGGGGTCTTACAGAAGGGCTTTTCCCCATTCTGTACTTGTGGTAAAAAATTTTCATTGCATGTAAAGCCTCAGGTTCCGAACCTGTTTGAGAGGTAGTATCCTCTTCTAGTTTTGACATTACCATTTAAAAAAAAACCCAGTGAGTCTGTGCCATCAACAGCAGGTCATGTTCCCTGGGAAGGGACAAGGATTTTAGTAAGGTTTCAGTGTTTGTGGATGCATGCTACAAAGAAGCTGGACCATCTATAGATCTGCTGTCAAAGCTTGCCGTGCGCTAGGACCAGGCTTATATCATGAAGATCTGTCACAAGAGCAGACCTTCCCTGCTGCAAGAATCAATTACAGTTGGGTACCATGACTGGCTACACATAGTAGACTGGTATATAAGTATTGCCATACTGGGACAGACCAAAGGTCCATCAAGCCCAGCATCCTGTTTCCAACAGCGGCCAATCCAGGTCACAAATACTTGGCAAGATCCCCAAAAAAGTACAATATATTTTATGCTGCTTATCCCAGGAAACAAAAGACTGAAGCATGTGACCCAGAGGCGTAGCTAGACCTTAATTTTTGTTTTTTTTGAGGGGGGCTGAGCCCAAAGTGGGGAGGGGGCACAATTTACCCCGCCTCTCCATCACTCTCCACACCCGCCACAACCCCACATACATAGGCTGGCTGAGGTCCCCAAGCCCCACCAGCAGAAGCCTTCCTGTGGCGATACTCATAGTAGATGATGACGGCAGAAAAAGACCTGCACGGTCCATCCAGTCTGCCCAACAAGATAAACTCATATGTGCCACTTTTTGTGTATAACTTACCTTGATTTGTACCTGTCTTTTTCAGGGCACAGACCGTATAAGTCTGCCCAGCACTATCCCCGCCTCCCAACCACCAGCCCCGCCTCCCACCACCGGCTCTGGCACAGACCGTATAAGTCTGCCCAGCAGTATCCCCGCCTCCAAACCACCAGTCCTGTCTCCCACCACCGGCTCTGGCACAGACCGTAGAAGTCTGCCCAGCACTAGCCACGCCTCCCAACCACTAGCCCTGCCTCCCCCCACCGGCTCTGCCACCCAATCTTGGCTAAGCTCCTGAGGATCCATTCCTTCTGAACAGTATTCCTTTATGTTTATCCCACGCATGTTTGAATTCCGTTACCGTTTTCATCTCCACCAGAATTTCATCTCCACCAGAACTCGATGCTGCACTGCCTGCCCTGCTTTTTCGCCCCAGCTTGCATGCTTGGTTTTAGTGAAATTGAGCATGTGCAAAGCTCACGAGTGCTCAATTTCATTAAAACCAAGCATGCATGTAAGGGAGGGGGAGGCAGGGCAGGCAGCGCAGCAGCAAAAGCTTCAGCTGGTGGGGTTTGGGGACCCCCGCTAGCCAAACCCAAATTGGGGAGGGGGGGCTCAGGCCTCCAAGGCCCCTCATGGCTACGCCACTGATGTGACAACGTTGTTAAATTTGGGAATACTGAATGCCCGTTAGGATACCATAATTTTTTTTTTTTTTGAGTATTCATTTGGATTTTGCTCACACCTTTTTCAGTAGTAACACAAGATGAATTATATTCAGATACATTAGGTTAATTGTTGTATTATACAAATGTCACTGTAATAAACCATATTTTAAAAAAAATTAGGGAACAGACAAACACTGGAAGAGCCTCTATGAACCACAGAAAGCAAGTCTAGGGAATACCAAAGCCTCCTGAAAACAAGCAAACTCATCACAGAATGACAAAGGTGGCTCAAAGTACGGGTTGAGAAAGGTCAACACCTACAACTGAAAAACCGGCCAAATAAAAATCCATAAGGAAAATATGTCCACAGTAACTGTCAAGAATTATACTCATCTTTGAACAGCACAGAGAATGAGCCAGGAGCAGTTACCTCTGAGCTGAGCAGGAGTCCTGCCAGCGGGGGGTGCTGTTTCACCATCACATGTTCAATAATGAGGGACAGGCAAGTTCTGCAGCAGAGAGTTGCGGGGACAGAAATTTCACCCGTCCCCGCAAGTAATCTCCTCCATCCCCACCCATCCCCTGTACCAAAAATAACCCAACCTATGCCATCGTCCTGGAAATTAAAGATATCAGAGATACACATTTCCCAAACCTGACATAATCCAGTTGAAAAATAAAATAAAATATTTTTTTTCTACCTTTGTAATCTGGGAATTTTATTTTTCCATTCGATTTTGTTCATGTCTTCTGATTTTCTCCATTTTTCCCCCTGCCTTTCCAAGGTCTTCTTGACATTTCTTCTATCTCCATGACCATGCGGAAGATTGTGCTTACTGCGTGGCCATGCGAGGGGAAGCACTTACCGTCACCCATTGAGGTGACGGTAAGGGCTCCCGTGATAAACGGGTAGGGTGCAGCGCTGCCCGATTAAGGCGGTAGAACTAGAGGACATGAATTGAGGTTGAAGGGGGGAAGACTCAGGACTAATGTCAGGAAGTATTTTTTCATGGAGAGGGTGGTGGATACGTGGAATGCCCTCCCGCAGGAGGTGGTGGAGATGAAAACAGTAATGGAATTCAAACATGCGTGGGATAAACACAAAGGAATCCTGTTTAGAAGGAATGGTTCCGTGGAATCTTAGCGGAGATTAGGTGGCGACGCCGGTAATTGGTAGACTTCTACAGTCTACGCCCTGATCATGACTGAATAGATAGGGGTGGGTTGGAGTGTAAATTTTCAATATTAGCTTCAGAACTTAGTACAAGAACAGTGTTGGGCAGACTTCTACGGTTTGTGCCCTGAGAAAGGCAAGGACAAATCAAACTCGGGTATAAAGTATCACATACCATGTAAAATGAGTTTATCTTGTTGGGCAGATTGGATGGACCGTACAGGTCTTTATCTGCCGTCATTTACTATGTTACTATGTTACTATGATTACCACCGGAATAGCACCGTGCTAGAAAATCGTCACCTATTTTCCCTAGCGCAGCAAATGGTGCACGCTGGGGCTGGAACTACCACCAGTGTCCACGTTGGGCCAGCGGTAGTTCCAGATTAGCATGAGGTAACCCCTCGGGCTTACTGCTGCTTTCTAAACAGGCCCCTTAGTGCACACTAAGCTTTAGTAAAAGGGCCTCTTTGAGAGTTAGGCTCCTAAATTGGCCTCTGAAAATTAACTAGGGCTCAAAATTTCACTAAAGTCCTAAATTTGGGAGCATAAAAAGTGGGTGGATTTAGGGACGGTAAGAAAAATTAGGAGCTTAGAACTGATTTTCAGCACCAGGCTCATACATTAGGCTCATCAATCTAGGAAGATAAATGGAAGGCCTACATTTAAAAGATAGGGCTGAAAATCTGCTCTGAAACACCCCCCCCCCCCCCCCCCCCCCGTCTAGGTGTATTCTATACAGTACACCTAAATTTAGACGTACTGTATAGAATAAGCCTAAATTTCCACGCAGATTATAGAATACGCCAAATGCCCATCCACATGACTAAATGCAGTTGCGGGCAGTTATGCAAGTAAAACCTTGCATAAATCCCGCCTAAATTAGACGTGGATCGGGGTATGTTCTATAACAACGTGCATAGATTTGAGAAACGCCCACGGCCATGCCCCTTTTCAACTATGCGACTTAGAATCTACGTGTATCATGTTGCAGAATACATTTAGAAAGTTGTGCGTGTAAATTCTAATTAATGCCAATTAGTGTCAATAATTGCTTATTAAGTGGCAATTATCAGCACTGATTGGCTTTAACAAGTTGCACGTACAAATCCAGAACACGACCGGATTTGCGCACGCAACTTATGTTGCACTATATAGAATCCGGAGGATAGCTTTTAAACTCCCAAACTAAGATGAATTTTCAGCTGAAAACGTAGGCTCCTAAACTTGGCTGAAAATAGAGCACAAATTTAGGAACTCAACTTTTTTTTTTAAATATGAGGCCCAGTGTCTTTTTGTGCTTTATATATGTGTTTCCAGGGATGGGGCAGTGAATGGGAAAGAGCAGGGTGGAATGAGCACTGATGTGTCTATGTTATAAAATATGTGAATAAATATGCACTAATTCTTACCAGCACATACACACAAAGGGCCAGATGCACTAAACTTAACGAGCCAGCAACGTGGTTTTTAAACTGGTTCTAGCCAGTTTAACGCGCAAGTAGTAAGCCGGGACATGCACAAAAGGGCATTGTCCTGTCCAGGGGCGTAGCCAGACAGCAAAGTTTGGGTGGGCCTGAGCCCAAAATGGATGGGCACAGAATTCAGCCCATCCTGCCCCCCCCCCCCCCCCCCCCCACTGTGCTCACCACATTCTGCCTCTCTCCTTACCCTCAAACGCAAAATATTAAATACCTGAGCTGGTGGGGATCCCTAAACTGGACCAGCTTATGATTTCCTCCTCCTTGGGTAGCCGGTGCTCTTCCAAACAGCAGCTGGCAGCACTGGACTTGAGCTGACGCCACTGACAGTAGTCCGTACATGTTCAGTGTTTCTGCCTGGTGAAAATTGAGCATGTGCAGAGGGGTCGGTGTGTGGTGCCAGCTCCTGTTTGTAAAGGCATTGGCTGCCTGAGGAGGAGGAAATCTTTAGCTGGTGGGGTTTGGGGATTCCCACCAGCCATAGCATGAGAGCCACAATTTTGGGTGGGCCAGAGTACAAATTGGGTGGGCCACAGCCCACCCAGGCCCACCTGTAGCTACGCCACTGGTCCTGTCACGGTAGCAGCTAACGAAAACGGAATGCAGATGAGCAAATTAGTATTATAATGTGTATGCAATGCGATGCACTATCGTTTTCCGATCCTCTTACCATGGAAAACCTAACGGGAGGTCTGCACCTCTCGTTGGGGCTGCTGTGAGGGAATCGGAAGGGGGGAAAAAACGTACAAACCTTACAGCTGTCTTTTTTTTGGCTATTTTCCTGCTCAAATCTCCCCAGAAAATTCTTGCAGAGCTGAACAACACCTATAGCAAGCTCCAAAAACGTCTGAGAAGGACGACAATCTGGAAAAAAAACGTCCAAGTGCTCGTCAGGGACGTCCTTCTAAAGCGCCTAACATGGACGTCCTTCACTCACAAAAACAAAAAAGAACGTCCCTGACGAGCACTTGGACGTTTGCAGCTTTCTCCAAGTGAAGGGCTACTACTTATTTTAATCATTGCTTTAAAAGTTGAGCGAAGGAGCTTAGATTTGTCCCCCTTCCTCATCGCCAGCTGAAGCTCCTTGAGAGGGCTAATAAATGATTGTGAGCCCCCCCCTCCACGGCCTCTCAGCCAATCACAGCGCGTTTAGCTGACACCAATGACAGCTAAACGCGCTGTGATTGGCTGATAGAGACCTGGAGGAGGGGCATAATCGAAAGGGACGTCCAAATATTCCTCACACGTCCTGATTCTCTACAGCGGTGGTTGTAAGAAAAACGTGTCCAAGAAGGACGCCTATCAAAAAATCTGTAGGAATAAAAAAAGTCCCGTCAGGGACGACCTTTTTTTTTTTTTACTTGAAGCCGTCTTTGGCATGCGCAGAGCAGCCAGTATAACGTTTGGCTGCTCTGCGCATGTCCAGCTGGTCGACTGTCGTCCAAGGAAATCGCGTGCAAATGAACTAACAGCTAGCAGCTCATTTGCATGTGATTTCCTTCATGCATGCCCTTTCCTGACCGATTCGCTAAGGGATCGGTAAGGAAAGGGCTCTTTACGTGGGGTTAGTGCACCTAGCCCAAAGTTTCTCCTGCCTCAGAGGAATTGTAATTATGCGGGTGAGCTTTCAGGGAGGCTATTTCATAAAGGCACAAACACATAAGCACTAATCTGCCCTTCCTGCCTCAGAACCCTGCAATACAATCATCTTCTCAGAGCCAATTTACTGAAGTTTACAGTAAATAACACACAGTGAATCAGGTCCTTAGAGCTACCTTTTTCTAGTACCCAGAGACTTAAATCAACTTTTATACTGTGCAAAGTCCAGAGAGCACAAGACACTAAAACCAGTCTTCCAGCATTAATATTCTGAAAACCAACTGGCATAGAAAGTTATCAGTATTGTTCAGGAGTGGCCTGACAAAGTAGGGAGTGACCATGAGGACAATTCTACACCTGGGTTCCTCCATTTATATGCCCTAAGAACGGGAGGTGGGATCCTGTTTGATAATGGCATCTGGGCACCCCCTAGTCAGTGTAACCTCTATCCACGTGGGTGCATTGAGGCACCCACAGGTACACCAGCCATAGACACAGTGTACCTATAGCCATTCAAATGCAGTAAGGGCTCAGGTAACAGAGTATTCTGTGTTCTATCCGCTTGTTTAGAAATGAATCGATTCAAAGAAGCTTAGCGGTGATTAGCTGGTAACACCTGTAACTGGGAAGCAAAGCAAAACCAGTGCCGGGCAGACTTCTATAATCTGTGTCCTGAAAATGGCAAGATAAAATGGAGTGGCCTAGTGGTTAGAGCACACAGGTCTAGCAATCCAGAGGTGGCCGGTTCAAATCCCACTGCTGCTCCTTGTGATCTTGGGCAAGTCACTTAACCCTCCATTGCCTCAGGTATAAACTCAGATTGTGAGCCCTCCAGAGACAGAGACATAGCCAGTGTACCTGAATATAACTCACCTACTACTAAAAAAGGTGTGAGCAAAATCTAAATAAATAAAAACAAGGAGGCAGGTCTTGTGAAAAACAACAGGCCCAGATGCACAAAACCTAACAAGCCAGAAAGCAAAACAAGATAGGCACTGTATGTCAAACACCTCCAGGTACATGAGCATACAGTACCCATCTTGTTTTACTTTCTGGACCAGACTAGGTGAAGTCTGTTTTATACCAGCTGGTTAATCTGCCCCTGACGCAGCCAACATTCCTGGCGAAACATGGCCATGTCAGGCACAGATGACTGATAACCTGGGAGCTTTTTACTGAATAAAAGACTGTGTGTTTTACAAGATCTGCCTCCTTGTTTCATCTTCCACGTTGGATTTGGCGGATTGCCTGCCTTGTTGTTTTCTGACTCCTGAAAATGGAAAGGACAAATCAAGATCAAGTATACATATGTAGTATTGCATCATACCTTATGCTATATGAGTTTATGTTGTTGGGCAGACTGGATGGATGATACAGGTCTTTATCTACCATCATCTACTATGTTACTATGGAGCTCATTTTCAAAAGAGAAGAACAGTGGCATAAATCTGCATTTGGGCATTTTTCTCACAAAAACACCCAAATTGGTATTTTCAAAACCACTCATTTTTAGACATTTTTCTATGAAGTCAGTCAGAAGTGCATTCAAATCACAAGGGGGCGTGACAGGGGCATGTTAAGGGCGGGATCTGGGCATTCCTAACACTTGGACATTTTTCAGCCATAATGAAACAAAACAAAACCATCCAGGACTAAGGCTAAGACGTTTTCAGATACACCTGTTTTTATAACGGATAAAGCACAAAAAGGTGCCCTGAATGACTAGATGACCACTGGAAGGAATCAGGGATGACCTCCCCTTACTCCCACAGTGGTCACTAATCCCCTCCCACCCCCCTAAACATGTGATTTAAAACATTACTTGCCAGCCTCTATGCCAGCCTCAGATGTTATACTCAGGTCCATTAGAGCAGCATGCAGGTCCCCGGAGTACTGTAGTGGTCAGTGCAGTGCACTGAAGACAGGTGGTCCCAGGCCCAAACCTCCCCCTACCTGTTACAATTATGGAGGAAACTGTGAGCCCTCCAAAACTCACCAGAAACCCACTGTACCCACATATAGGTGCCTCCTTTAGCCGTAAGGGCTATGGTAGTGGTGTACAGTTGGGGGTGGTGGGTTTTGAGTGCATTTAGGGGGGGGGAGCAATGGTGAGATGTGTACCTGGCAGCATTTTATGAAGTCCACTGCGGTGCCCCGTAGAGTGCCCTACTTGAGATGCGGCGACCAGAATTGAACACAATACTCAAGGTGCGGTCGCACCATGGAGCGATACAACGGCATTATAACAGACGTGAGGATGTTATAATGCTGTTGTATCGCTCCATGGTGCGACCGCACCTTGAGTATTGTGTTCAATTCTGGTCGCTGCATCTCAAGAAAGATATAGTAGAATTGGAAAAGGTGCAGCGAAGGGCGATAAAAATGATAGCGGGGATGAGACGACTTCCCTATGAAGAAAGACTAAGGAGGCTAGGGCTTTTCAGCTTGGAGAAGAGAAGGCTGAGGGGAGACAAGATAGAGGTATATAAAATAATGAGTGGAATGGAACAGGTGGATGTGAAGCGTCTGTTCACGCTTTCCAAAAATAGTAGCACTAGGGGGCATGCGATGAAACTATAGTGTAGTAAATTTAAAACAAATCGGAGAAATGTTTTCTTCACCCAACGCATAATTAAACTCTGGAATTCGCTGCCGGAGAACGTGGTGAAGGCGGTTAGCTTGGCAGAGTTTTAAAAGGGGTTAGACGGTTTCCTAAAGGACAAGTCCATAGACCACTACTAAATGGACTTGGGAAAAATCCACAAATTTCGGGAATAACTTGTATAAAATGTTTGTACGTTTGGGTAGCTTACCAGGTGTCCTTGACCTGGATTGGCTGCTGTCGGGGACAGGATGCTGGGCTTGATGGACCCTTGGTCTTTTCCCAGTGTGGCAATACTTATGTACTTATGTAGTGTAGTGGTCAGAGCAGTGCATTGAAGACAGGTGGTCCCAGGCCCAAACCTCCCCCTACCTGTTACAATTATGGAGGAAACTGTGAGCCCTCCAAAACTCACCAGAAACCCACTGTACCCACATATAGGTGCCCCCTAGAGTGCCCTACTGCTTTCCTCGGATGTCTAGGGGACCAGTCTACTAAAAATGCTGGCTCCCCCTACATCCCAATGGCTTGATTTTGTGCATTTGGACAGTTTGGGGGTGGGGGTTCAAAAATGGACCAAAAAAACAAAACGTTGAAATCACAAAACCTTGTCCTAAACAGTATTTTTGGGAAAAAAAAAAAAAGATAAGACATTTTTCTTTTTTGAAAATGACCTTCTTTCCTATTCAGATTTTGGACGTTTTTAGCAAAACGTCCCCTCCACATGTTACTATGAGTAATGAGCATGTGGGAGCTCCGCCCATGCAGATGCCCCCTTGAATTCAAGCGCTATGCCACTTATATTAGAGTGGAGAAGTAGCCTAGTGGTTAGTGCAGTGGACTTTGATCCTGGGGAACTGGGTTCGATTCCCACTGCAGCTCCTTGTGACTGTGGGCAAGTCACTTAACCCTCTAGTGCCCCTAGTACAAAATAAGTACCTGAATATATAGTTGCAAAAACCTCAGAAAGGCTATATATTTCCCTATTTGAGATTCTACATGGAATGTTGCTGTTGCTACTATTTGAGATTCTGGAATGTTGCTACTGTTTGAAGATTCTACATGGAATGTTGCTAGTG
This sequence comes from Microcaecilia unicolor, assembly GCF_901765095.1. Classification (NCBI taxonomy): domain Eukaryota; kingdom Metazoa; phylum Chordata; class Amphibia; order Gymnophiona; family Siphonopidae; genus Microcaecilia; species Microcaecilia unicolor. The sequence goes on along the minus strand of NC_044036.1, from coordinate 320,260,499 downwards.
GAGTAGTGGTTAGTGCAGTGGACTTTGATCCTGGGGAACTGGGTTCGATTCCCACTGCAGCTCCTTGTGACTCTGGGCAAGTCACTTAACCCTCCATTTCCTCAGGTACCAAAACTTAGATTGTGAGCCCTCTAGGGACAGAGAAAGTACCCACATATAATGTGTACAGCGCTGAAATGATTAGTAGTAGTAGTAGTTATATGTGCCCTTAAAGAACAGCGCTTAGGTTTCCTGTCAGCACTTAGGGGGTAAGTTATAGAAGTTCCCATTAACCCCCAAATTCTATAAATGCTGATCAAAATTGTATGCGTGCAATTTGATTAACAAGCCTATTAGCACCAATAATTGGGCACTAACAATCAATTATTAGTGTTAATTGTCAACCATTTGGATTTACGTGCACATCTCGCTATGCGCTATTCTAGAAAGTTGCGTTCGTAAACGTTCTAGTGTGCAACTGAAAAGGGGACATGGCCCTATGAGGGGCAAGGGTGGATCAGGGACGTTCACTAAAGATGCAAGCAGTATTATAGAATTTTGGGGATCTGCACCTAATATAGTACTATGGGGGGCACGCGATGAAGCTACAAAGTAGTAAATCTAATACGAATGGGAGGAATTTTTTCTTTACTCAACATGTAATTAAACTCTGGAATTCGTTGCCAGAGAATGTGGTAAAGGCGGTTAGCTTAGCGGGGTTTTAAAAAGGGTCTGGACGGCTTCCTAAAGGAAAAGTCCATAGACCATTATTAAATTGACTTGGGGAAAATCCACTGCTTATTTCTGGGATAAGCATCATAAAATGTATTGAGCTTTTCTGGGATCTTGCCAGGTATTTGTGACCTGGATTAGCCAATGTTGGAAACAGGATACTGGGCTCAATGGACCTTTGGCAATACTTATGTACTTTGGTGCAAGGATTTATATCGGGTTTCAGTTCTTGTAAGATCTCATGCCCGAAAACTGGGCGCAGATCCCGGCACTACTTGCTCTTCTATAAACAATGCTCAACTGGGAGTGCCATTTATAGCTCAGCGCTCGTTTTTTTCAGTATCCGAATTTAGACACCATTTACTGAATGTATTTAACATTTTTTATACCGCACAATGCCAAAGTTCTCAGCAGTTTACAAAATATACATGCATAAAAACAAAATACATTTATCCACACCAATATAACATTACTGAACTAAGTAAAATAAAACAAGAAAAAACAAACAATCAACATAAAAATCTTTTAAAACTTGTCTCATCACTCAATCTGATCTCTTCCATCTTATCAACTCAGATCATCTTCAGCCCAATACACTTGTATAAAAAAAAAAGTAGGTCTTTAATTCTCTTTTGAATTGTTTGATGTCTTGTGTTTTCTTAAGTGTCAATGGTAAACTGTTCATCAAAGCAGAACCTGTTACATAAAAATCCAGAATGGGCTGTGTCGGCACTAGAGCACAGCCAGCCGCGCTAGCAGCAAAGTAAACCCCAGCATTGATTTTACAACTCAAAATGAAGGTCTATCTAAATACAATTGTTGTGCAGATCTCAGGGTTCTGGAAGGCTGATACACATGTAATTTTGCTGCTAATATTTCTGAAACCTTACCAGTTAAGGTTTTAAAAACTAAGAGCAAGATTTTAAATTTAATACGATACTCAATGGGTAGCCAGTGCAAAGATTTCAAAAGTGGTGAGATATGCCCATATCTATTGATCCTGACCAAAATTCTGGCCACAGCATTTTGTGCTACGGTACCTGTAATGCCTGTAACTGAGACCTAGAAATGCCCAGTAACAAACTGTTAAAAAATAATCAAAGCACAGTATTATAAAGCTTTGTACTACTGCTCTGAAGTTTTGTTGAGTTAATCATTTTTTTAATGTCTTAATTTGATGCATCCTTCACAATCTTTTGCATATGCATTTTCATGCTCAGGCTGGAATCGACCATCACACCTAAATCTCTCTGTTTATCGCAGAAGTACTAGGTTAGCAAATTCTAAATACCTCAGGTCACACAGGATCCTTTTCTCTTAAACATGATCAAACATGGAATGGAGCTGAACCCATTGAGAAGAGCGAGGAAAGCAACTCACCTCCCACTGCTGGTCCTTATGACCTTGGACAATTCACTTAGAGGTCCTTTTACAAAGACGCACTGAAAAGTGGCTTGCAGTAGTGTAGGAGCGGGTTTGGGGCATGCACAGAATCAGTGGCGTAGCAAGGGCGGGGCGGTGGGGGCGGTCCGCCCCGGGTGTCAACGGGTGGGGGGGTGCTCTGCTAGCGAGTCCCTACCAGCTCCATCCAGCCGGCAGCTGTGTGGTGCGGCACCTCGCGTCTGCGCTGCTGTAAGAGAAGAAAATCGCCTCGTCGGCCCTTCCCTCACTCTGTCCCGCCCTCGAGGAAATAGGATGTTACATCAGAGGGCGGGACACAGTGAGGGAAGGGCCAACGAGGCGATTTTCTTCTTTTACAGCAGCGTAGAGTCGTGTGAGGAGCCGGGTGGACGGAGCTGGTAGACAGGTGGGGACTGGGTCGGGGGGGAGTGCCTTGTCACGCCGGGGGGGGGGGATGCCATGTTGCCCTGCAGCCGGGGGGGGGGGGGTGCACGCAGCAGCGATCCGCCCCGGGTGGCAGTGAACCACAGAACACCACTGCACAGAATCATTTTTCAGCGCACCTGTCAAAAAGACCTCTTTTTTTTCCCCGAAAATAGACATGCGGCAAAATCAAAATTGCTGCGCGTCCATTTTGAGTCTCTGACCTTACCGCCAACCATAGACCTAGTGGTAAAGAATTTGGGTGGTAAGGACCTATGCGCGTCAGATGCCACTTAGCGCACGTCCGCTACAGGCGTCCGAAAATCAAAATTAGTTTTCAGACGTGCGTAGCGGACGCGCGCTAAAAATGAAATTATCACAAGAGCCATGCGGTAGTTGGGCGGTAAGTCCATTTTGGCGCGCGTTGGACGCATGAAGGCACCTACATGGCTTAGTAAAAGGGGCCCTTAACCTTCCACTGTCTCGGGTGGAAACTTAGTCCTCTGAGGACAGGGAAATATCTACTATGCCTGAATGCGGCTCACCTTGACAATGGCGTAGCAAGGGCGGCTGCCACCCAGGGCGGTTCGCCGCTGCGCACCCCCCCCCCCCCCTGAGTGCAGCACGACACCCCTCTCGGCGCATCAACACCCCCCCCCCCGGGTGCATCACGACACTACCACCCCTCTCAGCGCATCAATACCCCCCCCGGGAGTACACACCTGCTGGGAGCTGCGTCGGTTCCGCTGGTTCCCTGCTCTCTCTGCCCCGGAACAGGAAGTAACCGGTTCCGGGGCAGAGGGAGCAGGGAACCAGCAGAGCCGACACCCCTCTAGCGGTGTGCACCCGGGGTGGACCGCCCCCCCCCTTCCTACGCCACTGCACCTTGAGCTACTGCTAAAAAGGTCATACCCTGATAAAAGAGTGGAACAGGGCTAGATAAACTGACCTGGCCAAGGTCATAGAGAGACTGAGGGCTACGGTATGACCAGTCCACTGCTCTCCTGCTCGTCTAAATCAAGTTAAGGCCACAGCATCTCATCTTCCAGTGGACACCTATCAAATCTGTCTCTTCTTTCATCAAACAAGATGAATGCAGCCCTCTGACTGATGCAAATGGCAGAGACACATTCTTACCGGCACCCCGACATAATAGACCATGATTTTAAAAAAAAACAACAAAAAACCCCAACATAACAGAGTAAAACCAAAACAGACCATGACAAAAAAAAAACCCTCCCCAAAAAAAACCCAAGACAAAATAGACTCTACACAAAACAGGGCAGGGAAACTTCCTTAATCAAGCTGGATTATCTTGTCAAGCAGATTTATGATTCTCACTAGATACCAAGTGTGGATAGTGAAGTCAAGCCCTAGGCAGGTGCCAGGATTTTCAAGTGACAAGCCGTGGACTTTCTCAGTAAATCTATTTCATCAGACCCTTTTGTCGGGAGTCTATTTTGTCAGGGACTTTTATGTCGGAAACTTGGAACTTTTTTGTCTGGTTTCTTTAGTCTGGGTTTTTTTTGACCGGTTTCTTTTGACAGGGTGCCGTTCTTACCAATTTTCCCATATACTCCCTTAACATTTCCCTTAACATTAGCTGGCCTCTTCCTACATGAGGGCCCTCTTCCTCCTTCCAGGCACAGAGCTCTGAGCGGCAACTTACTTACCTCCTTGAAGAGAAGAAAGATCATAGCTGGAGAAGTTGGGCTGCCCAAGCATGTCGATGAACATAGTTGGAGTGCCGTACACAAAGTTGCATCTACGGTGGAGAACAAGGCAGGAACAATTAAAAATCGGCATCCGTAAATGTGAGTTTCTACTGCATGCGAGCTAAGGGTCAGGGAAATGCCCAATGCTGATGCACAGGCACCAGCAAGAGAGCTATGATGTTAGTGAAGTCAGCTGGAAGTTCAGAGAGGACAAAACTGGCCTTTATTCCAATTTTTATTTCATTCCATGGGGAACCTTCTCTCCTTACCACCACCATCTCTCGTTTGTCTTAACAACGCTCGAGACTCTGCCTTCAGCTACCTGGGCCCCAAGCCTTGGAATGAATTCCCATGTCAAGTCCGAGATCAACCTACTATTGCAACCTTCAAACAGGCTTTAAAAACTCACCTCTTCAGACGCTCATTTGCTCTCCCACCATAACTGCTTTGTGTACATTGCTTTTCTAGTTTCCTTTTCTCACTTCCCCCTCTCTCTCTCTCTCTCTGGCACCAACTCTGCCTCTCTCCCTCCCTGTCCTTTTCTTTTTAATTGAATTTTGTAAACTGCTTTGAAGCCTATGTGGAATAAATACATTTTTTTGTTGTTGTTACATTTGTACCCTGCGCTTTCCCACTCATGGCAGGCTCAATGTGGATTACATGGGGCAATGGAGGGTTAAGTGACTTGCCCAGAGTCACAAGGAGCTGCCGTATGTCTGAAGTGGGAATCCAACTCAGTTCCTTAGGACCAAAGTCCACCACCCTAACCACTAGGCCACTCCTCCTCCACTGTTGCTACTATTTGAGATTCTACATGGAATGTTGCTATTCCACTAGCAACATTCCATGTAGAAGTCGGCCCTTGCAGATCACCAACGTGGCCGCGCAGGCTTCTACATGGAATGTTGCTAGTGGAATAGCAACATTCCATGTAGAATCTCCAATAGTATCTATTTTATTTTTGTTACATTTGTACCCTGCACTTTCCCACTCATGGCAGGCTCAATGTGGCTTACATGGGGCAATGGAGGGTTAGGTGACTTGCCCAGAGTCACAAGGAGCTGCCTGTGCCTGAAGTGGACTCAGTTCCTCAGTGCCCAGGGACCAGAGTCCACCACCCTAACCACTAGGCCACTCCTCCACAAATAAAAGAAATGCTCTCAATCAGAGCATCTGAGAACTCCTGAATACTCTGCTCATTGTTATGAATCAGAACCACATGTGAGCACAGCATGAATAAGCCAGCCATGTCCTGTGGGCGTAACCATTACACAGACTAGGTGGTTGCCTAGGGTGGCAACGAGCAGTCAAACCAATCAATAGGTTCTGACAGCCACAGTGTACCATCAGTGTGTGCTTTTATCCCCAGGAAAGGTGGGTAGTTTTCAACCAGCCTGTTCACCCGTGTAAATGGCTTTGGGAATTTGCCCTCTCTGGAAGTAATTCTGTAACATGGCACCTATTTAAAAAAAAACTCTCAAACCCAGTGGTGTGCCTAGCTTGTTTGCCACCCGGGGCGGGTCACCAATGCGCTCCCCCCGAGGTGCATCACACCCCCACCCCAACCCTCCAAGGTATATCACACCCTCACAACTTCAAAAGAACGTGGGCAACCTCCTGGGTCACCAAATTCCTTAAATCACTGCATAAAGTTGCTTATTTACTATGACTAACTTCTAGATTTGCTCCTTTTTTGGAACTGTGACTTAGTGTTGAAAAGACAAACATAAAGGGTGAGCAAACCCCACAGGAACATGAACAGCCAAAAAAAAAAAAAAAGTGAGGTAGATCCAAGGAGGATATCAAGTGATATTTATTGGATAAACAGGTTAAAAGATGACCCGACGCGGCCGTGTTTCAGTCCCAAAGGCCTTCCCCAGGGGTCTGGTGAATCTCTGATATTATAGCGGAAATGCTTAACAACAAGATTGCTGTTTTGAGGTTCTTGCTGTAAAAGTGGAGTGGAGGAGTGGCCTAGTGGTTAGGGTGGTGGACTTTGGTTCTGTGGAACTGAGTTCAATTCCCACTTCAGGCACAGGCAGCTCCTTGTGACTCTGGGCAAGTCACTTAACCCTCCATTGCCCCATGTAAACCGCATTGAGCCTGCCATGAGTGGGAAAGCGCAGGGTACAAATGTAACAAAAATAAAATAGATACTATTGGAGATTCTACATGGAATGCAGGACGTCAGACTCACAGAAGCAGAAGCCTGCGCGGCCACATTGGTGATCTGCAAGGGCCGACTTCTACATGGAATATGTTGCTAGTGGAATAGCAACATTCCATGTAGAATCTCAAATAGTAGCAACAGTGGAGGAGTGGCCTAGTGGTTAGGGTGGTGGACTTTGGTCCTGAGGAACTGAGTTTGATTCCCAGCACAGGCAGCTCCTTGTGACTTTGGGCAAATCACTTAACCCTCCATTGCCCCATGTAAGCCGCATTGAGCCTGCCATGAGTGGGAAAGCGCAGGGTACAAATATAACAAAAAATAAAACCCTTGTGATACCCTCAGCAGAACAAATTTTGCGGCACTGACTCTTGCCGTTTGGACGGCCACTTTTTCAGCGCTTTTGTTCCGCTGAGGATATCACAAGGATTTTACAGCAAGAATCTCAACAGCAATCTCGTTGTTAAGCAGTTTATCCAATAAAAACCACTTGATATCCTTCTTGGATCTACCTCACTTTTTATTTTTTTTGCCTGTTGTTTTATTTATTTATTTGTAGCATTTGTATCCCACATTTTCCCACCAATCTGCAGGCTCAACGTGGCTTACATTTGCCATAATGGCGGTTGCCACTTCCGGGTAACAGAATTCCAAATGGTATTGCGGTAAGGTGCATACATGCATGGTAACATACATGGAACATGATATATATAGAACAGATTGTGGTACATGTATATACCATGTGCATACATACATGGTAAAGAAGTATACATTATGGCAAAGAACAATACATTATGGTATTGCAAGAAGGTTCCTGAGTGAATAATTTGGATTGTAACAGACAATCCAATCCCGAAGAAAAAAGGAAACATCTTACTCACCCCCATACCCAAAGACGCAAAGAAAAATGCTAGTGAACTAACTAATCACAGACCAGTAGCATCTATTCCCTTAATAACAAAACTAACGGAAGGGTTGGTGACCAAGCAACTTACAAACTATCTAGATAAATTTTCAATACTTCACGATTCCCAATCAGGATTTCGGTCTAACCACAGTACCGAAACAGTATTAGTAACTCTCATGGCTAAATTCAAACAAACGATAGCATCTGGTAAGAACATACTACTTCTACAATTCGACATGTCAAGCGCTTTCGACATGGTTGACCACGGAATTTTATTACACATCCTTGAATACTTCGGAATCGGAGGCAACGTCCTCAATTGATTCAAGGGATTCCTAACCACAAGATCATACCAAGTAACATCTAACTCAACTATTTCAGCCGCATGGGTACCTGAATGTGGAGTACCACAAGGATCCCCCCTCTCGCCGACCCTATTCAATTTAATGATGATACCCCTGGCAAAATTACTATCAAATCAAAACCTTAATCCATACATTTATGAGGATGACGTAACGCTCTACATCCCATTCAAACAAGACCTAAAAGAAATTTCCAATGACATTAACCAAAGTCTCAATATCATGCATTCCTGGGGGGACGCATTTCGGTTAAAACTCAACGCAGAAAAAACCCAATGCCTAATACTCACCTCCCAACACAACAAGAAAGAATTCACCGCCATTAATACACCAACCCTAAACCTTCCTGTCTCAAAAGCCCTAAAAATTCTTGGAGTGACCATTGATCGACACCTAACACTAGAGAACCACGTGAAAAACACAACCAAGAAGATGTTCCACTCAATGTGAAAATTAAAAAGAATACGACCTTTCTTCCCAAGGAGTGTTTTCCGCAACCTGGTACAATCAATGGTGCTCAGTCATCTAGACTATTGCAACGCACTATATGCCAGGTGCAAAGAACAAATAATCAAGAAACTCCAAACAGCCCAGAACACTGCAGCTAGACTTATATTCGGCAAACCAAAATTTGAAAGTGCCAAACCCTTACGAGAAAAACTACACTGGCTCCCACTTAAGGAACGTATCGCTTTCAAGGTATGCTCATTAGTTCATAAAATTACCATGGAGACGCACCAGCTTACATGTCAGCCTGATTGACTTACCACCTAGGAATACCAAAAGATCATCCCGCACATTCCTTGATCTGCACTTCCCCAGCTGCAAAGGAATGAAATACAAACTAATGCATGTGTCAAACTTCACCTACCTGAGCACGCAGTTATGGAATGCACTACCGCGCAGCTTGAAACTGGTTTACGAAAGAACGAACTTCCGCTCATTACTGAAGACCCACCTCTTTAATAAAGCCTACCACAAAGATCAACCAATGTGAATATGTACAAATCGCCCATCTATATTTAGAAGTGTCTCTTAATATCTGCTTGTACACTATTACTTTGTCTTATTTTCATCATGCTGACCAAAACCCTGCAATACTAAATGTTTATTAACTAACATTCTTCCACTATTCATGATGTATTGTAAGCCACTTTGAGCCTGCAAAGAGGTGGGATAAGGTGGGATACAAATGCAACAAATAATAATAATAAAAATAAAAATAGGTTATCTACTATAGTGTTGAAAAGAGCAGTATTCACGATTCTGAACTTTTAAGCTGTTGTCACAAAATGCATACAATGATCTGTTACCTGAAGGTGACAATGTGCTTGACAGGTGTGTGCAGTCTTCAAGTAAAAAGAAAGAGGGGTGTTTATCCACTCCAAGCCTAGCTTAGATAATATTTAACCATCTCTCTGACCTCATTCGCAACTTTCTTTAAATCAATCGCCTTACTTTCTAACTCCTCTTACTCTCTTACCTATCTATATGTTCCATCTGTGCTTATACCCTTCACTATTAATTAATTAACATATCTAAATCTCCACTACCCAGCTGCAAAGGACTCAAATACAAATCCACTTACCAGCGGCGTAGCGAGGCCGGCTGACACCCGGGGCGGATCGCCGCTGCGCACCCCCCCCCCCCGGGTGCAGCACGGCGCACCCCCCAGGTGCGCGCAACCCCCCCCCGGAGTGCATCTTTACCGCTGGCGCTCCGCCCCACCGAGTGCACGTCGTCTCTGGGAGCTGCGTCGGCTCCGTTGGTTCCCTGCTTTCTCTGCCCTGGAACAGGAAGTAACCTGTTCCGGGGCAGAGAGAGCAGGTAACCAGTGGCGCCGACACCCACCCCAGCGCGTGCACTCGGGGTGGACCGCCCCCCCCCCGCCCCCCGCCACTGCTACTTACGCATCCAGTTTTTCCTACATAAGCACATAACTGTGGAACGCATTACCAAAAACCGTGAAAACAACGTATGACCGCCTAAACTTCCCGAAATCACTAAAAACTAACCTATTCAAAAAGGCATTCCCTACAGATCCAACCCAAATACCTGAACTCTACAACATAACGAAACCAAAGCACCTAATGGACGCAACATAACTCTTCAGCTCTACGATCCCCTAACGTGTCTGCTCCACACGAACCTTATCCTACCACAACATCACTTTGTATTTGTTCATACCGGAGATGGCGAACGCCTTTCCGGTACTATGTAAGCCACATTGAGCCTGCAAATAGGTGGGAAAATGTGGGATACAAATGTAACAAAATAAATAAATAATGAAAATGTTCTATTACATATTGTGTTGACATAGTAAGTAGTATAATATGCCATACTTTGTATTGCTATTTGAATATTTTTACCGCTGTAATTGCCTATTGCTCATGTTTGATCTATTCTTATTGAACACCGCCTTGAGTGAATTCCTTCATAAAGGCGGTAAACAAATCCTAATAAATAAATAAACGGTGTGTGGCCTTTATTCTGGCTGCACCCTGTTTTTACAAGGCTTTTTCCAAGTCCCCAGCGTGGAATTGCACAACACCTCCTGTCTCTTGTAAAGAAAGGCCAGGAGCTTTTGCCGTAAGACACAAATTCTGCTTTTTCAAATGATAGCTGCAGAGCTCCACTGCCGTGGGGATTCTGGAGAAAGGGTCACATCTCAACTTTCCACTAACCTACAATTGACCCAAGTGACATTTACAGCTCCATAGAGGAAACTGGGGGGGGGGTCTCTAACCAAGCAATGACAGAACTCTCTTTTGGGAACCCAGCTGAAAGTTACAGGAGGGATCAGGGTATGTGGGAGGTGACATTGAGGAGAGCAGCAAAGCAAAGTTGTACTGGGTAGCGTGACATGTGTATTTAGTAAGATTTGGAAGCATGTGCTCACTTGTACTGGGTTATGGCCTCCAGCGTTGCTTTCCCTTCAAAGCTAGGGGATGGAAAGATGAGGGTAATGCCATAAATTGTCATCATCATGGTGCCCCCCACAGATCCAAGGCAGTGGTAGAGAGGTGCAGGCATGGCAGCCCGGATAGTCTGCAACAATTTGGAGACAGGCAGAGAGAGAAAGCAGTGAGGATAGTGAACAGTCTCAGATAAGGGGAATTCACGGGCGGGCGATAGACAAAAGAAACAGTGGGAGAGGGCAAACGGATGAAGGAGGGTGATCTAATGCATAAAACTTTAAGTAGAAGTAACACACAGGGGAAAGGGGAACAGGGCTTGATATACCACCTTTCTGTGGTTACAATCAAAGTGGTTTACATATTACATACAGGTACTTATTTTGTACCTGGGGCAATGGATGGCTAAATGACTTGCCCAGAGTCACAAGGAGCTGCAGCGGGAATTGAACCAAGTTCAGGATCAATGGCCACTGCACTAATCACTAGGCTACTCCTCCACTCCACATAGGTCTGAAGGTAAAATACCATACACCAACGTACCATCCAGACTCAACAAGGGCTGTGTTTCGGCAATATGGCCTTCATTAGGAGTCCATAGGAGAGAGTGTGATTTTGTTGGATCTACTGATGTATGGGAACGTACATAATGTAGACTTGAATGTTTAATGATACATTGGTGTGTGGTATTTTACCTTCAGACCTATGTGTTACTTCTAATTAAAGTTTTATGTATTGGATCACCTTGTTTCATCTGTTTGGTCCCTCCCACTGTCTCTTTTGTCTTTTGCGGCCTGTGGGATTGCTTTTGGTTTTCCCCCCTCCCCACCCCCCCATTTTTTTTTAAATTGTGGAATTCACAGGTATCACAGACTTTAATGGGTTAAATTCCATTCCACTGCACATACAGAGCAAATCAATTACAACATCCTGTACTGAGGACAGTGAGACACTTGTACCCCCTTCTCCAACTGATTCAGTACTCACCTTCCAATCAAATCCTACCCTCTTGCCAATGAGGATGGCATTGTTCACAATATTATGATGGGAAAGAGTGGCTCCTTTGGGGTACCCTGTAGTTCCCTGAAACAGAAAATTACTGCGTGATTATGTTCAATGCATGACGAACATTCTGCACAATTCAGAGGTATGCAAAACCATTGAGTTTAGGAGTAAATCCCCAAAGCCAGAACTAAATATAACTCCCTGAGTCAGAACAAGTCATTTATGACATACAAACATAATATAGTGGGGATGTGTATTATAAGTACCGTATTTTTCGGACTATAAGACGCACCGGACCATAAGACGCACCTAGGTTTTAGAGGAGGGAAATAGGAAAAAAAAATTCGGACTATAAGACGCATTTTTTCCCTCCTCTAAAACCTAGGTGCTCCGGTGTGTCTTGTCCAAATCCCTCCCTCCGAGTTGGGGATCGCCCTCCCTAGGGTTACCTCCCCTCCCCCCGGCCCTGTCATGACCTCTCCCCTTACTCACGCGATCATCCCTGGTGGTCTAGTGACGTCGGGGCAGGAAAGAGCCCCCTCTTTCCTGCCCAGCGTGCTGCTCTCCATCCTCCTGTATGCTGCCTGTGACAGTCTCGGCGAGATTCAAAATGGCCGCCGAGAATTGAAGTCTCGGCGGCCATTTTGAATCTTGCCGAGACCGTCATCACAGGCAGCATACAGGAGGATGGAGAGCAGCGCGCTGGGCAGGAAAGAGGGGGCTCTTTCCTGCCCCGACGTCACTAGACCACCAGGGATGATCGCGTGAGTAAGGGGAGAGGTCGTGACAGGGCCGGGGGGGGGGAGGTAACCCTAGGGAGGGCAATCCTGAGCTCGGAGGGAGGGCGGGTGGCCTGCTAAACTCTACCTTCGGACTATAAGACGCACCCCCCATTTTCCTCCCAAATTTGGGGGGAAAAAAGTGCGTCTTATAGTCCGAAAAATACGGTAAGTATTGCCATACTGGGAAAGACCAAAGGTCCATCGAGCCCAGCATCCTGTTTCCAACAGTGGCCAATCCAGATCACAAATACCTGGCAAGATCCCAAAAATGTACAAAACATTTTATACTGCTTATCCCAGAAATAGTGGATTTTCTCCAAGTCCATTTAATAACGGTCTATGGACTTTTCCTTTAGGAAGCCGTCCAAACCTTTTTAAAACTCCGCTAAGCTAACCGCCTTTACCACATTCTCTGGCAACGAATTCCAGAGTTTAATTACACATTGAGTGAAGAAAAATTTTCTCCGATTCGTTTTAAATTTACTTCATCGCATGCCCCCTAGTCCTAGTATTTTTGGAAAGCGTGAACAGACGCTTCACATCTACCCGTTCAACTCCACTCATTATTTTATAGACCTCTATCATATCTCCCCTCAGCCGCCTTTTCCTACAAGCTGAAGAGCCCTAGCCGCTTTAGCCTTTCCTCATAGGGAAGTCGTCCCATTCCCTTTATCATTTTCGTTGCCCTTCTCTAAACCTTTTCTAATTCCACTATATCTTTTTTGAGATGCGGCGACCAGTATTGCTAGAGACTTGTCCATGTGACACAAGACTTCTGCAGCTCACGGTACTCCATGATTTCACTGAATACTGTACCAGGTGACCACCTGCCACCAGCCTGTTCTTTGGTCCCCGAGATCTCACCATTCTTCTAGTAACCTCTGCTCAGTAGGTTGACCGAAACCACATGGACACTCACAGATGTGAACTGAATGTTTATGGGTTCGTCACAGATCAGCTTGCTCTCAATCTCTTGAAGTTGTTTCACGTAGCTGCTGCTTCCCGCCTGCATCACCTCGCTCATCTGGAAGGTGCCTGGCAGTTTGGCGTCCATCATGATCACGGTGGTCAGTTCAGGCAAGCTGTAAAGAAGCAAAACTTCCATCAGTTGAGCCGGGAAAGGTGAGAATCGAGGGGCAATTAGGTGGAGGGCAAACTATAACCTATCATCCTCTAAGACATTAAAACAGATTCCAGAAGTATGTGAGGGAGTGAAACAAATTGAGAGCCCCTGAGGCAGTTGGGGGGTTGGGGACTCCCGCCAGCAAAGGTACCTGGCGGTGGCGGGGGAGACTTAGTGGCGGCGGGAGGGGGGGGGGGGTCGAAAGGGACGGGGGAGGGGTGGCTGCGCCCGGGGGGGTCAAAAGTGGAGGGGGATCGGCGGCGCTGGGGGAGGGGCTAAAATGTGCCCCTCACCTTGGGTTCTGGACCCCCCTCCCGCCGAAGTCTGGCTACGCCCCTGGTTTACAGTCCACTGCACTGCCCCTCTGCTCTGCATGGACACCTGTGGGACCATTATCTAAGAATGCTGCTAATACAGATGCCCGTGTCCCTTGCTCCTCCCCCCCCCCCCCCCCCCATTCAAAATTTGGACGTTTCAGTTTGTAAAATGCTAGCTGTTTCCAGCGCATGATCCTGTTCAAAAATACACGTGAGATGGATGTCCATTTGGGACATTCTGACTTGAACGTCCTTTCGAAAATGTTCCTCTAAATGTCTCAGGAATTATTTACCCCACAAGCAGCCACTAGGAGAATATGTGCTTGTTGTACGGGTCAGTTCTTTGCAGGATGAAATGACCGAGAGGTTATATAAATGAGCTGATAGTTCATTGGGCTTTGCAGGTATGGGTTCAAACTCCGTTCCCGTTATTGTGGGAAGAGCAGATTGTGGCTCCGAGAGACTAGCTGGGTTGACATTGACAGGCTGGTGCTATTCGGGCACTCTTCAGCAAGGACAAACAGACAGGCAACCCAATTTTACGGCAACAACCTTGCCAGTGCCGGTAGCTGTTAAGACGGTTACAGAGGTTCATGGTGAGACTGAGGGATTGTTGCTTAACTAGGAAAAATTCTACTCTCATCCCTCCCAGCATGCCAAAGACTCTAGAGAGCAACACAGTGAAAACAGATTTAAATAAAGCGCCATGTTCTCTGGCAGCGGTGCAGGCTAGAAAAGCAGAGTGGATGGGGCCAGTTCAATTTGATTTTATCTGCTGCCATTACTAAAGATGTCTCGCAATATTAAGATGTACTAACCATCTCCCCCCACAGACATTTCCCTAGGATTACTCAGAAGAAGTTTATTTTAAAACAATAAATGAATAAGTAAAATTAAGTCCACCAGAAAATCCAAGCAAATTCCAGACCCCTGAGGTTGAATATTATGCTCAGCTTATGTTTCTACTGCGTTAATTATTCATTATCATATTAGGCTGCAAATCTTCTAGTTTATATGGTCTAATTGTATCACACCTGGGCTATAATGATAGCACATATAAGGAAACTATACACAGAAGTAAATGCCTTGAATCAGATGTAAAGACAGAGTTTGCTTCGGGTACTACGACTCCAAGACCGTTAGGCTTCCGTCATTTAATGCCATTTTATGAATATCTGGTTGGAATCCACCTTGATCATTTAAACAATTCCATTTTTTTTTAATCTGCATTTAAAAAAATATCATTATGGGATTTTATGAGCATGGCAGAAAGAAGGGCCACAGATATTATCATGTGTTACCATAACAATGAGGAAATTTAACTACACCTCCAGTTAACTGCTTCTGCGGTCAACAGCCACTGTGCCAACGTCATGGCTGCTTCCCCCAGATGCTGCCCACACCCACCTCTACCATAAAACATTACCATGGGGATTTTTTTTACTGCTAACAAACATTAAATGTTGCCATGAATGCATGCTAATGGCAAAACTTTACTGCGGTTAATAGGTAAACCTCAGTGTTACTAAAGCAGGGAAGCTGAACCTCAAACAAGTCTATGAGCTCACTAATAAGGTATATACAGGGAATATATCCATCCCTCAAGGCAATTTGGTGGGTCACAGGTACTGAACAGTATACACTGGTAAAATTCAATCCACTCCACAGGTTTTCTCTGGTGTAACTTTCGTCTCTCTACTATAAACACATTATCATGGAAGGACCAGGCAATTCACAGTAAGAAAATCCAGTCTGGTATGATACTTACCTTATCACGCACTATTCTAAGAACATTACAGCTCCCACCACATACCCCTAAGTACACGGCTTCTGAGCAGCAAGAAATGGTGACACCTTCCTCGTGTTTGCTTAACAAATATTTCATAACTTCATCATAAAACTGCTCCCTCCCTGGCTTGCATTTTACACTTAGGAAACCAAAAGCCAGAGGCAAACCCAACCAGAGCTGAACCACTGATGTCCTTCTGCAAAGAGCTGACAGGGAGGGAGGGGTGAGGAGAGGAAAGTAACACAGCAATATAGTAAACGTCAGCAGATAAAGACCGGCACGCTCCACCCAGTCAGCCCTACAAGGTGGTCAGGTTGTATCTGGCACCTTAGGAGCTGGCTCTGTGGGTGCTTGAGCACCCCCAATATTGAGAACATTCCTTGCACGTGTCCAGAGAGGGGTTATTTCCATTTGGGCTTAGTACCCCCAATAATTTGGAAAAGTTGGCTCCTATGTCTGGCACTTTGTTCAAGTTGCACTTCTTCATGCTTAAACACTGGTATACTTAATCTGTATTTCTCCTGCCAATTCTGGGGCACAGACAGCTAAAGTCTGCCTGGCATCTGTCCTACTTCCCAAATACTGGAGCTGCCGACAAAGCCCACTCCACCCAGACCGTAGAAGTCTGCCCAGCACTGGTCTTAATTTCCATCCTTTGGGAAAGGAGGGAAGGGTGAGGATTGCATGGTGGATGAGCGAAGAAGGACCTACAGGACCCTTTGCTTACCTGGAACACTTGATTGCTCCTGCGCTCGATTTCTCCAGTTCGGGGCAAATTGTCTTCAAGATATCATAGTAGTTCTGGGTTTTAAATTTTGAGGGGAACACCAAAGCCTTACAGCCAATCTGAAAGAGAATAGACAGGAAAATAGAAAAAGTCAATGGGGCCGATGTTCAGAGTGCATGAGACAGTCTGGCTAACTCCCCAGAGGCTTTGCGAGGTGGGTGACCAGGGGAGCAGCCGCTCCCCCAAACGGACTTCCAACAGCGATGGTGCCTATTTTTCACGTGATCTGTCGCGTTTTGCGCCGGTGCCATCGGCAGTACGCTCTCCGCTCCCTCTGCGCCCTCAACCTGGCTACGCTTCTGTCGGCACCGAGCCCGGATATTTCCGGTGACCAGAATTGACTATCCAGTTTATTTTTGGCCAGTTTAAACTTAACTGGCCAAGCCAATATTCAGCACCAGCCGGTTATGTTTATAGTGGTCAAACTTAGCTGGCGATGCGCTGAATATTCGAGGATAGCCAGTTGTATCGCTTGATATAACTGGTTAGCTGCCAAGCACCGACTGTGAATATTCAGTGGGAGATAACCAGCTATCTCCCGCTGAATATTCGTGAATAGCAGGTTAAGCACTATTTAACCGGCCAGAAGCCATTCCTGACTAGTTAAATAGTGCTGAATATAAAGCACCTGTAAGAAAACTGGGAAGGTCAGTTCCCAAACCCAAGGACTACTTTAGGCTGCAGAGTTACAAGGGCACAGGATACTTCCAAGTTTAAGCACTGCCTAGGACAGAGCTTCCCAATTCCAAGTTTATTAGGGACTTATATCCCGCCCATCAAAGATGTCTGAGTGGCTTACAATAAAATTATTAAAAATTGGTTTGATTGTATGAATAAGCAACTGTGAGGGAAAAAAATGGAAGCTGGGGCTACCCTGCGGCCACTTAGAAAGTCTATCCTCAGCACAGCTCAGGTCCACCTGCACCTGCCACTTGTGCTCTACACTAGCACCTTCCTCCCACAGACTGGATCCCAATTGCCTCTGGGCGAGTCTCCCGCTCTCAAATTATTCCCCCGTGATTTCTAGGTTATTGGGGCCACACTCCTAGTGGTCTCACAGTTCCTAGAAAGCACCCACAGACCCAACACACAAACCACCAGGATTCTTAGTTAGTCCAGACAAACAGAGGCAATAAACTAAAAATGTTTATTGTCATGAAAAATTAGAACAATGAACAGAAAAGGTGCAATCAGCAAAACAGTAACAAGTAACTGAATATGGATCAATTATAAAATTATCTAAACATTTGTTTACTATCTAAATAGTACCTGGGAAGTTCAGGACATATAGCTGCGCACAGGTTATCAGATATAATTGTTCACAGGGCCTCAGCAAAGAGATCATTCTCTCTCTTCTCCTTGGCTAAGACTGGGGAAAAAGCCAGTACATCCTAGATGGATTGAGCTCCTGGGGCCAATCAGAGCCCAGAACAACACATTTTCAAAAGTATACTGCATCTTACTTCCTATCTGTGTTAGACTAAAGAAAAAACAGTCATTTCTCTGAAGCTTTAAACATAGAAATGCACCACCTGCTGGCCAAACTAGAGAAATACACTTCAAGAAATAATACAGTTTACAGGCTTAAAACCCACTGTTTTGTCACAGGGAGTTACTACAATCATAACAGAAAAGAAGAAGAGAGGGAAACATCCCATCCCAGTGGCCACAGGACAAGGTTGGGTTTTCACAATACTCACAATAAATATGAAGGAGATAGATAGATTTATGAACAAATACTTAGTAAACTCAAACCAATGTTGAGTACTTCAGATTCTCATCCTATTTTACAGTCTTTAGTCCTGTCAGCAGTGTTGTACAGTAACTAAGTAAAAGTAACTAGTTACTGTACTTAAGTGAAAGTTTTGTCACTTTTACTTGTAAAGAAGTACAGGAAACACTGGTTACTTTTATTGAAGTAATAATTTCACCCATTTTTACTACTTTTACTCAATTACATCTGATGCGTGCAGTTAAAAGTAAAAAGTAAAAATCAGAAGCGAGATGTAAATGACAATTCCTAGGTAAACCAAAGGATTTTGCTAATGCAACCTCGTCACGCCAACAACAGTGGATCATCTCATCTTAAATGTTTCTGTTCAACGAAAACAGCTTATCAGACCAATGGAGTTGCTTATGTTTGTTGAACTGGTGGTTACTGGTCTCCAGCCAAACTGATGAGCTGGGTCACGTTGAAGTGGAGATGAAGCTGAATGTGATTGTAGTTCTTAGTGAACAGACATATGTCTCTATCACAACAAACTGCTGGTCATCCCATGGAAAATTTTACTTTGGGAAGACTGTCCACTGGATTGATAAGAGTCTTTAGAGAGGAAGTCCTTGTCTGGCCCTAAGGGTTCGCATACATTTGATGTTCTCACATCAGTTCTCATGGACATTCGTAGGGAGTTTACCATCAGATGAAAAATTGTTATAACAGACGATGATTCCAACTTTGTGAAAGCCTTCTCCGTGATATGACATTATGACGATGATAACAAAGATGAAAATGAAGATGCACGTGATGAATTAAACAGCACTACTTGTAATGCAGATGATAATGGCAGTGATAATGATAAAATCCAAAAAAGAATCCACGTGAGTGGAGAACTCAAATGATCCCATGGAGCAGCTCGAGTAGAGGAGAAAATTGGGAACTAAAGCCACAGATTCCAGAGACTGGAGCACACAATGTCTAGAGTTTAAAACGAGGTTTATTTAAAAATTCACAAATGACTCAACACGACGTTGTGTTTCGGCCGGAGGGCCTGCATCAGAAGTCTGTGCGGAAGTACAAAACCAAAAACATCAAAAAGCTAAAACTCTTGTAGCGAAACGAAATGGTCTTTAGAAAGACCGTTTGGTGTTACCGCTACTGAATGGTCGGATTGAATGTGATAAAGCATTCTTTGCTATAAAGAAGTCAAGTGTTTCAATAGAGATTCCTTTAAACAATACAGACCCAGTCAGAAGACATCAATAATATTACAACCTACTACTACTACTACTATTTAGCATTTCTATAGCGCTACAAGGCATACGCAGCACTGCACAAACATAGAAGAAAGACAGTCCCTGCTCAAAGAGCTTACAATCTAATAGGGTGGTCTGATTTAAAGGAACTTCTCAGACTGATCACTCCATTTCCTGCCAGTGCATTTGTCGAACACCTTTGTGGTTATGCTGGTTTAATAATGGCTCACAAGTGCACCCGCGTGAGTAGTTTTACTAAAAGCAAAGTGGATTGAATTACAGAGCAATAAAGTTCTTGGGATAAAAATATTAACATAAGTACATAAGTAATGCCACACTGGGAAAAGACCCAGGGGCCATCGAGCCCAGCATCCTGTCCACGACAGCAGCCAATCCAGGCCAAGGGCACCTGGCAAGCTTCCCAAACATTCTATACATGTTATTCCTGGAATTGTGGATTTTTCCCAAGTCCATTTAGTAGCGGTTTATGGACTTGTCCTTTAGGAAACCGTCTAACCCCCTTTTAAACTCTGCCAAGCTAACCGCCTTCACCACGTTCTCCGGCAACGAATTCCAGAGTTTAATTACGCGTTGGGTGAAGAAAAATTTTCTCCGATTTGTTTTAAATTTACTACACTGTAGTTTCATTGCATGCATTTATTGCAGTTGTGGTACTTTTACTCAAAAAGTATTATATTAGGCAATAAAATAATTTACTTAAGTGAAAGTAAAAAAAAATTATGTGTTCTTTGCAGTACTTTTACCTAAGTATTAAAACATGCACTTATTTTTACTTTTACTTAAGTACCTTGACCTAGTACTTTGAACAACACTGCCTGTCAGTACTTAATTACTGTAATATTCTGTATTTGGGACGTAATCAAAATCAATATAGATCATTGTAACAGCTAGGTTTCTTACAGGATCTCTACGAAAGAACACATATTGCCAACTCTGATGAGTTTACATTGGTTGCTTATTTTGGAATACGATTTAATCTAATATAATAAAACGCACCGTGAACGTTCTGAAGACAACGTTCTGAAGTTACTCAAACACTCCCTGGCTGTAGGGTTCGTGGATTCATGGTGTGAAGCCAGCCAGGCTGCCAGCCGTCTCTGCCCCACCCTCGCGTCAAACGTCATGACGTCGAGGGCAAACATCATGACGTCGAGGGCAAACGTCATGATGTCGAGGGCGGAAAAAAAAACAAACAAAGCGCAGCGTCAGGGAAGGAGGCGGCGCTCCCGACGTCTCTAGCCTTCCCTTCGCTGTGTTCCGCCTTCTTCTGACGTCAAGGATGACGTCAGAAGAAGGCGGAACACAGCGAAGGGAAGGCTAGACGTCGGGAGCGCCGCCTCCTTCCCTGACGCTGCGCTGCCAGAACCGCCACCGAGGTAAATTTAAAAAGAACAAAAAAAAAAAGGGATGTTGGGGGGAGAGAAGAGGGTGGGCAGTAAAGTTGAACAATGGGAGCAGGAGGGCAGGGGAGAAACGACAGCATGGATGCGAAGGGGGGGGGCATGGATGGGAAGGGGGGGAGAAGAGGGCGGGCCAGGCTGGGACATGGGAGAGAGAGGAGCATGGATGCGAGGGGGGGGTCATGGAAGGGAGAGAGGGGAATTGCTGGAAAAGGATGAATGGAGGGGGCAGGGGACAGAGGAGCATGGATGGGCATGGATTGGGATGGCAGGGCTCAGGGAGAGAGGGGAATTGCTGGAAAGGGATGAATGGAGGGGGCAGGGGACAGAGGAGCATGGATGGGCATGGATTGGGAGGGCAGGGCTAAGGGAGAGAGGGGAATTGCTGGATAGGGATGAATGCCAGCAAGATACAAAACATATGTTATGCCACACTGGTCAGGAGCCTTCTCTGTGGATGGCCCTCGGGAGTGGGATACACTGTCAATGGAACTGCATTTAAGAAGCACTGAAAAGCATATTTATTTACTCAGGCCTTTCATAATTTTAACAGACTTTAGGGTTTGTTAGATTAATCAGTGTATCTATTTGGTGTATTTTTAAGTCTGGGATTTTATTGTAATCTGCATAGAAATA
Source organism: Microcaecilia unicolor (assembly GCF_901765095.1). NCBI lineage: Eukaryota > Metazoa > Chordata > Amphibia > Gymnophiona > Siphonopidae > Microcaecilia > Microcaecilia unicolor. The sequence continues at coordinate 320,239,065 of NC_044036.1, read as the reverse complement.
TAGGCGGAATGTACATTTATTAATAAATCTACCTGGATGTGGCATCCCAGGACATATTTAGGAAGCCCTGGAAGAAACCCCCCTCCACCCTCAAGCCCTAGCATTCCCCCCTCCTCTAGTTCAGTTCTACACCTCTCCTCCACAACACCTTGGTATTACCCTCTTCTACACCTCCTCGGTTTCTGTAGACCTGTGTCAAATACTATACAAGCGTGATTTCCCAGCTCTCCACCCACTCCCAAATCTCTATTCTACACTTCACATCCCCAACAGTTAAATTAAACTATCTGGTGTCTCTGAACTGACCAGGGACAGCAACAAAGTGTTTTTCTGAGCCAAGGAGAAACAGCTGCGCAATGCGACGTGATGTTCCACCATGCTGGGCCAGTAAAACAGTTGGTGGATAAAGAGAAATCCTCTGCTGATCAAACGAATGGACTGGAAAGTGGAGGGAGGGTAATCCTTTGAGTATAAATTACTTGTCTCCACCTGGAAGGAAATAAACAAGCCAACACCTGGGGAACAGACAATGGACACTGGGGATGAAAGACCGAGAAACAGAGAGAGAGACACAACAGGTACTGAGATGAAAAATAAAAAGCAAAGAAAGGGATCCTGTAAAATTAAGAGCCCGCCAAGACCATCAAGAGCTCACTGTCCTACAGTTTAAATTCAGGTTTCAATTCAGGTTCTTGTGAGATGCAAAATATGCAATAATTTCACACCGATTCCAGCTTTGTAGGTTAGCAGCAATGCTGAGGAGAAAAATTGGGAGTTAAAATCTGTGAGCTCTGGGCAGCAGGGTTTGGTATGTCACAGTGTGTGCTCGGCTCCTTACCACTACTACTACTACTACTTAACATTTCTAGAGCGCTACTAGGGTTACGCAGCGCTGTACAGATTAACATAAATTGACATAAAGGACAGTCCCTGCTCGAAGGAGCTTACAATCTAAAGGACGAAATGTTAAGTTGGGGCACTCAAGATTTCCTGAATAGAGGTAAAGTGGTTAGGTGCCGAAGGCGACATTGAAGAGGTGGGCTTTGAGCAAGGCTTTGAAGATGGGCAGGGAGGGGGCCTGGCGTATGGGCTCAGGGAGTTTATTCCAGGCATGGGGTGAGGCGAGGCAGAAAGGGCGGAGCCTGGAGTTGGCGGTGGTGGGTACTGACAGGAGGGATTTGTCTTGAGAACGGAGGTTACGGGTAGGAATGTAAGGGGAGATGAGGGTAGAGAGTTAGGGAGGGGCTGTAGATCGAGTGCATTTGTAGGTTAAAAGGAGAAGCTTAAACTGTATGCGGTACCTGATCGGAAGCCAGTGAAGTGACTTGAGGAGAGGGGTGATATGAGTGTATTACCATGTGTCAGGTTATTAGTACAAGTGACAAAGTACTGTTGAAGAAACCAAGAAGGTTCAATATACTTCTGGAGTCCGCCAAGGATAACCGGAAACAAGGTAATATCACTCTATCACACCACAAAACTCCTGAGGCAGGTGCCTTTGCGCCGAAATACAGCAGCTGTGTCGAGTCATTTGGAATTATATTATATATACGTCTCCCTCATTGTTTGGAAACAGCCAGCTTGTCCTACTCCTTTTCTCTCGTCAGACTGACTCTTGTAGGAATCCAGAGTATCTCCACTTTTTGTGGTTTCTGTTCCAAGTCTTCTGACTCCAGTACTGGTTCTAATCAGACCACTCCCACTTCCTCATGAGCTCAAATGACTGCAGTCCTTGGTGCCTTCCTTGTATCCAAATTTTTAAATCCCAGTACTTGGGGGAAGGGAGGCAGAAGGAGGTTTTTCTCTAGGAAGAGTAGAGACACCATGCGAAGAGCCCCATAGTCTGCTTGGAAAGCATAAACCCAACTCCCACTATGGACTCTTGAGGCAAGGTGCCAAAGACATCAAACATGCAGCAAGACATATCAAGACACAATCACCCACTGCCTACCTTCTTCAGAACATACTCCAGCTCATGGGACTGATAACCAGGGTTCACAGATCCCTAGGAATGAGGAAGAAAGACCAAAAATTAATAAGGAGTCATCATCACCTGTCTGCAAAGAAACACCAAAAGATGCTCTACTACATCCTTCTGAGATAAGCAGGTGACCTCATTCAAAACTTCCTGCCTGGCACATCGCTCCCTCATCAATGGAATTTATACCCCAAAAGGGCTGGCTCAGCCAATCAAATCAGTCAGTTTGGTCTTCCCTAAGACATCAGTACCTTCGAAAGTGGGCATAAACTCTGCACTAAACACATTCATATGAGTTCAATCCCCAGGCACACAATTTAAATTAAATAGGGTCCCCTATATTTCATCAATGGCTAAAACTCTCTCCACAAGGGTTATTATTAGGGAAATTACAGCACTGAGGTCCGGGTTGGCGGCGGGAGGGGGGGTCAGGTGGGTCGTCAGCAGGGGGGTCCAGGGCCAAATCTACTGGGGCCCAGGCCCCCCTGGCCCCACGTAGCTACGCCACTGCTATACACCACTACAATAGCCCTTATGGCTGCTGGTGTCAACTATATGTGGGTACAGTAGGTTTTGGGGAGCTTATTTGGGGGGGGGGGGCTGACACTTTCCACTACAAGTGTAATAGCCAGAATGGATTATGGGCCTGGGTCACCTCTATGGTGCACTGCACTGACCTCTAGGCTATTCCAGAAGCCTGCTTGCTGCTCTAATAGGACTGGCCATAACATTTGAAACTGTCATATTTATTAGGATTCTTTTACCACCTTTTTTGAAGGAATCCGCTCAAGGCGGTGTACAGTATCTTTGCGGGGTGAGAGGGGGTCAGTGACCACTGAATGAGTACGGAGGTGTCATTCCTTTATTCCTGCAGTGGTCATCTGGTCATTTAGGGCACTTTTTTGTGACTTATCTACTATAATAAAACGCAACCTCAACGTTCTGAGGACACTGACGTCACTGCAGGCACTCACACACTGGTTCGTAAGTTCATGGTGGTGAAGTCACAACAGTCACCATGTCTTCATGCCCCGCCCTCGCGTCACACGTGATGACGTCGAGGGCGGAACACCTACACAACAAAGCAATTGAACGCACGGGGAGCAGTAGGGAAACACGCGCCGCGTGTTTCCCTACTCCTCCCCTTCCAACAAATCGCAGCCGCCAAGGACGTGCCCATCACCCCGCCCCTTTCGCCCCATCCCCCCCGCCCCTTTAAAGGTACTGCCCCACCCCACCCCTGTCGCCCCCTCTTCCCCTCATCACCTTCCCTCCCCCCTGTCACCTCCCCTCCCCTTACGCCACTATCCCTGGTGGTCTAGCGGTACCTGTTCGCTCGGGCAGGAACGAAAGAGCCCCGCTTTCCTGCCCGGAGCGCTGCTGCTAGCTGCCCGGCTGCATCGTCTGTGAGTCCGGCTCTCGGAGTTTCAAAATGGCCGCCGAGAGTTCAAGCTGCCTCACGAGACTTCAACTCTCGGCGGCCATTTTGAAATGCCGAGAGCCGGACTCCCACATGATGCAGCAGGGCAGCTAGCAGCACCGCTACGGGCAGGAAAGAGGGGGCTCTTTCTTTCCTGCCCCGACCGAACAGGTACCTCTAGACCACCAGGGAGACTATCGTAAGGGGAGGGGAAGGGAGTCCAGTGCCCGCTAGCGCCCGTTTCATCAGAGGCAGAAACGGGCCTTTTTTACTAGTTTGTTAATAAAACCGGTCTAGACCAAAACGTCCAACTTACAGCCCTGGATGTTTTTGTTTTGTTCCATTAGGAATGTCCAGATCCCGCCCTTAACACACCCTGAAATGTCCCCTTGTGATTTGAACGCACTTCTGACTGACTTCATAGAAAAACATCTAATAATTGGTTTTGAAAATACCAATTTGGACGTTTTTGGTGAGAAAAACATCCAAATGCAGATTTATGCCACTTTTTGGATGTTTTTCTCTTTTGAAAATGAGCCCCGTAGTAACCTATGGAACTTTGTATGTCTAAGTGCTTTGAAAATGAGCCCCTTGGGCATCTAACTTCGGTTTGAGCACCTAAAGTTAGTTGGAACCTAACTTGTGGCACACTGTATAGAATTAGGGGGATTCAGTACAAAGAAGGAGACAGGTCTAATGAATGTAAACCATTGCAGGACACTATGGTCAGTGCAGGCCCCAAACGTCCTTACAGCCCTCGCTAAAGCAATGGAAATGGGAGTCTCCAGTTAAGCAATGCTGCTGGTATGACCTCTCCACTCAGTCTTGCTTCGGTTATGGGTCAGATCAATTCAAGGAGCAACTCAAGTGAGATCTACAGTCAGGAAATCTGTACTAGGTTCAGACTCTGTTCTGAAGTGTCCAGGCCAGTTGAGATCTGGATGCCATCAGGCCCTGTACTGTTGTTGTTGTTGTTGTTGGTTTTTTTTAAATGTTTATTTACAGTCAATAAGTTACAATATACCAATTTCCATACGCTCATAAATTGGAAAACATATCTCATCAGTTCTACAGTACTACAGGGACTACAGTATCTGCTTTGGCCCTATTTTGTTAAGACGTTTTCCCATCCACAAATACACAGTAGACAGGATACATAGAGCATGACAGCTAAAGTTACCTTACACTGATTGTTCCAGAACATTCTCTACACTCACTCAATGACCTTGAACTACATTCCCAAGTTGGCAATTGTCTCTATGTGTGGAATGGCCATTGAACACGTCATTTACCTTGACCCCAAACAGGCATTCTCTCCAATCTGGATGGTCATCATATCTACTTCATGTAATAAGACAAGTTAAAGCTCAACTTGCCACACAAGTAAACACTCACTAATTAAAAGTGTCTTTGCCAGCTCAGTGACCCATAGAATGTGCTCTCAGGCAGGACATCAGTTCAGTCTGTCCTGAAATAGCTGTGACGGAAGAATCTCTCTTCCTGTTGCTTACAGAGCGCCCCCTGCCGGTTCCATGGAATAACTATCAGGGATTTCTGCCCCGCCCACTACACAAGTCTTTAGGCTCTGGGATGAAAAATTACAGTGCAGAGTCATCAAGCCAAAGCTTAAACTGACCTGCCAAAGCCCCTCACACAGATACCATGCTAGAGGTCTGTGCCAAGAAACGTTCGATCAGGGCTGTATTTATCAAAGGTCTTGACAGAATTGGACTCTGCCTGACTCGGCACAGACTGGAGAGCTAGCTCTGTTTTCCAAAAACAAACAATGCTCTGTATTTCAATATATGAATGCTTGCTTAAACAAGTCAATCTGGGAACGTGTCCAGTTTATCACAGCAGAATGCTAGAAGGGATAATGTCATTTTATACTACGAAAACAAATTAAGTTCTAGTATTTCTCGTCAATAGTACATACATTCTCTGTAGCGTCTTCAGCTAACACAAATCGCTAGGTTTTCTCCTTACCGCCTACTGCCTATAACATTTAGCATTTTGCCATGTTTCTACTCAAACAGTAAGATGCAACCCATAAGAACATAAGAATAGCCATCCTGGGTCACATCAATGGGCCATCTAGCCCAGTAACCTGTTTCCAGCAGCGACCAATCCAGGTCCCAAGTACCTGGCAGAATCCCAAAGAGTCTAAAAGATGTATAAGGGGAAACAGCACTCCACAATAAATCACCAGCAGAACCTAATGTGGCTAAATATCTTGAAAAAAAAACACATAAATTATTTCCATGGCAAAGAGGCATCATATATATATATACTAGACTTTGAGCCCGTAAAAACGGGCTATTATAGGAAGAGGGGGGGTTGAAAGGCCCGCCCCCGCCGCCGAGTTCACCGCTGCCCCTCCCCCTCCGAATTCGCGCCCCCCCCCCCCCCCCGAGCCGTCACCACCCACCTTCCACCCGGCCGGGCCCTCGCTCCGCTATTGAAACAGCGAGGGTCCGGGAACGCAGCACTGAGCTCTGCTGAGCTGCCGACGTCGGCCTTCGTTCTTCTTCTCTGCCTGTCCCGCCCTCGTGTGACGTAACGTCGTCGAGGGCGGGACAGAGGCAGAGAAGAAGAAGGAAGGGCGATGTCGGCAGCTCAGCAGAGCTCAGTGCTGCGTTCCCGGACCCTCACTGTTTCAATAGCGGAGCGAGGGCCCGACCGGGTAGAAGGTGGGTGGCGGCGGCGACTCAGGTGGGGGGAGCGTTAGACGGCGGTGTCCCTCCATCAGCATTAATGCGCAGTACAGACCCTCTGTGTTCCGCCTCCCGTCATCACGTATTGACGTGGGGGCGGGGCAGAGAAGGTCTCTACTGCGCATTTGCAAGTGAGTACGGTCACTCGCCGTTTATATGTTTGATATACTAGTAAAAAAAGGCCCGTTTCTGGAGCCAATGAAACGGGCGCTAGCAAGGCTTTCCTGTGGCCCCCCACCGAACGCACCTTGGTTGTTAGTCAGGGCATTGCGCCGCCGTGGCCGCCGTTGATGTGTGACTGTGGCCCCCCCACCCAACGCACCTTCGTCATCAGTGGGCGGCCCATTGCAGCGCCCTGGCCGTCGTCGATGTGAGTGAATTGCTCCGCCTCCGCCCTCAACGTCATAACGTTTGACGCGAGGGCGAGGCCCCGAGACTGTGATTTTGTTGGCTTCAGAGCTTCGAACTTACGAACCTTGGCTTCAGTGACGTCATCAGACAATAGAACGTTGTGGGTGAGTTTTATATATATAGATATATCATATGCAAATACTTAGCTGAATCAATAGAACCACAGCATTGTAAAGGACATTCTTGCTCTCCTTTACAGCGCTGTGATTCTGTTGATTCAGCTAAGTATTTGGATGACTGGTTTTTGAGTTGCTTTTACACTTAATGCTTAAGATTTGAAAGTTTAAATAAATAACAAAATTAGGCTTCTGAGGCACATGATTAAGATACCGAGAGTGCTGTGCGCTATAAGAGATTCAATAGCCTGGTTTACTTTATATGATGCCTCTTTGCCATGAAAATAATTTGTGTGTTTTTTTTAAAGATCTTTAGCTAAATTAGGTGCACTTCTATATTCTTTTGGAGAATCCCAAATAGTAGCAACATTCCATGTAGAACCCCAAAATTCCATTCAGAATCTCAAATAGTAGCAACATTCCATGTAGAACCCCAAAGAGTAGCAAGATTCCATTCAGAATCCCAAAGAGTGGCAACATTACAAGCTACCAATCCCAGGGCAAGCAGTGGCTTCCTCATGTCAGTGTCAATAACAGATCATGGACTTTTCCTCCAGGAACTTGTCCAAACCTCTTTTTTTTTTTTTTTTAAATCATCTATATATATAAAAGGCACCTCCAACGTTCCAATGAAGCCTCAAGCCGGAAACTTGAGGCGCCCGAGATATTCGGTTTGGCCTGCAGTCAGTGTAGCTCTGCCCTCGCGTCAAAACGCAATGACGTACAGGGCGGGGTGGGGAACACACAACGCATGAGTTCCAGAGATTCAGTGACAGCAGCGGGGAGTCCCACACATTCAGTGACAGCAGCGGGGACAGCGCTGCAAACTTTAATCACAAACTCGCAACCAAGTGACTGAGGGACGGATCGAGGGAGAGGGAGGGGTGTGGAACTCGGAAGGGAGGGACGGAGGGGGGGGGGGTCTGGAACTCAGAAGGGAGGGAGGGAAGATGGTGGGTGGGAAATTACCTTGCTTAGCGTCCGTTTCCTTTTTTCCCGAAACGGGCATTTCTTACTAGTTTATTTATAATCTTTCATTTTACAAAGGTCTCTTGCAAACCGTAATACAGAGATGACTATAATTTAATACAATAAAAGAAAAAGTCTAAACTAGAAAATGTATTGTATACAATCTATCACTTTCTTACGCCACAAAATAAAAAGGAACGGGGGGGGGGGGGGGGAGAGTTTAATAATTGAGGAGATATTATACTAATATAACCATTGAAGAAAATGGCCTGGCCAGTTCACATACATTCTTATCTTAATCAAAGAGCTTATTCTCTAACTTCTAGGCTATACGGAATCTTTTTAGTATCTAAAAACACTTGAAGCTGATCCGGTTCAAAAAAGACATATTTTGTCCCAGTAAAGTTTATCAAACATTTACATGGATATACGTACTAGTGAAAATGTTGCTCCCAATTTTTTTGTTTCTTCTCTCAAAGCCAAAAATCTCTTTCATCTGTCCTGTGTTAATTTCGTAACATCATGGAAGAGCCAAATCCTTTGTCCACAAAATTTTGTAAAAGAATTTTTGAAGTATAGTTTCATAATTGAACTAACATCTTGTTCAAATACTAAAGACACGATTAAAGTTCTTCGCTGAGTTACCTCGGAAAGTGAGTCTTCTAATAAAGCAGATATAGTCAAAGGTTCAGTTGGTGCATTTTCTGTAACCATTAATGGCCGCTGTGGTAAATAATATATCTTATTCACCGGAGGAATAGCTGAATTTGGATAGGCTAACACTTCTATAAGGTATTTTCTGAATAATTCCATCTGGTTTATGCCTTCCACCACAGGGAAATTGAGAATTCTTAAGTTCAACCGTCTATTAAAGTTTTCCATTTGTTCAATTTTCCTGTTAATAATAATTTTATCTTGGGCAGATTTGTTGGGTCATGTTGGGTCTTTCTCTCATGAAACCGTGTTTTGGCACATGTATGCCTGCCTCAGGAGTCTCGGTGCGTATACTTGATGGTCACGTTTATCGTTGATGATGCTTCTTGTGGCATGATCAACGATAAATGTGATCATCAAGTATACGCACGGAGGCAGGCATGCATGTGCCAAAACATGGTTTCATGTCGAGTTAATAAACATCTATAATTTCATTCCGGCCACCTTAGTCTGTTTTTTAAGAGCCTGATCCAGTTCCCACTCATAGTAACATAGTAGATGACAGCAGAAAAAGACCTGCACGGTCCATCCAGTCTGCCCAACAAGATAAACTCATATGTGCTACTTTTTGTGTATACCCTACCTTGATTTGTACCTGTCCTTTTCTGGGCACAGACCATATAAGTCTGCCCAGCACTATCCCCGCCTCCCAACCACCAGCCCCGCCTCCCAACCACCGGCTCTGGCACAGACCGTATAAGTCTGCCCAGCACCATCCCCACCTCCCAACCACCAGTCCCGCCTCCCACCACCGGCTTTGGCACCCAATCTCGGCTAAGCTCCTTAGGATCCATTCCTTCTGAACAAGATTCCTTTATGTTTATCCCACGCATGTTTGAATTCCGTTACCGTTTTCATTTCCACCACCTCCCATGGGAGGGCATTCCAAGCATCCAGTACTCTCTCTGTGAAAAAATACTTCCTGACATTTTTCTTCAGTCTGCCCCCCTTCAATCTCATTTCATGTCCTCTCGTTCTACCGCCTTCACACTCCTTGTTCCTGGACTCTATTCACCTTGTGGGATCTTTGTGTTCTTTCCACCTTCTGTGGTTGTCTTGCTCTTTCTCTGATGTCATTTACTATGTTACTATATAACCTGCCCCTTCCCCCACCCCCCCATCCATGACTTGCATATAGGAAAATAGTTTCCTTACCAGAATGATGCCTGCCTGAGCTGTGGCAAGTTGCATCAGAACCCACTCATAGCTATTGGGACCCCAAACAGCCAGTCGGTCTCCCTTCTTCAGACCAAGTGCCAGGAGTCCAGCTGCCAACTGATCAACCTGCAATACCCAAGAGAGTCCAGTTAATTACCTCTACAAGAGCTGAACTAGGCATTATCCAGCCATATGTAGATGACTCAGCCATGCGTCGGTGACCTAAGGCACCGTAGGATGACATCACCCACATGTGGCTGACTTATCCTGCTGTCTATGGAGAACCCTGTTACAGGTAAGTAACTCCACTTTCTCCAAGGACAAGCAGGATGAGTCAGTCATATGTAGGTGATGTCATCCTATGGTGCCTTACGTCACCTATACATTGCAGACTTATCCTGCTGTCCATGGAGAACCCCTGTTACAGGTAAGTCCTATCATGGGACTTTATAACTATTGTCCTAAGCACAGTAGGTATAAATTAAAGTCTTCCACCACTGAACTACTTTGAGCATGACAGATGATGTACATGGTTACTAGTCATTACTTGAAATGCAATACAATTTGTCCACTTATATTCCACCAGGTCACATAAATCACTGCAGATAACAACTGAAAGAGGCTGGTATACTACCGAGAATATTAACACATAAGATCCCTATAAATTACAATTATACCTATAACAAAGGATTGATCCAAATATTTACTACGAAGAAATCTTTTATTGCTTTGCATTGTATGTAGATCTAATTCTCCTGTAGTTGTTGTAAACTACAAGGTTTTTTTCTCTTTGTATTATTTCATTCTGTTATTGAAAACTTCAATAACATTTCCTACAAAAAAAAAGCAAAGTTTTCATTTTTTTCTGAAAGACATAACCCCCCCGATTCCATATATAGCGCTCAAAATTGCATGCAAAAATCTAATTGCTTAATGAGCCAATTAGTGGTACTAATTGGCAATAATTGGAATTTATGCATGCTTTCGTATAGTCACTATTCTATAAAGATGTGCAAGTAAATTTTTCTGCGCAGATCTGAAAAGGTGGTGCGGCCATGGGAGGGGCAAGAGCGGGTCAGGGGGAGTTTCTAGGATTTGCGTGCAGTGCAACAGAATTCAGGGGATCCACACCTAATTTAGGTGTGGGGATTTACACGAGAGTTCAGTGCCCAAAATTGGGCGCAGATCCCGGGGCTAAGCACTACTCAACTTGGAGCGTGCATCTTTTGGCACCAAACTTTGGGTGCCATTCACAGAACTGAGTTCATAATCCATCAGGAAACACAAGTCATCTGGAAGATAATTCCAGAGTTTCACTATCTGGTAAAGGAAGGGAAGGGAAATGGGACTTGACATACCACCTTTCTGAGGTTTTTTTGCAACTACATTCAAAGCGGTTTACATATATTCAGGTACTTATTTTGTACCAGGGGAAATGGAGGGTTAAGTGACTTGCCCAGAGTCACAAGGCGCTGCAGTGGGAATCGAACTCAGTTCCCCAGGATCAAAGTCCACTGCACTAACCAATAGGCTACTCCTCCACTAGCAACATTCCATGTAGAAGCCTGCCCTTGCAGATCAGCAATGCGGCCGCGCAGGCTTCTGTTTCTGTGAGTCTGACGTCCTGCACAGAAACAGAAGCCTGCGCAGCTGCATTGCTGATCTGCAAGGGCAGGCTTCTACATGGAATGTTGCTAGTGGAATAGCAACATTCCATTAGAATCTCAAACAGTAGCAACAGAATCTCAAATAGTAGCAACATTCCATATATAATTTCAAATAGTAGCAACAGAATCTCAATAGTAGCAACATTCCATGTAGAATCTCAAATAGGGAAAGGGAAATGGGACTTGATATACCGCCTTTCTGAGGTTTTTTGCAACTACATTCAAAGTGGTTTACATATATTCAGGTACTTATTTTTGTACCGGGGCAATGGAGGGTTGGGAGGGATTGTTCAGACAAATTACTATATTTTACTCGTTTCGGATTTTGAATCTGAAATTTCATAGAGGGGCGTAATAATGGTGGTAAAAACAAAACCATATAAGGCGCGTGCCCATATACCCCCAGATTTGATATATGGCACCCAGATGTCAGTGGACAAATTTGGGTGCACAAATTAGCTGAGTAACGAGCCCTTAACTATTAATAATTGGGGGCTAAAAACAATTATTGATGTTAATTGGCACACATTAAAATTTACACATGCATCTAGCTACTGAATCCAATTTAAACATCATTCATTCCTTAACAGAAAGCCAATGCAGTAGTTTACATAATAACAGAGTCATTCTCTAAATATCTTGTTGCAGAGCACAATAATCATGCTGGAGTGATCTGCATGATTTGCAAACTCTTGATCAGAGAAACCGAACACCTGTTATAAATCACGTTACAATAGTCCAGTCACGTCATCAATAATGCCTGGACTAGTATCTTAAGTTGTTCAAAATGAAACAGGCGTTTTGATCCTCTAAGTATCCTCAGTAACATAAATGCCTTCCTTACTACACTGTTTACCTGAGGAAGTAAGGACGACGTCAGATCAACAAGAATACCAGGGATCTTCAGGAATGATTCTAGTTGGGTATTCGTGCCACTTAACTTAATGGTATTACAAGGGGTGTTGAGTGTAGGAGTTGTTAACCATAAAATATCAGTTTCTTTTCTTATCTAATTTCAACGTTATCTAAAATAGAACCTAGTTTTTCTTCAATGCCAGACATTAATTTTGAGAGGGTAACTAATGTGAAGTTGTTGCTCCTCTCCTAACTGGCTGTGATAAGGGGCAGAAAGAGGCAAGTAATGTTCCTATTGTTTTCGGATTGCTTCGTACGTTTGCACTCTCCCTCTCCCTCAGCAGAACATTACCTCTTGTTTGAGCTGTGCAAATGTTTTCCGAACCCCGTTCCATGAGATCACCAACGCTTCACGTTCTGGGAATCGATTGACCACCTCCTCCAGACACTGACCCACCGTTTTATGCTGCAGAGGGATTGAGGAGGTTCCGTGGATGTAACTGGTAGATATCACTGGTTTGGTGGGTGGTGCGTCTGCATAAAGGGCGCTTTAACACAAAGAAATGAAACAGATGAATGGGAATGAAATGGGATGCCAGATAGGCTCTTTCTCCATACGGCAGGAATTCTTAACCCAGTCCTCAGGACACATCAAGCCCGTCAGTTTTTCAGGATACCCACAATGAATATGCATGAAACAGATTTGCACACAATGGAGGCAGTTCATAAAAATGTATTTATTTATTTATTTAGAACATTTATAGCCCACAGATTCCCACCATGGTGGGCTCTATGTGGCTAACAACATTAACTAAAAGAACATCATACAATTTCAAGGTCAGAACAGGGAATAAGGAATAGCGAGGGAGGGGAGCACACAACAGGAGCTACAAAGGAGGGTCGGCTGGAAGTTAAATATCAGAAGAGTAGGATTTGCCACATAGATAAGTCTTAAGGGACTTCTTGAACAGATTGTGCTCGGCGGTCACCTTTAATGTAGATGGTAGAGCATTCCAGTAACGAGGAATCACAAAGCAAAAGGAGGAGGAGAAGAGCAGTTTGTATCTCAGATTCCTGCAGTTAGAATAGTGGAGAGTGAGATAGGTCCGAGAAGGTTTTTTGGAATTCCTTGAAGGGAGGAGGTCTATCAGGCTGAACATATAAGCTGGAGCTTCCCCCTATACGATCTTATCTCATGTATATTCATTGTGGATATCTTGAAAACTAATTTGGCTGGGTGTGTCCCAGACTGGGTTCAGAACCCTTCCCCTACAATGAAGCAGACCTCTTCCAATGCAGCCAAATCTGGCTAGGTTTTCAGAATATCCATAATGAATATGCATGAGAATTCTACACACAGTGGAGACGGTGTATGAAATCTCCCAGGCACCTTCATTCTGGATATTCTTAAAACCTGACTAGCTGGATACATCTTGATGATTGATTGACTCTTAGCAACCAACCCTCCTTTGATCTTATTACACCCTCTACCCTCCCCCCCCCCGGAAAAGCCTTTGACCCCAACAAATCGGAATGCAAACATATGATACTGATTGACAAATACTACCAGCAGCACCAGGATAACACACACAAAACTGTGAGATAGCACAATACAGAACACAGCAGTCTATGAGAGAGGGGTGGAAAATACTAAGGCTGCAAGTTAATCACAGTTAACTATGCGATTAATGCGGCGATCATTAATCGCGATTTAAAATTTTGATCGCGGGTAGAGAATTTTATCCCGCTGCAACATCCCCTGTCTCCTCCAAATTTCTCTTCTGCTCTCTTCCACTCCCGACCCCTGTCCTCAGCATGATCCAGCATCTTTCCCTCCAACCAGGATTCAACATTACCCACCGCACGTCAGCCTACCTTAAAAATGGTCTTCCGTTATCCCCAACAATGACAGTGGTGCACATATACTGCCTGTGTCTGCTCCAAAGCTTTCCTTCTGGCCTGTTCTGCCTCCTCTGATATCATTTCCTGTTTTCGAATGGGTGGGATGGGTCAGAGGGAAAACTTTGGACCTGGCCGCAGGCAGCCACTACCAGGACCAGCAGAAGACCACCTTGACAGAAGACTGGGGGGGGAGGAGAGGGGAATTGAGAGGGGGCAGGTGCCGAAGCCTGAGTGGAGGGAGTGAAGTGAGCAAGCAGAACTGGAGGGGTCACCAGTGCAAACTATTGCCAAAGCAGTCACTGCCTTTTAGTATTCTTACCATACGATCATTGATGCAGTGTTCTGGTTTTGTGAAGTGCTGTTCCACAGATGTGGCATCCTGGTTGGCATTGGAATGTTTAATATTGTGTCTGTGTAAATTGAGCCTCGTCTTTAGCATCTGGCTTGTTTCTCCAATATAGCACCCTTTGTCACACTTTTTGCATTGAATGATACATACCACATTTGAGGATGAGCATGTGAAGGATCCCCTTATGCTGAATGTTTTTCCCATGTGAGTGATTTTGGGATCCTGTGGCACAGTTTGTAGCTAGGTATATTGCAGGAAATTATAACACAATCCAAAGTAAGATCTTTGAAGTCAAAATGATGAAATACTTTGACACCCACCAGACAGGATTTAAGAAAGATCTGTGCTTTTTAATCCACTATAAACCATAACATTGTATTGCTTTGTCACCCTCTTATCAGCTATCCATCTCTGGCTGTCTCTCACCCAACCTACCCCACCCTTTTCCTGTGAGACTGTCAATGGAATGCTTTTGTGTTTCACTTATATATTATTATTAATTAGATTTTGCTCACACCTTTTTCAGTAGTAGCTCAAGGTGAGTTACATTCAGGTACTCTGGATATTTCTCTGTCCCAGGAGGGCTCACAATCTAAGTTTGTACCTGAGGCAATGGAGGGTTAAGTGACTTGCCCAAGATCACAAGGAGCAGCAGTGGGATTTGAATCAGCCACCTCTGGATTGCAAGACCAGTGCTCTAACCACTAGGCCACTCCTCCACTAGCAACATTCCATGTAGAATCTCAAATATTTACTTAGATTTTGCTCACACCTTTTCAGTAGTAGCTCAATGTGAGTTACCTTCTCTGTCCCAGGAGGGCTCACAATCTAAGTTTGTACCCAAGGCAATGGAGGTTTAGGTGACTTGTCCAAGATCGCAAGGCACAGCAGTGGGATTTGAACCAGCCACCTCTTGATTGCAAAACCAGTGCTCTAACCACTAGGCCACTCCTCCACTATAGCAACATGCCATGTAGAATTTCAAATAGTAGCAACATTCCCTATAGAATCTCAAATATTTATTTATTTGGATTTTGTCACAACTTTTTCAGTAGTAGCTCAAGGTGAGTTACATTCAGGTACATTGGATATTTCTCTGTCCCGGGAGGGCTCACAATCTAAGTTTGTACCTGAGGTAATGGAGGGTTAAGTGACTTGCCCAAAATCACAAGGAGCAGCAGTGGGATTTGAACCAGCCACCTCACGATTACAAGACCAGTGCTCTAACCACTAGGCCACTCCTCCACGCAGATATCTGCCAACATTTGCTTATTTCCGATCTGAAGAAGAAAGATTACCTTTGAAAGCTAATCAAAAACTGTATTAAGTTAGTGCAATAAAAAAAAAGGTATCATCTTATTTTCTTTTCTCTGTTTTATTTTTACGTATTACCTTTAAAAGTGGACTAACATAGCTACCACACTACATTTATCGGTCTGAAAAACCTACCAGTATTTTGCTTTTTTTGTATGTTCACCTTTTATATGTTTAACTTCTTTGAATTGTTCTGTACAACTGAAATCATAAACCACACACAAAAAAAAAAAAAGTTAAACAAAGATACAGTTAAGTGCTGCAGTTTCCTAGAAAGCGTGTGTGTGGCTTCCACCCTCCTGCTACCACTTTAGGAAATTCACACCTCAGGAATTCAATGTACTCTCCAGCACCTGCCACTCAAAATGAAACCTGATCCTATAAGGAGAAAGCAAATAAAGATTCTTGCAAAGTGGAATTCAAAAGGGCAAAGGTTGGGGTCCAGGCTGGTAAAATAGTCATCTGAATACTGATGACTATAGTGGGCACATTGCATCAGCTGATTTTATTTATTTGTTACATTTGTATCCCACATTTTCCCACCTTTTTGCAGGCTCAATGTGGCTTACATAGTACCGTAACGGCATTAGCCAGTTCCGGTATGAACAAATACAAGGTGATATTGAGGGGCATAATCGAACGAAAACGTCTATCTCCATGGGCGTTTATCTCCGAGAACGGGTCCGTGAAGGGGCGGACCGAACCGTATTTTCGCAAAAAATAGACGTCCATGTTTTATTCGACAATTTGTGTGCTGGGCGTTTTTGTTTTTCAGCGATAATGGAAAATGAACGCGCCCAGCTCAAAAAACGAATAAATCCAAGGCATTTGTTCGTGGGAGGGGCCAGGATTCGTAGTGCACTGGTCCCCCTCACATGCCAGGAAACCAACTGGGCACCCTAGGGGGCACTTTTACAAAAACAAAAAAAAAGGTAATAGAGCTCCCAGGTGCATAGCACCCTTCCCTTGTGTGTTGAGCCCCCCAAATCCCCCTCAAAACCCACTGCCCACAAGTCTACACCATTACTATAGCCCTAAGGGGTGAAGGGGGGCACCTACATGTGGGTACAGTGGGTTTGGGGGAGTTGGACGACTAAGCATTAAGCAGCACAATTGTAACAGGTAGGGGGGGATGGGCCTGGGTCCACCTGCCTGAAGTCCACTGCACCCCCTAACAACTGCTCCAGGGACCTGCATACTGCTGTCAGGGAGGTGGGTATGACATTTGAGGGTGAAAATAAAAAGTTGTGAAATATCATTTTTTTGTGGTGGGAGGGGGTTAGTGACCACTGGGGGAGTCAGGGGAGGTCATCCCCGATTCCCTCTGGTGGTAATCTGGTCATTTAGGGCACTTTTTGGGGCTTATTCGTGAAAAAACAGGGTCCAGGAAAAGTGCCCTAAATTCTAGCTACAAATGCATACTTTTTTTCCATTATTGGTGAAAGGCGCCCATCTCTGTTCGGGTGATAGCCATGCCCCAGTCCCGCCTTCACCACGCCTCCAACACACCCCCATCAACTTTGTACGCTTCCGCGATGGAGTGCAGTTGAAAACGTCCAAGTTCGGCTTTCGATTATGCCGCGTTATTCGTTTTTGTGAGATAAACGTCCATCTCCCGATTTAGATCGGAACTTGGGCGTTTTTCTCGTTCGATTATAAGCAGGATTGTGGTAGAATGAGGTTCATGTATGGTAAATACATTGGGGAACATTATACACGATCTATACAAAACCGAACTTTTATCGCATGACTGCTTAACCTCTTTGTTATGAATGATCAAGCACTACCACTTTAAACCTTATGTCGAATAGGGTCTCTCTAGAGTCGATGACCTAATGTATGTTACAATCCAATTTATTACTCAGGAACCTTCATGCAATACCATAATGTATTCTGCTTTACCATGTATGTATGCACATGGTATATATATATACCATAATCTGTTCCATATATATTATGTTCCATGTATGTTACCATGAACGTATGCACCTTAACGCAATACCATTTGTAATCCTGTTAACCGAAAATGGCAACAGCCATTACGGCAAATGTAAGCCACATTGAGCCTGCAAATTGGTGGGAAAATGTGGGATACAAATGCTACAAATAAATAAAGAAAGGGAGAGGAAGAGTTAGGATATGTCCATTATGATCTTTGGTTACGTTATGTCGCAGGCATCCAGGTTTTTTATGTTGGATCGGTGGTGTATCTCAGTTGGTCAGTCTCAGCTGAGTGGCTGAGACGCCTTTGATTTGCATATTTTTCTGACACTGCACTGTAGCTCCAACTGAGTGCAAGTGACCTCAAACTGTTGATTTAAGAAATACAAGAGGAAACTCAATAGATGACAAGGAACAAGGAGAGAAAAAGCAACTTCGAGAGAATATCCCAGGATGTGCTTTTCTTGTATAGCAAATTCTTATGAAAATGCTACAAAGGTTTACCAGACTGCAGACGTTCCGGGTCGATATTCAAAATGATTTCGCTGACTAGAAACGACTTCTGGATGCTTCACTATGTTTAGTCCAGGCTAACAGACTGAAACAAGAACAGATGCTAGCATTACCATCCAAAAGACAATTCAAAATCAGATTTTCAGCTCTCTATTCCCCGTTTTTGGAGTCAAAATATGGAACTCTCTACCTCTTCCCATCAGAACAGAAAACAGCTACTTCAACTTCAGGAACAGGCTAAAAACCTTTCTCTTCGCAAAGAGCTGCTTCATAATAATCCATCATGACTTCTACTTCCTACTATCATCCATTATCCTTTCCTTAATATTTTTAGTCTCATGCATTAATCCAATAGTCTCTAATGTTGCTCAAACCTCACACTAACACTATCTGCTTTTGTCTCACCTAGAATGTAAACCGCACTGAACCCTGGAAAGGGGATGCTAGCGGTATACAAGAATTGAATTGAATTGGTTTCTGGACTAACCGGTCTGTGCCACTGAAAATGTCCGATTAGCGCCTCTCTCAAAACCAGTTATTTTGGAGGCATTCCAAGGGCGGAGTCTGCACATGGCCGGTTAAATGCCACTAGTCAGCACTTTGATATGGTGGATCACGAACTCCTTTTACACCTCCTAGACACTTATGGTGTGAGCGGCTTTGCTTTGCACTGGATCAAGGGCTTCCTGTCGTCCAGATCCTACCAGGTTAAAGTGAAATCTACCATCTCTGCTCCCTGGAGAGCCTCCTGCTGGGTGCCTCAGGGCTCCCCACTATCTCCTACACTGTTCAACATCATGCTGATCCCACTTGCTACCGCCCTCAGCAATCTTGGCCTAAATCCATACATTTATGCTGACGATGTCACCATCTCCATCCCTTTCAGTGACACAGTAGCGGAAATCTCTGACCTGATTGCTGCTAGCTTATCTACAATGGAACATTGGGCGAGGGTGTTCCGATTCAAATTAAATAAGGATAAAACTCAGTGCCTTATTCTCCACTCCCCTTACCAATCAGTCCCTACCGATACCCTCACTATAAATGACCATGTTCTACCTCTATCTTCTAGTCTAAAGCTCCTTGGGGTGACCTTGGATAAGCATCTGCTTCTGGAAGATCAGGTACGAGCTGTAACTAAGAGAATGTTCCATGCAATGTGGAGGCTTCGGCAGGTCAGATATTGCCTCACTAGAGACCTGTTTCGCACGCTTGTTCATTGGTTGGTGCTATCTCACTTGGATTACTGCAGCGGGATTTGCGCAGGTTGCCTTGGTTATCTATTGAAAAAACTCCAGACTGCACAAAACACTGCGGCAAGACTGATCCTGGGAAAATCATGTTTTGAGCATGCTCAACCTCTGCGTTTCCTTCTCCACTGGTTGCCCATGAGGGAACGTATCTCTTTCAAAATCTGCTCCCTGACTCATAAAATCTTATACGGGCTGGCTCCAGATTATATGCTTCGCCTTATCGACCTACCGCCCAGAAACGCAGTTGCCACCTTGAGGTCGTATCTCAACCTGCACTTCCCAAATTGCAGAGGCGTCAAATACAAGAAGATCTTCACTTCATCCTTCCAGTACTCCAGTGCCAAGAATTGGAATGCTCTGCCGAAACACTTGAAAATGCAAAACGATCATCAATTGTTCAAGAGGCTGCTGAAAACCCACCTATTTGGACTGGTCTACTCCCCTCACACCCTTACCGATCAATAGTCCCACTTACCTACCCCTGAACCTGTTATGCCCCCTTCCCCTTCCTTGCCTACTCCTTTCTCCTACCATTTCCTCTTACTGTCTTGTCATTTTTGCTTATCCTATGTTAGCCACATTGTGCCTGAATGTGTGGGAAAATGTGGGGTAGAAATGTACTATAATTAAATAAATAAATAAATGTAACTCACCTTGAGCTACTACTGAAAAAGGTGTGAGCAACATCTAAATAAATAAATCCTTGCAATATATCCAGCTGCAAACTATGCCACAACATTTCACAAGACCCCACAGTCATTCACAAAGGAAAAATATTCAACATAAAGGAATCCTTCACATGATCATCTTCCAATGTAGTATATGTCATCCAGTGTACAAAAAATGTGACGAAGGATGCTATATTGGAGAAACAAGCCAGATGCTGAAGAAGAGATTTAATTTACATAGACATCATATGAAAAATGTCAGTGCCAACCAGGATGTTACCTCTGTGGGACAGCACTTTACAAAACCAGAACACTGTACCAATGATTTCATGGCGAGAATACTTGAAGGAAACTTTAAAACAATACAGGAACACAAGACCTTTGAAGTCAAAATGATTAAATATTTTAACACCCACCAGACAGGACTTAACAAGGATCTGGGTTTTCTAGCCCATTATAAACCATGAAACTTCACTGCTTTGTCACCTCCTCTGATCGCCATGCATATCTTCCCATACCTCATGGTCTCAGCCCTGTTTCTCACCTAGCCCACCCCTCCCTCATCCTTTCAGACTGTCATTTTCATGTTTCACTTATATATGCTTATTTCTGATCTGACGAAGAAGGGCTACCTTCAAAAGCTAATCAAAAAATGCATTAAGTTAGTCCAATAAGAAAAAGGTATCATCTTATTTTCTCTGTTTTATTTTATTCTGTTTCTATTGATTGCCAGCTCTGCTACAACTCCCAGCTAAGTAGGGTCAGAAAGGAAGTGTGCTGTTAGTATCCAAGACATGCTTCATGGACGCCTGCCCTCCACAGCTAACTGAAAAGCTAGGGTGCTTGTTGTCAGCAGCTGGCCTCATCTCAACAGGCAGCAGATCCAGAAACTCCAGCCCTCCCTAGTTTAAAATAGCTGTTGAAGCCAATAAACAGGAAAACCAGAGAAGCTAAGAGCCAATTCCCTCTGATGCTACTACTACTACTACTTAACATTTCTAGAGCGCTACTAGAGTTACGCAGCGCTGTACAGTTTAACAAAGAAGGACAGTCCCTGCTCGAAGGAGCTTACAATCTAAAGGACGAAATGTCAAGTTGGGGCAGTCAAGATTTCCTGAATAGAGGTAGAGTGGTTAGGTGCCGAAAGCGACATTGAAGAGGTGGGCTTTGAGCAAGGCTTTGAAGATGGGCAGGGAGAGGGCCTGGCGTATGGGCTCAGGGAGTTTATTCCAGGCATGGGGTGAGGCGAGGCAGAAAGGGCGGAGCCTGGAGTTGGCGGTGGTGGAGAAGGGTACTGAGAGGAGGGATTTGCCTTGAGAGCGGAGGTTACAGGTAGGAACGTAAGGGGAGATGAGGGTAGAGAGGTAAGGAGGGGCTGCAGACCAAGTGCATTTGTAGGCTAGTAGGAGAAGCTTGAACTGTATGCGGTACCTGATCGGAAGCCAGTGAAGTGACTTGAGGAGAGGGGTGATATTTATTTATTTATTTAGGCATTTATATCCCACACTTTCCCACCCATGGGCAGGCTCAATGTGGCTTACATTAGTTCAAAAGGCTAACAGCAGTAGAAAAGGACACTTCAATCTAGTAATAGACAAACAGACACATTGAGGGCGAGGTAGTTAGTGGGGAGAGACAGAGGGAGAGAAGTGAGAGAGGAGGTAAGGAATGCAGTATGGTCGCTTAACATAATGGGTCAGAAAACATTGAGGTAGTGTGGAGCTGCAGTATGAGCTGTCCTGAATAAAGCGGTCTTCAGGGAGATTCTAAAAGCCTGTTGTTCGGAGGTAGCTTTTACTGAGTTTGGTAAACCATTCCACAAACGTGCACTGATGTAGGGAAAGGTAGATGCGTGGCTGGTTTTATACTTGAGGCAACAAAGGGTGACGTGACTTGCCCAAGAACAGAAGGAGCATCACTCTCATCGTCCCCGTCTCATCTGCCTGCAACCTCGGAGTCATCTTCGACTCCTCCCTCTCCTTCTCTGCCAATATCCAGCAGACAGCCAAGACCTGTCGCTTCTTCCTCTATCAGCAAGCCAAACCACCACAAGGGTGGAGGTACACAAATTCCTATGAAAAGTAGAATCTGAGGAAAGGGGGAGTAGGAGGAGTAGGCTCTTGAACAACACTAGTAGGCGACGTAGATTAGGAACAATCTCTTTATTAAATATACACTCGACTCAACACAGCCGTGTTTCGGCGCTACAGACGCCTTCTTCAGGAGTCAATCAAAGAAGGATGGCATCACTGCCGATGCAGGAAAAAAAGCTCAGCGTATTCAATTGCACTTCTGTGCAATTGAATACGCTGAGCTTTTTTTCTTGCATCGGCAGTGATGCCATCCTTCTTTGATTGACTCCTGAAGAAGGCGTCTGTAGCGCCGAAACACGGCTGTGTTGAGTCGAGTGTATATTTAAATAAAGAGATTGTTCCTAATCTACGTCGCCTACTAGTGTTGTTCAAGAGCCTACTCCTCCTACTCCCCCTTTCCTCAGCTTCTTCCTCTATAACATATCGGTCCAGGTGGAAGATAAGACGTGCAGCAGAGTTCTGAACAGACTGAAGGGGGGATAGATGGCTAAGCGGGAGGCCAGGGAGGAGTAGGTTGCAGTAGTCAAGGCGAGAGGTAACGAGAGCGTGGACAAGAGTTCGGGTGGCAGGCTCAGAGAGGAAAGGGCGAATTTTGCTAATGTTATAGAGGAAGAAGCGACAGGTCTTGGCTGTCTGCTGGATATGGGCAGAGAAGGAGAGGGAGGAGTCGAAGATGACTCCGAGGTTGCGGGCAGGTGAGACGGGGACGATGAGGGTGATGCTCCTTCTGTTCTTGGGCAAGTCACGTCACCCTTTGTTGCCTTAAGTACAAACTGGGGTCCTCATTTACAAATGTACATTAACATGCACGAATGTGATTTAATGGGAGCCTTATTGTGGAATTCAAGATGGTGTGCATGCAGCACGCCATCTTGATTTCCACAATTCGGCTCCTGTCTTGTCCTTTGAGCAAGTCTTTCGCCACCATAACAGCAGGAAAAAGTCCCCAAGAGCACAAACACAAGACGAGAGCCTTAGAAGGGAGCCAACCACACAGGATGGGTAGTCAGTAGGCTAATTCAGGTTGTTTGCAGGTGGTTTTTTTTTTTTTTTAGGTGGGAAGCGGACAGCAGCGCTATTCAGTGTCTGCTCTGCCTCATGGCTCCACCGGAAGTCCAGTTCTTTACGTTTTAACCTCTTTTTTTTTGTTACATTTGTACCCTGCGCTTTCCCACTCATGGCAGGCTCAATGCGGCTTACATGAGGCAATGGAGGGTTAAGTGACTTGCCCAGAGTCACAAGGAGCTGCCTGTGCCTGGTGGGAATCCAACAGTTCCTCAGGACCAAAGTCCACCACCCTAACCACTAGGCCACTCCTCCACTGTTGCTACTATTTGAGATTCTACATGGAATGTTGTTATTCCACTAGCAACATTCCATGTAGAAGTTGGCCCTTGCAGATCACCAATGTGGCCGCGCAGGCTTCTGCGAGTCTGACGTGCTGCACGTACATGCAGGATGTCAGACTCACAGAAACAGAAGCCTGCACAGCCTTCTGCATGGAATAGCAACATTCCATGTAGAATCTCCAATAGTATCTATTTTATTTTTGTTACATTTGTACCCTGCGCTTTCCCACTCATGGCAGTCTCAATGCGGCTTACATGGGGCAATGGAGGGTTAAGTGACTTGCCCAGAGTCACAAGGAGCTGCCTGTGCCGGGAATCAAACTCACTTCCTCAGTTCCCCAGGACCAAAGTCCACCACCCTAACCACTAGGCCACTCCTCCACTCCTATACATTTGGCCTGAGATTAGCTATGCCTGAAACCATGGTTTATTTAAATTTGCTACACTGTACATAACCGACGGACCAAGGAGGTTTACAATTCAAAAATACAAACAAATAAAAGGAGAAAAGGAAATCCATCAATTCGACAGAATAGAGGAAAGCAGTCATTCAAGATTAGTTATCAAACAGTTCTTCAAGACAATTAGACAGTCACCAAAATCAGTTTTCATCAGTTGGGACTCCATAGGCTTTCTATGTTTTATTTTCTTTTATTTCTATTGATTACCTTTAAAAGTGGACTAACACGGCTACCACATCTCTCTATGTAAATGTCTGAAACTTAACACTATGCCTGAATCTTATCTTCCCTATTCCACCATAAGATCTTTTGTACTTGTCTCCTACCGGACTTGGCGAATGCCTTTACGGTACAATGTAAGCCACATTGAGCCTGCAAATAGGTGGGAAAATGTGGGATACAAATGTAACAAATAAATTCTCACCGAGGCTTATTCACTAGGGATTATGGGTTTGATATACCCAGGGCTGGTTTTAGGCAGAGGCGACAGGGATGGTCACACAGGGCCTCGCACTCCTAGGGGCCCCACATCCCTGGCATGTCTGTCCCCTTCTCTTGGAACACCTCCCCGCTCCATGCGTGCGGCAGGCAGCGGCAGCGATTTTCATATCCCATCGGCCGCTGAACCCAGAGCCTCCTCACTGCTGCGTCCCACCCCCTTTTGATGTCACTTCCTGCTTCCACAAGGGTGGGATGCAACAGCAAGAAGGCTCTGGGTTCAGTGGCCAATGGAATATGAAAATCGCTGCCTGCCGCACTAGTACAGAAAATAGTCATACATAACATGTAGAGGAAAGGAGAAACAGGGGTGACGTGATACAGATGTTCAAATATTTGAAAGGTATTAATCCGCAAATGAACCTTTTCCGGAGACGGGAAGGCGGTATAGCTAGAGGACATGAATTGAGGTTGAAGGGGGGCAGACTCAGGACTAATGTCAGGAAGTATTATGTGCAATACTTAATAAATGGCCAATTCGATTAATAATAGGACTGGTCTCAAAATATACAGTATAGTACTTGATTAGACCAATCCCCTGTCTACAAATATTTCTAATTTTCTTTAGGCGTTATTCAATCTTTATTTACAGTCCATATCATTCTACTATAGTATTCAATTTTCGAATGCCTCAGTGATGTGTGTCGTCCACCACCCTCTCGGGCTTTATGTGGCGACCCCTATAAACATCAATTTCTTCATCAGCCCTATTTTAGGCTACTTCGACAATGCTTTATATCTTATAAACTTTTAAACACTTATCTTATCTGTCGGACTCGGGGGTATCACTGTCCGACACGCATGTTTCGCTTGCAACGGCAAGCTGTCTCAAGGACCTACCCCTACGAAAGAAAAATAATGAATCAACCTTTATCTCTCCTCGATGGACACCCTCACCTCACACCCAAAAGAGACAAAACATCTTACTGTTTTCATAATTGCTTACCCATTAGTCTCTAATGGGAGACTAATGGGTAAGCAATTATGAAAACAGTAAGATGTTTTGTCTCTTTTGGGTGTGAGGTGAGGGTGTCCATCGAGGAGAGATAAAGGTTGATTCATTATTTTTCTTTCGTAGGGGTAGGTCCTTGAGACAGCTTGCCGTTGCAAGCGAAACATGCGTGTCGGACAGTGATACCCCCGAGTCCGACAGATAAGATAAGTGTTTAAAAGTTTATAAGATATAAAGCATTGTCGAAGTAGCCTAAAATAGGGCTGATGAAGAAATTGATGTTTATAGGGGTCGCCACATAAAGCCCGAGAGGGTGGTGGACGACACACATCACTGAGGCATTCGAAAATTGAATACTATAGTAGAATGATATGGACTGTAAATAAAGATTGAATAACGCCTAAAGAAAATTAGAAATATTTGTAGACAGGGGATAGGAAGTATTATGTGGCATGCCCTCCCGTGGGAGGTGGTGGAGATGAAAACGGTAATGGAATTCAAACATGCATGGGATAAACACAAAGGAATCCTGTTTAGAAGGAATGGTTCCGTGGAATCTTAGCGGAGATTGGGTGGCGACGCCGGTAACTGGGAGACAAAATGGGAGCTGGGCAGATTTCTACGGTCTACGCCCTGATCATGACTGAATAGA
Source organism: Microcaecilia unicolor (assembly GCF_901765095.1). Classification (NCBI taxonomy): domain Eukaryota; kingdom Metazoa; phylum Chordata; class Amphibia; order Gymnophiona; family Siphonopidae; genus Microcaecilia; species Microcaecilia unicolor. The sequence continues at coordinate 320,213,118 of NC_044036.1, read as the reverse complement.
TAGGGATGGGCTGGAGTGTAAATTTTAAGGGGCTTCGACGTTAGCTCCAGAACTTTAGTACAAGAGTGCTGGGCAGACTTCTACGGTCTGTGCCCAGAGAAAGGCAGGGACAAATCAAACTCGGGTATACATATAAAGTATCACATACCATGTAAAATGAGTTTATCTTGTTGGGCAGACTGGATGGACCGTACAGGTCTTTATCTGCCGTCATTTTTCTATGTTACTATGTTACTCTTTGGGGTTCTACATGGAATGTTGCTACTAATTGGGATTCTGGAATCTTGTAACTCTTTAGGATTCCAGAATCTTCAGAACTTTTAGTGCAAGAACAGTGCTGGGCAGACTTCTACGGTCTGTGCCCAGAGAAAGGCAGGGACAAATCAAACTCGGGTATACATTTAAAGTATCACAGACCATGTAAAATGAGTTTTATCTTGTTGGGCAGATTGGATGGACCGTACAGGTCTTTATCTGCTGTCAGTTACTATGTTACTATCCCTTATGTTGGTAGTCCCATCCTTACATTAAAAATTCTTAAAATAAATAAACAAATGTAAAAACACGAGTACTCATCAATAAATTTGAACTGTTTACACATCATCTAAAAGACCCTATCCTTGTGTCATCTTCGCTGTGTTCTTTGTGATTTTGAATTTGCGAAGATTGTGTTCTTTTGTGTTTACATCGAACACTTTTTAAGACACCAAACCTGGTCTACGTCTGAATCCAATTAAATTTTAGCAGCGCTGCCGACTTTGCTCTTTGAAGGGTAAATGTACAGGGGAAGGGTAGTGTGTACACTTGGAAAGGCAGGCTGCCAATCCGTTCTTGAATGGAGTTGGGCTCAGGTTCAAATTCACCTAAAATGACCTCCCAGTAAACCAGTTTTAATTCAAGCAGAGACAGTTTTGCAACACAGCTAAAGATTAACCTCAAGGCCTGGAACTAATGGGATTTCGGCTTGCTTTGCATATAATCTGTTTCATGCTAAAACACAACTTTTATGTCTGACTTACATAGTTGTACATCATACAGGATGGGGAGAGGAATTGCCTAATGCTGAGTACAGGGCAACCAGGGTCTCAAATCCTGCTGGATATGACTCATCAAGGTCAAAAGGAGCTTCACCCCCCCCACCACCACCATTACCTCAGGGACAAAATTAAAATGTAGATACTTTAACAACCGGCTCCCAAAATTTGGGCTTGAGTCCCCTCTCGGCATCGTTGTCCTCCTCCTCCCCCTGTGGCTTGTTTGTGCATCTTCTCTCCTCACTACTCGCCCCCCCCCCCCACCCCCATACAGCATCTCTCTGACTTGCCTCTGTGCTTACTCTTTTTTCTTCCCCTACATCAGTACTTGCCTCTTCTTTTTACCGCGATTAATTTTTTTTTTTAAGCAGTGTTAGCACACGTCAGCAGGAACAGGCTGCTTCAGCCAATCCTGGGAGCCTTCCTTCAGCCCTCAGGGGTGGGACAGGCTGAAGGAAGGCCCCTGTGATTGGCTGAAGCATCCAGCTCTTGCCAAAGTATGCCACTAGCACTGCTTTAAAAAGTTTAGTGCGGCAGAACAAGGAAAGGCAAGGGGCAGAGGTGCGAGCGAGTTGCTCTATCCACGTTGTCATTCTTTATTGTTGGTAGCATTTTTATTTGATCTCACAGGTTAAACATGCCGGCTTGGGCTTGTGCAGCATAGAGATGCAGACAGAAGAAATATTGGTTTCATTGGTTAGAGTACTAATTTGTCCTAATTTTTTAAATCAGTGTGTAATTGGGAGAAGACGGTTATAGGCACATAAGCACCGCCACGCTGGGAAAAAACCCAAGGTCCATCAAGCCCAGCACTCCGTCTCCGACAGCGGCCAATCCAGGCCCCAAGAACCTGTCAAAAAACCCAAATTTAATAACGATCAATGGACTTTTCCTTCAGGAATCTATCCAGACCCCCTTTAAACTCAGCAAGGCCAGCTGCCGTCACTACCTTCTCCTGCAATGAGTTTCAGAGTCTAACTCAGGGGCGTAGCCAGACACCCAATTTTGGGTGGGCCTGGGCCCAAGATGGGTGGGCAGAAGAACCCCACCTCATCCCATGCAATAGGTGATTTGGTCTCTCCTCTCGCCTGCATGCCATATGGTCTCTCAAATATCTCCCCTGTCCTGCACACCTTTTAGATTTCAGATTTTCACCAGCAGTGAGGCGCAACTAATACACACTACTCATCTAGGCCCCACATCCTTCCCACTGATGCAGCTTCCTGTTTTCGCATAGGCGGGAATACATCAGAGGGAAGGCTGTGGGGCCGGTGTAAGCAGTATGTATCAGTCGCTGCTTCCTGCAAGCGAAGATCTGCTATTTATAAGGTATGCAGGAGGGACAGTTGTTGGGAGTTTTCAGCTTGGGAATCTCTGCCGGCCACATCATAGGTGTGCTGCTACTGGTGGGCCTGAGCTCAAAGTGGGTGGGCCTGGGCCCACCCAAGCCCACCCTTGGCTAAGCCACTGGTCTAACTACGCGCTGAGTAAAGAAAAACTTTCTCCGATTCATTTTAAACCTACCACATTCTAATTTCATCCTGTGTCCCCTGGTTCTATTATTATTATTCGTGCAGAGATGTTAACAGGCATAATGTTATGAGAATCAGGTGCTTAACAATCCAACTTACTATTTATATGTACATTTAAAAAAAACCAAAACACTAGGTTGAAACCTAGGAGCCTTAATATCTTTTTTCCTGTGCCTACATCAAAAGAAAAAGATAGAATGTGGGAACTTGCTCCTTTTGTTTTGTGGATTGCAGTGGTATATTATAAAAATGCACCTGTCTTTTTTATTACTACTATTTCAAAGACAGGTATTGAATAATGAGTGAAGGGCTTCTCTCATGCAGAAGTTCTGTCAAGTCAGTCTAAATGTGCCAACAATTTCCAGTTGAGCACACTATTAGCTGCCAAGTTCATACAAGGTTAATTATTTTACTTTAATTTTAATTTGTACATGAAAATGTGGGGTATAAATGTCATCAATACATAATCTCTCTATATAAAACGCACCTCCAACGTTCTACTGAAGCCTCACTTACCCAACATTCTAAAAGTGAAGGGGGTGAGATCGCTTTGTGTCTGCCCCGCCCACGCGTCAAACGTGATGACGTCGAGGGCGGAGCAATGACAGTCAACCAATCGCATCGCTCGGCACCGAAACGTCAGGGAAGGAGGCGGCGCTCCCGACGTCTACCCTTCCCTTCGCTGTGTTCCGCCTTCTTCTGACGTCAAGGATGACGTCAAAAGAAGGCGGAACACAGCGAAGGGAAACCTAGACGTCGGGAGCGCCGCCTCCTTCCCTGACGCTTCGCTGCCGGAACCGCCACGGAGGTAAATTTAAAAAGAAGAAAAAAAACAAACACGGATGTTGGGGGGAGAGAAGAGGGTGCCCAGTAAAATAGAACAATGGGAGCGGGAGGCCAGGGGAGAAACGACAGCATGGATGCGAAGGGGGGGGGGAGAAGAAGAGGGCGGGCCAGGCTGGGACATGGGAGAGAGAGGAGCATGGATGCGAGGGGGGGTCATGGAAGGGAGAGAGGAGACTTGCTGGAAAAGGGTGAATGGAGGCGGCAGGGGACAGAGGAGCATGGATGGCCATGGATTGGGAGGGCAGGGCTCAGGGAGAGAGGGAAATTGCTGGAAAGGGATTAATGGAGGGGGCAGAGGACAGAGGAGCATGGATTGGGAGGGCAGGACTCAGGGAGAGAGGGGAATTGCTGGATAGGGATGAATGGAGGGGACAGATGGGCATGGATGGATATGGATTGCAGAGCAGGCCTCAGGGAGAGAGGGGAATTGCTGGATAGGGATGAATGGAGGGGCCAGGTGACAGAGGAGCATGGATGGGCATGCATTGGAAGGGCAGGACTCAGGGAGAGGGGAATTGCTGGATAGGGATGAATGGAGGGGACAGATGGGCATGGATGCATATGGATTGCAGGGCAGGCCTCATGGAGAGAGGGGAATTGCTGGATAGGGATGAATGGAGGGGCCAGGTGACAGAGGAGCATGGATGGGCATGGATTGGAAGGGCAGGACTCAGGGAGAGGGGAATTGCTGGATAGGGATGAATGGAGGGGACAGATGGCCATGGATGGATATGGATTGCAGGGCAGGCCTCAGGGAGAGAGGGGAATTGCTGGATAGGGATGAATGGAGGGGGCAGGTGACAGAGGAACATGGATGGCCATGGATTGGGAGGGCAGGGCTCAGGGAGAGAGGGAAATTGCTGGAAAGGGATGAATGGAGGGGGCAGGGGACAGAGGAGCATGGATGGCCATGGATTGGGAGGGCAGGGCTCAGGGACAGAGGGAAATTGCTGGATAGGGATGAATGGAGGGGACACATGGGCATGGATGGATATGGATTGCAGGGCAGGCCTCAGGGAGAGAGGGGAATTGCTGGATAGGGATGAATGGAGGGGACAGGTGACAGAGGAGCATGGATGGGCATAGATTGGGAGGGCAGGGCTCAGGGAGAGAGGGGAATTGCTGGAAAAGGATGAATGGAGGGGGCAGGGGACAGATGGGCATGGATTGGGAGGGCAGGGCTCACACTCTCTCTCTCATATACAATGTCTTTCTGACTCTCACTCTCACACACTCTGTCTCACACTGTATCATATTCACTCTCTATGTGCCACACAGTCACTCACACACTCGCTTGGTCTCATACACTCACTCTCACAGAGAATCTGTGTCTCACACACACTCTCTCTCTCGCCCACACACACACACTCTCACAAACACACTCACACCCAGACTCACTCTCTCTCTCTCACACTCACAATTTCACTCTGACTCTCAAACAGTCACTCTCACATACACTCTCCAAACTTACACTCCGAGGAAAACCTTGCTAGCGCCCGTTTCATTTGTGTCAGAAACGGGCCTTTTTTTACTAGTAATATATATGTTTAATGGAAAATAAATCTGTTGACTCAGGCTGCTTGCTATGTGAATATTCTATCACTGTTTCATTATTGCTATCAATAATTACAAATTAAGGGCATTTGCCTTAAACTTTGTTTTAATTCATTTATCCAGTCCTTACATGCACATGGTTTTGTTTTTTTAAACCCAAAGTTGAATCATAAGGGTGGTTTAATAATTAGCTGTAAACTGTGTTTCTGACTTTACTTGTTTTGGACTACTTTGGGTCCTGCTGATCTGTACAGCTGCTGTCTGGAATTTTGGAACATGGAAATGAGAAGATAAGTTTTGGACGTATTACGTATATGTCAGTTTTTGAATGTGCGTCTGCCAAAACTGGTTTTAGGCATGGCTGGACCCCACAAGAAAAACCTCACTCATTGACCTTCAATCTCCGGAATAGTAGTGGTAAATTTCCAGCTTTGAGATGGGGCATCCTTGGCATCTCTGAACTCCTTTATCTTTGCTGGCATCAGAGGTGTATCTGACTTCAGCGGGAGGGGGGGCCAGAGCCAGAGTGAGGGGGCACATTTTAGCCCCCCCCCCCCCCCCGGCACCGCCGACCCCCCCCCCCTCCACCAACTTTGACACCCCCCTGCCACCGACCCTCTCCACCCCCCTCCCGCCGCCAACTCTCCCCCGCCACTGTCGCCTACCTTTGCTGGCGAGGGACCCCAACCCCCGCCAGCCGAGGTCCTCTCTTCCATTGCAGCAAAGCTTCCTTCAGTTTCAAATTCTTAGTCTGACGTTGTACGTGCAGGACGTCAGACTCAGAACAGGAAGCTTTGCTGCAACGGAAGAGAGGACCTTGGTTGGCGGGGGTTGGGGTCCCCCGCCAGCAAAGATAGGCGACTGTGGGTTGGCGGCAGCAGGGGGTGGAGAGAGTCATCGGCAGGGGGGTCTAGGGCCAAATCTACGCGGGCCCAGGCGCCCCTGGCCCCACGCAGATACGCCCCTGGCTGGCATACTGAGCTCCACCAGCCAAAAAAAATGGACTGCTGATGTTCCTTCGCTACTTGTGCAAACATGCATTCATTCAGCACCCTCAATCATTTTGAAAACTTGGCTCCTATTGTCTGGGTGGCTAGTCTACTAAGAATGCTGGCTCCTCTTACATCCCAAGGGTTTGATTTTGCGCGTTTGGATTTGTTTTTCTTTTCTCAAATGGTCCAAAAAGATAAACGCACAGAGCACAAAAACATCTAGCAAGTGGCTGTTTTCAAAAGAAAAAAAAGATAGAAGTTTTGCTGTTTTGGAAAATCCCTATATTTGCTATTTAGATTCTGGACGTTTTAAGCAAAATGTCAAAAGTCAGACTTAGAGGTTATATTGAAAAAGCCCCTCTTCATACACTGCACATTGCTGAATTTATTTTAGTTACATTTGTACCCTGCGCTTTCCCACTCAGGGCAGGCTCAATACGGCAGGCAATGGAGGGTTAAGTGACTTGCCCAGAATCACAAGGAGCTGCCTGTGCTGGGAATTGAACTCAGTTCCCCAGGACCAAAGTCCACCACCCTAACCACTAGGCCACTCCTCCACTATTATGTTGTCATCTAAGCAGTTTACAATTAAAATAATTAAAAGGCGGAAAAGGATTACAATAGAAACCAAAAGAGAAACAGTTATAGGTTCTGTGTGTTCGCCAGGTCCACTTCCTGCCGGCCAGTGTTGAGTAACGAAAGCTGCAGTGGGTCATTCAGAGTAACGTTTAAAAAATATATAGATTTATTTATTGATTGATTGATTGCATTTGTATCCCGCATTTTCCCACCTATTTGCAGGCTCAATGTGGCTTACAGGGACCTGTTATAGTATAGCCATTCCAGGTTATCAGATACAATTGGTACTGCAAAAAGATTAAGGATGAGAAAAGAGATCTGAGCAGATAGTTATAGAAAGATGATTTTCAGAGATGGGGTGGATTGGCGATGTGGTGTAGTTAAGCTATGGGTTCTCTTTGTAGGCTTTGTTGAAGAGGTACGTTTTCAGAGATTTACGAAAGTTCGTTATTTCGTTGATTGTTTTCAGGTCAGTTGGTAGGGCATTCCATAGCTGTGTGCTTTTGTAAGAGAAGGTAGTCGCATGTGTTAGCTTGTATTTTAGTCCTTTACAGCTGGGGAAGTGTAGGTTAAGAAATTTGCGGGATGATTTTTTGGTATGTCTAGCATCTAGGTCGGGGCGTCTCCCTGGATGATTTTGTGTACAATCGTGCAGATCTTGAACGCGATACGTTCCTTAAGTGGGAGCCAGTGGAGTTTCTCTCTGAGGGGTTTTGCACTTTCATATTTTGTTTTTCCAAATATGAGTCTGGCGGCGGTCTTCTGGGCTGTTTGGAGTTTCTTGATAGTGTGTTCTTTGCAGCCGGCGTACAGTGCATTACAGTAGTCCAGGTGACTTGAGTACCACTGACCTTACCAGGTTACGGAAGACGGATCTCGGGGAAAAAAGGTTTTACTCTTTTGAGTTTCCATATGGAGTGGAACATCTTTTTCGTTGTGTTCTTTACGTGGGTTTCGAGTGTGAGGTTTCGGTCGATGGTGACGCCAAGAATTTTCAGATTGTTTGAGACGGGAAGAGAAAATTTTGGTATGGTTATGGTGGTGAAGTTGCTTGTATTATGTTGTGAGGTGAGTGCAAGACATTGTGTTTTTTCTGCGTTAAGTTTTAACTGGAATGCATCAGTTTTAAATCCTCTGGGCACAGGGAAATATCTACTGTACCTATGTGCAACTTGGCATGTGTAAGTCAAATCTAAATAAAAAAAAAAATAGAAACAATTCAGGAAATGTTCTTGGATGGTAATTTGTACCATAGTATATTTTATAGTGTTCTTTTCCAAATGCTTGTGATGTATTAGTGTACAGCAGACACCAAAAGTCAATGCCTTCCACCCAGAAATGCTAAACGATCCTCCCGCACCTTTCTCAACCTACACTTCCCCAGCTGTAAAGGGGTCAAATACAAACTAACACATACCTCCAGCTTCTCCTACATGAGCACGAAGATGTGGAATGCACTACCAACTCACTTGAAAACGATCAACGAACTAAATAGCCTTGAAAACCTATCTCTTGAAAGAAGCCTACCACGAGAATCCATAATGACTAGAACACAACCCCTTACACACCTTAATTCAGAATGTCTCACTGTATAGCCTGCATAACCTGATCCTCTTGTCTTCTCTTATCCCTTTGTAACATCAGTTGTATTTCTTCTCTGTTACAGGGATGCCATAACAGATCTCTGTAAGCCACATTGAGCCTGCAAATAGGTGGGAAAATGCGGGATACAAGTGCAATAAATAAATAAATAAACATGGCCTAGAGCTTAGAGCAATGGGCTGCAAACCAGGGTAACCGGGCTTCAGATTCCACTTCTCACACAGTGACACATCCTTGTGACCCGGGGCAAGTCATTTTAATCTCCCACCGCTTCAAGTGCACAGTGGAGAAAAGACTAGTCATATTAAACTTTTTATCACCATCATACAGCACTCCATGTGTCCAGTGAAACAATAAAAATGGTACGTATCTATTCCAATCTGTGTGCAATCAAAGCTATAGAGATTTCTACATGGACGCAGACACAAACTTACATAAGGAGTATAACCCAGTATCTTTCTTCAAGCCTGCACCCTATCGATATATGAATTTCTCAAAACTTTTGCAATGTGAATTCCAGCCATCTCTGACACAAACACTGGGTAAGTAAAGTGAGACGTATATTGCACACTTTATATACATTAATAATTCAACCATCTTAAAATTCATATCAAACAGCTGCAGAAATGAACAGTAGCCAGGGCTCATACATGAATAAGAGGTGGTGCTGCTTACACTTCAGACTTGTGCTAATTTCTGTCAAGGGGTAATTTCTCTAAATGGGTTAGTTTTGCAACAGGTGCGAAGCCCAGCACTGGGTCTTTGGGGGGGGGGTCTGAGTATAAAGTAGGGGGGCACAGAATTTTACCCTCCCTGCCACTGCTCTCTGCCCACCCACCCCCACCCCTATGAGCCCCACATACCTGAGCTGGCACGGGCACCCATGCCCTGCCAGCAGAAGCACTTCTCTACCCATGGCCTATATGTTCCTTGGGTGGCAGCCGCCACACCAGGCCTCCCCAGTGCATGCTCAGTGGGGCCTCTCCCATGCAAGTTCTGTTTTGCAGAAAGAGTATAAAAAGGAGAAGGCCCAGACTAGGGGCATAGCTACGTGGGGCCATGGGGGCATGGGCCCCCGTAGATTTGGCCCTGGCCCCCCACCACCAACCCCTTCGACCCTCCCTCCCACCGCCAACCCTCCCCCACCGCTGCCGCGTACAGAAGCCTGCCCTTGCAGATCAGCAACGCGGCCGCGCCGGAGAAGAGGACTTCAGCTGACGGGAACACGGCCGTGCCGGAGGACTTCGACTGGCAGGGGTTGGGGACCCCTGCCAGCAAAGGTACCCGACGGTGGTGGCGGGGGAGGGTTGGCGGCGGCGGGAACAGGGGATCGAAAGGGTTGGCGCTGGGGGGTCAAAGGTGGTGGTGGCGGTGGGGAGGTCAAAAATGGCGGGCGAGGGGGGGTTAAAAATGGCAGGGGGGTTGGCGGCACCGGGGGGGGGGGGGTTTAAAATGTGCCACCTCACCTCAGGCTCTGGACCCCCCTCCCGCCAAAGTCTGGCTACACCTCTGGCCCAGAGCAACAGCAGTAGCCGCTGCCCAGGAAACATGCAGGCCAGAGGTGGAGGAGCGCTTCCACTGGTGCGCCTTGTGAATCCCCACCAGGGCCCCCTATGACTACACCCCTGTTTTGCACATGCCATGACAGTAATGAACCTCACTCCTAAGCCAGGGTATGTGGAGTATGATCTCAGTTTCTCCAATTTACTGTTAATGCTCACTGTAGTGTCTGCATCCTACCAAAGAGAGTTTCACTCTGCAGGTCATAAGATGTTACATGTATACGCAACTTAGACAGGTGCACTTGGAAATTCTTTTTAATGAGGCCAGGGACACCCCATGCAACGGGAAATATTTTTGTACCCTTCTGCCACATTTTTTTGGTCTCAGACTGCATTTCTTGATACTTAACGAGATATGTAGCCACGGGTGGGCCCAGGCCTGGGTGCATCTAGTTTGGGCTCAGACCCACCCACCGGTGGTGCACCCTTGTCAGCACCAACATGGAGAGAGGGACCAGGCTGGGCTCTATGGCTATGGTCCTGTACCTCCCTCCCTTAACAAGCATCACTTTCTCTTCAACAGGTCCCCGGCAGCAGCAGTGTTTCCCCCGCACACTACCTGCTGCTAAACCAGAAGCCTCCCTTCTGCCGCATACCACCCAGGCAGAAACAGGAATTTGCGACAGAGGGAGGCGAGATTCTGCAGAGGGGAGGCCTCCAGGTTAGTGGCAGGCAGCGTTTATGAATCACTGCCTCTGCCGGGGGGGGGGGGGCTTGTTAAGGGAGAAGGGGGAAGATTCAGAGACATGCTGGACAGGGGGAGGGAGAAAGGAAAGACAGAGGGAGAATTGTTAGACATGGGGGTGGAAGGGAGGAGAGGGAAGGAAAGAGATGCTGTATATGAGGAAGGGAAAAGAGAGGGATGATTTTTGGACATGGGGGAGGGAGAGAGAGATGCTGCAGGGAGGAGGGAGAGTTGGGGGAGGAAAGGAGAGATGCACAAGGGAGGGGCAAGAGAGGGAGAATTGTTGGACTTGGCAGCAGTGGCGTAGCAAGGGGGGCTGCCACCCGGGGCGGTTCGCCTTTGCGCCCCCCCCCCCGGGTGCAGGATGATGACATCCCCCCCCCCCCCGACCCAGTGCCTACCCTGAACTCCGTCTAAGCTCCCGCACCCTACCTTTAAAAAGTCTCAGAAACCGAGGCGAGGTGCAGCGCCTCGTGCCTGCAAGTAAAAGAAGTATGGATGGGTCGTCTCATCGTCGATCGGGCCTTCCCTCGCACTGTTTGTCCCGCCCTTGCGGAAATAGGAAGTTGCGTCAGCGGAGGGCGGGACAGACAGAGCGAGGGAAGGCCCAATCGATGATGAGACGATCCATCCATACTTCTTTTACTTGCAGGCGCGAGGCGCTGCGCCTCGCCTCGGTTTCTGAGCTTTTTTAAAGGTAGGGTGCGGGAGCTTAGACGGAGTTCAGGGTAGGCACTGGGTCTGGGGGGGTGTCATCGTGGTGCACCGGGGGGGGGGGGGAGCTGGCAAGAAGCACCCCCCTTGAGCTCACACCCGGGCGGACCGCCCCTCACGCCCCCCCCTTGCTACGCCAGTGCTTGGCAGTGGAGGGAAGGAAGGGAGAGATGCAGCAAAGGGGTAGAAAGGGGTAAGAAAGGGAGAAATCTTACATATGGGGGTAGAGCGGAGAGATGCTGCATGGAGGGGGGAGAGAGGTGAGAGAGGGAAAAATGTTAGACACAGGGGTGGATGGAAAGGAGAGATGGTACATGGAGAAGAGAGGTAGAAAAGTTAGACATGATGGTGGAGGAGAGGAACGGGGAGATTCTGCATGGGGGAGAGATAGATATTGAACCTGGGGCACAAGGAAGGGGGGGGGAGAGACACAGATGTTGGACATGGGAAGGTGAGATGTGTAGAGAGGGGAGAAAGAGGGAGATGTTGGATCCAGGAGCAGAAGGGAGTGATGGAGAGATCCCGGACAATGGGAGTGAAGGAAGAGAGAGGGGAAAATGCTGGTCCAATGGGGAGAGGGCAGGATGGAAGAGAGAAGGGTCAGGGAAATGTCAAGCTACAAGGGTGGAGAAAGGAAGACAATGGGATTGATGGAACCATGTGGGAGAGGCCAGGAGGGGGAGGAGGGGGTGGCATGAGAGGATAGTGATTACAGAGGGTAGAAATATTGTAATAGGGAATAGATTAAGATGAAAGGGAATGGATGGCTGGGGAAGGAGTGAGATGGGGAATAGGAGAGCTAGTGGGTGAGAGAAGAAAACGGAAATTGGACAGGTAGCTGAAAGATAAAAAGGAGAAGGGTGAGAAAGAGGGTGCAATCTGAGTTGACAGAGAAGCAGAAAAGAAAAGAAAAGAAGAGAGGAAGCGCTAAAAAGGAATGATCAATATGTCAGAGGCAGGTATAGTGAGAGAATAGACAGGAGAGAGGAGAAAAGACAAATGGACAGCAGTCACTTGAAGGAGAATTAGCAGACAGGCAGGAAAGCAGAAAAGAAAAACTGGAACCAACATAATGGAAAAATAAAACATCCAGACAACAAAAGTAGAAAAAAGCATTTTATTCTGAATGTTTTAAATAGAATATGTTAGCTTTGGGAATATGTTAGCATATGCAAATGTCTTTGTATTGTGTGCAGTAGGAAAGAAAATGCATTTCTGTTTTTATTTCTCCAGTGTTGTAGTGATTGCTTTGTTTAACATCTTGGGGTTCCTAGTTCAATTTTTGTCTAAATATTTTTATTTCTAATTTGTGATCCCGTGTTCTACAATTGGTGAAAGCTTGTTGGTGTAATAGGAATGGTAGGTGGGAAAATCAGAGGAGAGGCAGGGAGGGGAGCACTAGTATTTTGGATGGGCAAGCATCCCCAGCTGAGGACCTTCTTCTAAGGTGGCCAGAACTCCCATCTACCAAGCTCTACAAAACTCCCTTCTACCAAGCAGGCTTTCATCCTGGAGAACTGGGTTCAAGTCCCACTGCAGCTCCCTGTGACTTTGGCCAAGTCACTTAACCCTCCATTGCACCACGTACAAAATAAGTACCTTATATATAATATGTAAACCACTTTGTAAGCACAGATAAATGGTAGCTCAAGTCCCATTCCCACCCCCTATCCCCTCCTTTCCCTCTACAGTTGGCGACAGCATCCATGAGCTACTGACAACTAAGCACACATGGGGTGCCGGCATCAGTGGCTTAGGGCCATTGTTGCTGCCTGGCAAGCTTGGTAAAAGGGAGTTCTAGCCACCTTCAGAGAAAGCTAATATTTATATTTTGAGGTTGAGGTAGAATGGGACAGAGAAAATGTTGTGCCCACCCAAAACTCTCCATGATCCACTGAGTAATCACTGACTCCCTCCCCCACATCTCTTCCTCTTGTCCTACTGTATACAATTATGTTATTGCTGTGATACTTTGTATCAGACATTGTAACTCTGTACCATACTTTGTAAGCTGCACTGAACCTGCTAACAGCGGGGAAAGAGCGGGGTATAAATGCTACAAATAAATAAATGAACAACACCGTTCTAATGTTCTCTTTCATCACTATGGACTATGGACTAGGGGGCATGTGATGAAACTACAGTTTCGTAAATTTAAAACAAATCGGAGAAAATTTTTCTTCACCCAACGTATAATTAAACTCTGGAATTCGTTGCCGGAGAAAGTGGTGAAGGCGGTTAGCTTAGCAGAGTTTAAAAAGGGGTTGGACGGTTTCCTAAAGGACAAGTCCATAAACCGCTACTAAACGGACTTGGAAAAATCCAAAATTCCAGGAATAACATGTATAGAATGTTTGTACGTTTGGGAAGCTCGTCAGGTGCCCTTGGCCTGGATTGGCCGCTGTCGTGGACAGGATGCTGGGCTCGATGGACCCTTGGTCTTTTCCCAGTATGGCATTACTTATGTACTTATATGTTGCTGATGCTCTATTGCACCCTTGCAGTCCTGTTTTAATCTCACTGCCCTTCCACCCTGTTTTTTCTGTTTATTGTGGGTTTTATTTTATTGTGTTTTCAGTTGTCAGTACAGGGTATATGAAAAGCAATCGTCAAGACACACTAAAAGGCAGCACATAAGACAATGAATGCCCTCAGCATTGAACATTGAAATAAAAAATATGTCTATATTGGCTTTTTAGTAAGCGCCCTCCGACTCACAGTCCTGTTAAGCTTACTTCCCCCCATCCAGTCTACCCATTATATAATTATTTTGTATTCTATCCTCCTTAGTCCCCCTGTCTTTGTCTGTCTTAGTGATTTATTCTGTAGACCACTTAGGACCCTATTTACTAAGGCGCATTAGGATTTTTAACACCCCAAGAATTACCGCGCCTGCTGTGTAGGCGCCTATAGGGATATTGTAGGCGCGTACACAGTTAATACGCGTACATGGTTAACACACGTTAAATATGTTAACACGCCTATAATGCGGCTTAGTAAACAGGGTCCTTAGGTAAGTATTAGATTTTCCATATTTCTACTATAATAAAAGGAACCTTCAACGTTCTGAAGCTGACTCCGTGGCTTCAAGTGAAGGGTTCGTTAGGATCGTTAGGTTCGTCGCTCTGTCACCATCTCTCTCGGCCCTGCCCTCGCGCCTCTGATAGGTCCGCCTTCCTCGACGTCATCACATTTTGAGGTCGAGGGTGGCGGACCTATCAGAGGCGCGAGGGCGGGGCCGACAGAGATGGCTACAGAGCAACGAACCTGACGAAAAAAGAAACCTTCACTTCAGCCACGGAGTCAGCTTCACAACATTGCAGGTGGGTGGCTGGAGGGGAGGGAAAGAGAGGGGGCAACTACCCTGAAACTGGGAGGGTGGGAGGCCCCTGCAACTTGGAGGGGGGCAGACCCTGGAACTTGGAGGGGGCCAGGCAGACCCAGAAACTGGGATGGAGGGAGGGAGGGGGGATCCTGAAACTGGGAGGGGGGGGGAAACGACCCTGGAACAGGGTGGGTGGGAGGGAGGGACAGTGGACACTGGAAATTGGAGTGGGGGCAGACCCTGGAACTTGGAGGGGAGCTGACCCTGGAACTTAGGGGGGGGCAGGCGCACCCAGAAACTGGGATGGAGGGAGGGAGGGGGGACCCTGAAACTGGGAGGGAGGAGGAGAGGGGGGGAAACGACCCTGGAACTGGTGGGTGGGTGGGAGGGGGGGAGAGCAGACACAGGAACTTGGAGGGGGGGCCGGACCCTGAAACTGGGAGGGAGGGGGCCCCTGGCACACACTCTCATTCTCACACACACACACACTCTCGCACACAGTCTCACTCTTTCTGTCACACACACACACATTCACTCTCGCTCTGTCACACACACTCACACATTCACTCTTTCTGTATCACACACTCACTCTCACATACACTCTGTAAAACACACACACTCCGAGGAAAACCTTGCTAGCGCCCGTTTCATTTGTGTCAGAAACGGGCCTTTTTTCCTAGTGTCAAATAAAAGGGAAACATGCAAGTGTCTGATTATATGCACATATATTTTTCCAAGGGCAAAAGATGGGAAAAGACCTCATGGAATAAGAGGCTTTGGGGCTTATTTTCAAAACAAACAAAAAAACCGTCATAAGGTGGCAGATGGAAGTTTTTCTCTCAAAAATGTCCAAGTTGTGATTTTTGACATTCCTATTTTAGAAGTTTTCCTCAACAGTTCATCCTAATTTCAAGGGGGCATGTTGAGGGCGTGTTTTACGCAGGACATTGGCGGCACCAAAAGATAAGACTCTTTCTGCAATAACAGAATAAAATGAAAACGTCTAGGGCCAAAATTAAGATGTTTTTGGCCAGACCTATTTCAATCATGAATAAGTGACCAAATGACTACAGGATGGATTAAGGCAAAACTCCCCTTACTCCCCCAGTGGTCACAAACCCCCTCCCACCCCACCTAAGATGCAACAGTGACAGTACATAAGTCTCAGCAGCTATTTTTTTAAAACACGGCAGCTCCGCCCACAATGCAGATGAGCCAAGCAGAGACAGAGTAGCGGTAGCGGGCAGGAAAGAGTGGGACTCTTTCCTACCCCTGCAGCCACAGAGGCCGCTATGCCACCAGAGTGGGCAGGCCCTTCAAGGTAGGGCTGTCGTGTGGGGGGGTTGTTGGCGGTAACTGCGGCCGCAGCAATGGAGGGGCAGGTTTACAATATATGAGCAAACTTTACTTTTTTTTTTGTTACATTTGTACCCCGCACTTTCCCACTCATGGCAGGCTCAATGCAGCAGGCAATGGAGGGTTAAGTGACTTGCCTAGAGTCACAAGAAGCTGCCTGTGGCGGGAATCGAACTCAGTTCCTCAGTACCCCAGGACCAAAGTCCACCACCCTAACCACTAGGCCACTCCTCCACTTAGTTAAATGTTTTCTTCATGTTCCCCCAGCCTCTGCCCTATATGTCCAAAGTATTTAAACCGTGTACTCCTCACACCCCAACAACTAGGAACGTCACAAGTGCTAAATACGCCCTGTGAAACACGCTCCCAGCTGACACAGTGCACTCCTGCCCTACCCACTTTGGTGATGTCAGCACAAGGGAACCCAACGGATGGCTTCCCTTGTACCCTGTGCAGCCATAACTTGCTACGACCATGCCAACAACCATCCTGGAAATCTGCTTTTTGTTGCTTTTCCAGCATGTTCCACACACAGCAAAACATGCTGATTCCTCCCCAACATGAGATCTGCTGGATATATTTAAAATATTTTATAAGTGGCTTCTTTTCACCATTGCAACTGCTCCCAACCTGGTACCTGTTTTTGTTTGTTTTTTGTTTTTTTTTTAGAAATTTACCAGTGCAGTTATCTCTGGCTTTTCTTTCACTTTTTCACTACAGCGATCTTCAATGCTAATCCCTGGCTTTCTTCAATCTTGCACTCTTTTTACCTCCACCTTCCCTCTGGGAGACGTGGAAGGCCATAATCAAACGGGGCCAGCCATCTCCGGGGACGGCCCCGTAAAGTGGCGTCTCCGACCGTATTATCGAAAAATATGGCCGGCCATCTTTCGTTTCGATAATACGGTCGGGGCCGGCCAAATCTCAACATTTGGGCCGGCCTTAGAGATTGCCGCCATTGGTTTTCCCAGATAATGGAAACTCATGGCGGCCATCTCAAACCCAAGGCACTTGGTCGTGGGAGGAGCCAGCATTTGTAGTGCACTGGTCCCCCTCACATGCCAGGACACCAACCGGGCACTGCAGTGGACTTCACAAATTGATCCCAGGTACATAGCTCCCTTATCTTGGGTGCTGAGCCCCCCCAAAACCCCCTCCCCACAACTGTACATCACTACCATAGCCCTTAGGGATGAAGGGGGGCACCTACATGTGGGTACAGTGGGTTTGTGGTGGGTTTTGAAGGGCTCACATTTACCACCACAAGTGTAACAGGTAGGGGGGGGGGGTGGGCCTGGGTCCGACTGCCTGAAGTGCACTGCACCCACTAAAAACTGCTCCAGGGACCTGCATACTGCTGTGATGGAGCTGGGTATGACATTTGAGGCTGGCAAAAAAAAATTTTAAGTTTTTTTTAGGGTGAGAGGGGGTTGGTGACCACTGGGGGAGTAAGGGGAGGTCATCCTCGATTCCCTCCAGTGGTCATCTGGTCAGTTCAGGCACCTTTTAGAGGCTTGGTCGTGAAAAAAAATGGACCAAGTCTGCCAAATGCTCGTCCGGGGCGCCCTTCTTTTTTCCATTATCGGCCGAGGACGCCCATCTCTTAATCACGTCCCCCAGTCCCGCCTTCGGTATGGTGCCGACACGCCCCCGTGAACTTTGGTCGTCCCCCGCGACGGAAAGCAGTTGAGGGCGCCCAAAATCGGCTTTCGATTATGCCGATTTGGGCGACCCTGAGAGAAGGACACCCATCTCCCGATTTTTGTCGGAAGATGGGCGCCCTTCTCTTTCCAAAAATTCCCCTGATAGCAATTTAGCTGCACTAACTGATTAGCACAGGAACACCCCCTGACATGCCCCCTCTCCCCCCCCCAAATTTTTAAATGTCTTAGTGCACACTGAAATTGCACTTAGTACAGGGCGCTTAGGCGCGTCCCGCAGTACACCATTTAAAAAAAATTTATTTTAATGAGGTCTTTATTTTTATCTAAACAAGCAATTTGACAACAGTATAACTAAGGTACCTCCCTGAACTGTAAGGAGGTTGGAGGATCTAAGCAGCTCAGGAGGAGGTATGGGGCCAGACTACATTCCCCACAAGGCCCTGAGAGAAGGGATCGGGGTGGTAGGTCCCAAAACCCGGTATGGCCCCCATGTGGAAGGGAGGGGGAAAAGGACTGGAAAGAGCAGCTGCTATGGCAGACGAGGGCCAGAAGGGGGAGCAGGGATGACAAAGCTCAATTCCCTTGGGTTAGAAATCAGTACAAGATTCCTTCCACCTGGGAGGGGGAGGAGGTCTCCAACCAACAGCCTAGTAGAGAAGCAGAGTTAATGGAGTGCTTGGAGGAAGGAGAGTCTGGAGGGACCAGCACACCAGGTTTGGAGGAGCCAGTTGACATGGACTGTAATCAGGGTTGCCAGGTGGAAAATTTTTTTCCCACCCAAACCAGCCTAAATCCAGCCCAAAACCCGCCCAAACTCAAACCCCGCTCCTGACACCCCCACCCCCCGCGTCATCACCCCTGCCCCCGCCGTCATCATCCCCGCCTCCCCCGTCACCAGCCCCGCCCCCGTCATCGGCCCCGCCCAGAACGTCACTAACCCCGCCCAAAATGTCACTAACCCCGCCCCCGCGGCCGAAAAAAACGCCTGAAAACCGCCCAAAAGAAAAAAAAGAAGCCCAAAAAACCGCAACCTGCCGCGGGCAAAAATTTCCCGCGGCGGGTCGCGGAAAACCGCCCATCTGGCAACACTGACTGTAATTGTACTTTGGGGCAGAGTTGCAGGGACTGAAGGCAGTGGGTGGTCACAGGAGTCAATTAGTTGTGTTGTGGGCGGTGTACTGCCATTCTGCAACCACCCAAGCGGAAAGACTTTTAAAACTGAAACCCAGGCTGTTGGAGGGGGGGGGGGGGGGGGGAGAGAGACTTGGATTTAAAGGGAAGTTTTTTTCTTGTTGCTTTGTTTTGGAAACTGCATGGGACTTTAACCCCCTTGAACTGAGATTTGTGGAGGAGGGGAAATAAACTGTTTGGAACTAAAAGCTGTGTAGTCTGGAAGGACTTTGTTTGTGGACTGCTGAAGGGAGCCCACCACCCCCTGAAGGTTTGCTACCGGAATTACAGATATTACAGTACGTAATGAAGGAAGAACAAACTGTTCTGTTCTTATCAGTGCATTTTTTCTAGCAGGAAAGGTGCCGGTACTCAAATGCCAGTCTACCCTTCAGGGGTGGGGTGATCACTGAGGGCAGAGCCGTAGCGAGGGGAGCTGACACCCGGGGCGGGTCAACGCTGCGCACACCCCCCCCCCCCGGGTGCAGCACGGCGCACCCTAGTCCCGCTGGAGCGCACCCCCCCCCGGAGCGCATACCTCCCCCCCCACCGGAGCGCTTACCTGTGGCGAGGGACGGGCGGGAGGGACGATCCACCCCGACTGCACGTTGCTGGGGTGTGTCGGCTCCGCTCTGGTTCACTGCTCTCTCTGTCCCGGAACAGGAAGTAACCTGTTCCGGGGAAGAGAGGGCAGTGCACCAGTGCGGAGCTGACACCCCCCCCCCAGCGGCGTGCACCCAGGGCGGACCGCCCCCCCCCCTGCCTCCCCATTCCTACGCCACTGACTGAGGGATCCATCCATCCCATAATAGCCAGGCCCCCTGCAACCAGTCACAGAATCTGTGACAAGGCATAATTGGTGTGTAGAGCCTGAGCTCTTTCATTAAAACTTGGGGGTCCATGGGTCAATTTTAGCAGCCAATGGAAAAGGTGCCGGTATTCAGTACCCCCCACGTACCCACTCAAAAAAATCCCCGCTTCTTATTCAAACAAGAAATATTGATCATGTAACCTCAAACATATTTTAACAGTTTTTATCCCATATCCCCCCAACCAGCCCCCCCCCATCCCTACAATCAACTGTCCAGGAAAGACGAGGCGAATTAGAATCAACACCTGCTAAGATTCAAGCTGAGCAATGTGTTAGAAATAGTTTACAGGTGCTTTCCCACTTGTGCAAAGTGTTTCGACGTATCGCCAATAAACGTTCCTTGTCACATATATACCACAACTCAGTGAGCCATTTGACCAAGGAAGGGACCACTGTCTGCTTCCAGTGGGCTGCTAAAGTGACTCTTGAGGCACAGGTTGCTTGTCTCACAAGGAGAGCTTGTGGTCTTTTAAGTCCAGGAACTTTCTTAAGAAACAAACGATATAAACGGGGACCATTGAATTGTGCATGATGATAACCACTTTTGAAGTCTATGTTGAATCGCCCTCCAGAAGGCCCGGGCTTGGACACATGTCCACCGAATATGGCCCATAGTGCCAACTTCGCCACATCTTCTCCAACACAGATTAGAGGAGGGCTAGTCCACCATTTTAAGCTGCGTTAGGCATGTGTTGGCACCACATCAGAGCCATAGCGAGGGGAGCTGACACCCGGGGCGGGTTGCCGCTGTGCACCCCCCCCCCCCGGGTGCAGCACGACGCACCCTCCTCCCGCTGGAGCGCACCCCCCCCGGAGCGCATACCTGCAGCGAGGGACGGGCGGGAGGGCCGATCTGCCCCGACTGCATGTTGCTGGCTCCGCGTTGGTTCACTGCTCTCTCTGTCCCGGAACAGGAAGTAACCTGTTCCGGGGCAGAGAGGGCAGTGCACCAGCGCGGAGCCGACACCCCCCAGCGGCGTGCACCCGGGGCGGACTGCCCCCCCCCGCCCCCCCTTCCTACGCCACTGCACCACATGCAGCTTAGTAAAAGTGCCCCTTAGGTTGAAAACCCTTCAGGGACAGGAAAAATAAAGATACATACCTGTAGCAGGTATTCTCCGAGGACAGCAGGCGCAATATTCTCACGTATGGGTCGTCGTCCGTGACTGCCCAGGAGACCGGAACTTTGAAAAACAAAAAGAACTCTCCAGAACGCGCCGTCGTGCGGACCGCACTGCGAATGTGCGAACGCTTCTGGGGAGTTCTTTTTGTTTTTCAAAGCCTGCTTGTCCTCGGAGAAATACCTACTATCTGAATATAATGCACAATCCCTTCCCTCTGCCTTCCTTCTCACTGAAAAACTGCCAATACCGTCCAGGAGTTTGATTAAAATAGAATAGAATGGGGGTGTTTGTTCTAAAGCAAAATCTATTTGGTATCACAGACAGAAAATGAAATAATCAATCATAGATGAAAATAAAGTATATACAACTCTAACCACTGAACTGTGATCCCAAAATTCAAACACTGGAATAGAAGCCTATGACTCCAGACTAATTGTAGGTGTCAACTTGAGACCTGCACGGGAATGGGGTTTGCAGGAATCCCGCGGAACCCGCAGGATTCCCACAGGGACGGAAGCAGTTCTTGCGGGCTTCCCGTGGGGACGGAAGCAGTTCCTGTGGGATTCCCTTGGGGACAGAGGCAATTCCTGTGCGGTTCTCATGGAAGTGTATGCTGCACTTGCGCCAGCCTCTCATCTACCGAGTACCAGGTTATTTGAGTGCTGTCTCCTCGTCCTCCTTGCTTTAACAGCACAGATGTGGAAAGTCTCCATTAAGGAGGAGGTAGCGATACAAATGGTGATGAAATTCAAAAAGGAATGGGATGAACACAGAGGATCTCTAATTAGAAAATGGAAGTTATAAAAAACCTAAACTTAAATGGCTGCATGTGTGTGGATGTGTCGCGTGACACTTAGATGGTGACTGTGGTGTGATGAACTAGGGCCGATACCGGGAGACCTGTACGGTCTGTGTCTCATATATGGCAATCTGGTTTAGGATGGGCTGGAAAGGGTTTAGACAGCAATTTTAGTGGCTGGAACATGAGGACAATGCTGGACAGACTTTTACGGTCTGTGTCCCGCAAATGAGAAGATGAATAGGCTGGAGTGGGCTTCGGCAACTCCAGCTGTTGGAACATAAAGATAGGGCCAGGCAGACTTCTATGGTCTATGTCCCAGAAATGCCAAAGAAAGACCATAATCAAGTATATAATATTACATTCATTGTTGATTTAAGCATGAATTGATAACGATTGTGACTACTGGGCAGACTGGATGGACCGATCCGGATTTTATCTGCGGTCATTTACTACGTTACTATTAATCCTGTCTGCTCCCAGGCTGATGTGCAGACCTCAGCTCTGACATAGGTACGAGCATCAGATGTCACCTGACCAACTGGCGCATGCATGCGGGGATCTCTTAGCACACAGTGCCAGTGAATCAGAGAAGTCTTACATGTGCGCACCAGAGTGTTCCAACGTCCGTTCCTTCCTTGCCTGCAGTGCTGTGGCTCAAACCCAGAGAAAGACGGAGAGCCGACAGGAATTTTTTTTTTTCATGTACCATTAAATTCTTGTGGGACTGGATGAGGACAGGTTAAATTCTTGCGGGGATGGGTGGGGATATGGGGACGGGCAGGGATGGGTTAGATTCCCCAGGGGGACAGGTGAGGATGAGTTAGATTCTCTAAGGGGATGAATGGGGACGGGTTGGATTCCAGTGGGGACGGGGCGGAGACGGGTTGGATCTCTGTCCCTGTGCAACTCTCTAGTGTCAACTCAGCACAAGTTAACCCTCTGTAAACAGTGAAGGAATTCACTGAATATTAGGGGTACTCAAGCATGCCCACAGCAGTGTACCTCCAAAAGTTTACAACGAAGCCTACGCAACGGTTCTGCAGGAACCCCTTACTGTGGATATCTGAACCTTACTATCACAGGCAGCACCTTGAATAGATCTCTATTTGAACTCTCAAACTGAGAATCCCTGGCAGTGCTGGGATTAGAACCCCTTCCAACCTGCAAGAAGTTACACTGCAAGGCCGAATAGGAGCAAGATTTTTATTTGGGCGGGGGGGGGGGGGGGTAGGGGTGGCTAGTCGTTAAAAGGCAACAAAGCAGCTGAGTAGAGATGATCCTACAATTTGGATAACCAGGACTAGTGTTAAACATGAAGGAGCCCAGGGCAAAAACTGGGTAGGGGACCCCAAAACCTACTTTTAGGCCATACCACCTTCAGATGGAGCTAGGCTAGGCACCCTGTAGCAAGGAGGCCCAGGACAACTGCTTTGGTTGCCACCCCGTAACAATACAAAAGCAGAAGAAACAAGTCTTCGCAAAAAAAAAAAAATACAACAAAACAGCGAAGATGACTAAAAAACTAAAAAAGGACAACGCTTCAAATAACAATCCAGTTAAAAATGCAATTTTAATGGTCGACGAACAAGATAAAAATTATATAAATCTACAATTTTAAAGATAAAAATTACAATTTGGATGGTCGAAGACTCCACGCAGCTGTGTTTCGGCCTACTGGGCCTGCATCAGGAGTCTGTTTTTAAAAAAAAAAAAACATCATATAAAGATATAATATAAAGACAGTAATGAACCAGTGGCGTAGCTACAGGTGGGCCTGGATGGGCACAGGCCCACCCATTCTTGCCTCGGGCCCACCCAGTCTAGTAGCCTCCAAATCCTCTCTCTCGGCAGCTACCCATCTCTCTGTGCTCCTCCCCCTGTCTCATCTACCTTTGAGCTGTCATCTGCAGCAATTCCTTTAGGCGACCTGCACCAACCCTGTAGGCTTTCCTCTACCGTGTCCCACCCTAGATGATGTCACTTACTGTTTCTTCACAGGCGGGGACGCGGTAGAGGGAAAAGCCTGCAGGACCAGTGCAAGTTGCTTATATAGGAATCGTTGCTGGCAATAGCTTGGAAGTTGACTGCCCCCATCGTATCATCTATTCACTTGTCCTTTAGATTTGTAAGCTCTTTGAGCAGGGCCTGTCCTTTTATGTTAAATTGTACAGCGCTGCGTAACCCTAGCAGCGCTATAGAAATGTTAAGTAGTAGTAGTAGTAAGTAGACCGAGGAGGGAGAGGTTTCAGAGAAAGACAAGCAGATGCTGGGCGGGAGGGGGGGGGGGGGGGGGGGGGAGATGACAATAGGGGTAGATAGAAAGGTTTTTAAAAAAACTGTATGTATTAATGGGGGGTGGGGTGGGAAGGGCCCACCCCAGTTAACTTGGGGCCCACCCGAAATGGCAGATCTGGCTACGCTCCTGTCACTACATAACTGTTCTTCTCACAACGATTCCCTAATGTGTCTGTAACACATGAATCTTATTCGACCATAACATCACTTTGTATTTATTTCATCACCAGAGGTGGCTAACGCCGCACGGTACTATGCAAGCCACATTGAGCCTGCAAATAGGTGGGGAACATGTGGGGTACAAATGTAACAAATAAATAAATAATTACATAAGTTGGCATAAGATTTACATATATAAGGGATCAAAACACCCCGTGACACCAGAGATAACAACATTAGAGCCAGGAACTGTAAAGGGCGGTCTTTTGCAACCGGAGCTGAGGATCGCACAACAGATCCACTTGTACCTGGCATTTCACAAGGCGATGAAAAGATTAATAAGATTACAGTAGCGAGGCAGGAAAATGTCAAGTGAAAGCAGTTGTAGGGAAATGGGAAGTGGGGGAAACGTGAGATCGGTGGTTGTTTCTCAAGAAATGCCTTTACTCCTACCCATCCCCTTTAACAAAAAAAAAGGTGAACTGGAAAAGGCTGGTGCATTACGGTGTATTTTTGTATCTGGAGCCATCGCTCCTATATATAGAATTTTGAAATAAATGAGACAAGCCAGAGAGACCGGAGGAGGTAAACAGTTCTCTAGCACGGAGGAGGCAGCACAAACCCAACTTCTCCACAGCTGAAACACGAGTTTCTCACTTCCTGCAGTCTTTGGCTCGAAACCAGATTACAGACACGGATCCCGAATGACACTAGACCCGTCACCGTCACCACCACCACCCCCCCCCCCCCCCCCCGGTCCCAAAAGAGGCCGATGAAAGAGATCCGAACAGCAGCCTCCAGGCAGGGCTGCCAGGAACTTTTAAAGAACCGGACAATGTCGCACCTCTGTCCTGACATCCATCAAGGGGTACAGAGAGAGAGAGAGAGAGAGAGAGGGGTGGTGTGGGGTGGAAGTTGTAGGTTTGTCAGGGGTGGGTGGGGGGGGGGTCATTCTTGCAAATTGCCCTAATAACAGAGCAGACCTGGGATTATATATCCCACTGCCTGTATGAACTTGCAATGATGCTTCTTAAGCAAGTGCAATTAAGAATAACTGGTTTAACTTGTCCCTTCTGACCACCAAGAAGAAGTCATTTGGCTACCAAGAGAGACGTCTTAAAGCCCTAGGGGGGAGAACGAACCAGACTGGAAAGGACCAACATGAAAACAAAGAGTTCGAATGCAGAGTGAGGGTACCGATGGCCAAAGCTCTTTGCATTAGTCGCACATGCCATCACGTCCTGCTCTCTCTCTCCCAAGAAGCCCGCCTGTTGCTGGTCCCCTTGACCTCCCTCCCCACACGCCCCCCTTTACCTAGCACGGTGGATGCCCCGAATCCCGGTGCTCCTCCAGCCTGGCCCGAGTGCGGGCAGCAGTCTCAGCAGAGACAGCGTAGTCATAAGCTCTGCAGGCAATACAACTCAAGCGTGAACCGGACCGAACCGTCTTGCTCCTCAAGGCCCCACCGTCTGCCACCGCCGGGTCCCCGATCCTCCACCCGGGCCTCCGGAATTGCACCGTCCCGCTTCGACTTGCAGTGGGGCCGAGGAATCCACCTTCGATCATTCACCCGTCAAAAAAGAAAGTCCCTTCCCTGTGGCTCAGCCTACTCATGCGACCCAGCACGAAAGGGCGGGAACCGTCTCAAGCGCTCCTCCCACCACCGCACGAAAACCACGCCCCCTTCTTGGATTCTTTTTATTTGCGCTTATTGTACCGTTTCAGCTGGCTCAGGGAACAAAGCGGTTTACATACTAGTAAAATACACCTGACAGGAAAAGGAACTGCAATGTTCAACAGGACAAGTGGAGAAAGAAACACAAAACATGAGAACAATGAGACAAAATCAGAAGGGGGCGGGGGGGGGGGGGGAAAGGTAAAAAGGGAGAACAGTTAAAGTCACCCTGACAGTAGCCAGACAACCAATTTTGGGTGGGCGGGCACAGAATTCATGCCAGGGGCGTAGCCAAACAACAGATTTTGGGTGGGCAAGGGCAAGAAGTGGGTGGGCACCAAGTGTTCTCTCCCTCCCCCACCCCCCCTACCAAAGAATATCTCAAATGGCGGGAAAGTCCTTCTTTCCACCTTGGCAGTCTGTAGCAGGCATGCACTGAAAACTGAGCATACACAGATGCTGGTATCCTGAAGAGTAGCGTTTTTGTTATCATCAGGGGGAAGTCAGCTGGAGCTTAGAATCCCCATCAGCTACCGCTAAACGTGTGCTACTGTTGGGTGGGCCTGAACCCTAAGTGGGTGGGCCCCGGCCCACCCAGGCCCACCTGTGGCTACGCCACAGATTCATGCCTCCGTGTCCCTAGGCCCCCTCTGCTCTGCTTTTGCTTCACTGTCTTCTATTCATCCTCCCTTCACCTGCAAGCCCACAATATTAAATACCTGAGTAGGAGGGGATCTACAAACCCCACTAGCTGAAGATTTCCTCCTGCTCAGGCAGTCAGCACTCTTCTTAACAGCAGCCAGCAGCACTTTCCTCGAGTTGATGCCATGGCCAGCAGGCTCTGCAGGCATGAAAACAAACTAAGCATGTGCAGAGGGGCTGGTGCTAGTGTCAGCTCCAGGCAAGTTAAGCCAGCTGAAAGAGCACCAGCTGCCTGAGGAAGAAATCTTCATCTGGTGGGGTTTGAGGATCTCTATCAGCCATAGCAAGAGTGCCACAATTTTGGGTGGGCCATGGGTACGCCACTGTCACAGAGGTGCCAAGTTACCCAGTTCCAAGCTGGAGATTTTTTTTTTTTTTGGGGGGGGGGGGGGGTTGTAATGCCTGATCTTGTCCATTGAAATCAGTGCTGTGAGTCCCATAATGTACCAGGATGGTGTGGTAAGAAATCCAGGACTGCCCAAGATCTCCAGCTTAGAACGGGGTCACTGAAGTCACAGAACCTATCCCATTCACTCGACAAAGGCTTTGATGGCTATTTTGAAATTGGGAAGCGATAATTCACCACGAATTTCTAATGGGAGGTTGTGCCAGGTCGCAGGGGCTAAAAAAATAAAAAGCACTGTGCGAAGTTCTCTCATGTTTAGCAGACAGGGAAGAACCATACTACAGTGATGGAAGGAAGCAATGGTGAAGGGAAATAAGGAAGACAAGTAAGTTGGTGATCCAAGGCAAAAAGCTTTGAAAGCAAGCAAAAGAATTTTGTATTGGATTCTATAGGGCACTGGAAGCCAGCGATGGTCCTTGAAAGAGAGTCATATCTTTTAGTATGACAGATGAGACATTTTGAAGAGTTTGGAGCTTCTTTAATGCTGTCTAAGTCCAGCAAAGACAATAATACAAAAGTCTAGTTTAGAAATCGGTAAGGAAAGGACTAGACCATGGAAAGAATCATAGTCCAAAAATTAACGCACACTCCATGATTGTCTCAAAACGAAAAAAAAGAATGAAGAAGGGTGGAAATATGGAAACATGAGAGGCAAATAATCCCAAATCACTCCTAAGTAGTGAAAGGATTGGACTGGAATGGTAGTAGTACCCAAGAGATGGAGATTGGGAGTGGGGCCAGGCGGATTATCAGTCATCCAACAGGCAACAGTCTTATTAGAATTCAGAACCATTTGGTGGGTAGTTAATGATTATGCAACTGTATTTAAACAACTTTGAAGAGGGGTGATTGGGAAGGTAACTGAATCCGTATAATATAATAGAAGGGATGTCATTTGCGTAGATGTATGAGGATATTGAGTGACTCTGAATAAGGGTGGTGAGAGGGCTGAGGAATAGATTGAAAAGTAAGGGGGATAAAATGGACCCCTGAAGAACACCACCATGAAGAGGATATTAATAATGAATATGTGTGGGACAGATTTGCACCCGCTGTCTCTCTATATAGATCTCTCTCATTCATTGCAGTTATCCTGAAAATCATATGGGATAGCCCCTCCCCCTTAAGAATGGGCTGGGGTTGGGGACCACTTCTGAAAAGGACTTAACTCATCTTCACATTCCCCCCCCCCCCCCACATATGACTTCCTGTTTCCTGTAGCTGCAAGAGGAAGAGGAGGGGAGTAGTTCAGCAGCAGATTTCTTTGGTTGGCAGGCAGTGGCGTTCCTAGGGTGGCTGACACCCGGGGTGGATCGCTGATGCGCCCCCCCCCAGGTGCAGCACGACCCCCCCACCCCCAGCGAAAGGCCACCTCCCCACGGCGAAAGGATACACCTCCCCCCCGGCGAAAGGCCACCCCCCCGGGTGCATTTTTACCTGCTGGGGGGGGGGGGGTGCCACGCACCTGTCGGCTTTGCTCGTTCCATGCTCTCTCTGCCCCGGAACAGACCTGTTCCGGGACAGAGGGAGCACGAAACGAGCGGAGCCGACAGGCGCGCGGCACCCCCCCAGCGGCGTGCACCTGGGGCGGACCCCCCCCCTTGGTACGCCACTGCTGGCAGGGCTTTGGCATCCCCACCAGACATTTAATGGGTGTTGCAGGTTTGGAGGGGGCCTGATCCCAAAGTGGGGACCCAGGCTCCCAAAGCCCCCTGTGGCTACTGGTTAGAACAGATCAGTTTTCAGGATATCCCTAACAAAACGGGGCCCTTTTACTAAAGCTTAGTGCACATTAACAGACATTAGCATGCGCTAAATGCAGGGCTTTTTTTGACGGGGTACTTGGGGGTACTGAGTACCGGCACCTTTTCCATTGTCTGCTAAAGTTGACCCATGGCCCCCAAGTTATAATGAACAAGCTCAGACTCTACACACCAATTCTGCCTTGTCATAGATTCTGTGACTGGTTGCAGGGGGCCTGGCTATTGTGGGGTGGATCCCTCCGAGATCAACCACCCCTAAAGGGTGGCCTGGCATTTGAGTACCGGCACCTTTTTCGCTAGAAACAAATACA
The DNA here is from genome assembly GCF_901765095.1 of Microcaecilia unicolor. Taxonomy (NCBI): domain Eukaryota; kingdom Metazoa; phylum Chordata; class Amphibia; order Gymnophiona; family Siphonopidae; genus Microcaecilia; species Microcaecilia unicolor. Next base: position 320,184,395 of record NC_044036.1, on the reverse strand, counting down.
CCGGCTAAATGCCACGTAGCCTATAGGTATAAAATAGGATGCTCAGCTATTTGATTCATTTGTAATTTCATTTCAATGTTTATGTGATAATGATGTAATGACTAAATTAATTATTATTGTTAGTCACCATGAGTTGTCTTATTTACAACCAGTGGGATAGAAATATAAATTGATTAATTGAAAAAATATGCATGAAATAGATTTGAATACAGAGGAAGTAGAATGGGATATCCTGAAAACTCAATCCATGTATGTCCCCTGAGGACCATTTGGGTTAGGATATCTGCTGTCTCTGTTTAATTTAGGATATTCACCAATATTCTCAACATTATTTTTTCTATTAATATACTGAGAAACATGAGAGTGAAATAATTAAATGGAATAAAAGTTACTGAATGTGTCACACAAATTTGACAACACAGGTACTGATAACTTAAGCACCCTTACCCCTGGCATGTGGGCCATTCTGCTTTCTTTTCAAATTTACTCTCATTTTTAATCAGAAAGACTGCTCTGTCCATCCACCATACCATACTTACCAATAACTAGCTGCTGACCGGTGACCTCAATAAACAAAAATAATCTGATACAAAATAGTTCTTTGCATTGTTCTCTTCCTTCTTTCATCGGGGTCTACAGCAAATATTTCTCTTGGCTCAAATAAGAAGGGGACGGGATTTTGGATTTAGCTGTAGCTTTTTCAGTTGTAGCTCAAAGTGGTTTGTATTCAGGTACAGAATGTCCCCAGAAGGGTTACCATCTAGGTTTGTTCCAGAGGCAATGAAGGGTTATATGACTTGTCAAAGATCAGGAAGAGCAGCAGTGAAACAAAATATCCTGCTACTATACAAGTAATAAATTACAGACCCCAGGCAGAAGCCAGCTGCAAAGTATTCATCTCACTTAGAAAGAAATCTATCTTCCAGCCTCTCCTGGTGACCATGGACAAGTCGCTTACCCTCTGTTCTCTCAGGCACAAACATAGGGGCCAATGCAGGAAGCTCTTTGCATAGGGTTTAAGACAGGGGAAAGTTAGCAGTGTGTTTCTAATTGCCAATGCCTGCAGATGCTTAGGGGCCCTTTAACTAAGCCACGTAAGAGTCTAAGCACGCCCAACGTGTGCCAAAATGGAGTTACTGCCCAGCTACCACGTGGCTCTTGCGGTCATTTCATTTTTGCTGCATCTGATACGCGCATCTGAAAAATAATTTTTATTTTCAGATGCGCGCATCGGATGCGCACCAGGTGGCATTTGATGCACGTAGGTCATTACAGCCCGGTTATCGCGTGAGACTTTACCGCTAGGTCAACGGCTGGTGGTAAGGTCTCAGACCCACAATGGACACGCGACAATTTTCATTGAAAAATGATTCTGTGCGTGCCCAAAGCACGCGTCTACACTACCGCAGGCCGTTTTTCAGCGTGCCTGGGGAGGGGGGACTATTTCTGGTGGAGGATGTCTTCAGTTGATGGGCCTTGGGGATCCTGGGCAGCCAAGGAATTTGAGGGAAAGAAATGTGTGGGCCCACCCAAAAATTCACCCATGGCTACACTACTGTAAAGGTAGGCAGTGCTGTATACATGCACATCAGATATAGTCTTTTCTCCATAGATCTCACAGTAAGAAATACAAACAAGCAGGACAAATAAATTAATTTCTCAAAGTCTCTTATCAAAGAGAAATAGTTAAAACTAGCTAAGATCTGGAGAACCAAATCTATGGGCAGCCTCAGAAAATGGGGTTTTAAGAGTGGAGGTTTTATGGACTGCCCAGTCTCTTTCTTCCGAGCCTGTCAGTTTGTGCTTCCAGCTCAGCCAGAACCAGGACTGTAATCTGGCACTTGCCTTCACTTGCGACTACCCATGCATTTTCCCCCTGCTGTATATCTCTCTCCCCTCCCCCTTAGCCTCCAACATACCTAGACCCAGATGCGCAAAACTTAATGATCCAGCAACCTGCATTTTATACTGGTTCTAGCTAGTTTAGCGAGCACGAAGTTCAGCCAGACATGCACAGAAGAGTTCGGGGTCTGTTTTCCTGTCACAGTAGCAGCTAACGAGAATTGCATGCAAAGTTATTTGAATGAGCTAATTACTATTCAAATGTGCATTCTGAGTGATGCACAGCCGTTTTCCTAGCGATGCAGAGAAAGGACCGCCTACCTTTAAGATTAAATTTTTACGGGTGGTCACGAGCTGCCGTTACTGCTGTTTCCTTCCCATTTACTGCTGAAATAGCAGCTGCCAGATGGCTGAGGAGAGCTGTGGCATCACTAGAGCCTGACCACCCTTCCACCACTGGCCAAGCATGTACAACAGCCCTTCACTCTCTCCTTCGCCTCACTCTCCCTTGCTTCCATCCCTGCCTGTACTGCTGCCAAGGGTCTGGCAGCCAGGGCCGTGCTAACCCGGTAAGCATGACAGGGGGGGCGCTTCCCTCTGGGGGGCGCTGCTGCGCCATGCTCACCTCGCTCGCCCTCCCCCAACATCCCTTTTCTTTATTTTCTTTTTAAATTTACCTCCATGGTGGCGGTTCCGGCAGCGCAGCGTCAGGGAAGGAGGCAGCGCTCCCGACGTCTCTAGCCTTCCCTTCGCTGTGTTCCGCCTTCTTCTGACGTCAAAGATGACATCAGAAGAAGGCGGAACACAGCGAAGGGAAGGCTAGATGTCGGGAGCGCCGCCTCCTTCCCTGACGCTGCGCTGCCGGAACCGCCGCCACGGAGGTAAATTTAAAAAGAAAAAAAAAAGAAAAGGGATGTTGGGGGGAGAGAAGAGGGTGGGCAGTTGAACAATGGGAGCGGGAGGGCAGGGGAGAAACGACAGCATGGATGCGAAGGGGGGGGCATGGATGCGAAGGGGGGGGGAGAAGAGGGCGGGCCAGGCTTGGACATGGGAGAGAGAGGAGCATGGATGCGAGGGGGGGGGTCATGGAAGGGAGAGAGGGGAATTGCTGGAAAAGGATGAATGGAGGGGGCAGGGGACAGAGGAGCATGGATGGGCATGGATTGGGAGGGCAGGGCTCAGGGAGAGAGGGGAATTGCTGGAAAGGGATGAATGGAGGGGGCAGGGGACAGAGGAGCATGGATGGGCATGGATTGGGAGGGCAGGGAGAGGGGAATTGCTGGATAGGGATGAATGGAGGGGACAGATGGGCATGGATGGATATGGATTGCAGGGCAGGGCTCAGGGAGAGAGGGGAATTGCTGGATAGGGATGAATGAAGGGGGCAGGTGACAGAGGGGCATGGATTGGGAGGGCTGGGCTCAGGGAGAGAGGGGAATTGCTGGAAAAGGATGAATGGAGGGGGCAGGGGACAGAGGAGCATGGATGGGCATGGATTGGGAGGGCAGGGCTCAGGGAGAGAGGAGAAATTGCTGGACATAGAGGGAAGGGAAGAGAGATGAAATGAGGGAAAAGGAAGAGAGGAGAAAAACTGCACATGGATGAAGAAAATAGGCAGAAGCTGAGGACCAGAAATGAAGAAGAAAGGTGGAAAGTAAAAGAAATAAATGGAAAGGAAGCCCTGGAAACGGAGTTAAGAGGACAGGTAGCAGCAGAATCAGATACTGGGCCAGCATGATCAGAAAAAGAAAGTCACCAGACAACAAAGGTAGAAAAAAAAATCATTTTACTTTCATTTTAGTGTTTGGAATATGTCCACTTTGAGAATTTACATCTGCTGTCTTATTTTGCAATGTATAGCAATTTCTTTCTAAGAATATTGCTGACAATTCCTGTCAGTGTGGCAAGTGGTGAGCGATCATTTTCACTGGGGGGTGGGGGGCGCCGCCGCCAACTGATATTCTGCAGGGGGGCGCCAGAGACCCTAGGCACGGCCCTGCTGGCAGCCATTAAATAAGTTTGAAAAGAAACAAGCAAACAAAAACGCTACACACAGCTTGTATGTGTATATGAAAGATGTCTGTAGCATGCGCAGGGCAGCCACGCTTAGCAATTGGCTATTCTCCGCATGCTTGGGTGACCAATTGGCTTCTCCCCTGCTGAGTGAGCAGCTCATTTGCATGCCAATTCTTTTGAGCATCCCTCGCTATTTCCAACTCAGTGATTTTTACCGAGGTGGAGACAGCGATCGGTGCTTTACCAGGACTTCAGTGCATCTGCCCCCTAGTCTGATCAGCAATAGCCCTGTTCTAAAGGGCAGGGGTGCTCTAGAGCTCCTTAGGAAACCTTATAGAATCTAACCACCAGGGGTCACCCTATAAGCTACCACCCTGACCATATCATAACACTTTTGTTTCTTCTCCCCACTTCACAAACCACTGCACAACCCCTACACAGGGCACTTGAGAACCAACCCTAATCCTTCATCAGATGAATAAACAAGTGGACAATAAGTAACAAAGCAGGAGGACAGTATGTTATTCTGAAGTGTTACATATTTATAGCTTCACTGATTAGGGCACCAGTTTGAGAGTGGCAGATCAAGTGGTTGCTGACTTATTCTGAATTATTCTTTCAGGCTAGTAGTGCTAATGCCAATCGGTTAGAGTGTTTAAAATGTAACAGAAAATTGGCTTCACTGTACCTCTGTTTACCTTGTGACATTAACTATGTAACATTCAGTAGCTCCACCGAAGCGCTCACTACTGATAAGAAACGAAGACTTGGCAATAGCAGCTTTTCTCCAGATGTTACTTAAGAGCAGCAGTAATCAGCAAAACAGCACATTTAAAAGGTTGCTAGCCAGTGGGGTCAAAACCCAAATTTTGCAGCATCCATCCCACATGTATATCTAACTGTAAAAAAAGGGGAAGAATGTTGGAGCATAAAATAAAAAACAGGCAAATGCATGCTCCCCCCCCCCCCCCCCCCCCAACCCTGAATGTTTTTATATAACAGTGGAATGAACTTACAGCTCTTTGGGGTCAATGCAGAAAGACTCGTGGTAGTAGAGCCACATGCAGATGTCTGAGAACATGGCTTCTACTGTGAGCGTAATACTGCAGAATGCAGTAAGTGTTAGGTTTTCAAGGCTGAAACTAGGTTTGTGAGCCCTTGGGCCACTGCCGAGGAGCGGCAGCGGCAGGCAAAACCCCCCAACCAGCACTGGGCAAGCCCACCAGCAAGGCAGGGACTGCAGATGCAGATAGGCAAGCCGGAACACACTGGGCTGGAACTAGGCTTCACCTACACTTGACTGCCGTTCCCCAGGGGTTGAGCCCCTAGGTGCAGGCAGCCGGCAGGACTTACTGGATGGAGTGGATCAAGACAAACGTGACTCGACAGGGTACAGGATACAGGGTCTCAAACAGATAGGAAACAAACACAAGCTTGGCTAGAACAGGGTTTAAGGTACAGGGTCTCAAACAGGCAGGAAACAAACACAAGGTTCACAACCAGAAGCGAAAGGAAGCCAAAAGCATTCTGATCTAAGGGCCAAATACACCTTAACCCTACGCCAGCTGGAAGCTGGCAGGGTTAAGGCTCTCCCCCCCCCCCCCCCCCCGTCCAAGCGAGGCAGCCCAGACTGTCACATGGACCCCCAGACCCCCAAAAGGCTGATGACCTGGTGGCCTAGTGCTCCCCCCAGGACAGCAACATGAAGGCACAGGAGGGCTATAGGTCCAGTGGACCTCTAGGCCCCCTAACCCCCCCCAACACAAAAATTAACATGGTGGCCCAGTGGGCTACATACCCCCACCCACCCTGGGGGTGTAGCAGTCCCCCACCCCCCTCCCTGTACCTTGTAGTGACGAGGAGGGAGTAACACTCCCTCCTCCTTCCAGTGCTGCCTCCAAAATGGCGGAGCCCTGGCCGGTGCATCCAGGGATGCGTTGGCAGGGCTTCCCTACTATATAAAGGAGAAACTTCATCCCCCCTGTGCCCTTGTGTTGGGGGGAGGGTAGGGGGGCTGCAGGTCCACTGGGGGGGCAATTAGACGCCAGGGCCTTGCCTTTGGGGGAGTCCGGGGGGGGGGGGGCTCCTGTGTTTGACGCTCAGGCATAATCCTCCTGCACTTTCTCCTGATGATCGCTAATAACGTGCCTAAATTTGCCTGTTATTAGCATTGATCATTGGGGAGTTACTTCCCTGCGCTGTTCCGGCGCTATTTTTAGGGCACTGTTTTGGAACAGCGTGAAGAATTGATCATCGGGCCTCAGAGGCTCCAAAGAAAAGCCAATATTGTTTAATGCTGCCTTGATTTATTTACAAATCAATACTACACTTAAATCATTCTAGATTTATACCCTGAATGTACCGTCTGAAAAATCTTACACCTTGGCGTTGTAAATCTCACTCTTTGAGATGGGTTTTCATTGGAGCCTCTGAAAGAAATACGAGGTGAGGAACAATTTGGGTAAATTTTTTGATCTGGAAATTGTCTTCCACCTTGTAGTTAACAGTAAATACATTGGTTTCTGAGCATAGCAATAAAGGGACTGGGTAAGGGGGACGGGGAGCAGTGGACAGGAAGGTGTGCTCAGATTTCTTCATACTGGTTGGACCACTTGGTTTACTTCTCTAAGGCTTGCCTCTGATGAAAGCAATAGTGAGTGATCATGAACTGGTACTGAAACTCTTTGTGAGAAATAGTTAGTGGTGTGCTGGAGCCCGCTGGGCTCGCAAGCGCCAGTTGTTACATTTTTTAAACATTTTGAGAGCCGGTTTTTCAGGCAGGACGAGCCAGTTTGCCTCTCCTCCCCTGAGCCCCAGGGTCCCAGCACATACCTGAAGGCACAAGAAAACAACAGGGTAATCGATCTGCAAACTCCAAGATGGAAAACAGACAAAGCAGATATGTATATGAAAAACAATATTTAATGAATACAAATCAAAATGAAATTAACAAGCCCGACACAGGCCATGTTTCGCCCAACTGGGCTGCATCAGGGGCTAATATATATCTCTCTGTATAATCATATAATTTCCACTTAAATATCTAAAAAATAATGAATAAAAATTAAAAAATTAAGAACTTTTAAAATTTGTATTCATTATTTTTTAGATGTTTAAGTGGAAATTATATGATTATACAGAGAGATATATATTAGCTCCTGATGCAGCCCAGTTGGGCGAAACACAGCCTGTGTCGGGCTTGTTAATTTCATTTAGATTTTTATTCATTAAATAATGTTTTTCATATACGTATCTGCTTTGTCTGTTTTCCATAACTGAAGGCAGCCACCCTGGTGGTCTAGTGGATTCTTCGGGGCAGGAAAGATCCCCAGTCTTTCCTGCCCGGTGCTGATCCTCCCGTGGCGCATGCTCTTTAAAAATGGCTGCCGAGACTTGCTGAGGCGGCCTTGCGAGACTTCCGCTGAAGTCTTGAGGCTGCCGTTGTAAGTCTTGGCAGCCATTTTAAAGAAGATGCTGCAGGGCTCAGGAGGAGGGTCAGCACCGGCAGTGTGCAGGAAAGATGGGGGATCATTCCTGCCTCGAAGAATCTACTAGACCACCAGGGAGGCTTCAGGTATGTGCCAGGAGGGCACCCTGCGGCTCGGGGTACCAGGGAGGAGACCTGGAATAGGTGGGTGGGGTGGGGTGGGGACCATGGGGAGGATACTATAAAAAAAAGTTATATTTTCAAACATGCCGGCTTGTGCATACGGATGTATACAGAGGATGTATAATAAGGGAATATCTTTTCATAGGTAGTAATTTGTTATAAATCGTAATGTGTCATTTGGAGGGGCTGGTTATAGGGACACCCTAGCACGTGTTATATTCGTACAGACATTTTTTTCCTCCTGGTAAAGGGCCACTAAAACAGAAATCATGTTGTGAGAATCAGGTGCTCAACATTCAGAGTTTCCATCTATTTATTTAATTACTAGTAAAAGAGGCCCGTTTCCAAAAGAAATGAAATGGGCACTAGCATGGTTCCATACCCCCCTCCCTACCTCCCTCCCTCTCCTCCGAGTTCCAGCCCCTCTCCCCTGTTCCATGCCCTCCTCCCTCCCTCCCTCCCTCTCCTTTGAGTTCCAGGCACCCCTCCCCTTCGAGTTCCAGGAGCCCCCTCCCCTCTCCTTCGAGTTCCAGGATGCCCCTCCCCTTTGAGTTCCAGGACCCCCTCCCTCCCCTCCCCTCTGAGTTCCATGCCTCCCTCTCCTCTGAGTTCCAGACCCCCGCGCCTCCCTCCCTCTCTCCCCTCCGACTGCAAGCACGACCTGTCCTCCGGCAGCCCCTCCCCTTCCTGTGTGCCGGCTGTAATTTTAAAATTCTTACCTCGGGGTCCAGCGTCTGCAGTGAAGGCGAGCGGCGCTTTAGACTGCCTTCCCATGTGTCTCAGCTCTGCCTCTGGTCCCGCCCTTCCGGAAACAGGAAATGAGTGCGGGACCAGAGGCACAGCTGAGACACATGGGAAGGCAGTCTGAAGCGCCGCTCGCCTTCACTGCAGACGCCGGACCTCGAGGTAAGAATTTTTAAATTACAGCCGGCACGCAGCAAGGCGAGGGGCTGCCGGAGGACAGGCCATGCTTGCAGTAGGAGGGGAGAGAGAGGGAGGGAGTCGCGGGGCCGTGGAGGGAGGGGGGCGTCCTGCAACTCAAAGGGGAGGGGGGGCCTGTAACTCGGAGGGGAGGAGAGGGATGGAGGTAGGGGGGCATGGACCTCGGAGGGGAGGAGGCTGAAACTCGGAGGAGAGGGGGAGGAGGAGAGGGGGGCCTGCAACACGGAGGGAGGGGGGGCGATTCTCTACTCACCTCCGCTGGCTGATGCTGGCTTCCCTTGCCTCTCACTGATCCGCCCTCTGACGCCATCGCCAGGGCGGACCAATGGGAAGTGCGTTACGAATCCAGGCATCCAGACGGAGGTGCAAATTATTATATAGGATTATTATATAGGATTTATGGCATTTTATCCCACATTAAACATGAATCACACTAACCTGGGAACATTTAAAAATTAGTTTTTTTTTCCTGGCCAGAATAATGCATCCCCCCCCCCCTGCTCTCTCCCTGGGTATAGCCAGCCCTGCAATTTTTTTTGGGGGGGGGGGATGCAGAGGTAGACTGGGGCCAGTCCACCTCTGCGTGCCCTCCCCCCCAGTGGTGTGCTGGAGCAGGCTCTGACAGGCTCTCGAGAGCCGTTTGTTAAGTTTTTAAGAATTTTGGGAGACGGTTCTCCATGGCTACTTTAACAAATGGATCCCAAAATCAGGGGCGTATCTGAAAGTCGGCGGTAGCGGGGGCCGAAGCCAGAGTGAGGGGGCACATTATAGCCCCCCCCAGCTGCCGCCATTTCTGACCCCCCCCCTGCCGCCTTGGGAGCTTTGCTGGTGGGGGACCCCAACCCCCACCAGCCGAGGTCCGCTTCCTCCTGCTGCTGCGAGGTTTTTTAAGTTCTTCATCGGGATTCGTCCTCCGTCACTCTGTGCTGCTGTTCAAAGAAGCTGCTAGCTGAATGCAGTTTCGGACTGAGTCTGACGTCGCTGCTGCACGTTGTACGTGCAGGACGTCAGACTCATGTGCAACGTGCAGCAGCGACGTCAGACTCAGTCCGAAACTGCATTCAGCTAGCAGCTTCTTTGAACAGCAGCACAGAGTGACGGAGGACGAATCCCGATGAACTTAAAAAACCTTGCAGCGGCAGGAGGAAGTGGACCTCGACTGGTGGGGGTTGGGGTCCCCCGCCAGCAAAGGTACCCACGGAGGCAGTAGGGGGGTCCAGGGCAAAATCTGTGGGGGCCCAGGCCCCTGTGGCCCCACGCAGATACGCCCCTGCCCAAAATGTGGGCTTGGGCCCCTCCTGAATTCTCTTTTACTTTGCTGGCGAGAGAGAGCCCCCTGTTAACAATTTACCAGCACACCCTTGCCCCCCCCACCCCCCTCCCAAGCTGCAGGGCTAGTTATACCCGGGGTGAGAGCCTGTTGTTAAAAATTTACCACCACACCACTGGAAATAGGGCTCGCATGAGTGTGACACACTAATGAGTCTTGGCATCTATGTTATGTAGTTGCATTGCACCAGTCTTGTAGTGCATTGGCCTCTCTCTCCCCAGTCACGCGCCGTCTTTGGCCTCAGCTTTTAGCTACAATACATGAAGCCACGCTCCCTCGCAGTGCGCACTCCGGCCTCCAAGCGGCGCTGCAGGCAGCTTTGGGGCTCTCGCTTCCCCTGCGAGCTCCCTCTTGCTTCTCCCCTCGTTGGATCCGGAGGACTTAGCAGTGACGTGGACCAGGAAGCAGCAGAGAGGAGGAGCACGTAGAACGTGGGGGCCTTGCGTGGCTTCTTCTTGCTTTCCCTGAGCAGATCTGAATTAAGCGGAACGTGTCCCTGATCTGATGCACGTTAGCGCCGTGCGGGCTCCCTCCCCCGCCCCTTGTCCAGGGACTCTGATTTTTAATCTTTTTCCCCCTCTCATTTTGGTTTGACTTTAGCTTGGTTTTCTAAAGGCGACACCACAGGCTCCTGCTCCGAAGAGCTTACTGATTAAGTGAGTATCTGCGGCGACGGGAGGTAAAGAGGATTGTGAGTGGAAGAAGTGGCGTTTGCCCTGTGCTTCTCAGCCTGCTGCTCTAGTCACTGGTCAACGCCTTCCTTTGGAAGCAATTAAGTGTTTCCTCGAGTCCTGATATTGCTTTCGTTCTTGTTGTCTTTGCCTGCAGGAGGACTATGGCCAAAGCTGTAGAGAAGGGGGTGAACCTGAAGGATAAGCTGGACGGCAATGAGCTGGACCTGAGCCTATGCGACCTCAATGAGATTCCAGTTAAGGAGCTGGTTAGTAACGGGCTTTGGGACTGGAACCACGCCTTGGGATTTTATAATATGTATTTATTTATTGCATTTGTATCCCATATTTTCCCACCTCTTTGCAGGCTCAATGTGGCTTACATTACATCATGAAGAGTGGAAATACATAAGAGAATAGACATTTAGTATTGCATAAGGATCTTGAGTAACATGATAATGATAAAGCATGATAGTAGTATAACAAGCAAATATCATAAGGCAATTCTGGATAATAGATTAAATAGTATGTTTTTTTTTTTTTTTTTTATGGATGCACTGAATCCTGTAGAATGTACTGTGAATACAGTACCGCTGTTTTCAATGCAAGGATTCAGGGCTATGAAAGTATAGAGAATAGGAGAGGTGTGGAGGGGCGTTTTCGGAAGGGGTGTCCAAGTTGCGATTTGGATGTCCTTGCAAAACGGCGAAATTCAGGGGCGGGGAAACCCATATTTTTCAAACAAGATGGATGGCCATCTTTCGTTTTGAAAATACCGTCAGACGTCCAAATCCTTAAATTTGGACGTCCCTAGATTTGGTCATCCTTAGACATGGACATTTCTGACTTTCGGCGATTTTCGAAACCAAAGACGTCCATGTCAAAAACGCCCTAATGCAAGCCATTTGGGCGTGGGAGGAGCCAGCATTTGTTGTGCACTGGTCCCCCTGACATGCCAGGACACCAACCGGGCACCCTAGGGGGCACTGCAGTGGATTTCATAAATTGCTCCCAGGTACATAGCTCCCTTACCTTGTGTGCTGAGTCCCCCAAAACCCACTACCCACAATTGTACACCACTACCATAGCCCTTACAGGTGAAGGGGGGGGGGGGGCACCTAGATGTGGGTACAGTGGGGTTGTGGTGGGTTTTGGAGGGCTCGCTGTTTCCTCCACAAATGTAACAGGTAGGGGAGGGGTATGGGCCTGGGTCCGCCTGTCTGAAGTGCACTGCAGTACCCACTAAAACTGCTCCTGGGACCTGCATGCGCTGTCATGGACCTGAGGCTGGCATGACATTTTAAAATATGTTTTTTGAGGGTGGGAGGGGGTTAGTGACCACTAGGAGAGTAACGGGAGGGCATCCCCAATTCTCTCAGGTGGTCATCTGGTCATTTTGGGCACCTTTTTGTGCCTCAGTCATAAGAAAAACAGGTCCGGGTGAAAACGTCCAAGTGTTCGTCAGGGACGGCCTTGTTTTTTCCGATTATGGGTCAAGGCCGTCCAAGTGTTAGGCACGCCTAAGTCCCGCCTTCCATACGCCTCCGACACGCCCCCTTGAACTTTGGCCGTCCTTGCGACGGAGTGCAGTTGGAGACGTCCTAAATCGGGTTTCGATTATACCGATTTGGACGTCCCTGGGAGAAGAGCGTCCATCTTCCGATTTATGTCGAAAGATGGACGTCTTTCAAAAATGAGTCCAATAGTAGCATACTAAATGTCCGTCCAGTCTGCCCAACAAAGTGGCCAGAGTAGAATCAAGCACTCTGCACAGGTTTCACTACTTCGTGATTAAACGCTGGTATATTTAATACCTGCCTCGGCGCATTTTAGAGCACAGATCATAGAAATCTGCCCTGCATCGGTACTACTTTCCAGGTACTGTAATTGCTGTCCGTCCACTCCAGCCTTGATCTGATCTATGGTCTGGGTCCCGTAAACAGCAGAAACAGAGGTCTGCCCGGCCTTGGTCTTACTTCTCAGTTTCTGAAGCTGCTGTCAAAGCTCTCTCCAGTTATGCAGTTTATTCAAGTTTTGCTTTACTTAGATTCCGTTCTTTTTCTATATAACGTTCCTCTGTGTTTATCCCATTGTTCTTGATTTCTGTCAACGTTTTTGTCTTCACAGCCTCCGGTGGGGGAGCATTCCAGGCATCCATCACCCTTTCTGTGAAAAAGTATTTCCTGACATTGTTCCTAAGTCTTCCACCCTGCAATCTCGACAGATGTTTTAAATATTTGAAAGGATATACAAAGAAATCTTTTCCAGAGACAGGCAAGCGGTAGCACTAGAGAGCATGAATTGAAGTTGCAGGGGAGTAACATTAGGAAGTACTTTTTCACAGAGAGGGTGACAGATTCCTGGAATGCCCTCCTGGTGGAGGTGATGGAGACAAATAGTAAAGGAATTCAAAGAATATGTGGGATAAACACACAGGATTCCTATATGGAAAAAGAATGGAATCAAAACAAAACTTAGCAGTGCTTAGATGACAACTCCAGTAGTTGAGAAGTAAGGCCAGTGTTTGTTTGTTATAACTGCATATACTGCCTTTCCTCAACAAAAGAGGTCAAAGTGGTGCTGGGCAGACTTCTATGTTCTGAAAATTGCAAGATTAAGATCAAGTATGCATATTACATCACATTTGTTGTATTACTACTACTACTTAACATTTCTAGAGCGCTACTAGGGTTACGCAGCGCTGTACAGTTTAACAAAGAAGGACAGTCCCTGCTCAAAGGAGCTTACAATCTAAAGGACGAAATGTCAAGTTGGGCAGTCTAGATTTCCTGAAGAGAGGTATAGTGGTATTCTGCTCATATCATATAATTCAAAGCAGATCACAGAGAGGGTGGGGGGGGGGGGGGGGGACTCAGGAATAATGTCATGAAATACTTTTATAACAACAAAAGTGAGAATTATGACCTCAGTAGTAGAACTAGAGGACATGAATTGAGGTTGAAGGGGGGCAGACTCAGGAGTAATGACAGGAAGTATTTTTTTCACAGAGAAGGTGGTGGATACGTGGAATACGCTCCCACGGGAGGTGGTGGAGGGGTCATTCCATGCTAAGTGGTCTAAACCTTCCCACCATCATGTCTCCAATTTTGTTCAAATTTTATCTGTTGCGTGAGTCAGGTGTTAAACGAAGTTTCCCAAAATTTGAGGTCTCTAACTGCAATAGTTGCAGATCTAGACCCCCTTTTCTGAAAGGTTCAGTCCATGAGCGCACAACATTTACCAAAATGCCATTTTTGGGGTCTAATAAAATCCAAACACATTTATAAGAGTGGCTAAAAAATTAAAATCCTGTACAGTTTTTGATGCTAATTCCAATTTTAACATTATGGATGCAAAATCCAGTCAAACAAGTTGACTCAAAGTGTGCATCAAAATTGGTTGCGACTCATCGGAACATATTTGGACCAATATTCAGACCGCAAAAACCTCAATTCACGTCCTCTAGTTATACCACTTTCCCGTCTCTGGAAAAGGTTTGTTTGTAAATTAATTAATACCTTTCAACTATTTAAAACAAATCGGAGAAAATATTTCTTCACCCAACACATAATTAAACTCTGGAATTCGTTGCCGGAGAACGTGGTGAAGGCGGTTAGCTTAGCAGAGTTTAAAAAGGGGTTAGGCGGTTTCCTAAAGGACAAGCCCATAAACCAGTACTAAATGGACTTGAGAAAAATCCACAATTCCAGGAATAACATGTATAGAATGTTTGTACGTTTGGGAAGCTCGCCAGGTGCCCTTGGCCTGGATTTGCCGCTGTCGTGGACAGGATGCTGGGCTCAATGGACCCTTGGTCTTTCCCAGTGTGGCATTACTTATGTACTTATTTGAATGTCTGTATCTTTTTAAGTTATTCTTACTGTTTTTATTGTAAAGCGCCTCAATTTGTCTTCAAGACAGGCAGTATATCAAATGAATAAACGAAAAGTACTTAAAATAATGAGTTATTTTATAACAAAGCTAAAACAGAACTCTGAGGCAGATGGGGGTAAGATTTAGAAATTTGCCTACCGTATTCAGTTCAAGCTTCTCCTAATGACCTTCAAATGCACTCAATCTGCAGCCCCCCATTACCTCTCTACCCTCCTCTCCCCCTATGTCCCCACCCGTAACCTCCGCTCTCAGGACAAATCACTCCTATCTGTACCCTTCTCCACCACCGCTAACTCCAGACTCCGGCCCTTCTGCCTCGCATCACCTTATGCCTGGAACAGACTCCCCGAGCCCATACGCCATGCGCCCTCCCTGCCCATCTTTAAGTCCTTACTCAAAACCCATCTCTTCTCCCTTGCTTTTGGCGCCTAACCACCTTCCCCATTCATGATACACTGACTACATAGTTTGTTACCTTTAGATTGTAAGCTCTCTTGAGCAGGGACTGTCCTTCCCCATGTTTTAACTTGTACAGCGCTGCGTAACCCTAGTAGCGCTATAGAAATGCTAAGTAGTAGTAGTTGCAAATATTTTTATTAACTGATCTTTGTTTATTCTCAGGCTGCTTTCCCAAAAGCGACTGTACTGGACCTATCATGTAATAAACTGATAGCATTATCGGTAAGAATCTTCTCCCTCCCCGGTGGTTGACTGGGATATAACTCGTGCATGGTCAGTAGAGCACAACCACGCCTTTTCTCCCACCTTACTGCTGAACTGGAAGTGATCTTTTAAGTCTCTCTCTTCTGGTTTCACAGTCAGAGTTCTGCAGTTTAACACACCTGGTGAAACTGGATCTGAGTAAAAATCAGCTTCAGCAGCTTCCTCCTGAATTTGGCCGCCTGGTTAACCTGCAACATCTGGACCTGCTTAACAACAGACTGGTTGTTCTTCCTGTTAGCTTCTGTCAGCTCAGGGTAAGCAGTGATACCCTTGTTTGTTTGTTTGTTTATTTATTTGTGACATTTATATCCCATATTATCCCGAACAAGTTTGAGTTGTGGCTTACAATGAACAGTATTGGATACATAACAATAATGCATAAGAAAGTAATTTGTTGTAAGAATCCAATTTTACAATACAATGTCATAAACATACTGGGATAGCTATGGATGTTTAACATTTAGAAAATCTATTATGAATGAGAAATTGTACATAAAGCAGAGAGAAAGTTAATGGTAAATAGAGTAATAACCAATTCAGGTAATAATTGTTTCAGATATGGTGGTTCTTTGTGAGGGTTTGTTTGAATAGGAACGATTTGAGGATTTTGCGGAATCTAGTATATTCCTGTATATTTCTTATTTTGGGTAGTAAGGAGCTCCACCATTTGGTTCCTAGGTAAGTGAAGTCTGCAGAGTGGACAGTTTTGTAGATCACTTTTTTGCAATATGGGAGGTGTAGTCTGAGATTTCTTGCCTCATATTTAGTGTTTCTTTGAGGTGAGTTTATTAATGGTACCATATAGTCTGGAGCTGTGCCATTTAGTATTTGAAAGATAAAGAAACATAATTTGAAGGCGATTCTTGCTTTGATGGGAAGCCAGTGTAATTTGATTAATAAAGGGGAGGCACTTTCAAAACGAGAGTTTTTATATATGAACCTGGCTGCAGTGTTTTGAGCTGTTTGGAGTTTTTTCAACAGGTACTCCTTACAGCCAGCATATATGACATTACAGTAATCGAATTGGGATAATGTTAATTGTACCAATAGTCTGAATGTTTCTGATGAGAAATAGGGTCTGATCCTTTTTGGTTTCCAGAGAGAACGGAAAGATTTTGTGATTATTGCGGAAACGTGAGTATCAAATGTTAAATGTTTGTCTATAATTATAACTAGAATTTTCAGATTATTGTCAATTGTTACATAGCTTAGAGCATGCTTGTAATTATTCTGCAAAATCTTTCTAAAACACAGACTGGCCCAGTTTAGGAACACTCAGTCAAAATGTACAGTACTCCCCAATTGTCTCTCTTATCACTGGAAGCTAAATGTTGCCACATCTGGCCAGGTGAAAGAATGGAAATCATAAGAACCTTTCCTGAGATGTGAACTGTCTAAATAAAGTGGCATCAGTATTAAATGCAAGTTTTGAAAATTAACTTTTGTGAGGAGTTGCAGACTTTAATAAAGTATCTTCCTATAAGGGACCAGCATTTCCATTGCCTCAGACATTGTGGTGGAGAATATGGAGCAGATCTGTTCTGGGTTCTGTTTGTTGATCTAGCGTCATGGTCTACGGTATAGGAATGACTTTTATTCCTCTGAGCACAGTTAAGTTTGCTTGTGGGTGATGGTCTTTTTCCCTTATTTTCCTCTTGTAGAACCTGAAGTGGCTGGACCTAAAGGATAATCCCCTAGATCCTGTTTTGGCCAAAATAGCTGGAGACTGCCTGGATGAGAAGCAGTGTAAACAGTGCGCTGCTGGGGTAAGGAACAGCATGGTTAGAAGGCTGGGGTGGGCAGCGGGTAACATTTGACCACTATTGCCACCTCCCTCTGCTTGTTATCTGTGTCTTCCAAGGTTCTGCAGTACCTGAAAGCTATTCAGTCAGACCAGGACAGAGAACGGCAGCGCCAGCTGCAGGCAGAACGAGGTAAGCATGGACAATGGCACTGCTGTTGAAACTCATTTGTTTTCTTCTACATTATTGGCATTCACCTTAGGTCTGTTAATCAAGCTGCAGTCTGTTGTGGAAATATATGAGGCTTGAGAAATGTAGTGGGAAAAGTGAGTTACAATTCCCATATCACTGCCATTTCTCTAATAAAATGGTTCTCAACCCAGTCTTCAGCGTACACCCAGCCTGCCAGGTTTTCAGGATACAAAAACAACGAAACAAAGCGGAAGAAATACAGAAAGACCAGACTGAAACCACAGATGGTAAAAGCACCAAAAAAGTTTTATTGGGACCCTACACGGTCCGTGTTTCGGCCAAAAAGGCTTTCTTCAGGGGTCTTCAAATTGACATATACTGATGTTCCTCCGAAGGTTCTCACGAAATGAGCCGATCTGGACTTATGTTTCCAGTAGAGGTTCTGAATCAGAGCAGTCCATGTATTCAGAATGTATATGTCAATTTTGGTGCTCTTACCATCTGTAGTTTGTCTGGTCTTTCTGGATTTCTTCCGCTTTGTTTCGTTGTTTTTTTTTGGGGGGGGGGGGGGGCTTGCTGGAGATTTGGACTCTCTTTGTTGTTCTAAGGTTTTCAGGATATCCACAATAAATATGCATAAGGTAGATTTGCAAACTGACTTCATGCATATTCGTTGTGGATATTCTGAAAAACGTGGCTGGCTGGTGTGCCCTAAAGATGATTGAGAACCCCTGAAGTAGAGTCGGGCTGCAGTACTAGCCTACTTCGTAACCGCAGGGATGGCACCATCACCTGTGGTTCGGTTGCATATGCTGCTGGACAGCTGTTCTGTGAAAAGATAAATACCTGATTTATTCCTATATCTCAAGGGGGATGTAATTCCAAACTGTCAAGCAGATAAAGCTGAAAGCATTTTTCCTGGTGGACACCAATTTTGCTAATTCTAATAAGGATTCCTCTGGGTGAGCAAGCTGTGAAGACCTGCCCTATTTGATAATTATTTTGAATACTATCTGATTTAAGCATTTAAGTACATGTTAACATTTAGAACTTAGTTCAGCTGTTGACAGGTAGTGGGTATATATGATCACTTGATCCTGCCCCATCAGGATTCATGCTTTTGTAGCCACAAAGGCAGGCAAGTACGTGGGAAGCCAGTACTGTGCCCGGAGGAGTACAGGAGGAATAGTACAACAAAGGCCATATTATATCAGGAAGTGGATTTAGCATAAACTCTACTGTCTCTCTCTCTCCCCCCCCCCCCAAATCAGAGCTAAAGAAGAAACTTGAGCTACAACAGCGGACAAGAGAGGCACAAGAACGTGAACTGCGCCGGCGGGAGAAAGCAGAAGAAAAGGAGCGGAGGAGACGGGAATATGATGCACTCAGAGCTGCACAGCAGGAGCTAGAAGAAAAAATGAAGAAAAGAAACAAAGACAACCACAGTGAGTTTTTATTCCATATCCTCCCTTGGACAGGTTGGCACTGGGGTGAGGTGTGAAAGAGCAGAGAGCAGCAGGTTTTTGTATGGCTGGGTTGGCTAGTTTTATTGTATTACCTTTCATTTACTGCCTAATAAGCCTTAGCTAAGAAGTGGCTGTACAGAGAAGACCTTGTATGTAGCAGATGGAGTAAGTGTGTTTATGGCAGGATTTGGATATGTTGTGTGAGTAGGTGCATAGAACTGGCTTATGTACAGATTCTGGGGTACTGTTCCATGTGACTTTTCTCCCTTCCCCCTCCTACAGAGTCCTCAGTGCCTGTCCAGCAGTCCCAGCAAATGCACTATGGCTTCTCCTGTCTGGGAATTCTAGTGCGGCTGCTCCTCTGCTTCCTTCTGTGCGGCTTCACCTCCGTGGTCGTGTGCCGGGTCACAGCACTTCAGCACCAGCCCGTGTGTGAGGAAATAAACGCACTCTACGAGGATGTGCTAACCATGGTGCAAAGCCACACAATTGTGCAGCGTGTCCTCCAGCAGACTTCACAGCAGTGAAGGGGTTTGCACCCTGTTCCTGATTTGCTGTGGAACCACCCAGGAGCGCATCAATTTCAGCAGTATTGAACTTGAGACCTGCCTACCTAACAGACTCTTCACCACTGTTCTCAGTACCAGTTGCCTTTGAGAAGTTAGTTTGCCTTAGCTCATGAGTCTTACCAAACAACTTTCCTGTTTAAAAATAAAAGTTAGGCTCGCTCTTTGAGGGCCACAGCTGTAATTATATTCTCCCCTTTTGAAAGAGAAGCTCCCTGACCAGCCTCGGCTAGGGACTGAAGATGGCCATTGGAAGCATGAAGTGTTAGTCCTGCAGCCAGTCATATGTTCATAGTCTGCTTTTTGTTCCCGAGGCATGGCTCTAAAGCTCAGTTTGCTTCCTGAGTAGCAGGGCCGAGGTGATAATTAGATCAGGGAGCCTAGGTCATGTCAATCTTCTTTGTAAATTAAAGAGCTACATTATTCCCTTACACCAAGCAGCAGTGCCAATAATTTGTAAAAATGTAATCTTGCTTCAGCTGTTGCTTTATTAATTCCAGTGAAAGCATTTAATGTGTTTACTAAATATACATTAATAACAAAGTACTAGCAGGTAAAAAAGTGAACAGTTACCAAAGAGGTGCCTCCTTTTCATTTTACAGAACAGTCCAGAACTTGTGCATTATGCTTATCTACCAGCAGGTGGAGATAGAGGACTCTGCCACAAAGGCTAAGACGCAACTGCTCATAGTCACTATGAGCTGGATTCAATAAATGACACTGGAATGCTACATGCTAAACTAGTATTCTGTAAAGTGCTCTGTATGGAATACTAACTTAGGCACAATCTGCGTTGACTTGTGTTTATACCTGCTGAAATGGAAATGCTGGCACCTAATTTTGCAGTTGGACACGCAAATGATGGTATTTTATAACATCGTACCTAACTTCAGGCACGACCCTGGTCTGCCCATACTCCTTCAAGGGCCATGACCTTGTGAATTATGCGCTAGAAAAGTTAGGCACAAATGTTATATAACAACTTGGAACTAGGGCAGATGGGTGTGTGCGTGCAAATCCAAATTGCTGCCAATTCACTCCCAATACCTTGCTGCCTAATTTGCATATGCATCTGCCCTGCGTACTTTAATTTGGGTGATCTATATAGACACCAGGGCCACTTGTCTGTCTCCAGCAGGTGGCAGAAGCTATCCTGTGCAGCTCTGTGACTGGGTTCTGACAGTGGCTCCTGGCCTAGTTTTCAGGGTCATATGAGCACAGGGATTAGGCTGGTAGCCTCCTTGTGTGTACATGTGGTGATACCAGGTCCCGTCCCCCAAACCACCTGCTGCTTTAAGCCTCTTGTCCAAAAATCAAAGGATGTATCTTTCAAAAGGTGTAATTCTCAGGCTTGGCCTTGGCACCCTGCAAACATTGGCTTCAGAAACTGTTTGAACTGGCACTATTAGTGTTGCTTCTGCATTGTAGTACATAATCTCTCCTTTACTGTTGTGGTAGTACTGGCAGAACCTACTAAACGTGGTGTGGGAGCTGGACAATCGCCCCTGGGGCTATGTACAGTTGTCCTTCTGGGCCCTGAACCCCTGCTTCCGATCCTTCACTGGGGATGAGTGTTCTGAGGGACGCTTTGATAGGCTCAGCAGTCATGTCCTCGGACTGCGTCAGCAACCACGACGGCCACTGCTCTGTTGCAGCTTGCTCCCTCCCATGCGTTGATTTATTTTCTCTGACAGTAATTGTTATATTTGGCTCGTTTTTCAGATATGGACTCCTATTTTTTTTAGCAGCTGTGTTTTGGAATTTGTATCATTGCTCCGCCAGGCTTATTTGTTAAAGCAGTCCCAGCCCCTCTTGGACCTTCCAGCTTCAATTCTGCTGCCTGCAGGCCAAGCTTCTTAGAGGCGCAAGGTAGATAATATCAGGAAAGTAGATGGTTTTGGCTCATGGGTCTGAAGAAGCATCTTCTCTAGCTTCTTGCCACAGTGGAGGAGGGGGAAATTCCCTCTTGACGGAAGGTGGTAACGCAAGAGGCGCTATCTGCTTTTATTACCAAGGCTCTAGAGATTCTTAATTTCTCCTCTTTCTCAGATTGTGGCGTCCAAGAGTAGCCAGGCTACCATTTAAAGGAAAGCTTTTATTTGGTGAAATTCTTGAGATAATGGGTAAAGACGTGGGTGGGGGGGAGTCAAAAGCTCAATGCTTACCAGAAAACATAAGGTGCCATATCGAGCATTGTTTCCGTTTCAGAGTTGTGAAACACTATAAGCCAGCATGATCCCCTTTCCAACCAAGGCAGTTTCCTCGGGTGGAAAAAGGGGTTCTGGAGCATCCAAACCACCCACTCCACAATGTTGTTGGGATCATGGTTTACTCCTCAGACATAATAATAGGAGGATGTATGTCAAAGTTTTACTAGGAGTAGACCAAAACTTCATCAGACCAGCAGCTCTTGGACATAATCAAAGGAGGATAGAAGTTAGGAAGGAAAAATTCCATCACAGATTTTTACTTGGGGGGGGGGGGGGGGGGGTCCTATGCAAAGTGCCTACCAAAAGGAAGGCAGTTTGCGCCATCTTACAGGCTCTCAGTTTGGAGTGGTACAACCTGTCCCTCACAGTGAGGGGGGGGATCGTGAAGGCATTTACTTTGTTGTTCCCAAAACGGGAGGATTCTTTTGCCCAGTGCTAGACCTCAAACATGTGAACAAGGCACTTAAAAGTTCAGAATGGAATCCTTTATGTTCTGTAATAGCAGCGGTTCAACCCAGCAAATACCTAACTTCCCTAGATCTAAGGTGTATTTTCACATTCACATTTAGAGGGTGACTAACACCAATTTTTTTTGGCCAAAACCATATCTGTGACTGAAATTTGCCTGGCCCCTGAACAGTATTGAGAAGTCACCAATGACTTCTGATGCTCTGACCATCTTTTTAAAGTAGAGAGATGCACAGGAATGCTGAACCCCTCCAGGTCCAGACGATAGATGCAGGTCCTGCAGAAGGGCAATGCTAGGCCAGCCTACTATCCTTCTGGTTTGTAAGCTAAATTAGCAATTATATAATAGCACTAAAAAAAAAAAAATGGATAGGGTTGGTAGTATTGAAATCCCCATAAGCACTGACAGGAGAAGTTACCAGTATGAGTTATTTTTAGTACAGGAGGGGACGGAGGAGATTCCAGTGGAGACAAGCGAAATTTCTGTCCCCATGCAACTCATTATTCTAAAACCACTGTTGCTCATTGATGGAAGGATCCGTTACCTCAGTTTACATTCTTGCAAGAAGATATCTTGCAGGATGTCAAAGTGTGCTCTAGCTCTTTAAATCACTAAAGATCTCTATTTTTTATTTATTACATTTGTACCCTGCGCTTTCCCACACATGGCAGGCTCAATGCGGCTTACATAGCAACAATATAAAGAATTACAAGTCATAAGAAGAATATACGATTTGTGGTAAACGTAATATTAATGGGGCTAACGGATAAGTAAATTAAACATAGGAGGAATTGGGTGCAGAAGGAAATGAGCGTTAGGAGGTAGGCGTAGGAAGATGGAGAGGAATAGATATGGGATAGCAATAAGGATAATGGGAAATATGGTTAATGTATAACAATAGGTAAGAATCATGTGGGTAGGCTTTCTTGAAGATGGGTCTTCAATGGATCTTGGTACAGCGTTCCAAAGCTGGCTACCCAAAAAGGAAAAATTGGATGCATAGACGGATTTGTACTTAATACCTTTGTAGTTGGGAAGGTGTAGATTAAGGTAAGTACGGGAAGATGTCAAACTGTTTCTGGTTGGGAGGTTGATAAGGTTATTCATGTAGGTAGGGGCTTCTCCGTGTAATATCTTGTAAATCATTG
Source organism: Microcaecilia unicolor (assembly GCF_901765095.1). Taxonomy (NCBI): domain Eukaryota; kingdom Metazoa; phylum Chordata; class Amphibia; order Gymnophiona; family Siphonopidae; genus Microcaecilia; species Microcaecilia unicolor. The sequence goes on along the minus strand of NC_044036.1, from coordinate 320,161,574 downwards.
TGTGAACTTTAAAATTAATTCTTTCTTTGATGGGGAGTCAGTGAAGCTTCTCTCTAAGAGGTGTTGCGCTATCAAATCATAATTTTATATGTCTACTAGATCTCCCTACATAGACCAAATCACATGGATAGACAATGGCATATATTACCACCACTCGTACTCCAGTGGTGGTAGAATGAGATGTCACCACTCTATTTCTCATCAGTGTCCCTCAATGGTGGTGGTGCTGCTGCACCAGTAACAATTCCCACATTTCTTATGGTCAGGCACCTCCATTTCAAAATCATAATCCAATCTCTTAAAGAACAATATCTCTCCTAAAGTTTTGCCTCTTTTGATATGCTATCAAGTTACAATCATTAAAACAAGTATGTAAAGACAAAACCTAATGTTTAAACAATAAAGCCACCACTGCCATAAGGAAACACAGCTACAATTCTGGGACAACTAAATGAATCTTTATATCCCAATAAAGCTTCCCTTATAATAAGCTTTTTGATGGTAGGTTGATGAAATCTGTAGATATTCCACATCGTTGTCCTGTCAAACTTTTTCTAGACGTTACAGATTGGGCGTTGCTGCCACAGTGGATTCCTTTGTTCCTTTCACCAGGGGTTTCTCGGTCCTTCCCAGCTTGGACTGTTTTTTTTTTTCCTACACCCTACAAATTCAGGACTGATCTATAAGACAAAAAGAAAGGAGAACTTAGAAGTTACCTCATATTTTTATTTTCTTCAGTCCCAGTGGATCAGAAGCCTACCCTTTTGTTCCTTGCTCTGTTTTATTCGGTTTCTTTGTTCATAGATGCAAGCTTACTCCTTTCTAGTTAAAATAAACAAATAGGTTTGGCTAGGCTGTTAAATTTTCACGTTGGCTTATATTATGTAAAAGGAGGCAGATAAGAACTCTATTAGATTGTAAGCTCTTTGAGCAGGGACTGTCTTTCTTCTATGTTTGTGCAGCGTTGCGTATGCTTTGTAGTGCTATATAAATGCTAAATAGTAGTAGGTTTACTTTTCCCATTACTTCATTGTCGAAATACTGATTTACGAGCAGTTGTACAGTAGACCTTTAGGGCACAGCTGTGGGCTCTGTCTCCACCTGCTGCTAGATGGAACAGCCCAGAACTTGTGGCTTATATCTAATTTCTGTCTTCTTGCACTGGAAGCTGCTGTGTAGGACAGGAGAATGTGAGGCTTCTACAGTGAAAACTACCGGCTAGTTTCTTCAGGAAAAGTCTTAACAAGGAGTGGTGGTCTCCCCACCCCATGAGATGAAATAACATTTATTGTGAATAGCAACAGTTTTGTTGGAAATGGATCATTTAAAAATAAAAATTTATTTCTGAGACATTCTTTCATCTTACAAACTTTCTAAAAGCAAAAGTAATTAGATATCCACAATTGAAAGAGAAACAAAAATTATTTTTAAAAACCCTATAAATGCCATGCAATACAGTGCTGTGATTTAGAATTGCCTTGCTCAGTTTTTACTCATTCCACACTATCCCGGCCAGAGATATGTCCTCTTTTTTTTTATCTCCATGATGCAGAAGGGTTTCACAGCTATCTACATATCTTGGACTTACCTACCATACAGAATAATTGCTTTTTAAATTTCGTTGAAGGATGAAACTAGTTCTGTCCTTCAGCTTAGCTGTTTTTGCCCTACATAAATCACCACATGAGCTGCGTCTGGTCCTCCTGAAATAACAGTGTTCTCATTTCAAGGAGTAATCTCCAACAACAGATCAGGAACATCAGAGGTCAGCTGCAGATAAATCCTTTTGGAGAGTTCAGGTCCCACACGCCTACATGTAGAGATCACACCTTCCCCACGCCGCACAAGGATATCTGCCAGCATGTTCTGCCGTTCATGTTCAGAGAGACAACGGCGGTAGGCCTGGAGCAGAAGGGCAAGGGGAAAAGTGAGTTAAAATCATGAGACTTCAGCCCTTCCCAAACCTTCAATTCCAACTCCTCTATATTTCTACAGTTGACTGACTCCTACTAATATTAGGCTTTCATTTTTTTATTCTGAATCTACAGTACTGGAAAATATATAACTTTATATTTACCAGTACTTTAGATCCAGAACAAAGATATACATATATACGGTGGTGTGCTGGAGCTGACTTGCAATAACTTTTAATTTTGTGAGCTGGTTGTTGCGGCAGATCAGCTGGGGCAGGAGCGACCCTCCTACGTACGCTTCTGCCTGTGCAATCTCCACTGTCCATACTGAAAGTGACTGCTGTAAGTATCAGAGGCAGTCTCGCGAGATTGTGCAGGAACTCACAGCAGCCATTTTCAGTACAGAAATTGGAGACTGCATAGGCAGGAGTGTAGGAGAATTGCTCCTGCCCCAGTTGACCACCAGGGCTGTGTAAGTCAGATGTATGCGGGAAGTAATATGCCCTGGTAGCATGTTTTATAAGTATGTGGACAAAGAATTCAGCCAGGTGGTGGTTGAACGAAGATGGACACACTTCAGATGACAAGGCAGAAGAAGCTGAAGGGTAAGAGAAGGAGAACCCTACATGTTTGTTTAACCTCTTTATCAGGAAAATGGTGAAAGTTTCTGTTAACCTAAAGCGTACAGATTTTCTTAACCACTTTCAGAAGGTAAGAGACTGTTTTGGGAGCCACAATTACTGTGTAGTGTGTCATATCTGAGGTACTGCCATGAACAACAGAGGTTCATGGAGAAATATTCCCTTCACTCTCTTAAAAAGAATCCCCAAGAGGTCACGTGATGCCGTGCTTGTAAGCGGGCGCTGGTGGAGCACGCTCCAGGGCCCAAACCTCCAAAGAAGTTATTTTTAGAGGATCTATTGGTGATTGGTACCTGGCCAGCGAAGGATTGATACCTGTATTTGTGTTTTGCAAATAATTTTTGTCGGTTGGAGATTCGTTGGATAAGCGTTTGCAGTGTATCACCGATAAGCTTGAAATGAAATAAAAGTGGGAGGGCGACCAAGGATTCCAAAGACTGAAAGGATATATAATAATAAAGATGTTTATTGAGGTATAAAGACTCGACACAACGTCGTGTTTCGGCCGTTAGGCCTGCATCAGGAGTCTATAATCACATTTTGAATACATAAATTATAAAAACAATATAAAACATATATATACATTTAAATATTTAAAATTAATTTTATAATTTTAAATGTTATTATATAAAAAAGTATGTATAATAATAACAAATTAGATGCATTTAAGAATGAATATGAATTTAAACGGATGATTAAATTTTTTAAGAAAATAAAACATTTAAATTCATCAAAAAATAAAATAAAACCTTCCATATTTAAAAATATGTAAAGACAAAAAATGGTGTGCTTGTATAAAAATGATGTACATATAAATAATATGTAAATGAATTCTCATGTCTACACAAAGTAAGAAAACAGTGTGGATTGGATACATTAAACATGGATAACCAAATGCATTCAAAGGTGAATTTATACACATTAAAAATTAAGTGAATCCTCTCATATATTAAAAAAAGGGGGCTCAAACAATGAAATATATATATATAAACACATAAAATGGTGTGCTTATATAAATACAATTTGCACATGAATAAATACAAATATGTCAAAGAATTCTCATGTCTAAACACATAAAAGATTATAGCACATATATGTATATGTTTGAAAAAATAAAAATTAAACGAAAGTGATCAATTAATGGCAGATTCAGAAAATTGACGAAAGAAATTAATAAATGGCAGACTCAAAAATTGATAATGAGTGTGGTAACACTGACCTTAATGCCGATAAGCTTGACATTCTTGATGGGCGGCTAGAATCTTTAAAGGGAGAATTTACTGCGTATTGCCAACGCGTATCGGACTTGGAAGACAGGGTGCAGCAACTCTCTACAGGTAATGAAGAGCTGCATAATAGGGTGCGTACCTTGGAAGACAAACTGAACGACTTTGAAAATAGGTCGCAAAGGGAGAACCTGCGTTTGGTAGGTCTACCCAAAAAGATTGCTGAGTCGGAGCTTTGAGGGTTTTTGGAATCCTGGTTGGTTTCAAGTCTGCAGCTACAATCTGAAGCGGAAGCGTTGCGTATTGAAAGAGCACATCGATTAGGCCCACGGAGGCCTATAGAGGTGCGCCCTCGAGTTGTTATCTTTAAACTCCTGAAATTTTACACGCTATTTGGAGCAAAGGGACACTCACTTTTGAAAATAAACCAGTGCTGTTTTTTCAAGATTTTTCATCTAGTCTCTGTTAAGGAAAGCTTACGCCCCGATATGTGGGGAACTGCATCGACGGCATATTGTTTGCCCTGTTGTACCCAGCACGTCTCAGTGTTCACAGAAGGGAAACGCAAATGTTTGATGCAGCAGACCGGGCCAAAGCGTTTCTTCAAACTCTACCACCCTTGAGCAATCAACCATGACTGTTGGAGACTGTGGACCTGCTCTGCTGCTGCCTGCAGCGCTTCCACACGGAGATGAAAGGCGCTGTCAGGTCAGTGAAGGGGGCCCGATACGGAGGGGGGCGGGAGCGGCGGCAGGGGTGGAGGGTGGAGGTTGGTGCGCGCGATATTCGTGTCCAGGCTCCAGCGGCAGCGTCCAACTCCATTTCCCTCTCTGTTCCACGCCCTCTGACGTCATCACGTCTTGACGCAAGGGTGGGACAGAGAGGGAAGTCTACTGCGCATTTGCAGGTGAGTCGGTCACTTGCCATTTATATGTTTGATTGACAATTTGTCTTAGATATCACAAAATATACCTTTAATAGGGGGGGAGGAATGATGTGCTGGGATGGGAATTGAACATCTCAGCTGAGTACGGATGGGTGGTATATGGAATGATTGGATGTTTCACGGAGATAGGGTTTTGGTTTTTTTTGTGTGTGTATGTGGATGCATGTGCGTAGGGACATGTTGATGGTAATTGTTATATGCTGCACCTTGTTGTGTTCTTGTTATGTTAATGGTGCCTAGGTTACAAACATGTGGGGGCTCGGGAGCGTGATCTCCACACGGGCCTCGACCCATATTGGGCGGTGTGTGATGGGAGGGCAGGTATGAGGGTGGAAGGTTGGTAAGGAGGCAATTTTATCTGTGCATTTTGGGAGTAAGGGTAGGAATGGAGATAATGTTTTGGGTTGGGGATGGGTTTGGTATTTTTGTTTACTCTTTTTTGTTGTTGTTGTTTTATTATGTTGGGAGGTCACAGTGTGATGGGAAGGCGTGTGTGGTGGGAAGAAGGACTGAAGTCTGGTTTTTTTTGATGCGGTTGCTTTGGGTTGGGGGGCTATGAGCTGGGGTGGCCCCGTGACCTGGTTAGATGTATTAGATCTCTGGATGTACTGCCATTTTTATCAAACATGGCCCTGATTAAATTAATTTCATGGAATGTTAATGGAGTAACCTCCCCCATTAAGAGACAAAAAATCTTGCAGGCTTTAAATTGGCAGAGAGCAGATTTGGTGTTTTTACAGGAAACCCATTTATCAACTTTAGAGCATCTTAAATTTAAAAGATGGTGGGTTGGAGATTTGGTGGAGACACCAGCAATAAAATCGCAAAGCGGGGTTGTTGATCTTATTCCGGAAAGGGTTGGCTTTTCAAATATTGCAAACTTGGAAGGACCCTAAGGGTAGATTCCTCATTGTCAAAGTCGCTATTTGTAACAGAGAGCTGCTGTTATGTAATGCTTATGGCCCTAATGTGTATGATCATAAATTTATCCAAACACCTACACATAGGATTTTGGGGATGCCTGATATCCCAGTCCTTATGGGAGGGGATTTTAATTTAGTACATGACCCAACCTTGGATAGATCTCCCAATTCTGCACGAGATGTTGGGAACCCGAATAGGGGTATTCCGTTGCTTTGCTCTACTTTACATCTTTGGATATTTGGCGAACATTACATCCCATGGATAGAGACTAGACACATTTGTCAAGGGCTCATGGGTCTCAGTCTCGTATTGACTACTGGCTGGTCTCGTCTTCGTTTTTTTTCTTCAGTTTTGGAGGCAGGGATTGGTCTCTATAGCGTTTCTGATCATGCTGTGGTGCTACTACTAATCATTTCTATAGCTCATTTACTTTTGGGCCATTGGGGGATAAGGCATATCGCTGGCGTTGTCCAGTGCATTTGTATTGGGATGCTGAATTTCGGAAATATCTTCTGCTTAAGTGGGATGATTATCAGAATAATAATGCCGAGTATGTACACACCCCAGTACTTTTTTGGGAGGCAGCCAAGGCAGTGCTACCAGGAGAAACCTTAGCATATACTTCTTTCAAGAAGAAGGCGAGAGATCGGGAGATTTTACAGCTACAAAGGCAACTGATTAGGGAGCGTATTCAACATGGGAAGTCTCCTTCTGTGCATCAGCGTAGCTCATTGTTGGCTTTGCAGACTTCTTTGGGTGAGTTGCTCCATGCTCGGGCAATAAAGTCGATACAATATTACAAATTTCAGCTATATTGTCATGGTAATAAATCGGGGAAGCTTTTGGCAAATTTGGTTAAAAGATCTAGAGGTTCTTCTAGTATATCTCAGATAGATCGTGGAGGTGGGGTTTTGGTGAGAAAAGATTCGGAGATTGCAGAGGTTTTCCTGAGGTATTATAAACGTTTGTACACTCACCCGGCGGGAAAGGAGAGGGGGGCATAGTACTCATGGATGGGAGGGAAAGGAAAGGGGGATATGCTGCTCATGTTTTTTTGTTTTTTTTTTAATGTATCTTTTCTAATTTTATGTTTAGTGGAGTATGGAAGAAAATGTTTTTCTGTTACTTTTACTAGTATTTTCACTGCATCTAGACTCTGGCTTTCTTGAGGGTCTTCAGTTTTTGTCTGCATGTTTTTTTGTGACCACCTATTTTGTATCAGTTGAGGATCTGTCTATGTTCTGCATGTGCAACTGAGGTGAAGAATTCTGCTGGCATGTAGTGTCTCTGTAGGAATCTGTAACAGTCCAGCTTGTTCCAGTTTCCCAGTAGTGGGTATATTGGTATATAGGGTGAGAAATAGTCTGACAGTAAATTATGTCAGATTTAATGTCAATACATTTATTGTGAAAAGAATTAGCAGATTGGGATGAATAGCAAACATACCTTTTTGTTTATTAAGCCACGCTAGCGCTGGCAGTGCGCTAATGCTGACATTGCTGCGCAGCTTAGTAAACAGAGAAACATAGGTTGGCTACAGATACAAGAGTGCAGCGAAAATCAATTGGCCATTCGGAATTTACAGTTGCGTACATATCTGTGGGTGTTTTTTTTTTTGTTTTGTTTTGTTGGAGAGCCTGTTAAACATTTACCGGCACACTACTGTGTTTATATAAGTATAAAATGATAAATTTACCATTAAAATTTTTTTTTTTTTTTTTTTAAACTGTTTAGTACATTTTTGACCAACTCTAATGCCACAGCCCTTGATGTGGCCAAGACAGGGAGGCGCCACCACCAAAAGATGGTACCTGTACCAGGAGCTGAGGCGACGGATAACTGGACACCACAGCATTGGCGATTTCCACGCTGACACGGTTCAACTGCTGTATTTGCCTCTTCCAGACCTGCAGGAGCCCCTTCCCACAACGATCCACCTTCACTCCTCCAGACCAGTCACCCTCCACGCAGAAGGAGAACCCTGTATTATCTCTCTCATGCCTGAAGTCAACAAAAAGGACAGCAAGGGTTTCATCACATGCACACTTCAACCGTCCCACCAACCAGTCTCATCCAGCCCTTGATGAGCAGATTACGCAAGATCCATCCCAATATGTCTAACACTTCCTGTGAGTTCAGCAGTTTTCCTGAGGCTTGCTCAAAAACAGCTCTTTACCGGGCCTGCACCTGTAACCGGGATTTATCGCTCTGCCTTTTACCTAATCCAACTCTTCTCTAACAGTTTGTTAGCTAGAGACCATGGCTGTGTTAACAACCCAGTCAGTCTGCATTTTTAGTTAGATTATCATGCGTCAGCTACGCAACAGCTGTGACTCCTGTCGAGATACTAGGGGCCCTGTTTTACTAAGCTGCGTTATAGGCCTGGCTTGGCCACTGTCTGGAAAACAGGATACTGGGCTAGAAGGACCACTGGTCTGACCCAGTATGGCTACCCTTATATTCTTATGCTAAAAATTGGCATGCGCTAACGATCGAGACACCCATTATATTCCTATGGGTGTTTCTAGCATTAGCGCGCACAGAAAAGTTTGGGCGCCCACAGCACGGCTTGTTAAACCAGGGCCCTAGATCTTCTCACAGCAGAGACACATCACTTTTTCCTTGCCATCAGCCTGGCCCTCTGAAACTACCAGTCTAAGCTAAAAGCCCACCTTTTTTGATGCTGCTTTTAACGCCTAACCCTTATTCACTTTGTTCAGAACCCTTATTTTATCATCCTCACTTTAATATTCCCTTATCTCTTGTATGTTCTGTCAGTCTGTCCTAATTAGATTGTAAGCTCTGTTCAAGTGTACAGCGCTGCGTATGTCTAGTAGCGCTTTAGAAATGATAAGTAGTAGTAGCAGCAGGAACACTTCCTGAAAACAAACAACTCTGCCTGGGACAATGCTTTTCAGGAGCATTTTCTTACCTGCACAGATTAAAATACTCAAGCAGCTGACAGTAGGGTCAACGCCATTTGTTTTTGACTTACTTAAATGGTGCTTCAGCCACGGCCTTGGTGAACATGCTGGTAAAGTCGGCAAACTCCTTCCAAGTCGCCAGAAACCGAACTTGTACGCCTGTGCCGAGCTGAAGGTCCACTAGAGCCTGAAATTGCAACAGAATACAGCATCAGTCTGTCCTAATGAAATCCAAAAGAGAAACAATCCAGCCTTCGCCGCCGGCCAGGCGATCATGTGGGAAAATAGGAGGTGAACTGCGGGGGCCTGCTGCCAACACGCCAAAACAAGAGCGCGTTTTGGCCTTTTTTTTTTTTAAGGCATGTTCCTCAGCACCACCAACAGGGGGAATTCCCTTCATCAGAGTCTGAATCCTTTCAAGCATCAGGTTTCACATAACCCAATCTCTTCCTAGAAGGGACTGGGATATGTGAAAGGCGATTCTATAAGTGTGTGCATGCCTTGCATGCGTAAGTACACTATGCACTAATCTACGCATGCATGCACGCATGCACTACAAGGGGGGAGTGGTGTATATGTGCAACTTGTAGAGGTACGTCACTGTGGGTTCATGCTAATATTCTATAACGGAATAGGTGCACCCCATACAACACTGGGGTATTTAAATGGAAGTGTCCTGTCACAGACTTGCCCTCTAAGAAGTTATTTTTATAGGACAGGCTGAGGCAAGTCCTTATTTCACCCCACTATGTGGGACCAAAAGTTCATATATGCCAAGTGAGCAATAGGCTGTGATAACCAGTGATGTCCAAACAATAATGAATTGTACCACAAAATTAGTCAAACTAAAAAGTAAAAAATCGTGGAACCCTTGCCGGTCACCATGTTGAAGAAACGACTTTTAGCCTAAGAGCAGTGTCCCCTAAAGAAGCCTGTCTGGGTAAAGCGGGTCCCCGTTGGGAACTTGACAATTGGAAGCCTAAGTTAAGTGCTCCTTTCTTACATGCTGACGTTAAAAGAAAAGCTGGCTAAAGGTGACTGATTTCACTACTTTCAAAGGGCTTAAACAGAAGAACTTGAAGTTAAACAAGCAAAATATACCGTATTTTTCGGACTATAAGACGCACTTTTTTCCCCCAAAATTTGGGAGGAAAATGGGGGGTGCGTCTTATAGTCCGAAGGTAGCGTTTTTGGACCTCCGTTCTGTACTTACAGGATTCCATGTTCCCTGGTGGTCTAGTGACGTCGGGGCAGGAAAGAGCCCCCTCTTTCCTGCCCATCGCGCTGCTCTCCGTGCTTCTCAATGCTTTCTGATGGTCTCGGCGATATTCAAAATGGCCGCCGAGATTCTCGGCGGCCATTTTGAATCTCGCCGAGACCGTCAGAAAGCATTGAGAAGCACGGAGAGCAGCGCGATGGGCAGGAAAGAGGGGGCTCTTTCCTGCCCCGACGTCACTAGACCACCAGGGAACATGGAATCCTGTAAGTACAGAACGGAGGTCCAAAACCCGGACAAGACGCACCGGAGCACCTAGGTTTTAGAGGAGGGAAAGAGGAAATTTTTTTTTTTCCTATTTCCCTCCTCTAAAACCTAGGTGCGTCTTATGGTCCGGTGCGTCTTATGGTCCGAAAAATACGGTAATTGAAAATGTTTTGGAGGTTTTTGAGCCGATGATTGGTCTTAGGCAAGAGGTGCTCTTGGCTTTAGAAAACACAAAGGGGTTATGCCCCACCGATGGCAATTACCTTTGACTGCTGAGGCTTCCCCCCCCCCCCCTTTTGAAACTAACAAAAAAGTTTTAGAAAAAAAAAGAAAGGTGTTGTATGTTTGTAGAATAATTGTTGTCGTCACTTGATTGATTGTTATTCAGATGTACAGAGGTAACCAGTGTTGTGCAATATTAAGTTACTAGTAATTAGTTACTGTAGTTAATTGCTTTCTTGCAGTAATCAAAGTAGTTAACTACTTATTCACTATTCCAAATAACTGTAATGAATTACTTTTGAAGAGTAATTAGCACAACATGACATGAGGATGTAGTTGGCCAAACCTCCCTGAAATAAGCATCAAGAAATGAAGTTCTCAAATAGTCACTTTGGGGTTGTGTACAAGATGGATATTTTACCTCTTCACATACCATTAAGTATTCTTGGATGTGGTATCGGTAAAGGAAAAGCAATTAGTTACTCTAAGCAGGTAAATGTAATCAGTAATCAATTACTTTCCTAAATGAATAATTTAATTTCTGTAACTAACTAAGCTAAGAAACTAGTAAACTCGCTCCTTGACATTGAAGGCAAACTCCTCTCAACTAGTCTCAACTAGTCTCGAAGGTACTACCACAGTTCTCCATTATAGACTGTCTTGCCCCCATCCTCCCACCCTGTCAGACTATCATAATAATGCTTGAATGTTTTCACTTATATACACTGTCAGCTAGCACATTTGCTTATTTCCGATCTGAGGAAGAAGGGCAACCTTCGAAAGCTAATCAAGAAATGTATTAAGTTATGTCCAATAAAAAAGGTATCATCTTATTTTCTTTTCCATGTTTTATTTTGTTTGATTTCTATAGATTCTAAATGGAATGTTGCTATTCTACTAGCAACATTCCATGTAGAAGTTGGCCCTTGTAGATCACCAATGTGGCCGCGCAGGCTTCTGCTTCTGTGAGTCTGACGTCCTGCACATACGTCAGACTCACAGAAACAGAAGCCTGCGCAGCCTTCTACATGGAATGTTACTAGTGGAATAGCAACATTCCATGTAGAATCTCCAATAGTAGCAACATTCCATGTAGAATCTCCAATGGTATCTATTTTACTGTCATAGTAATGCTTGAATGTTTTCACTTATATACACTGTCAGCTAGCACATTTGCTTATTTCCGATCTGACGAAGAAGGGCAACCTTTGAAAGCTAATCAAGAAATGTATTAAGTTATGTCCAATAAAAAAGGTATCATCTTATTTTCTTTTCCATGTTTTATTTTGTTTGATTTCTATAGATTCTACATGGAATGTTGCTATTCCACTAGCAACATTCCATGTAGAAGTCGGCCCTTGTAGATCACCAATGTGGCCGCGCAGGCTTCTGCTTCTGTGAGTCTGACGTCCTGCACGTACGTGCAGGACGTCAGACTCACAGAAACAGAAGCCTGCGCAGCCTTCTACATGGAATGTTGCTAGTGGAATAGCAACATTCCATGTAGAATCTCCAATAGTAGCAACATTCCATGTAGAATCTCCAATGGTATCTATTTTACTGTCATAGTAATGCTTGAATGTTTTCACTTATATACACTGTCAGCTAGCACATTTGCTTATTTCCGATCTGAGGAAGAAGGGCAACCTTCGAAAGCTAATCAAGAAATGTATTAAGTTATGTCCAATAAAAAAGGTATCATCTTATTTTGTTTGATTTCTATTGATAACCTTAAGAGTGGACTAACACGGCTACCACACTCCTCTACTTAAGACTGTCCTGCTGAAAGCTGTTAAACCACTCATAATCATCTCGGCTTCAGGAATCTACCTCAGACCAGCCTATCTCGGATAACCTACTCCTAGGATTCATCATATAACCACCAGTCCTTCCTAATAACATCTTCATGGACCATTTTAGACTCTCTTGCCCTTTCCCTCTCTTCTTCTTCCCTTGTTCCTTCTATCCTATCTCATTTGATTGTAAATGTATAACAACTGATCTGGCGACTGCCTTATCATTACATTGTAAGCCACTTTGAGCCTGCACACCTAACATAGTAACATAGTAGATGACGGCAGAAAAAGACCTACACGGTCCATCCAGTCTGCCCAACAAGACAACTCATGTGTGCTACTTTTTGTGTATACCCTACTTTGATTTGGTACCTATGCTCTTCAGGGCACAGACCGTATAAGTCTGCCCAGCACTATCCCCGCCTCCCAACCACCAGCCCCGCCTCCCAACCACCGGCTCTGGCACAGACCGTATAAGTCTGCCCAGCACTATCCCCGCCTCCCACCACTGGATCTAGCACTGACCATATAAGTCTGCCCAGCACTATCCCTGCCTCCCAACCTCCAGTCCCGCCTCCCACTACTGGCTCTGCTATCCAATCTCGGTTAAGCTCCTGAGAATCCATTCCTTCTGAACAGGATTCCTTTATGTTTATCCCACGCATGTTTGAATTCCATTACCGTTTTCATCTCCACCACCTCCCGCGGGAGGGCATTCCAAGCATCCACCACTGTGGGAAAAGGTGGGATATAAATGTACTAAATAAATAAATACTTCTGAAGAGTAACTAGCACAACACTGGTGGTAAACCAAGAGAGACAGCACTGAGGTATATGTGACTAAGTGCATTCACACAAAGAAACCCAGCAAATCTGTAAACAATATGATTTCTTTGTTTTACTTACACTGGTGGGCATCAGTGTGCGGGACTCCCGTTTACTGCCTCCACAACTCCTATACAGCAGCCACGGTGCGAGCTAATACCTTTACAGAGACTATATGTGGATGGAAATTTAAAATCATTTTGGACAGGAAACACAGAGAACCTGGGAAGCATAAAGGAAAGCATAATTCACCTCCTCTACATCCACTCTGGACAATACTGGTGGAACTTCCACCTTCCCTTTTCTCCGCTTCTGCTTATCCTGCGCATTTCCGGTCCGTACGGTGTTCCGCAACTGCTGCTTCTGTGTTCTGAGGAGTAAAAAAACAGTTGTTAAGTCAAGGCAGCTTCAGAGAAAAGCAGAATATGAAACATGGACAGTAGGGGGCAACACAGCTCCTTTCCCAATGAGAGGCAGCTTTATCTGTATGCAAAACTCAGAAGCAGGGCCGGGTATGCTGAAGGTTCAACTTTAATATACCACAAATCAATAAAATCTAAGCGGTTTACAAAGTCAAATATAAATTAATAATAAGAAAAAGGAAAAAAATGGAGAGACACACAAGGGAGCTAGGTTACATAAATTTGCATTTATTAGGGGGGAAGGATGGGGGTAGGAAAATGTAACCCTAAGTGAAACAAATGGGAGGGAGGGAATGATAGAGACTGCACAGAAGTGAGGAGTAGCCCAGAGCCTACAAAATGAAAGGCATCATGACTAATGGCAAGAGAGACCATGGAACAATATTAAGTACTGCTAAAAACCTTAGTAAAGAGATATGTTTTCAGGTCAGTGGTGTAGCCACGGGGGTGGGGGCTTGGGTCCCCTAATTCCAGGGCCATTCTTCTGGGAACTGGCGGAAGCACTGCTGACTTCCAGGATGAACAAAGGTAGGGAGAAGAGTCAGCTTCAACACAGACCAATCTCTCGGGTGTCAGGCTAGCAACGACACTCAAGTGATCAGCTAGATGAGAGAGAATATCTAACCTGAAGTATTTCTCCATCTGCACAACAGCAAGGGAGATGGTTTTCCCAGTACTTTTCACCAAAATGTGTTCTACGAAACTCCGAAGATTTTGCTGAACACCTGCTACCTCACTGCAGACCTGTGACATAATTGGGGGGAGGGGGGGAGGGGAGAATCTTTAAAACTTTACAAGCCAACCCAAAATTAGATTCCCTCAAAACTAAATCAATAAAATAGCTGAACAGCAATGATTCCATCATCTAATGCAGTGCTTCTCAACCTTGACCTTGGGGCACACCCAGCCATTTTGGTTTTCAGGATATCCGCAATGAAAATGGATGAGAGATTTGCATGCATTGTCTCCTCAGTAAGCAAATCTCTCTCATTCATACCAATATTTATTGTGGATAATCTGAAAACCCAACTGGCTCAGTTGAGTTGAGAAGGACTGCTCTAATGAAAATCTGTTTATTTGAAGGTAATTATCTTAATTTGAAATTGAATAATTCCTAATGACCAAAAGGAGCATTTCCAATGTTAATATTTTGAATGTGATAACTTAATTAATGCAAACCTAAAACAAAATATTATAAGATATAATGCAAAAAAACAAAACACCCCCCCACACCAAAAAAACCCACCCAAATACAACTAATTAAATATAATAAATTTCTGATTAAGATTTATATACCACCTTCTTTTTATTTATGCATGGCCTATACAACATCAACTTCAGAGACCCTCCCCCCCACCATTTCCAAACTTGAAACGGCCTATCGCACTTTGTACACACAGAAGTGGCAGCCGTACTGAGATGCTGGTTTCTGCTCACAGAGCAGCACTTCCTGGAGGGCATCCCAACCACGTGTCAGGCAGGCGCAGGCCTGACCTGGGGATCTGGCTCCTATGCCATCCCAATCTCTCTGGGGGTGCAAATTAAGAGAAATGTAAGCACCTGGGAGCTGCAGAGGGAGCTTGTGGAGGACACACCCAAACAGCGTGAAGGGGCAAGAGGGGTGGGGGGATGAGGACCCCCACCCCTTAGGCAAATACCCAACATACCTGAATGTAACTCACATTGAGCTGCTACTGAAAAAGGGGTGAGCAAAATCCAAATAAATAAGATCCCTTGGAACTAAGCCAAAGCCTCACCCAGTGGGCACTAAAGAGTGTTACTGGGGACTGTGGAGCCAAGCTCTGAACTCAACCAGGTACAGTTTGCCTCAGCCAGCAGAGCAGGGAGCGTGGCCAGGGATAGAGCACCACAGCACAACCTACCACCTCCTGGAAGGTAGAGAAAAATACTGGATTGTTCTAGACAGCACCACAGATTATGTCTCTGGTGGAATTCAGTTTTCTCTACCTCCATCTGCTAGTGGGATGGGATAACACTCCCTGGTTCAGAACAGTGTAAGCTGATGCTAACAAATGGGGTTTTTTGTGTTGTTGATTGAGTGTACCCTTTGCATTCTTTTCTCATTGTTTGTTTTGTACCTATATTTTGGATAAAAGTCAGGTTCTTTCGCTAGCCCTGCTGGGTAGAATTTCACCATCCTGCTTGGCCAGCACACATCTGTTCATCTAGTTCTGCAGCTGGGGATCAGCTTGGGGAGGATGGAACACCGAAATCTTGTGTTTCTTACCTGCTTGGAACTGTGGATCATGGACACAAATTCTTCCCTGGGGACCAAAAGTACGACATTAGGCTCTTCTAACCAGGTATCTTCTTCCACCTGAGAAATAGAGACAACAGCTCGACAAAGTCTTCACAGGCAAGAGAATGAACGTCACCCTCAACAACTTTTCACAACTAGTAAAATCTTCCTGACCTGGAACGCCACAACTTTTCTCCTCCAGCAGATACTGTACGGTAGCGTCTGTTTCTCTATCACACAGTTGGACTCCATGGCCTGAAGAGCACTCAGGAGCTGTCCTCCACCTTCTAACTGCAGGAGAGCTTGGGAAGAACAGAAGGAAAGACCAAAGCTTAATTTTACATTACATTAAACGGCATTTGTATCCCACATTAGCCATGCAGTTCAATGTGGCTTACAGTCAGATGAAAATACAATGTACAGAATTCAATCAAATAGTCAAGTGTAGGAAACCAAAACTTGAAAGGAAAAAGAAATACACAATATCATCATACTAGGGGGGGGGGGGGGGGGGGGGGACGACACACCATGAATTTACGAAACACAAACGTTTTCAACACACTTTGCGAAATAAACAAAGAAAATAAACCCAGCAAAGTGTGTGTATTTATTTATTTTATTTGTTACATTTGTATCCCACATTTTCCCACCTATTTGTAGACTCAATGTGGCTTACATAGTACCGGAGAGGCGGGTGTAAACAAATACAAAGTGATATTGTGGTTAGATAATCAAACATTATTGGTCATATAAATAACAAGACAGATAGGCTGGAGTGGGCTTCAACAGCAACTCCAGTAGTCTGAACGTAAGGACAAGGCCGGGCAGACTTCTATGGTCTATGTCTCGGATATGCCAAAGAAAGACCATGACCAAGTATTTCACATCACATTCGTTGTTGATTTAATCATGAATTGATAATGAGTGTGATAGTTGGGCAGACTGGATGGACCGTTCAGGTCTTTATCTGCCATCACTTATTATGTTACTACAAAGGTGCCCTTAAAGGGGGCGTGCTGTACCCACTGTTAAAATTATTAGCATAAATAACTGGAATGTCATGAAGATGACATTCACAGCCCCCAAGGGCATGAAGATAGAAACACGGATAGAGTCACAGTCATTGGCACCTAGTGGCCAGACCGAGGATGTGCACAGGCTGGCTTCTGGATCAAGTCCTGATCCATGGTCTGTGGCCCAGGACTAGCACTATGATGACTGGGCAAAATAAAAAGGGGAAGAGGTCAAAATGATGCACAATCCCCATGCAGTTGCAAATTAAGTTCCATTGAGCTGGATGCCCAGAGATGGAGAGAACTCACAGAGAAAAATACAAGCATTACAAAAAGGAACGCTAATTTACTAGAGAGCCTACAGTTTGGAAAACAGTAATCTCTTTACATTTCTATGATAAGGAGACCTTGGCAGTAGTGTTCCTGCAGAAATTGCATTCTCCATGATGAAAAGCGATTAAATTCTAATAAATCAAATCAAATAAGTACATAAGTATTGCCACACTGAGACAGACCAAAGGTCTATCAAGCCCAATATCCTGTTTCCAACAGTGGCCAATCCAGGTCACAAATACCTGGCAAGATCCCGTAAAAGTTCAATACATTTTATGCTGCTTATCCCAGAAATAAGCAGTGGATTTTCCCCAAGTCAATTTAATAATGGTCTATGGACTTTTCCTTTAGGAAGCCGTCCATACCTAAAGTTAAGCTTCAAAAAGTATAAAACAAAAAGACCCTCTACTAGAAACCAAACCCATCTCCCAAATCACTGCACCCTACACTAAAAAGTTATGGAAAGAATTAGTTCTTAGCTGATAATTTTCTTTCCTTTCGTCCCAAAGGATTAGTCCATACTTGTGGGTTGTGCCCATCTACCAGCAGGTAGAGACAGAGCAAATTTGAACTTTGCCACATAAAGCTGCTGTGTACTATGTTTCATTCAGTATTCGGATAGCCAAGCAATAAATGGAAAGTAGGACTTCTGCCTCTTTAAGAAAATGTTATCAACTTTGAGGAACAAACAAAACTAACACCGTTGCCTGTCTTGTTTGTAGAGTTCCTTGTTAAACCAAGGCAAGTCTTCTCCTGGCTACACTACATTGGCTTCCAAAAAATTCTCGGATTACCTCTAAACTTTGTGTACTTGTTTATCAAATTGTATACGGTTTATTAACTTGCTACCTGCAAAACATGATAGAACTGCCTTTACGAAATACTTTTCCTACATCTAGGGAATATCTCATCCTTCATTACCCAAGCTGTAAGAAGCTTCATTATAAATCTATTCATAATGCAGGTTTTACCTATCAAGGTACGAAGATATGGAATTCTCTGCCTAATCCATTAAAATACGTTACCGATTACCTCTTATTTTGTAAGCTGTTGAAAGCATTTTTACTTAGTAAATCCCTTACTTACACTAGTAACTGTTAGCTCTCAGGCATGCTTGGAACCCTGCTCTTGTTATTCAGTAGACATAGAACTTTTACAGGCTTAAAGAAGAGTAGCAATGGCTTCTTCCAAGTAACCTTACTTCCTTAGACGTAACCCTTCAAAAGCCATGTCATAAGACCAAACGGGAAAGGATTGTGCATTGGAATTGGACCCTGAATCAGAAGGCCTCTGTAATTGGATAGAGACAGTGAGGTATCAATCTTCATTCTCATCAGATCTGCGTACCAAAGACATCTTGGCCAATCTAGAGCTACAAATATAATTTTCCCTGGATGACAAGCAATGCAAAGAAGCTTTATGTTTAACATTGATCACAAAGGAAAAACATATAGGTGGACTGTTGTTTGCCACTGCTGTAGAAGGGCATCCAGACCCTCTGCAATGGGGTCCTTCCAAAGGCTGAAGAATCTGCGGACTGGAGCATTTCTCCTGGATGCCATTAGATGCAATCCCGGGACTTCCCAACATGACATAATCATATGGAAGGCTTTTGCTATGCCATTTCCCCAGATCCAGAGAAAGTTTGCTGAGAAAATCTGCTTGAGTATTTGAAGTTCCTGCAATAGGAGTTGCTAAAATTAGAGGAATGTGGACCTCGGCCCAGCAGAATCTCCAATTCTGTGGCTAGATGAACATTCTTGGCTCCCCCCTGTCTGATTACATACAAAACTACTGTCATGTTGTCTGAAAGAATCTTCACTGGCTTCCCTCAAAGTGATGAGTAAACGAAAGCAAGGCTTTTCGAATGGCTCTGAGCTCTAGACAGCTGATGTACCAAGAAACTTCGATTGGAGACCATCGGCCTTGGACCGGCTGAAGCAGACAAAGAACTCTATATTTGTTTGTACATCGGAGGAGGCTTTCGCCCCACGGCGCTATGTAAGCCACATTGAGCCTGCAAATAGGTGGGAAAATGTGGGGTACAAATGTAATAAATAAATAAACTCTGCAGCCCAATAAGCTGGCATCTGTTGTGACTTGTCAGAGGAAGGCTGCACTGAATCCGCCAGTTGAGACTGAGTTTGGCTTGGAGGGTCCAAGAGAGATGGCGACAAACAGCTGAGAAGGGACCACTGAAGTGGTCTGATGTGAAATTTGGTCCAGAAATACGGAGCCAATAGCACTAAGCTTGACTCTCCTTTGTAAAGGTGCTGAAAGAAGGAAAACCTGTACTGCCAATATACAGCTCAGGTGAGAAAAAGAAAATTTCCATAAATGAAGTGAGGGAAACTTTCAGGGTGTTTTTTTTTTTAATTTTTTTTTTTTTTAAGTAATTGCCCTCAGTCACAAAACTGAGGGGATTTGAGCTCTCTAAACGAAAGGTATATAAAAATATGGGAACACTTAATAGGCACTTTCAGAGGACCTAACACACATGGTGCGCTGCCCTGATTTTGATGCTGGCTCCCACACTGGAAACAGCATTTAACCAACTCTGGAACCGTAAGGTGGGGGGAGGCGGGGCTGGTGGTTGGGAGGCGGGGATAGTGCTGGGCAGACTTGTAGGTCTGTGCCAGAGCTGGTGGTGGGAGGCGGGGCTGGTGGTTGGGAGACGGGGATAGTGCTGGGCAGACTTATACGGTCTGTGCCCTGAAAAGGACAGGTACAAATCAAGGTAGGGTATACACAAAAAGTAGCACATATGAGTTTATCTTGTTGGGCAGACTGGATGGACCATGCAGGTCTTTTTCTGCCGTCATCTACTATGTTACTATGTAACTCTGGAACCGTAAGTAAAAACTGAATAACTCACCACAGTGAAGAAACAGGTGATTTCTGGTTTTCAGGCACAAAGCACGGCAGTAAAATTTCTTGGCAGAGAATACTCCCCAAATAACGTCTAAAAAGAGAAACCGCATGCTCAGACTTTTTTTTTTTTTTTTTTTTAAGAGGCTGGAGAGCCGTGGAGGGAAGAAGTGGTGGTGGTAGGGAGGAGGGACCTGGCACCACCAGGTTTACACCCAAAAGGCTAATAAAGAAAGTCTTTGCCCCACAAACTCAACTGAAGCCCTAAGAAAAGGCCTGGAGTCCACCACAGGAAAGGAGAAAGGTGTGGGGGAGGAGGAACGGAACTGACACCATCAGGTTTACACCTAAAAAGCCAATATATAAAGCCTTTGCCCCAGAAACTCAACTGAAATCTCAGAAAGGAAACAAGAGCCCACCACAGGAACCTGAAACAGAGCTGCACAGCAAGGTTCTACCACCTGCTGGAGACAGACAGATACTGAATAGAACCTAGTACACAGCAGCCTTATGTGGCAAAGTTCTAATTTACTCTCCATCTCTACCTACTAGTAGATGGGCACAACCCATAAATATGGGCTAATCCTTTGGAGATGCTAAAGAAGGGCGCATTCTCTTAAGTGCACCAGAAGACATGCTGATTTAATAGGTTTTATAATATCTGTGCAAGATACCACTCACAATATCTACCAGCACCATAGCACTGCCGTGGGCTCAGTGCTCGGGTTAGTACCTGGATCGATGAGCACCTGGATGTGTTTCAGGCACTCCTCAGGCCGCTGTGCTTTCACTGCTCGTGCCAGCGCTGCCCTCCTTGCTTTTTCCTGCTCCTGGCACAGCTTTCTGTTATCCCATGCTCTCCTCAGCAGTGCTTCTTGCTGAGCTCGCTCTGTCTCCTCCTGATTCCGCTTCACTTTTTTCTGTGGAGGGGACACTGCAGGGGGGTCTGCTTCCACCTCCTGTGCATCATCAGCGCTGCCCGTATGCTCCAGCTGGCACACAGGATGCCCGTGCAACGGTTCTAACATGGAAACCCAAGTGACATTGTCCTGGTCACGGTCCAGTGTCTTTCCAGTTGCCTGCCATACTTGCTGGGCTCTCACCGATAGGTCGTTGTCAGTGCAGAGTCCAACACTTCCAGCGCTGGACACAGAGTCTTTGCTGTTGGGCTGCTGTGACGCAGACCGTGTTGTGCCACTGCTACAGGTCGTGAATCTACCCTTTAGCCTCTCTGTGAGGGATTTAATTTCTTCCTCCTCCTCCTCACTCTCACTATCAATCATGACGATTCTCTTCTCACACGGGATAGCTCTGGGCTGCTCCTGACTAGAGGCGCCAGGAGAGGAAGAGTGGGAAGCATCAGAGTCAGAACTTTCTAGCATAACCACTGGGCAAGTTCCGCTCAAGCGCTGAAGGAAAGTGAATTTGGGAAGCTCTTCATCCTCACTCTCGCTGGACTTGGGAAGTGTACTCGGTGAACTCATTGGCTTGGCCGGTTTCTCTGAATCCAACTCACCTATGCTGAAAAACATAGCAATGAAACATTAACTTTAACGCACCCTAAGGAAAAGAGGAAGGAATTTGATATACTGCCTTTCTTCAGTACAAAGTGGTTTACATATTATATACATATATTTTTCTGTCCCTAGTGGGCTTACAAAGTTTTTTTTCTTTTTTTTTTTTCCTTGCTACAGAGAAAATTTTGTACCCTTCTTTTAATTATTTGGATTTTGCTCACACCTTTTTCAGCAGTAGCTCAAGGTAAGTTACATTCAGATACACTGGGTATTTCCCTGTCCCTGGAGGGCTCACAATCTAATTTTGTACCTGAAGCAATGGAGGGTTAAGTGATTTGCCCAAGATCACAAGTAGCAGCAGTGGGATTTGAACTGGCCACCTCTGGACATCAAGACTGGTGTACTAACCACTAGGCCACTCCTCCCTAGCAACTTCTTTTTCTCCTATTTGAATTCTGAATTTAGGGGTGCTTTTACTAAGCTGCGGCAAAAAGTGGCCTTAACCTGACCTCACGTGGGTTTTTCCTGTGTACTAAGGCCATTTTTACCGCTGCAGTAAAATGGCTGATTTTTCATTATTCGCATTAATGGCCGTGCGCTAAGGCCATTTTTACCGCTGCAGTAAAATGGCTGATTTTTCATTATTCGCATTAACGGCCGTGCGCTAACGTTGCCATTAGAATACAGCCATGAAAAAAATAATTAGCACAGAAGCATTTACCGAGACCTATTTTGTAGGCGGTAAGGGCTCGTGCGCTAATCAGTTAGCGCACGGTAGTATAGCTGTGATCAGCGCAGGAATGCTACTCTCCGCCCTCCCAGACATGCTCCCGCCAATAAAAACTGAAAATATTTTTAAACACGCGGATAATGTGCGATGATTTCAAACGTACCACAGGACGTCTGAGCGCATCCCGTGTTAAGCCATATTAAGCTACGGTGTGCGCCACAATTTACTGCAGCTTAGTTAAAGGACCCCTTAATTAGGACATACAAAGTTCACCCTGAGATCACAGTGGCCTGGGTGAGACACTACAGAATTGGTATTTATAATCACAAACACTTTTCCCGCTATTGCCTCATTCACTATGGTCAGCCCTTTGAAACCCAAAGTTAACATAACTGAAACCTGAGCTCAAGCCCTATCTCGTTAGTCCTTCAAGTCTAGCTGTGGAGGGCTGGGTGCAACCCCCCCCCCCCCCGCCCCGAGAACAAAGCTACCATAGCATCAGAAAACTAGTAGCATGAAAGTCTCTCAGTGATGGGTAATTGGTTTCAAAGTGTGCATACCTTTGTGCTGTGTTTAAATTAAATATATATTTTAAAAAGAAAATTAAATAGCAATGCTCCTGCCATCAGTTCAGTGAAGAACCAGTGCAATTACACTCAAATGCCAGTTACAGCTGATTTGAATTAGGACAAAAAAAAAAAAGGTTTGCCTACAAGTTATTTCTACACATTCAGGTGAATTTAACACAGCAACCAGCATCCTACATACAGAGAGTGAGCTGGAAAATTTTCTCTGCCTTAGGGCCTCTTATCAAGCGACTCCCGGTGCGGTAATTTTGACAAAGCCCGTTCATTTTGAATGGGCTCTGTCAGCATTGCCACACGGCTTGATAAAAGAGGCCCTTAATATTACCTTAAGAAAATTATCAAAAGAACATAAGCGTTGCCATACTGGGACAGACCGAAGGTCCATCAGACCCAGCATCCTGTTTTCAACAGTGGCCAATCCAAATTACAAGTAACCTGGCAAGATCCCCAAAAAGTACAATACATTTTATGCTGCTTATCTTAGAAATAAGCAGTGGATTTTCCCCAAGTCCATCTTAATAATGGCTTATGGGGGGTTATTCAGCTGTGGTACATCTGGTTAAAGTTTACCAGGTAATTTTAAATGGATGTTCAGACACTTAGGGCCTGTTTACTAAGCCACGTTATAGGCGCGTTAGCATGTTTAACGCGCGTAAATCATGTATGCGCCTACAGTATCCCTATAGGTGCCTACACGGTTAACGCACGTGCTAAATGTAGGCATGTTAAAAACGCTAACGCAGTGGGTGATATGTTTCATATATAGTGGTCCTGTCCAAAAATAAAAAGTTACTGGACTGAGTTGCTACGGCAGCTTGGCCAGAGTTTGGGAAAAGACTATCCAGCCACTGCAGAAAATTGTCTACTGCATTTTCGTCCCCGAGGGATCTCACCGGCTTTATATTGCTTGGCCTCGACCTTTCTGGTGGCTTCCTCATGGAGAAACTCGCACCCTCCACCAGTGATAAAGGTGATCCACAAAATGGATTATTTATATCAGATGTCGAAACTTACAGCTATTCGATCCGGTTAGGTGATTCAATTTTATAAACTTTGGGACAAGTATAGAGAATGGAGATCTCTTTCGGGGATTGACCTGGATGCCCCCCACCCCCAGTTGATAGTTCCAGTGATTTAGATGATGACTCTGGTTATTGAACTCCATTTGACCAAGGAATGGAAATGGACCGTCAGAGAACATATGCATATCACCCTTTGCAATATGGGAGGGGGGAGGGCTATGGGTGGGGTTGGGATGTTTGGTCTGGGGTTACAATGCTTCATCTGTTGCTGCATAAGATACCTTGTTGGATTTGTTTACATTAAAATTTTTCAATAAAAATATTTAAAAAAAAAAAACAACCCCCCGCTAATGCGCTTTAGTAAACAGGTCCCTTTGTGGTTAAGTCAATAACAGATAACATCTTCCCAACAAAACTTAAACTAGTTAACTTTATTTGTTACATTTATATCCCACATTTTCCCAACTTATTTGCAGGCTCAATGTGGCTTTAACTGGAAAGAGTTAATAAAAAATCTACCAAAGGAAAAAAACAAAAACAAAACTCGAATAGCCCACGTAGGGGCCCTTTTACTAATGCGCGGTAGGTACTAGCGTGTGCCTACCGCGTGGTATAATGCACTGCCGCTGGACGCGCTGAGGCATCCCACGGAAGCGTGCCCACGAGTGAACGCTAATCCCATGATGAAAAACTAATTTGTATTTTTCAGCGTGGGAGACTTTAGTAATGGGCGGACAGTAGGCGTGCCCTGCGCTAATCGGGTAGCGTGGGCACATTGCTGCGCAATGCCCAATTACCATGGGGTTAGCGTAGGAGCCCTTATTGTAAACAAAATAGTTACAATGCCGTGGTAGAGATACTGTGGCATTGTCTCACGCCAAATCCGACACTACCACTGGCCTACCATGGGAGTCAGTGTGGTAGAGCTGCCCCCAGCACACCATCAGTATTGCCAGGTGGGCGGTTTTCCTGTCCAATTGGGCGGTTTTCCGCGACCCGCCGGGGGAAATTTTTGCCTGCGGCGGGTTGCGGTTTTTTGGGCTTGTTTTGGGGTCTTTCGGCGTTTTTTTTAAGCGTTTTTTCAGGCCGCAGGGGCGGGGCTAGTGACATTCTGGGCGGGGCCGATGACGGGAGGCAGGGCCGGTGACGGAAGAGGCGAGGCCGATGAAGGCGGGGTGTCAGGGGCGGGGTTTGGGCTGATTTGGGTGGGGAAAAAATTTTCCACCTGGCAACCCTGCACACCATTTCCAGTGCGACAGGAAATCATTTTTTAGTGCTGGGGATTTATCTGGCAGCAGTTACGGTTACCAGCAGCTTAGCATGCGAGTCCTTACCACCTTGTAAGGGTTCCACCCTGGAAATGGCCGCACGGCAAGTGTGCACTTACTGCACAGCCATTTCCTTTATGTTTGCCTTTTACCTGCAGCAGTAAAAGGGGTCCTTGGTTTCCAAACATATACATCAAGGGGAAGGCCATTCCGGAGCAATAATGGAGATGGCCCTAGCTCTTAACTATATGGTGCCCATTGCATAACCTGACCATCCAGTCTGCCCAACAGTCAACATTCATTACCAAAGCATTATAGAACCAACAATCCAATAGTGTTACTATTGGATTTAGTTCTATAATGCGCCGATAATGAATGTGACTACTGGAAATGAGATCAACGATCACCTACTTCTCTACTCTCTTAACAAAGGTAGCCTAAATCCATTTCTATGACAGTCCTTTATTTACATATTGAGTAGAGTGGTATGGTAGCCATGTTAGTCCACTTTTAAAGGTAATCAATAGAAATCAAACAAAAGAAAACATGGAAAAGAAAATAAGATGATACCTTTTTTATTGGACATAACTTAATACATTTCTTGATTAGCTTTCAAAGGGGAACGGTGTAAAAACCGGATACAGCGGGATCCTCCCGGATTCGATCGCCAACATTTTAAAACGTCATTTTTCTTTTGGTAGTCGTATACATATGAACATTTTACATCTAACCTCCTAATTTTTTTTTTCTTCTCTGTGCATGTTATTTAAATCTGGACATTATTGATTAAATCGATTTTCTTCGCTCCCTGTCGCTCCCATTTATTATTTCTGCTTCGCAGCGATGCGACTGGTGATCGGTGATCGCTGCGTACAATAACAAGCAGGCGGCCGTCAAAACAAACAACCGCTTAAGGTAGTACTTAGATCCGGAGGATCCCGAAGATCTGTCTTTTACACCGTCCCCTTTCAAAGGTTGCCCTTCTTTGTCAGATCGGAAATAAGCAAATGTGGTAGATGACAGTATATATAAGAAACACTTCCAAGCATTTCATTGACAGTCTAACAGGGTGGGGATGGGTAGGAGGTATGCATGGGAACATCAAAGCATTTCAGTCTAACAGGATGGGGGTGGATAGGTGAGAGGAGGGTGATAAACATAGCAATACAACTTTACGGTTTATAATGGGCTAGAAAACCCAGATAACATATAAAATCTGTTACTCGTTAAAAAAAAATCTTGATACCTGATTATCTTTTTCTCCATAGAAAGTACAGAATAGTCACTTGTCTTAATATTTCTACGCACTGCTGTTTTTTTTGTTTGTTTCCTATTTGCTTACGTCAAGCCTTTATTTGGTTGGAACGGTGATGTCCTTTATTAGTCACAAACTCTGCAATTATGTCAGGGCCGTGAACCTGTTTATATATTAATTTCCACTGGACCAGCCATGCTGTCCTCCTGATCCTTCTGCTAACTGCGCGGAACCTCCAAAATCTCCCGCAAATCTTTGTCGCAGCATTGAATTAAGAATTACTTGCACCATCAGTCTGCTCTTCCTCCTAAGAATATGTATACGCATTCAATACCTCCCCCTTACTATTTTCAAACTTCCCGCGGCCGGTATCCCCTACCCTGCCTCATCTTTAGCGGAAGTCCCACCTCTTCCGGAAAAGGTGAAAAGAAACACGAGTCGGCGAGAGGAAGAAAGATGGCGGCACTGTTGTCGGTGTGTACAGGATTGCGCTTTCCCGTCTGCCTCGGTAATGACTTCCATTCATTTTTATTTTCTATAGCCGTGGTTGCTGATTGCTTTAAGGGATGGGTAGGGAGGAAAGGGATAGTGAAATTAGGAAATCCTGGGACAACGGAATTGGAGGACCCAAGAAGCGATTTACGTTTGACAGACTGTGGAGTGGGGTCAAGGAGGTTTAATAGACAGGAAGTGGAAGTGACGTCAAAACGTTGACACCAATTAGGTTAATCTGAGTTTCCCTCTACCTGCGGTGCTGTCATCCCCATATACTCAAAGCAAACAAACCAACCAACCCACCCTATGAGCCGCTACATCTACGTTGTCGTTCTTTATTGTTGGCAACATTTTTATTTAATCTCACTTATATTTTGAAACATGCCAGCATGTGCAGCATACGGATATACACAGAGGAAGCATAAAAACAGGATAACTTTTCAAAGTGGAGTGGCTTAGTGGTTAGAGCACCGGTCTTGCAATCCAGAGGTGGCCACTTCAAATCCAGCTGCTGCTCCTTGTGATCTTGGGCAAGTCACTTAACCCTCCATTGCCTCAGGTACAAACTTAGATTGTCAGCCCTCCTGGGACAGAGAAATATCCAGAGTACCTGAATGTACCTCACCTTGAGCTACTACTGTAAAAGGGGTGAGCAAAATCTCTAAATAATAAATAAAAATAAAATTTGTTATAAATCTTAATCAGTGGTAAGTTGGAGGGGCTGGTTACGTGAACACCCTAGCACAGTGATTGCGAACCTTTCAGAGACTGAGTGCCCAAACAGCAACCCAAAATCTAATTATCGCAAAGTGCCAACAGGGCAATTTAACCTGAATAACAGAACTTTAAAAGCATTTGGCATGCTTTTGAATAATTAATGTGATTTTTTGCTGTTGCAAATTAAATGATCCCAGGTTCCAATCTAATTCATGTTTAATGTGGGATAAAATGCCATACATAAGTAAATATAAACTTTTAATGTTGAGCACCTGATTCTCAAAGTGGACATATTCCAAACACTATAATGAAAATAAAATGATTTTTTCTGCCTTTCTTGTCTGGTGTTTGTTTCTGATCATGCTGGCCCAGTATCCAATTCTGCTGCTATCTGTCCTCTTAACTCCGTTTCCAGGGCTTCCTTTCCATTTATTTCTTTACTTTCCGCCTTTCTTCATCATTTCTTGCCCTACATCCATAAGTAAAAGCTGGGTCCTCCACAGACTTGACTGTCCAGTGGATCCAGCCTCTGTCTATTTTCTTTATCTGTGTGCAGTTTTTCTCCTCTCTTCCTTTTCCCTCATCTCATCTCCTTCCTCACTCTTCCCTCCCCACCATCCATGTCCAGCATTTCTTCTCTCTCTTTTCCCTCCCCTCCATCCACCCATGTCCAGCAACCCTCCTCTCCCCCCTGCCCTCCCCTCCATCCACCCATGTCCAGCAACCCTCCTCTCTCCCTGCCCTCCCCTCCAGCCACCCATACTCAGCGATTCTCTTGTCCCCTGCCCCCCTCTCCAGCCACCCATACCCAGCGATTCTCCTGTCCCCTGCCCCCCCATCCAGCCACCCATACCTGGCGATTCTCCTGTCCCCTGCCGCCCCTCTCCAGCCATCCATACCCAGCGATTCTCCTGTCCCCTGCCCCCCCTCTCCAGCCACCCATACCCAGCGATTCTCCTCGCTCCCCTGCCCCCCCTCCAGCCACCCATGCCCAGCAATTCTCCTCTCTCCCCTGCCCCCCCTCCAGCCACCTATACCCAGTGATTCTCCTCACTCCCCTGCCCCCTCTCCAGCCACCCAGGTTGTCCAGTGGATTTTTCGGGGCAGGTAGGAAAGATCCCCAGTCTTGCCTTCCCGCTGCCAGCGCTGACTCTCCTGCAGTGCTACTGCATCGCTCTTCAAAATGGCCGCCGAGACTTACAAGGGCGGCCTACAAGACTTCAGCAGAAGTCTCGGTGGCCATTTTTAAAGAGCGATCCGGCAGTGGGGGAGGATCAGCGCCAGCAGCGGGCAAGCAAGACTGGGGATCTTTCCTGCCTGTCCCGAAGAATCCACCGGATAACCTGGGTGGCTGGAGAGGGGGCAGGGGAGTGAGGAGAATCACTGCATAGCAAGATGCTTTCAACAAAATAAATAATTTTTGATAATTCTTTATATGTCGGTATGCTATTACAGCTTTTCCTTAAGGCTATGCTCTTCCTTTAAGGTGTTCTGGCTCCTTTCCAGTTGTTGATGATCCCTACACGATGTGCGTCGAAGAAGGCTGGGCGCACCTCGAGGAACCACGGAGGGAAAAGTCCAGGCAAACATTATGGATATAAGAAACTTGATGGTACGGTATTTCTATCTCAGCATAAAACTTACTGAGCTCAATTCAGCAAAAGTCAGGCAATTTCCAGCAATAAGATATTTGATGACTTTAGTGAAGGTATATAATGGCATCTGAGTTCGATTCCCACTTCAGGCACAGGCAGCTCCTTGTGACTCTGGGCAAGTCACTTTACCCTCCATTGCCCCATGTAAGCTGCATTGAGTCTGCCATGAGTGGGAAAGCGCAGGGTACAAATGTAACAAAAATAACAAAAAAAAAACAACTAAAAACTTGCCTCTGAGACCTTATATACAGTTTCATATGTGGCCCTTTCTAGGAACTGTGCAATATATTATTAGCGTTTTTTTAACACACATTGTGCTTCTCATGATCTATTTCCCTCTCTGCTGCTTGAGGTATTACCATCGGTCAGAATTGTGCACTATTAGTTCAAACTTGGGACAAGAGGCTAAAAATGCTCAACTCCGGTTTGATTACCACCTTAGTTAAATGTATCCCCATGCACACTACAAATAACTTTATTTCTACAGAGACAGATAATATAAAAAAAAAAAATCTTTGATAGCTTTTGTGTGTATTATTACAGCCACAGAGCACGTAGGCTTTGTGTTAAGTACTGAGGCCGTTATTAGTGAACTTTTTCCACCCCATAGTTTATGTAAGAACCATATAAGAAGGCAGCTTGCGCTGGCAACAGTAAAGCGGTCTGAATCGTAATGGAAAGTTTGGCACATTGTTAAACCACACTGGGTGTAATTTATGAGATGTTTTTTTTGCTTATGGAAAAAACCTTTAGCACCTAGGTACATTGTGTCAGGATAACCTGTGTAAAGGTTGCTGCAGTGCAGACTCTCGCTTTTATAGATTAATGATCCTGTGTGCTGTGATAAAGGTAGACAATAATGATATGGTGCATGATTAAGGTCTGTTTTGAACACACAGTTGAACTTGGAGGCGTATTGATCATATGAGTGCATGAATGTTGATTGTGCTGTGGCTCTTAAAGGAGTTAGGGCTGTAGCTGAGGCATTTGAAGGAGCAGATATTTATTTATTTATTGCACTTGTATCCCACATTTTCCCATCTATTTGCAGGCTCAATGTGGCTTACAAAGATCTGTTATGGCATCGCCATATCAGGGTACATATTACATTTTAACAAAGAAATTAAAGAAGACAAGGGTAAATATCAGGGTACATAGTACATTTGGTGTTTCAAAGAATTTAAAGAAGACCAAGAGGGTTTGGTCAAGCACTAATCGAGTTGGTAGTGCATTCCACATCTGTGTACTTATGTAGGAAAAGCTAGATATCTCTGCTGTCTGTATCTTTTTATTCTTCATTTGGTAACAAAAGTAAAATTTTATAGTTTCTATGACTAGTGGCTTTTCCTCATTGTGTCGGGCAAGCACAAATTGTCCCTACAGCAGAATTCAACAATTTTATGATCAACCACAGAAATCCTACACTGCAGAGGCTGGCAGGATGTACCCAGCTGAGCCCCAGGAGGGTAAAAGGGAAGGGTACGTGTGTGCTAGGGAAACATGCCTAATAATTCTCTAATGATCTTTTCCTGGCAGTTCTGCCGGCTCTGGATGAGGCCCAGACACTGTGTAGTTTGCTGGATCTGTCATTGTCTGCTCTGAGCAGATTTTTTTGACTGTTGCTGAATGCAGCCTTTGCTCTTTTTCTCTGCTGTAGGTACCTTTGTTCATGCTGGGGCAATTTTAGCAACACAGCGCCAAATACGCTGGCATCCTGGTTTTCAGGTGAGCATGTTGGAACTCAAGTTACAGTGTCTATTTGTCTGTTTTCTTTATCCATTTGTTTTATTGGTAAGAGAAAATGTGGCAGCTCACGATGGATCTGATTAAAAATAAGAGCCTGAGCTGTGAAGGGCTGTAGTGTGTGCTTGTTTTTTTGGATTGAATCCATCCATATAAATCCAGTATCAGTACAACTGTCTTGTTTGTGTGGGTCCTCCCTCCCTCCCCCCCCCCCCCCCCCCCAGTCCCCTGGCCCTTCATCTTTCTTCTACTCCATTGGGCTTTCAGCTTGGTCAGAACTGGCTTTCATTCACAAATACCCAGGTCTTTTGCCACTAATCCTGCTATGAAGGGTAGGAGGTACCGGGCTGTGGTTTCCCACTGACTGACTTGTCAACCCTGTGTTTCAGGTGGGACTAGGGCGCAGACAAATTCTGTATGCACTGGAGGATGGGATTGTCCGCTTCACCAAAGAAGTCTATGTTCCCCACCCTGACAGCCCCGAGACCAATGATGTGATCTGTCGGTTGCCTGTTGGAGCCCTGCTTTACAAAACTTTCATCAATGTCATCCCTCCTAAACAAGAGGGTCGCTTTAAGCTTGTGGACATGCTCTGAGTCTTGCCCCTCACTTTGCATTTTCTCTGGAACAGCCCAGCCTGGCTTGTTTCTGCAGGTACCTATCTGGCCTTGCGAGTTTGATGGGGGATAGGAAATCGGACACTGCTGTGAGATGAGTACTTGGTGTATAGCAGGTGGGTGGAGTCTATTGTTTTTGATAGCGATAGAAAGGAAACTTTTTGTGTTCTGTTATAGGGTAAAATTAAAAGATCATACTTTCAAGGAATAAAACTTGTCTGCATTTGAGTGCAACACGCTACAGTCATTGTTGTAAACACAACTGCTCTTCATAAATCAAATTACCTGCCACGCTAGTATGAACAGGAGTGACCATTTTCAAAGCACTTATTTACAAAGTTCCATAGGTTACTATGGAACTTTTTAAGTCTAAGTGCTTTGAAAATACGCTTCTAAAGGTCCACTAGCCACCCTTTTGTGTCCAGATTCATTTCGTTTTTTTCCTCCTTTTGGCCTAACAGTTTAAAACCCCTCTAGCCCCATGTTCAATCCTTGCACCAAGTGTCTTATGCCAGGGCCCACAGACGATACCTCCAGAACCTGGCATGCATGTATCCCAAATTCATCTAATAACTGTTATTGCTGCATAGTGGCTAGGACCTCATCCCATTTCTGCCTGGGGCAGCAAACACAATCTTTGTGGCCTCCCCAGTCTTAGGGAGCAAAATCCAGGCACAAGTATCGAGCCAGGTTCAGACAGACACACACGCATAGAAAATGAATGTCTGCCTCTTCTTTCTTGAAAATGGTCTGGCCTTTGACACGGGATCAGCTCTTCACATCAGCCTGTGTCAGAAGGAATGGTTTTAAAGTAGTTTTGGAATGTCAAGTTGGGGGGGGGGGAAGCAGAACTCTAAATCATTCAGGTATCCACACCAGAGACCAGACGTCAAAGCCCCACGTAAGAGGCTCTCAACCACATCCCTTCTTCCATGCTGGAGAACATAACACTCACTATTTACTCTTCCTACAATGTGTTAGGGAGAGAGAAATTCCTTTTCTTGTTTGCCTCCATTATCTAGCAAAGAAAAGTTCAGGCTAAGATAAGCTTTTAAATAGCGGTTGACTGTCAATCATTATTTATTGGTTAAATTAAATATAAAGTATCATCGGAAAAGAGGCCAACAGCACTGCACTAATAATACATGCCAAATTCTGCATTTGCTTTGTATTGCTGGGTGAAGAAACTGTGTGTTTTAAGCCTGTAAAATGTCTTAGATAGGAATTTAATTATGTCCTGAAGTGTGTTTTTCCTATTTGGCCTGCAAGTGGCGTTTCTTTACTGTAAAGCTGTTATAGGGAACTGAATGTTCTTTTTCATTAACGCAAGCAGCAGTACACTTTCAAATCTTCTTGACTGGGCTCTGATTTGGCCCAGGAGCTCATTTCCTTTAGAGTGCACTGATTTTGCCTTCAGTCTTGGCCTGGAAGAAGAGGGAAACAGATCTCTTTGCTAAGGCTCTGTGAACAATTATATGTTCTGATGTGCCCAGGTACTGTTTAGACAGTATATAAATGTTTAGTGTTATAATTGATCCATATTTCAGTTACCTTTTATTGTTTGCCAATTGCACATTTTTGTCCACTGTTCCAAGTTCTGAGAATAAACACAATTGTTTGTTTGTTCTGTCTAGACTGATAAAGAATCCCGGTGCTTTGTGTGTTGTGGCTGTGAGTGTTTCCTGGGAACCGTTGGACCACTAGGAGTGTGGCCCCAATAACCTAGAAATCACTGGGGATAATTTGAGCATGGGAGACTTACCCAGAGGCAGTTGTGACCCAGTTGGTGGGAGGAGGGTGCTAGTGTAGAGCACAAGCAGCAGGTGCAGACGGACCTGAGCTATGCTGGGGATAGATCCTCTAAGTGGCTGCGGGGTAAGCCCAGGCTGGTGGCTAGGAGTTTCGTGACATGCTGCTTTTAGATACTTCATTGTGTGCAAAGGTTGGAAGGCAGACGTGTATTTTTCTGTATATTGGAAATAGGTTTAGTACAGCTGCAGAAACTGTAAACAGTTAACACAGCTCACATGCCAAAACCCAATGCCACATGAGAGCTTCAGCACTGGCCTGCATTACTGCTTCGTGCCATCCTGTGCAATGTCCATATGGCACTGGCAACTGAGAGAGCAGAACAAGCCGTCCTGGCTTGCTGCAGCTTTATGTACAACACTGAAAAGTAACGCTCGCAATACATAAATAGTCAAGGATAGATAGGGAACAATATAAAAAGGATCTTTGGTGTAAACTGGATTAACATGTGTCCTTCACATACTTTTATCTATAGTTCTCCAGCTGATTTGTTCTTAGAAAACAACAACAATAGACAAATATTGAAAGTTAAGGTGCTGATAGAGCCACTGCCCCGACCTGCGGGATTCTCATTCCAGTCAGGCTGGCAGAGGCTTCTGCCTTCATAGCCCTGAGTTTCACTGTGCTATTTGTATAAAAAGCATCTAGTCCTTCAGAATGTTTCACCTCACACAGTGGTCAAAATATTGGGTTAAAGTGTTTCATGGTAGATGTGATATCAGTTCTCAGCAAGATAGTGATCCTGTCAAGTTTCAAGAGGAAGTAGAGGCCATTTATTACAGGAAGTGATGTCAGCTAGTACTGAATGTGCCGCTGCCATGCTACACTGTTGTGTTTCTTGGAGTTTGGCCAGTGGTAGGTAGTGGATTTGGGCCTGCCGTCCTATTTTCAGTTGGTATCAGTGAGCCTGCCGCATTTCCTGAAGATGGAGGAAGGAGGGCTGAAGGATTCCTGAGTATCTCTTCATAGGTTGGGGGTGACTTTATGGAGAGAAAAAACAAACAAACAGCTATTGTTAGTCCAGCTGTAATCAACAAAACACCCATTATTCTATATGTAACTGCCAAAAACAAAGCTTCTTTCTGCCATTTACTGTGGAGACACAGAATCAGGCTGACCCAACATCAATCAATCATGATTTTTAGTGGTACCATGGCAGCTCTTTACATCTGGAGGGTTCAAACAAATCCTCACCCTCTTCCTCACATTCTCCCACCCTACACTTCAACACTGTTAGATGCTATTGGGGCCAGTGAATAGGGAGGTGAGAGAAACTGCAGCAGGCCGATCTCAACATTGCTGAGAAAGATCTGTGAAAGGGCTGCAACTGGGCCTACTGTGGTACAGACAACACTGTGGAGGAGGATGAAAGACCTATGGAACAAGCTTGATCACCCACCAGCAGTGTGGCCATAGCTGCAGTTAAGTCCAGTGCAAGGAAGAAACTGATGCTGGATCTTTATTTATGATAGCCTAGTCGGCAGAACTGATCTAGGCAGCTGGGAGGAGTTTTATGCTAATCTAGGCATGAGATACAGCAAATCAGGCTCTTCATACACAGTCCAATGCCAAGACCTGTCCAAAGTCTTGCGCCCTGGGAGAAATCTGACATTCCCAGCAGCACAGGCCTCTCATCTGTTTTATTTATGTAATCATTCTATTCCCCCCATCCCCTTTCACTTACACGGACCCTAGAATTTAGTCAGCTCCAAGTCTACAGTTCCCTCTGCTCCCCTTCCCAACCCCTCCAGAACAAGCCTTCCCGACTGTGGTTTAAGCAGTGTTGTCAGAATTTGAACACTGAGGCAAAGTCCTTAAATATTATTAAATGATTAACTTTCCAGAAAGGGGGCAGAGAGAGGTCGGCTACTGAAGGGCAGCTAATCTCAACCCATGCATTCCTGGAAAGTGGGGGAGGGGAACGTTAGCTGAAAATGGATAGGAGCAGCTTACTCTATAGTCACCTGCTGAAGTAAGTACTAAGCAGACTGGAATGAGATGAGCCAGAGGGTGTGATAAGGGACAGAGATTCATTAACAGGACTGTGCACTGGGATTAGACTCTGAACTGATAATACCTGCAAGACTGGCCTTAGCCTTTGGATACAAAAAGAGAAACCTTGCATAAACGCTTGTTTCACTGGCCTGCTGAAGGCAGTATGACTGGAAAGCTAGCCACAGATATAGTGAGTTAAGGGTTATAAAGGGTCAATAAACTTAATGCTTTATGAGCTCGTAATAGCTTTTGGCAAAATCATCACATCGGTCATGACAAAGCATTTGAGTGAACAGGAGCCAGCATAGGACTCAGCATAGTAGTACAGAAGCATCATTACTGCAGGACACAACTGTAAAAAAATAAATCACACAGACATAATGTCCCTACCCCAACAAACCCAAATATGAGTGAACAAAGTCCGCAATTACGCACACAATCTCCCAGCACTACAATTTGCGCTGTAAAATCTTCAGAAGCAGGATGAGATATCTGTGAACAGAAAATTAGTCTCAGCAGCACTGTTTGCAGTGGTAGAGAGCCAGAAAATGTGTTTAGTTAACCTGCCTGCACCATATCCCCCCCCCAAATACTCAGTTTCTCCACAGAAAACAGGGAAGGAGAGAGTGAAACCTATGTTGATGGCAGGAAGGAGACTGATTACTGAAACAATGATTAGGCTCTGGTTCTGGAGACCATCCCTGCAACTGAGACTGAAAAGGTAAGGGGCAGTTCTGAGGAGTGAAGTGACAACAGAGTGGTGCATGGCCTGTAGTATGCCATACACACAGATTCAAGAAGCTAAAGGTTTAGAAGAAAGTAGAGAAAAATAGATACCAACATTCAAATATCTACTAAAAATTGATAAAAGTTCTATGGAATGCAGAGCTCCAGGACAAGGGGTGACCATACGAAGAAGAAAGGGAGGGAGGCTCAAAAGGAATGTGGGAATAGTTTTTCACTGAGATGGTGAAACAGACTTACAGGAGAAGTGGTAGAAGCCAAAGCTTTGGTAGAGTCCACACATAGATCGACCCTAAAGAACCTTTGTGGTAGAGAGAGGAGAGCACAGAAGATGGGCAGAATAAGTGAACCAACAGGGCTAAAAAGAGGGGAGTTGGTAATAATGTACCGGCTCAGAATCCAGCTTCAAAATAAAAACGTCCAACATTATAATATATGGTAAATTTATCATTTTAAACTTTTTTTTTTGTACAGGTTCTTTCAAACTTCAAATAAACATTTTCTGGTCTGTTGGTCTTAATTTTGTATATAAAGAAATAACCTATGTTTTTGTAATTAATCAAATTTCTCTTAGATTTACTATATATAGCAGGAATCAGAGTTGGACAGTGTAAACATAGTGGAATCAGAGTTGAAGGCTTGGTGTACCGACTCCTCAAACCTTTGGACCAAACGGTCTTTTTCTGATGGCAACATTTATATTTCTTGTTTGGGGGGGGGGGGGGGGGGAAGAAGGATGATAAAGATCACTCACGTCCTGGGAGGGGGACTCCCACAGTCCAAACCTCCGAGCGATCATCTGATGGATCTCTCGCTGCCGGTCCTTCTTGCGCACGCTCTCATAACTGGGTAGATGGTGTTGCTCCCAGTGGGAGAGCTGGTAACTGCTAGGAGATCCCACACAGAACACCTCATCCTGCTGGAAACATATAGCCACGCGTAAGAAAGGAAGAAAAAATACAGAATGTGACTGTGCATCCGACTGTCACTCTATCACATACGTCTGTTCCTTATTCCCTTACCATTTACAAGCACTTTTACCTGAAGTCCCACACTGGAGGTCGCTCCTCGCTGCTCTCTGGAAAGGGATCCCACCAACCTCTGGTTACTATTGAAGTACGTTGGAGGACGGTTCTGTTTGTGGCGTGAGGGTGGGGAGAAAATGTCCAAAAACAAGGAACTGTTACATTTTTACATAGGAAGTCTGGATTTGTCAGACAAAAAAGGAGAACCACATCTGCCCTCTATGCACTTGTTCCCCAGTAACAATTTTTGGTTTTGATTCAGCTCGCACCTTTTCATTGGTAGCTCATAAGTGAGCTATATTCAGGTTCCTTAGGAATTTTCCTGTCCCCCAGAGGGTTTAAAATCTAGGTCTGTACCCGAGGCAATGGAGGTGAAAGTCAGGGAGTGTTAGCGGGATTTGAACCCTGATTCTCAGGCCACTGTACTAGCTGTTTGGCTACCCCTCCAGCAATGGGCCACCTAACCTAGATTCTGGTACCTGCTGATCTCCTTTCTTCATGCATCTCACAGGCCAGCTCTCTGTAGTCATTCCTCAAAGGGACTACTCAAAAATGTATTTAAGGACCGCTGCTCAGAAGTAAATGCTAAAGTGCTCTGTATTGTGCTATGCTATGTTGTCCTATTTTCTCTCTTTACAGACTTTACTGCTCTTGCATCGGGCTTCTGTTCCCTATCAGAGATCCCACCCCTAGCAGTCACTGGATTTGACGTCAGTACTGGATTGCACAAATTGAAGTCTCCACTGCGGCACACACCTAAGGAGCAGGTCGCGATCGTTACTGAAGGTAGTTTGTAGGATATTGTGTTTTGGTTTCTTTGTTGCCTCTTTTGTCCACCATCGGCCATGTCTAATCTTCCTGTAAGCTGGGGGCATCAGTACTTATTAAAAAAGGTTTGGATGGCTTCCTAAAGGAAAAGTCCATAGACCGTTATTGAATGGACTTGAGGAAAATCCACTATTTCTGGGATAAGCAGTATAAAATGTTTTGTACTTTTTTGGGGATCTTGCCAGGCATATTGTGACCTGGATTGGCCACTGTTGGAAACAGGATACTGGGCTTAATGGACCTTTGGTCTTTCCCAGTGTGGCAATACTTATCGGTCATCGTGAGCTTGCCCTCCATGTAGGCCTCAGGTACACCAACTATTATTTGTTACTACTAAAGTAATCCTCAAAAGTCATGTCCTTTAACTATAGGAGTACTAAATGTACGCTGTATTCGGGGCAAACAGTTTCTGTTTCGGGACATTATACTCCATTATACTTTAGACATTTTATGTCTTGTTGAAATATGGTTCATGGACAGTGAACTGGCCTATCTCACCCAAGCAACCCTTTCTGGGTTCCTGTTTCTCTATCATAACCGCCCGAATAAGAGAGTTTGGGGCATGGGTGTCATCCATTCTTCTCATTTGGACATTAATCACGGTCCGGTAATTACTGCTGCTTCGAGACCTTGCAGTTTTGCATTTCAACCACCCCTGCAATTGATGTCTCTCTGCTTTATCTGCCTTCGCCAGTTACAACCACAGCGTTTCAACTCCTGCAGACTTTTGTAGCCCAGTCAACACGCCAAAGCTCTAACCCCATTATTGTGGGAGATTTGAACCTTCGTTTAGATGATAGTACATGTTCATTAGTGAGGGACTTTGATGATCTACTTCAAAGATATATATTTGAGTCAGCACGTCATGTCCTCGACACACCAAGCCAGTCATCTACTAGATGGGATACTTTCTTCTGCCTCCTCCCCCTACACCTTGTCTGCTTATCCCTATGCATTTCCTCTTGAAGTTCACTCTATTTCTCGTATAGCACGCCCTGCTGTACCACTGCGTTTGAAGAGAGACTTCACTAATCTGTCATTGTTCACACTGGAGTCTTCCTTGATGCTTTGTGTTGACCAATTTTTGAGACTTTCTTATAGGAACAGGCCTCGTCCTGGGATAGGATGTTATCTGAAACTTACAACCAATTAGCCCCTGTGCAACGGCTGCCACCTGAGGTAGTCAGCACAGGGGTATACCATGGCTCAGACAATGGCCATCATTTCTCCGTCAACAACTCAGGCAGTTAGAGTGCTGCTGGAATAGAACTAGCCTACCTTCCATGCTGTATCAAGCAGCTACAAGA
This sequence comes from Microcaecilia unicolor, assembly GCF_901765095.1. Taxonomy (NCBI): domain Eukaryota; kingdom Metazoa; phylum Chordata; class Amphibia; order Gymnophiona; family Siphonopidae; genus Microcaecilia; species Microcaecilia unicolor. Next base: position 320,122,464 of record NC_044036.1, on the reverse strand, counting down.
ACATATTTCTCTGCTCAAATCCCTACTTGTGAGCCCTCCAGGGATAGGGAAAATACCTAGTGTACCTGAATGTAACTCACCTTGGGCTACCCCTAAAAGATTATAACAAAATACAAATATTTTAGTTAATTATTTAGATATATACTGTTCTGAAAGTGGCATAGCAAATTGTAAATAAACATTTGATTCCACCAGAATAGATTCCCACAATAGAAGCTGTAGACCCCCCCCCCCCTAATTAGTTAAACACCTAAACTGCAGACACCAGTAAAACACTGGTAACCTCAAAGACCCCCTAATTATCTGGAAAATAAACACCTAAGTTAACAATTTATGTATGTACTAGTAAAAAAGGCCCTTGTCTGACACAAATGAAACGGGAGCCAGTAAGGTTTTCCTCGGAGTGTGTATGTTTGAGAGAGTGTGTGAGAGTGAGTGTGTGACAGAGAGAGTGAGACTGGGTGCGAGTGTGTCTGTGAGAGAGCAAGTGTGTGTGATTCTCCTCTCTCCCCTGCCACCCGTTGTAGCTACCCAGCGATTCTCCTCTCGCTCCCCCCCCTCCAGCCATCCAGCGATTCTCCTCTCTCCCCTGCCCCCCTCCAGCCACCCAGCAATTCTACTCGCTCCCCTGATAACCTCCGTCGAAGCGGCCGCGTCATTGAAAGCCCTGCCCATCTCCAGCCTTCCCTTAGAGTTCGTTCCCTCAGAGTCCTGCCCTCTGGCTGGCTTCCGTAACGTTCCATTCGTAACGTCAGCCAGCCTCCAGCGTTCCCTACCCTCTCACTGTTCTGCCCTCTGACGTCATTATGTGAGGGCGTGGCAGTGAGGGGGAATGGAACGCTGGAGGCTGGCTGACGTCAGGAGATGGTTACAAACGCAGGTAGACACATTGGAACGTTGCAGGAACAAATTATTATATATATTTATTTACAAAGAACTTACTATACTGCTTTTAACTGTTGGGCAGAGCGAAGTGGTTTACAGGCTAAATACACACAAACCAAGCATACCAAGATACATCACAAATAATTAAAACATAATATCTATCACTGTCTTTGCGGTGACAGGTGTTGTGCTTCCTGAGCCCCTACGTCTTGCCCCATCCTTGGCCACCTTTAAATCTAGACTGAAAGCCCACCTCTTTAACATTGCTTTTGACTCGTAACCACTTGTAACCACTCGCCTCCACCTACCCTCCTCTCTTCCTTCCCGTTCACATTAATTGATTTGATTTGCTTACTTTATTTATTTTTTGTCTATTAGATTGTAAGCTCTTTGAGCAGGGACTGTCTTTCTTCTATGTTTGTGCAGCGCTGCGTATGCTTTGTAGCGCTATAGAAATGCTAAATAGTAGTAGTAGTAGTAGTAGTGCTTGGCCATAGGTGACTTACAGGAGACGACGCTTCACTAACATCCTTCAAACTACTTTCTGTGTCAGTACAACCAGACTAATACCTTCAAGACGACCGATTAAGATCAATGTATTGAACAAATAGAGAGAAATTTGGTTGTACAAAGCAGAGCTTCTCAAACTGTAGGTCAGGATCCCAAATGGAGTTGAAAAACCCAGTTTGGGGTCACGACCTGGGTGGGCTTTCCATAGGTGCATCATTATTCTGCACCTCTGGGGGAGTGGGGGTGTCACACAGTTTTATTTGGCTGTGATTGTGGGAGGTCACAGCCGCAAAAAGGACTGAAAAGCACAGGTATAAAGGCACAGCAAGGGCGAACGAAAGAAAGCCAGACAGAAGCAGGATGAAAGGTGATACTCACCGTATAGGGGTGATTCGGGATAGAGCGCCAGGAGCACAGGAACTGGCAGCACTCTGGGTCTCGATGGTATAACAGCAACAGCAGCACCAGAATCACTAGTAAGAAGACAGAGGAAGAAGCTGCTGCCAAGACAAAACAAAAACATGGCATGGGTCAGTCGCATCTCAGGAATGAAATGCAATTTGAGCATCTTGGGGGTTCACCTTGAACCCCCTACACAACTCAAGAGCTATGATCCAGCTGCAACCAGTTACTGAAAGCAATGATCACTTTCTGTGTGAATCTGAATGTTTATTGTTTTATATTCCATGATCATTTCTCTATAGTTATCCTATATAATAATTCTCACCTCCAACGTTCTATGCTTGGGACCGTGGCTCCCTGGCTGCAGGTGGTCTGCGAGGCAGACACGCACGGATGTCAATGATGTCAAAACAGCTGATTCCAAGGCAAGGCTCCTCCTACTGCCTCGGAATCAGCTGTCACCCCCCGCGCTACGGCCCCCTCGAAACCCACCCCCTTCCTGAACCTGTCGATCCCCCCCACCGAAACGCCGAAAACCGCACCCTCCGCCGCTGTTGTGCACTACCTGTGCCGACAGCCGAAGTGTTGTTCTGCCCTTCGGGTGGGTTCCTCAATCATCTTCTCAGAAAGTTTAACTCCGTGCGTCTGACGTCAGACGCATGCAGAGGAACGTCCTGACAAGATGACTGAAGAACCAACGGGAAGGAAAGAACAACACTTCGGCTGTAAGAACAGGTAGCACAACAACGGCAGCGGCGGCGGGGGGGCAGTTTTCGCCGGAACGGGGGGGGGGGGGGAACGACAGATTCGCGGAAGGGAGGGTTCAAGGGGGCCGTAGCACGGGGGGGGGGGGGGGGGGGAATTGCCTGCCTAAGTCCCGTTTCCTTGCCTACAGAAATGAGCCTTTTTTACTAGTGAACACACAAAACTGACAGGACAGATATAAACAAATATAAGAAAACATGGAAAAAAAATAACACCGATCAGGGAGGAATCAGGATAAATGCTTTCTGTATTGTAGCTCCCCCTGTATATGCTGCTTTCATGAAAAGTTGTTTTTTTTTTCCTTTTGTGGTAATAGAAATAAAACAAGAGAAAGAAAAGATTATACTTTTTTTTTTAATGGACTAACTTAATACATTTTTATAATGAGCTTTCGAGGGTAACCCTTCTTCTTTGGATCAGAAATTTAGAGGTGAGCAAATGATGGCATATATCACAATATATCTGTGAAACATAAAAGCATTCAAATGATGGTCTCGTAGAGAAGGTAGGGGTGAGAAACAGGGAGAGATGAATGAGTGATCAGAGCATGAAAAAAACACAATATAACCTTATGGTTTAGAATGTGATAGGAAACCCAGATATCTTTGTTAAGTCCTGTCTGGTGGGTGCCAAAATATTTCATCATTTTAACTTCAAAGGTTTTATGTTCCTGTATGGTTTTGAAATTTCCTTTTAGAATTCTCCCCATGAAGTCATTAGTGCAGTGCTCTGGTCTGGTGAAATGCTGTCCTACAGAGGTGTCACCCTGGTTAGCATTATAGTTTCTGTCTGTGTAGATTCAATCTCGTCGTAAGCATTTGGCCTGTCTCTCCAACATAGCATCCCTTTTCACATTTTTTCCATTGAATAATATACACTACATGTGAAGACGAGCATGTATGTTGAATGTTTTTCCCATATGAATGACTGCGAGGTCCTGTGATATGTGTTGGTACAGTTTGCAACTTGATATCTTGCAGGGATGTGTGCCATTCTTTTTCCGCTTCTATCGGTAGTTTTGTTTTCACTAATTTTTGTTTCAGATTTGGTGGTTGTTGGAAGGCCAGCATAGGTGGAGCCGGGAATATCTCCTTCAGTAATTCATCCTCATGGAGTTTTGGCTGAAGATCTTTTATAATTCTTCTCAGGTTTCTAGCTCTGGATTGTATGTTACTACAAAGGGGCACTGCAGTAAGTTTTCTCTAGGCGTTTTAAAGGAAGAGGAAATCTTATTGGAGATTATTTTGTGGTTGATCCTTTTTGTAGGAAGGATTCAGTCAGGGATTTGAGGTGTTTATCTTTGTATTTAGGGTCAGAGCAGATATAATGGTATCTTGTGGCTTGGCTGTGTATAATGGATTTTTTTTGTATGTGAAGGGTGAAAGCTAGAATTGTGAAGGTAGCTGCATCTGTCAGTCGGTTTCCTGTATATAGATTTTTTTTATATAACCATTGTTGATAGAAACTGTGGTGTCCAGAAAGCTGACTTTTTCTGTGGATAATCAATTTTGAATTTGATTGAGGGGTGGTATGCATTGAAAGAAATGTAAAATTGTTCGAGAGTCCCTTCACATGTAAAAAAAAAAAAAAAAAATCCACTATACGAAGCAAGCACAAGAGGAGGAGTGGCCTAGTGGTTAGGGTGGTGGACTTTGGTCCTGGGGAACTGAGGAACTGAGTTCGATTCCCGGCACAGGCAGCTCCTTGTGACTCTGGGCAAGTCACTTAACCCTCCATTGCCCACCGCATTGAGCCTGCCATGAGTGGGAAAGCGCGGGGTACAAATGTAACAACAACAACAAAAAAAAAAAAAGATACCACCGCATCTGCTCCAACCCTAAATACAGAGATAAACACCTGAAAACCCTGACTGAATCCTTCGTACAAAAAGGATACATACTCAAAATAATCTCCTAGAAGATTGCCTCTTCCCTTAAAACGCCTAGAGAAAACTTACTGCAGTGCTCCTGAGAAGAATCATAAAGATCTACAGCCAATACTCCATGAGGATGAATTAGTGAAAGAGATATTCCCAGCACCACCTATGCTGGCCTTCCAACAACCACCAAATCTGAAACAAAAATTAGTGAAAACAAAACTACCGATAGAAGCGGAAAAAGAATGGCACACATCCCTGCAAGATATCTAGTTGCAAACTGTACCAACACATATCACAGGACCTCGCAGTCATTCATATGGGAAAAACATTCAACATACATGCTCGTCTTCACATGTAGTGTATATTATTCAATGGAAAAATGTGAAAAAGGATGCTGTGTTGGAGAGACAGGCCAAGTGCTTAAGATGAGATTGAATCTACACAGACAGAAACATCAGAAACTATAGTGCTAACCTGGGTGACACCTCTGTAGGGCAGCATTTTGCCAGACCAGAGCACTGCACTAATGACTTCATGGGGAGAATTCTAAAAGGAAATTTCAAAACCATACAGGAACATAAAACCTTTGAAGTTAAAATGATGAAATATTTTGGAACCCACCAGACAGGACTTAAAGATCTGGGTTTCCTATCACATTGTAATCCATAAAATTATACTGCTGTGTCACCCACTGATCACCCATTCATCTCTCCCTGTTTCTCGCCCACTACCTTCCCCATGAGACTGTCATTGGAATGTTTCACAAATACCTTTTGATCATTTGCTCATTTCTGATCTGATGAATTACCTTCGAAAGCTCTTTAAAAATGTATTGTTATAAGTGGACTAACACGGCTACCCTACCACTTTATCCATTCCTTTTGTGGTAAAGGAGAAGAAGACAGATCACAGAACTAATTTTACCTGACGCCACTACAATCGCCAAAATATTGGGGTCCACCACACTGGTGTTGCCCAACGGGGTGTCCGTGGTGGTTGTCTGGCTGGATAAGTGCATCTTTGCTATGCAGTACTAGCGAGTCAGACTGGGGTGGAATCAGCACCATCCAAGTAAAAAGCTTTCTTCTTTAAAAGGAAAGTTCTACCATTTTATGCGCCTGGGGAAAGATGCATCTCATGAAATAAGACCACCCAAAAAGCTGTTCCCAACACTTTGGCTCTGTTGCATGTACTCAGTCAGCACGTGTAACAGTGGTGGAGTGGATTGAATCTTCCTCAGGGATGTCGGTGCAGCTTACAGGGAGCTAATCTCATTTTCCTCCAGCTCCGGCTCGGATCCAGTTTCTCCATCGAAACAAGTCTGCACGGAAAGCCCGCTGCTCCTCAACCAGGGGCAGATTCTGATCAGCGCCAGATCTGGATTCTCAAAAACGCACTCACCCTAGAACGGTGCCATATTAGCTGAATATCTATCTCACTCTCACACTCTTGTATCAGAGCCTCATCTCTCATCTGCAGAGCCTGAGCCTCGGTGATGATTAGTGCACGATTTCGCACACAGCCATCAGGACCAACAGGAGGACACGACAAGGCGAAAATTTCACGTGAGCCAGCAAAGGGCAGAAATCCGGGCACACCTTTCTGCCTCTGCCGACTGATTGGCTCACTTAAGGCCTTGCAAGCCAATCAGCTTCGAGGGGTGGGAATTGAGTTTATGGAACTGGCACGTGGCTTTTCTTGGATTCTGCTCCGTAGCACTTTAATATTAGAGAAAGGGGGAAGCAGATACAGTCTATAGAATGCCCCTTTCGTACTGCCCTTGCATGAACCCTGGTCGCCTCCCTCTCACTTTCCGATTCCCCGCGTGTTCATCCCCCGCCCCTTCACTGCGGGCCCCGCCTCACCAATATCCACCCCTATTGGCTCCGCTTTAGCTGGCCTGGTGCTGATTCGTCCAGAGGGAGATGGGGCGGGAGTAAAACATGAAAAGGAGCGTGCCTGCAAAGGGACGTCGAGCCAGCTGGTTGCCCTAGAAACGGGAAGCATGCGGCGCATGGGAAACAAAGGTTCCGCCGTGGGCGAGCAGGAACTGCTGCCCCTGTGAGGCTTCGCAGCACGTTGCGCGATCGCACCACAATTACCTTCTGCCTTTCAAAAAGCTGCTTTTCTTTTTTTTTTCCTTTCTTTTTGTATTGAGCTGCAGCAGCAGCACGCGGCCGTGTCATTCCACAAAAGCAAATTACGCTCTTTCAGTTTCAACACCTTTCTTTTTTAGAATCCTAACCGCACGCGGCGGCACAAAGGCACATCATGTGCGAGAGTTCTTTTCAAAGTTTTATTTAATGCCTAAGAATGAAGCAATGCTAGAAATAACCCGCTTACTAATTTCCTCCGTAGCTTCAGCAGCGGGCACGTTTGCACGCAGGCTATTTTTTTTTGTATAACATATTATCGAACTCCATTGCATTACGGATCACCCAGGTGGAAACTTTCCAACAATTAATAATATGTCTTCAGAAATGATATAAATAACAAAAGGAAAGGGGGTTGGCAAGATTCGTCCCTAAGTGCTTCTCCAGATAAGTTTAACAAAAACTAGGAGTGTACATGCAGCAAACACATTCCAGTTGGAAGTAAACCTTAACGAATTTAAGGCAATGAAACTAGATTGATGGGGGGGGGGGGGGGGGGGGGGGGTTGCACCAAACAGTGCACCTCTCTTAGTACACTTTACGTCAATTTAGCATGCACCAGAAATTTTTTATTAAAACAATATGTGGAACTATAAAAAACACAGCCAAAGCTTTGGAAAAACCAAAACCTGAACTTTTCTTTTGCCAGAACAATGCCTCGAAATAAACAGAATTGTGCTGGAGTGCAGTATCATTTTCATTCTTAGTTAGTCCATGTAGTTAGTGTAATAATAATTATTATTAAAAAAAATCTTATATATCTTTATTTTGCTCCTTGAAGTACAAGGGCAGCTGGTTAACTCTACCATCTGGTGCTCAATCAAATTTGACACAGGTTATGTAAAGTGCAGAAAATTGGTACTGGCAGGGTAAGGGGCTGAATCCACATTTAGGTGCAACAGAGAATGCAGCAAGAAAACAAGCTCTAGCAAAGAAAGAGGCACATGATGGGATGAGCCAGACTCTGCCAAGAAGCCTACAAGATACAGTACACCACCAAAGGGAGGGATGCATAGAAGTAGATAGGCTCTGAAAATAGGAAGCGGCAGCAGATCTGAATCAAGGTTTCAGATAAGAGGATATTACTATAAAAATGAGAGGGAGGGAAGGATCTCAAACAGCAACTATTAGAATTTAATAAAACAGAAAAGAGAATATGATACCTTTGTTATTGGACTAACTTGATACAGTGTTTGATTAGCTTTTGAAGGTAACCCTTCAGATCAGAAACATTTTTCTGATCTGAAGAAGGGTTACCTCCAAAAGCTAATAAAAATGTATTGTTAGTCTAATAAAAAAGATATATCATATTTTCTTTTTTTATGTTTTGTTTTATTTCTATTTATTACCTTTAAAAGTAGACTAACATGGGGCAGTTCTACAAACTGAAGAGTAGCAAATCTCCTGGACCAGATGGTATTTATCCCAGAGTACTGATATAACTGAAAAATAAGCTTGCGGAGCTATTGTTAGTAATATGTAATTTATCCTTAAAATCGAGCGTGGTACTGGAAGATTGGAGGGTGGCCAATGTAACGCCGATTTTTTAAAAAGGTTCCAGAGAAGATCCGGGAAATTATAGACCGGTGAGTCTGGCGTTGGTGCCGGGCAAAATGGTACAGACTATTATTAAGAACAAAATTACAGAGCATATTCAAAAGGATGGATTAATAAGACAAAGTCAACATGGATTTAGTGAAGGGAAATCTTGCCTCACCAATCTACTACATTTCTTTGGAGTGGTGAACAAACATGTGGATAAAGGTGAGCCGGTCGATATTGTGTATCTGGATTTTCTGAAGGTGTTTGACAAAGTACCTCATGAAAGACTCCAGAGGAAATTGTAGAGTCATGGGATAGGAGGTAGTGTTCTATTGTGCATTAAAAACTGGTTAAAAGATAGAAAACAGAGAGTAGGGTTAAATGGTCAGTATTCTCAATGGAGAAGGGTAGTTAGTGGGGTTCCCCAGGGGTCTGTGCTGGGGCCGCTGCTTTTTAACATATTTATAAATGACCTAGAGATGGGAGTAACTAGTGAGGTAATTAAATTTGCTGATGACACAAAGTATTCAAAGTCCTTAAATCGCGGGAGGATTGTGAAAAATTAGAAAAGGACCGTACGAGACTGAGCATCTAAATGGCAGATGATGTTTAATGTGAGCAAGTGCAAAGTGATGCATGTGGGAAAGAGGAACCCGAATTATAGCTACATCATGCAAGGTTCATGGACCAAGAAAGGGATCTAGGTGTCGTCGTTGATGATACGTTGAAACCTTCAGCTCAGTGTGCTGCTGCGGCTAAGAAAGCAAATAGAATGTTAGGTATTATTAGGAAAGGAATGGAAAACAAAAATGAGGATGTTATAATGCCTTTGTAACGCTTCATGGTGCGACCGCACCTTGAATATTGTGTTCAATTCTGGTCGCCGCATCTCAAAAACGATATAGTGGAATTAGAAAAGGTGCAGAGAAGGGCGACAAAAATGATAAAGGGGATGGGACGACTTCCCTATGAAGAAAGGTTAAAGCGGCTAGGGCTCTTCAGCTTGGAGAAAAGGTGGCTGAGGGGGAAATATGTTAGAGGTCTATAAAATAATGAGTGGAGTTGAACGGGTAGATGTGAAGCGTCTGTTTACGCTTTCCAAAAATACTAGGACTAGGGGGCATGCGATGAAGCTACAATGTAGTAAATTTAAAACAAATTGGAGAAAATGTTTCTTCACTCAACGTGTAATTAAACTCTGGAATTCGTTGCCAGAGAATGTGGTAAAGGCGGTTAGCGGAGTCTAAAAAAAGGTTTGGACAGCTTCCTAAAGGAAAAGTCCATAGACCATTATTAAATGGACGTGGGGAAAATCCACTATTTCTGGGATAAGCAGTATAAAATGTTTTGTACTTTTTTGGGATCTTGCCAGGTATTTGTGACCTGGATTGGCCACTGTTGGAAACAGGATGCTGGGCTTGATGGACCTTTGGTCTTTCCCAGTATGACAATACTTATGTACTCAAACCTTAACAAGAAATCCTTCCTTTCCAAGCTATAGCTGTGGAAACAGGAAGGTTTAGGGAGAAAATTACATAGCGTTAAACAAAATAAAATTACACACTGTTGGAGTTTGATTGCAGATTTTAACAAGACCATGGGCTTTGATGGAAAAACTCACAAATAGAACTGATTTGATTATTTAATACAATGCTACAGTTTGTTTTAAGTAGTACAAATTCAAGAGAAAATAATCACTTAAAGGGTGAGTGATGAGGTAGTTAGGGATTTGTGGTCATACAATGCCTTGTAGTGTTGTCTCCTCATCAGAGGCACTAGGTACTAACTATATACAGCGTATGAACCTCAGGAGTAGGACCTTATACAGAACAGTACTAAGGGTAAACCACAAGTACATATAAACCTTGAATAGGAAACTCCGGAGCAGGCTGGTAACAAAACAAAAGCTCCCTCCAGGGTACAGGTGCCCAAAGGATAACAGCTTGCTTAAAGGGGTAGTTCTGAGGTACATCTCCTGGGACAGTGTGGATAGAAAGCAAGGGGGGGGGGGCGTAGCCAGAGCCCGAGATGGGGGAAGGGACATTTTGGTCTGCCGCCTTGACCCACTGTCCTGCCGCTCTCCACCCACTGCCGCAGCAAATACCTTGGCTAGTGGGGGGTCACCAACCCCCCTCTGTCTTCCCCTCGCATCCTGCATACTCCTTTTAGTGAAATTGCGCATGCTCAGTTTCACTAAAAGGAGTGTGCCAGACGTGAGGGGAAGACAGAGCACTGAGAGCATGGCAGGCAATGCGGCGGTGGCGACACCAGAGACCAGCGCTGGACAATGCTTCAGCTGTCAGGGGTTGGGGATCCCCACCAGCAAAACCAGGGACCCAGAGGAAATTTTTTTTTGTTTTTTGGGGTGGGGGGTGCCAGGCCCCCATGTAGTTACAACACTGTGAGGGCGGCGCCAAACAACAACAACCTGGCTACAGGCAGGTGGAAGGAGCTTCAGATTGATAAGAAATGGGATGTGGAAAATAACTTGACATGCTGTCATATCTATCAGAAATTCAGTGTGAGACTCTGATAACCCTGACTCCTACAGAATGGGGCTTCAAAACCCTATGAGCTGAATGAAGAGCTGAACAAAAAAAATTATAGAATGGTCAGGCACCACCATGCTAACCCTCAGTTCAGAGAGACACCTGGGAAGATTTTGCAAGTCTACCTGTCAAACTTATCGAGTCTGGTACACAGTTTAAAGGCTGCCCATTAGAAATGGCTTTCTGGGATGCTGGAAGGGACCAAGAGGCAGATGCATCAACCAAACGTTAAAAAATCTAAATCGTTAAAGTCCCTAACGATTTTTAAAAAACGAAGAATGCACCAAGAAAACAAGTCACACATACCTGGTGCGGTATTGAAAAATACAATGTATCAAAAAATCATAATCCCCGTCTGTAATCGGCCCCTAAAGCAAGCGCAGAGCAGCCAAGCGTTTTGCTGGCTGCTCTGCGCATGCTGCAAACATCAAAACAACAAAAAAAAAAGCCACAACACATACACGTGGCTACCCGGTCTGCACCAATATAAAAATACAAAACCAAAGGATTGGGAGGGGGCAAGGGCGCTCATCAGGAGCGTCCTGTATGGACGGCCTTGCCCCCCCGTTGCTCCCTGCTTCCCCCCCCCCCCCCCATGAAAAAGCGAAACTCTAGCAGCCCCGGTCCCCCTCCCTTCCTGTTATTCTGTTTTGCAAAAGCTAGCTCCGCCTCCCGTAATTCCTCCGCCCCCACTGCCCCCCCCTGAGGTCGACTACGCCGCTCCCCCCTTCCACCGAGACCCCCCTCCCTATTATCGGCCCGAGCAGCGCCTCTCACCTCTTTCTGAAGGCGCTGCATGGGCAGGAAGATTTGTTGTTGGTCGCAGAGTCTTCATGACGTCTCTTTTTCCCTGGCCTAGGCCCGCCTCCTTCTGACGTAAGTAACCTACGTAGGTTACTTACGTCAGAAGGAGGCGGGCCCAGGAGCAAAGGAGGGTTGTCCTTTCCTCTTGGGCCCGCCCTTGTCTGACGTAAGTAACCTACGTTGGTTACTTACGTCAGAAGGAGGCGGGCCTAGGCCAGGGAAGAAGAGACGTCATGAAGACTCTGCGACCAACAACAGATCTTCTTCCTGCCCGTGCAGCGCCTTCAGAAAGAGGTGAGAGGCGCTGCTCGGGCTGATAATAGGGAGGGGGGTCTCGGTGGAAGGGGGTAGTCGACCTCAGGGGGGGCAGCGAGGGCGGGGCAAGGGGCGGAGGAATGACGGGAGGCGAAGCTAGCTTTTGCAAAAAAGAAGAACAGGAAGGGAGGGGGACCGGGGCTGCTAGAATTTCACTTTTTCGTGGGGGGGGGGGGGGGGGCAAGGCTGTCCATACAGGACGCTCTTGATGAGCGCCCTTGCCCCCCTCCCGATTCTTTTTTTATTTGATGTGGTTTATGAAATGTTTTCTTTAAGCTTAAACACAGCTCTTTTGGACATATGTAATGCAACGTCCTTTTGACCAATCACAGCGCTTTTAGCTCTGCTAATGCGCTGGGATTGGCTCACAGTTTGTTTTTTCACTTTACAATTTTTCCTGGCACAGAGCTTTCCTAACGAGAGGTACAGACCTCTCGTTAGATTTCCTGCCTTTTTCCTGCGTAAAGGCAATCGGAAAAGGTTAGTGCATCTCATTTCAATGGGGTTTGTACACAAATTGCTCATCTGCATTCCATTTTCATTAGCTGCTAGCTTCCTCTGTAAAAGCCCTTTGATGCATGCAACGGATCAAAATTTCCTCGTTGGAGGGTCGTTAAAGACTCATTAAGGTTTAGTGCATCTGCCTCCAAGTTCCAAGTTTGAGATGACTACAACCACCACCACCCATGGCTGTTTAATCAGAATCCTTAGAAGTATCCTCATCAATATACACATTGATTTGTTCACAGAGAGCAGTGACTGACTAGAAGAAGTTTAATTTTACATTATTTTCAAAACAAACTTTCAGGCAATTTAAGTTAAATATGTGCCATTAGAATTGATGAAGGTACAACAATCCAAAATAAGCACACTAAAAAAAGATGAACAGAGGTACTACAGAAGTCCAATACTGAAAGTGCTTTAACATGAGGAGGCAGCTTAATTCCTGACCCCATCTTTGAAATCAGATTGGTCCTAGAGAGATAGCAAGCAGCTGTCAGTAAATACAAGCAAACTCCAATCCTTCTGTTATATACTTCACAATATGCATTTGTCAGCAAACATTTCAGCGTCCCTCATTAAACTGTTTCAATTAATCCCTAACTGAACAGCAGACAAAGCTAGGACAAGGGCAAAAAATCTTCAAGCCCCTCCTCTCCCCCCCCCCCCCCCCCCCCATTCATAGGCAGAGGTGGTCTCTGACTCTGAGGCCTTCCTTCTGCACATCCCACCCTCTCTACTGCAACTTCCTGTTTTGATACTAAACAGGAAGTTGCAGTAGAGAGGGCAGGACACAGGAGAAAGTGAAGGAGACAGCCTCTGATTGTGAATCACTGCCAGCTGTAGGATCCTGTAGGTGAGACCTTAAGGGAGGAAGAAGACGCGAAGGGAGGAGAGCATTTTTTACTGCAGGAACAAAAAAGTTTTTACTGTTTCCGCGGGGCGGTGAAAAGTTTTGTTCCCCTATCCGTGGTGATCTTTGGCGCGATGGCCCTTCGAAGGCCTTGCACCAGGCCCAGGGAATTTTGCCCTCCTCCCCCTTGGCGGCCCAGAACAGAAGCTGACATAACCCGCCACATGATCAAAGTTTACATAGAATAGCTTTCTGCACATTTTAATGCACATTTGCTGATTTTAAGATTGAAAAGGACTTCAACGTCAGGACACCCATTGAGCCTTACTAAAAACTTTATGGTTCAATCATTTTTATTAACAAATGTGCCACATTCTCATTCTATACATTAAAGCTAACAGGTTACTACCTCAATTTCACTATTCCATACTGATAACAACACTTTGTACATTTGTCTATTTGTGTTTTATCTCTTCCCCCCCCCCCCCCCTCCACCTCCCAAGTCTCAGTTGCTACTAGCTTTCGCTTCTCTCCTAAACACATCGTAAGATTTTTAAATGTTCAGTAAATGTCCTCTTGCCGCTGGTGTCAAAGTTTGCCAAAATGCAGACCATCTTTGTTGAAATTGTCGTCCTCTCTTTGTGTCCATCTTGGAGGTTTCTATTCTTTCCATTCTCATTAAATGGATCATCTGGGTTCTCCACTGGTATATTGTGGGAGAATGCCTGGACAGCCATTCCAACAAAATCCTTACTAAAAACTTTAAAAAGTAGCTCTGAATCGGCTAAACAAGTTTAGGGGTCCTTTAACTAAACTGTGGTAAAAAGTTGCCTTAGGGCACCCTTACATGGTTCTTTCCCATGTCCTAAGGCCATTTTTACCGCAGCTACAAAAAGTCTTTTAAAAATATTTTTTGCTGCAAAGAAGACTTGGACGATGAGGTGTAGGCCACCTACCAGGAATGGTGGAACTTAGTGCTCCAAATTTACAAATTCAAATCATATCTTGCAAAGAAATCCTCTCGTTTTGCTTCATATAGGGAAAAATGGCTACCACTTGTCTCTTATTTTGATATGGTACAAAGATAAGTACTACATTTGATATTTTTTGGCATATGCATGCTTTATACTTTGATTTGTATCCTCCAGCCCCCCCCCCCTCCCCTTTCCCTCTCTCTTGTTTTCACTTAATTTGATTCTGGATGTAGATTGCTACTTCTTAAATGTGAGCTCCAGTGTTGCCATACTACCCTGTTTACCCGAAAGTAAGACATCCCCCGAAAATAAGACCTAGTAGAGGTTTTCCTGAATTGGTAGATATAAGGCCTCCCCCGAAAGTAAGACCTAGCAAATTTTTGTTTGAAAGCAGGGCCGCCGAGAGCCGGACAAGGCCGCCCCCGGGCCGCCCCACCACCTGAAGTCGCTGGGGCCCCCCACCCACCGTCGCTCCCGGAACTAACCTTAAACGCCTCCTTTCACCTTCGCAGCAAGCAGCAGCAGGGCAGGCCTCTCCTTCCTTCCGTGCCCCGCCCTCGCGGATGTTACATTAGGCAAGGGCGGGACACGGAAGGAAGGAGTGGCCTGCCCTGCTGCTGCTTGCTGCGAAGGTGAAAGGAGGCGTTTAAGGTTAGTTCTGGGAGCGATGGAGGGCGGGCGGGCCGGCCAACCCCGATGTTTCCCCGAAAAATAAGACAGCCCCTGAAAATAAGACCTAGCGCATTTTTGGGGACAAAAATTAATATAAGACAGTGTCTTATTTTCGGGGAAACACGGTATGTAGCATGTTGTTGTGTTGTGAGCTCTAGCTTTATATTTGTATTGAAAACCAATAAACGAAATTCAACTAGAAAAATATTTTTTTGCATTAATGGCCACGTGCTAATGTTATTCACAACTGGAGAATATATTCCACTAAAGTATCTAGTACACACTAATTAGAACAGTGCACAGGGCCGGTCCTAGGGTCTCTGGTGCCCCCCTGCAGACTATCAGTTGCCCTCCCCCCCGCATATCCTTTCTCTCTTCTCCCACCCTGCCCCTGTCCAGCAATTCTCCTTCGCTCCCACCCCCCTCCCATTTATGGCCACCTGCCCACCCTCTTCTCCCCCCAACATCCCCCTTTTTCTTCTTGCCACCCTGTGTGGTTTAAGCCTTTTTTAATTTACCTCCGTCCCAGCGGCCACGTCATTTCAAAGCCCTGCCCGTCTCTAGCCTTCCCTCCCTTCGTGAGTTCGTGCCCTCAGAGTCCCGCCCTCGAGGAAATGACATCAGAAGGCAGGACTCTGCGGGAACGAACTCACGAAGAGAGGGAAGGCTAGAGACGGGCAGGGCTTTGAAATGATGCGGCCGCTGGGACTGAGCTAAATAAAAGATTTAAACCCCCAAGGGCAGCACGGTATGGTGGCGCATCGCCGCCCTTGAAGGCAGGCACCCCCTGCGGTGCTTACGGCGCTGACCGGGTTTGACCGGCCCTGACAGTGCAATCATAAATATTCTTCTTTGAAAGGAGTCCATATACTTCATTCAAAACTGAACTTCTACGTTGTTGAAGGAAAACGCCTCCGTTTTTGCTGGAAACGCTCAATGGTGATATGACAACTACTTTCAGCTCATCAACCATTGGCTTTAAAAAACCTCCAGTTGAGTCCAGTATCAGTAGCTGTAAATTTTCTTTGTTAAATGTTCATATATGTTCTCTATTTTCTTTTAAATACTTATAAAGATTCCTCTCTGTTCAAATCATGCTTTGTATGTCTATAAATTAATGCGGGAAAAGAAGCAATATGGAAATCCCCAACAGGAGAGAACATATATGGAAGTCTAACAAAGATTTAGTTACTGATACTGGAATCTAACTGGAGGTTTTTTTTTTAAGCCAATGATTGACAAGAGCTGGAAGTAGTTGGGATATTGTTTACACTCCTTTTATCGAGTGTTCCCAGCAAAAACTGAGGCTTTTTCCTACAACAACACAGAAGTTCAGTTTTGAATGAAGTATTTGGACTCTCTCAATGAAGAATATTTATTATTGCATGTGCTATGTTGCCATTAGCATGTGACCACTTACCACTACCAATTTTGTAGGTTGTAAGAGCCGCCAACCTATCCCCTCACAACAAAAAAAAAGTACTAAAAGTTACTTAGCTTGTGTACATTCTCAAATTGCCACATGATGCTGTAGCACAACCACACAGTGTTTTTTTTGTTGTTGTTGCAGTATTAGGTGTGCATTCGTTCCTAACACAGCTCAGTAAAATGGCCCCTTTAGCGAGTTATTAGTCTTCAATTAGGCAAAGACATTTCTACAGTTCAATAAATGCTTGTAACCCTTCTAAATTTCTCAGTTTGTGATTGTTATTCTGAATATCTGAAAATGAAGATAAGTGAGGGAAAGCTATACAAAAATAAAATCTCTATAAGGCTTCATGCTAGCAATTTCAACCGTTAAACCTTTATGAAATGGGAATTACAAAGAAGCGTTGAAGGCCGAGAGAAATCCTATAGAACTGCCCGAAAACTAGTCAGATTTGCAAAACTGAATCCGCAAATCAGTATTAAAACTTGCACTATACCCAGCAACAGGGATCCAGATGCTCATTTAGGGCTTCTTTGACAAAGCCACAGTAAATGAGAGGAAGCCCGTTCAATTCCTATGGGCTTCCTCTCATTTGCCTCATGGGAATCACTAGTGTGGCTTTGTATAAAAAAAAAAAAAAAGCCCTTAACCTTTCATTGCATTTGGTACAAACTTAACATTTCCATAGAATCCCTCCAGACCGGTACAGCTGGGTTATGCATTCTTGACCAGCAGATGGAGACTGAGAACCACTAACTCTTCAGAAAACCTATAGCCCTCTTGTGCAGTGCCCTGAAAAGTCAGTACTAGTTCTCAGTCTGTGCAGTCCTGGTCAGCACCCGAGAAAAAGATCTAGATGTTGTTGTAGACAATACTCTGAAAAGTGCCCAGTGTGTGGCAGCGGCCAAAAAAGCAAACGAGATACTAGGAATGATTAGAAATGGAATGGTAAATAAGGCCGAGAATACTATAATGCCTCTGTATCACTCCATGGTACAACCTCACCTTTTTGAGTACTGTGTTCAGTTCTGGTCACTTATCTTAAAAAAAGATATAGTGGAATTAAGGAAAGGCTAAAGATGTCAGGGTTCTTCAGCTTGGAAAAGACAGCTGAGAGGAGATATGATTAGAAGTCTACAAAATCCTCAGTGGTGTAGAATAAGTGAATTAATTTTTTACTCTTTCAAAAAGTACAAAGACAAGGGGACACTCAATGAAGTTATATGGAAACACTTTTAAAACAAACAGGAGAAAATAATTTTTTTCACTCGATGAATGAAGCTCTGAAACTCTTTGCCGCAGGATGTAGTAACAGTGGTTAGCGTATCTGGGTTTAAAAAAGATTTGGCCAAGTTCCTGGAGGAAATGCCCATAGTTTGCTATTTAGACAGATTCACTGCTTAGCCTGGGATTGGTAGCATGGAATGTTGCAATTATTTGGTTTTCTGCCAGATACCTGGATTGGCCACTGTTGGAAACAGGATACTGGGCTAGATGGACCATTGGTCTGACGTAGTATGGCTAATTCTTTTGATGTGGTCTGAACTTTAAAAAAAAGGTGTGTGTGTGGGGGGGGGGGGGGGGGTTCGTTGTGTTTCCTTGCTGCTAGCCTATTTTTTTCCTCTCAGTGCTGTGTCCCATCTGTCAGCTGGACTGGGGATGAAGCCCATGGGGGCCTCCTTTGCACTGGGGGTGCCACCCCTGACAGCAAGGTCCCTCCTTCCTCCTCACCCCCCCCCCCACATCCCCTTTGGGTATTCTGTTGTCTAGTGGCCTCAGCTGAGCATCTCTATTTTGGTGCAGACATCCAGCTTTGAGTGCAGTGGGGTCTGCTGTGTGAAAAGGAATGGGAAAAAAAATGAGGCAAATTAAGTCCAGCTGTTTGGGTCTTTGTTCCTTCCCCTCACAGTACTGGGTGCATTTGCAATCTCTGCACTGGGGAGGTTGCTCATGGGGAGGTTTCTTTTCGCAGTAGCAACTCGCAGCCCGCAAGGGGGGGGGGGGCGTTTTTAGCTGTATGTGCTCAGACAAGTTCAAGAAGTGCGTGGTGTGCGTGTGGCAGGGGAGGTTTGACGCCTCACAAATTTTGTGGTGGCTGCCTCCCATAGTCAAAGGGAGCATGCAGAAGCTGGTGGGAGCATGCCAGTGTTTGGCCGGATTAGTGAGTCTGGCATTGCTGTGAGCCTGGTTTTTGCGGGAACCACTTCCATTTTGTCCCTGAACTCAAGTGCTCAACAGTTCCCTCATTTGGACTTAATGACTCCTAATTTACTTCAAGTCAGTACTAGGGACTCTCCAGGGCCTTCACTTGTCAAATTTCCTCTGGAATTTGTGCTGACCTGTACAAGGCCTTCCGTTTGTGCAAGAAAAAGTTGCAGGCTTCCTCTGGGATAGGTCCAAGTGGCAGGTCTCCTTCTCTGAAGCGTCTCAGGTAGAGGTGGGAGGAAGAGGATGTGTTGGAGGACCTTCGTGGCTGGTCTGAGGATCTGGGCACGGTTAGTGAGGTCTCAGAGGGGAACTCTTGGATGGCGGAATTATCTCCTGGGGCGGATTCTCCAGTAGTTCAAATCTCACAGGCAAAAACTGCAGGAACTCAGTCAGGTTTGTCAGTGTTGAAGTGACATTATCATCCAGGCTCAGTGGAATGTGCCAGATGCTCCTTTTAAGGCTATGTCTATGGTGCCTCTGTATCACATTCCGGATCCCAATAAGGAGTCTCTTCGGTCTCCAGTTGCGGATACAGTAGTGTCAGCGGTCACCAAAAAGAATATGGTCCTGGTAGATGGTTGCATTGCTTTGCAGGATCCTCAGGACCGTAGGATGGAGTTATTCTTGAGGCAGTCCTTTGATGTAGTGGCCCTTGCGGTACAGGTGGCTATTTGCGGGGACCTAGTGTCTGTTCCCAGTGGTCAGAGCAGGTTCTGGACCAATCTGTGGATTGGTCATTAGTGGACTAGGAGGTGGCAAAGATCGAGATGGGTTCCTCTTGTGTGATACTTTGTATAATCTGCTGTGGGCATACTTTAAGTCCATGGCATTTTCAGTCGCAGCTAGGCGGTCCTCGTGGCTTGCATGGTTGGTTGGTTGGCTGGCTGATGTGGCATCTAAGGCTAAGCTTGGCAAATTTCCTTTTTGGGGTTCGCTGTTGTTCAGAGAGGAGCTGAATAAGTTAAGAGCATAGGAGAGACGAAAGTGTCCAGGTTGCCAGAGGATAGGCCTAAGACTTCAGGGCATGGAATATCAGCTAAGGGACATTTTTGGAACGCCTGTAGGTATCAGCCTGGCAGAGGCAGTTCAACTCTGCACAGCTGATTGTTCAGCAGATGCAGTCCTTTCATGGCGGATGCTGTGGGGACCAGGATATGGACTTCAGTGGCCAGCAGCCCGTTAGTTCTTCCCAAGGTGGTGTTGGTGTCCAACCTCCAGTTCCAGTAGGCGTGCAGCTCAGGGATTTTTTTTTTATCACAGGTGGGTTCAGGTCATGGAGGACCAGAGGGTCCTCGAGGTGGTGTGGGACAGTTATGCCTTGGAATGTTTTGGGACAGTTATGCCTTGGAATTCTCCTGTCTGTTGCTGGATTGCTTTCTAGGCTCCTTGCCAGGCCAGGTGAAGGCAAGAGTGATCAGGGAGACCCTGGACAGGTTGACCCACCTTTAGCCAGTTCTCCCTGTCCGGCTCCATTCTGTTTTACAACTTGGCTCTTAAGCGGGTGTGGATAAGAAAGCCGGGCTGTTCGGGTGTAGTGATTGCAACCCTCCTGCAGTCTCGTAAACGATTTACTTCCTTAGCGAATGTTTGAGTGTGGCATATCTTTGTAGGATTTTCCCGTTTCAGTCATCACAGTTGGAGTCCTTGCAGGATGGGTTACACAAGGATCTTGTTGAAGGTCCAGGTTGTGGCCTTGGCTCGTTTCTGGGGCTGGGTAAAAGGGAAGGTGTTGGCGTCGCATCTGGATAAGGTTTGTTTCCTCCGGGGCGTGTATCTGCTTCATCCGCTGATTTGATCTGCAGTCCTGTTCTGGAATCTCAACTTAGCTCTGGAGGCACTGGTCAGCTGTCTTTGAGCCATTGTCAACATGTTCTTTGAAGAATTTGTCCTTGAAGGAGGTATTTTTGGTGGCTATTTTGTCCACACAGTGGATTTTGGAATTGCAGGCACTACCATGTCGGGAGCCTTTTTTGTTGTTCCTTCTTTTCTCCCCAGAGTGGTCACCGTATTCAATGTGAATCAGTCAGTGGTTTTGCCGATTCTGGGACAGACTAAGGACATGCCAGATGAGTGGCGTTTGCATTGTTTGGACAGGCAGAGGGCACTCCATATCTATCTGTAAAGGACACAGGATTTTCAGAAGTCAGACATGTTGTTTATTTTGCTTGGGGGACCTTGATGTGGTGAGGCAGCCTCTACTGCTACCATTGCTAGGTGGATTAAGGAGATGATAGCTTCAACCTATATTCTCAAAGGTCAGACAGTGCTGAGTCATCTTAAAGTGCACTCAACGGGGGGGGGGGGGGGGGGGGGGGGGGGAGGCAGCCTCTTGAGTGGAGAGTTCTTTGGTTCCCCTGCAGGACATTTGTAGGACGGCAGTCTGGTCCTCTTTGCATTCCTTTGCGCACCATTATCATTTTGATGTGCAGACCCCCCAGGAAGCGGCTTTTGGAGCGCGTGTGCTGGAAGCAGGGTTCCAGAAGTCCCTCCTTTAGGGGGTACTGCTTTGATACTTCCCAGTTGTGCCATTCTGGAGGGACACTATGAAAGGAAAAATTAGGCCTTACCTGCTAATTTGCTTTCCTTTAGTCCTTCCAGATCAGTGCAGGCCCCCTCCCTGGGTCTGTCAGCAATTATGGGAGGGGGGCTACGCTCTGTTTAATGGGGCAGTGTAGACTACCATTTTGTGTCAGCTGTGGCTGCGAGGCGTAGGTTACCTGTACAAGCAGCTGTACCGTGCATACATACAGAATTAATTCAGACTTAAAAGAGTAGCAATAACAACAAAAAAATTAAAAATAAAACACACCTTACAACTGATTGGATGAGGCAATAGCACAGCTCTGAGAGAAAAACAGGGCAGGCTGGGTATTGGTTCTGCTTTACTATTCAATTACTGACTTTCAGGGACTGCACCGGAGGGGTTTTCTGAAGAGTTAATCTTCATCTGTTTGTCGGAGTGCATAACGCAGCTGTGCCAGTCTGGAGGGACTAAAGGAAATTAGCAGGTAAGGCTTAATTTCTTTGTACTTAATGTACCTCACAACTACTACTGAAAAGATGTGAGCAAAATCCAAAACTGCTCACACACAAATCTTTTACTTACTTTAGGCGAGTGACTCTCAAACCTGTCCTGGGGGAACCTCAGCCAGTCAGGTTTTCAGGATATCCACAATGAATATGTATGCGATAAATTTACATACAAAGGAGATTGCATATGCAAATGTCTCATGCATATTCATTATGGATATCCTGAAAACCTGACCGGCTGGGGTTCCTCCAGGACAGGTTTGGAAACCGTTGCTTTTAGGCAGTGAATACCTTGACTAGCTGTAATTTTTGAAAGAAAGTGCTTTGGACTGGCACAATGAAAATTCAACTGTTCAGCCACAACCAATCCTTAAGTATGGGGGTGGGGGGTGGATCGATGGGGCTGTAGGGCAGCCCGTAGTACAGAAAATAGTGGGTGGATGGAAGAAAAGAAATTCACTAAATAACATATCCTAGAAGTTGAAATGAGGTCAGATATTTCAGCAAGTAAACTAAAATATAACTCAAAATGGAATACTGAAAGGTTTGGAATGTCCTTCATAATCCCCAGGCCAGTGGCGTTGCCATAGGTGGGCCTAGGCCCACCCAGTTTTGCTTCAGGTCCACCCAGTGGCAGTGCACATCGTTAGTGTAGCTGGTGAGGATCCGATCCCCAGGCCCCACCAGCTGGAGTTCCTTCCCTCTCCCCAAGGCAGTTTCATCCCCGTAGCAGACAGAAGCATATTTCTAGCTGCTGATGCTGGCACTCCCCATCTCCCACACATGCATAGTTCAGTTGGCACCCCCACACGTGCATGCATGGGGGATGCTGGTTGAATTGAGCACGTCATGCCAGTAGATGCAAATGCGCCAACTGCCATGAGGATTCTTTAGCTGGTGGGATACAGGGATCCCTGCCAGCCAAGGTAATCATTTTTACTACTTCAGAGGTGGGGTGTGGGGGAGGAGTGGCAAGCAGACAGCAAACGCATGGGCCGTGTCCACCCAGTTTACCGCCAGGCCCATCCAAAAATTGAGGTCTGGCTATGCTACTGTCCCAGACTTGATAGCTCTCCAGATTCTGTGGGGAGGTTTCAAAGTGCATGCAAGAAGAGCTAAGAGTATTTCAGAGCTAGACAAGTTCTGCAAGGAAGAATAGGGGAAAATTCCAAATGAAAGCACAGAAACGACTTTTACCAGGCTACAGGAAACATTTGGAAGCTGGCATTTCTGCAAGGGTTAACTTGAAACTGCTGTAACAAAGTACTGACTGAGAGTGCCCAGACTCTTGGCACCTGCCACCTTCACTATTTCCTTATTTTAGATCTGATAACATTGGCAAAGAAATAGCAATTATGAATGAACATTTACTGACAACGTCATGTTTAACTTTGTGCCTTGTAGAGGTTGTGTCTGCTTCTGTTCACATAGACATTCCTTGAAACATAAAACTTGACCAGGGATGACTACACCTTTACACACAACTGCACAGCCCAAAAGCAGGAAATGGTGTAGGCCTTACAGAAAGGCATTACACATATACAGCTACGATAAACCAACAAGCATCTTAGTAGCACCAGACCCAAATGCTCAGAAGGTGGTAAAGTATGAAAGCCAATAGCCAGAAAGATTCCTTCAATCAACTTTCAACAAGGTGTTCTGAAGAATGGAACAAATGAGCAATAACCCATTAGTAACAGAAAAAAATGAACCTTTACAAAGAGCTGGACCGGGAAACAAGTGGGGAGACAGCACAATATACTTGCA
Organism: Microcaecilia unicolor; assembly: GCF_901765095.1. Classification (NCBI taxonomy): domain Eukaryota; kingdom Metazoa; phylum Chordata; class Amphibia; order Gymnophiona; family Siphonopidae; genus Microcaecilia; species Microcaecilia unicolor. The sequence goes on along the minus strand of NC_044036.1, from coordinate 320,099,226 downwards.
AAGCAAAAGAATAATGCCATGAAATGCATCTAGATCAACACACAAGTGACTAAAAAGTGGTGGACTTATTTAAAGGACAGAGAGTTTGATAGCAGCACAAGATTTATAAAAAAAAAGGAACTGCAGAATCTACAGCACAGAATTAGAGACAGTTTACCAACTCATGGCTGGAAGAGCCACAATGTAACAAAAGAGAGGGAACAAAGTACAAACTAAAGTCCAAACAAAAAAAACAGCACCACGGGCCTTTAAAAATGGACGTGGTATTAAAAGCAGAGCCTTCTGAGAGCACAGCTTTTCATCCATTTTGATACAGAAAGTGAAAGTGCCTTGGTGCTTTGTAGCTTTTACTACATGAGGCGTGGGGTAAGGAATAATATATTGTAGAGGAATATATTCGAGTTATTCCCCAAGTTTTCCACGTCATCACTGTGACCCCTGACGCAGGTGCTAGTCACCGAAACACGGCCCGTGTCGGGTCTTTTTGTCAAGGCTCATTCATTAAAGAACTGTGTTCCATTTTTAAAGGCCCGTGGTGCTGTTTTTTTTGTTTGGAAGAGCCACAATGACATCGGAAAGCCTGTATACAGAAAAGCACAAGGTAGTTCATCGTGTAAATACTACACTGTGCCAGAAACATGCTGGGATCACAATCCTGGCAGGACAGAACAAAATTGTGATGATCTGGGACATTCCATTCCAATTAAGGGCAGTGTCACCAAATGAGATGAGGGGCTTAACATGCTGTTTTTCCAGATTTCTGAACCTAGGAGAGGCTTACATGTAGCAAATAACTTAAGTTTTTCCAAGTTGATTCTTTACTTGCCGATTTGTTGTTTTTCATTTTGTGAGATGTTTTTTCATATGTTTTTATTGATCCTAATATATGTTATCCACAGAGGGCGAGGAATGCCAGAAAACTGGGCGGTGCTAAAGAACATCACTGCTAACTAAAGTATGAGTATTAATCATAACTAGTATGTACTACATAGGAGGACACAAAATTCAGTCCCAAGACTAAGAAACATGACAAAGACATAGCAAGAGCCCCAAATGTCTTGGGTGACACCAGGCTGCTGAAAAAACATTTTTAAATACACCTTGACATGTTGCCTTTGTGGATGAAGCTGTATGAGCTCCAGAAGGAAGCATTACTTGGTACAATGTGAGGAGTACTAGTGTGAGAGGAGTCACCTGTCCCCAGGGCTGGCTCAAGAGAAAGTGGTACCTAAGCCAACTTGCTTCGGCGGTGCCCCTTCCAACCACAGCATCACTTCTGGCACCCCCTCCTCCCTCCTGGGTCCAGTCTCTCTTTCCCTCTCCTCTGTCCTCCTTCCTGAAAGTCTGGCAGTGGTCCTTAGTCTCTCTCCCACCCCAGTGGTCTTGTAAAGTCTACATCAGTTGATTCCAACAGCAGGAAACTGCATCAGAGGAAGAAAGACAAGACCAAGGGAAGACTCAGACTGGCTGAAGGCAGTCTGTCATGCTGCTGCCAGCAATCAACGTAGACTTTACAGGACCACAGGAGAGGGGATGAAAACGCTTAACCTGCAGGACAGGCGAGATCAGAGGCTGGGTATTTTGGCGCCCTTATTCACCAGCACCCTGTGCTAGAGCCGAAACTGGTCCAATGGTTAAGCCGGCCCTGCCTGTACCCACCATGGTATATAATGAACACCTTCTAGCAACACCAGCCTGAGAGAGGTCAAAATGAGAGAGGAAGGTGCTGGGGGGAAATGGAGTTAATAGATCAGAAAAACAAGAGACTACACACAGAAATGGTAGACTTAGTCAGCAACACAGACGGGACTGGATCCATAAACACTTCTGTTCCAGCAAAACCACAGAAAGGTACTGTTCTTCTAAAAGGCCCGAGCTTGGGAAGGGAAAGAATTACTGTTATGGGAAAGTGCATTATCCCTGCCACCTCCACACATCTATATGCAGATTTTCCAATGAGATGAAAATGAACTATGTTTGTGTAACAGTCTCCCACACACTGTCACTCAAACTTTACACTTCTTCCTGTGATGAGCTGCAAGATGAACAAAGAGTGAAAACACTATTGACGAAGTTAAACTTGTGTGGAATGAGAGCAAGATTTAAAAAAAAAAAACCCCAAGCCAGAACAGTGGTTATAAAAAGTGGCTTGAGTGCCTGGTTATACTTTTGGAACTGACAAAATTAGAAGCAGAAGAAAGCCTCAAATGAGAGGTTTTTAAGTTTTGACAGGAGAGAAGTTCCACTCCCTTTGAGTGCAAAAAGAAAAAGCCTGAGTAAATACAGTTAACACAGATCAACATGAGGAAGAGACCCGGAGAAGACTAGCATTATACGTCTTCATTAGTAAGCTTTTATCCTAAAAGCATTTTGATCCCTAATTTAGCCTCCTTGAGGAAACTGGGCATACTCAAAAGACATTCAGCCAGTTGGAAGTGCAGAGTCAAACTAAGTTGCTGAGATTGGCATCCAAGGTTGTGGAGTCAGAAGCAATTTTGGGTGGCGTTGGAGTCGGAGAAAACGTACCAACTCCAGCTTCAGAATTTAAAAACATTTTTTTTTTTTTTTTACAACATTGTAATATATGGTAAATTTATCATTTTATACTATATAAAATCCTGCTCAGAAGGAAGGGATCCCCAGAAGCTTAGCCGGTGGTGGGAGGCAGGGCTGGTGGTTGGGAGGTGGGGATAGTGCTGGGCAAACTTATACGGTCTGTGCCAGAGCCGGTGGTGGGAGGCGGGACTGGTGGTTTGGAGGCGGGGCTAGTGCTGGGCAGACTTATACAGTCTGTGCCCTGAAAAAGACAGGTACAAATCAAGGAAGGTATACACAAAAAATGGCACATGTGAGTTTATCTTGTTGGGCAGACTGGATGACAGTGCAGGTCTTTATCTGCCGTCATCTACTAAAATCTTTGTCCTGGATCTAAAGTTCTATTTACCAGTATTTTAGATCGAGGGCAAAAATTTCAAAGTTTAATGTCAGTAGGAGTCCCAGTCAGATAGTAGAAAAATAAAGGAGTCCGAGTTGAAGGTTTGGTGTACAACTCCACAGCCCTGATTGTAACAGAGGACCAGACAAGTTCCCTAATTGCCACAAAGGGATTGAATGTGCCAACATCGCAGTGTCCCAGTAGCATTAAATCAGGTCAAAATCCACAAGTGCTTTTTGCTGGCCCATGGAAGCTTGGCAATTCTTGTGGTTCTTACAATGGGATTCCTGCTTCTCCACCGCAACTCAGCTCTCTGTAAGCATGAGCAACGCAGTGCCAGAAGTTCAGCTTGGTCTCACAAGACTTGAAACCACGAGATCAATCTAGACTTTTGGCACTGCATGACTGAAGCTTGCAGAGAACCAAGTCATGGTGGGGAAGCAGGAATCCCACTTTCTTCTGCAGCTGAAGCCAGTTGAGGGAAAATAAAGTGGGTGAAGGCTGACTGGGGGGGGGAAGAGGGGTACATGCGCTAGAGAGACTGGGTGAAGGTTGGTAGGCGTAAAATCCGCCCCTTTCTTTCCGAGCACTCTACCAAAACCCTCATCCACACCCTTGTCACCTCTTGTTTAGACTACTGCAATCTGCTTCTTGCTGACCTCCCACTTAGTCACCTCTCCCCTCTCCAGTCGGTTCAAAACTCTGCTGCCCGTCTCGTCTTCCGCCAGGGTCGCTTTACTCATACTACCCCTCTCCTCAAGACCCTTCACTGGCTCCCTATCCGTTTTCGCATCCTGTTCAAACTTCTTCTACTAACCTATAAATGTACTCACTCTGCTGCTGCCCAGTATCTCTCCACACTCGTCCTTCCCTACACCCCTTCCCGTGCACTCCGCTCCATGGATAAATCCTTCTTATCTGTTCCCTTCTCCACTACTGCCAACTCCAGACTTCGCGCCTTCTGTCTCGCTGCACCCTACGCCTGGAATAAAATTCCTGAGCCCCTATGTCTTGCCCCATCCTTGGCTACCTTTAAATCTAGACTGAAAGCCCACCTCTTTAACATTGCTTTTGACTCGTAACCACTTGTAACCACTTGCCTCCACCTACCCTCCTCTCTTCCTTCCCGTTCACATTAATTGATTTGATTTGCTTACTTTATTTATTTTTTGTCTATTAGATTGTAAGCTCTTTGAGCAGGGACTGTCTTTCTTCTATGTTTGTGCAGCGCTGCGTATGCCTTGTAGCGCTATAGAAATGCTAAATAGTAGTAGTAGTAGTAGGTGGTGGGGTTACATGAGCAAAAGAGATTGGGTGAAAGCTGTGGAGGGGATGATACACCGTTGCATTTTGCCACTATTTGACAAAGCATGCGGCAAAATACAACGGTGTGTGTTTTGGCCCTTTGAATGTTACGAAATATAAAATGTAGTCCCCAGTAGAACAAGGCACACATGCCATTTTCACCAAGCTAAATAAGCCATCCCAAATCATAATACAAAATGAGTAGTCTAATTGCACAGATTTTTCTCCTCCTGCCTAACCTCATCATTTTAAGTGTGTTATTGCATACGAGTGTTTCACTCCATTACTGTGTCTGTTTCCAACGTCAGACCTAAGGTAGATATGCACTTCAGTCACTACTGAGAACCATAGGAGCCAACTTTTCAGAATTATTAGGGGTTCTAAGCCCAATGGAAATAACCCCTCCCTGGACACATACAAGGAATTCTCTCAATATTGGGGGGGGGGGGGTGCTCAAGCACCTGCAGCACCCACAGAGCTGGCTCCTATGCTGAGAACGTAACAGCCATACTGGATCAGAGTGACCAAAGGTCCATCAAGCCCAGGCTCCTGTTTCCAACTGTAGCCAACCCAGATCACAAGAACCTGGCAGGATCCGAAAAAGATAGATTCCATGCTACTTACCCCAGGAATAAAAAGTGGATTTCGCCTAATGTGTCTTAACTTGTCCAAATTCTTAAAGCCAGCACTGCTAACTGCTTCCTCCGGCACTGAATTCCACAGCACAACTATGCATTAAGTGAAAATATATTTTATCCTGTTTATTTAAATGTACTACTTAGTAACTTCATGGCATGTTCCTTATAATCTTTGCATTTTTTGAAGACTCATGTTTACCTGTTCACTTCTATCAGGCTTTTTACAGACTTCTACCATAACGTCCCTCAGCTTAAGAGGTCTAACCGCTACCCATTCCTCAGTTACTCTATCTCCTTAATCATTTTGGTTGCTCTTCTCTGCATCTTGTCTAATTCCACTACCTCTTTTTTGTACGGTACATGAGAGGACCACGCCAAGTAAACATAGTGAAATGTTCTAGATATGATATATATTATTTCAAGACAGTGCAAAAAAAAAGGTCTTTTTTTTAACCAAATTGAGGAGCTGCCCTTGCAAATGTGGGTTACACCAGAGCACAGATGACATCAGACATGCAAAGCGAGGTGTAGAGATGACAGGACCTAAGGGCTAGATGAAATCTGACATGACGAAAAATGGGTGGGGGAAGGTTGGGCTGTGATTTAAACGTTTAACTGGGTCGGATGTTCCCAGCGGTCTTGGGACGAAGGGGGTATTTCTGGCTTCACCGTCACAGATAAAATACAAGCAGGCTAATATATGGCACACTTCACAGCCGTTGTTCAAACGGTAGCAGTGGTGCTGTACTGGCACAGAGACTGTCTTGTTCCCTCCGATGAGTTTGTAGTGCAAAGAGACAGTGTACTTCCTTTTCAAATACTAGTGCCCTCACTTTCTCTAATACTGTTAATGTAACTCTCCCTTTTAGGGCACAGAGAATCTTTCATTACACATGGCATCATTGTCAAAAAGATACACAACAGTCAATTTGACGTGTATTTAGCCCCGCCCCCCTCTCCCCAACCACAGATACCGTCTTAACTATTGCACTTAGTCTGAAGACTTAAAACAGTAGTGGCTTGAATTACGAGAACACGCTGCAGTCCGTGGCTATATAGCACACAGGATCCCATCTCTCCCGCCCGCCTTTGGCATCATCCGCTTACGGCATTCTGTAGGTTCCACTTCCTGTGGAAGAGTCCAGAATGTGGAAGATCAGGGGTTTGACCCTCTCTAATGTCCGTTGTCCGTCATACACACGGCTAGCACTGCCAGTGCATTGCTTAAATACACAGCTCCTTCTAGTCATGACTGACTCCACAACGAACCAATTACAGGCACTTTTGCACCGTTCTCAGCTAATCAGCATCCACTTCAGTAAAAGTGGGCAGGATTCACCTCCTGGGAACCTTTTGTCCCTCATCTCTGCTCCTTGCTATGGATGTAAATCCACAAGTGAAATGCTGGCAGTTTCTGCTCCTGTTCCAGTCAATAAAGTGCAAGTTTACAGGACTCTGTCAGAAGTTTCTTGTCTCTTCAAGAGTGAGGGTACCTCGCTGCTGCACACAGGTGTTCTGGCACTCTGCTACCTGAGCCGTCCACTGGGATTAACGGCTCCCAGCTCTGACTTAGGGTCAGGAGACAGAGAGCTCCAGTTTGTTTGACTGCAGATTGGCAGCAAAGAACAGGATGAAGGAGCAGTACCACATACATTGGAAATGGACCAGAAACTGCTCACGCTGCTGTCTGTCCAGCTCTCCAGGGCTTTGCCCAGCAGCTGCATGTTATGGAGGGCAGCCCTCTCTGCCTCCTCTCTCTGGGGTAGGTTTAGGATGCCCTCCAGACCTTGGAAGCTCTGCTCCATGTATTCATTGCGGGGAGGTCCGGCATGCAGCCAGCTGCCATCTCCTGCACAAAAGCAAAAAGACAGAGAGAATCAAGGGAGGGTTTGGCTTAGAGATTCTAATTCATTGTTATTTATACAACTCTGTCATGGGGAATGAAGGAATAGCCTAGTGGTTAGAGCACTGGGCTAGACATCCAGGGGTGCCCAAGTTCAAATCCCACCTCTGCTCCTTGTGATCTTGGGCAAGTCATCTCAGATACAAACTCAATTTGTGGGCCCTAGAGGCACAGGGAAATATCTAATGCACCTGAATGTAACTCACTTTGAGCTACTACTCCAAAACGTATAAGTTGATTCCAAATAAATAAAATGGAAAGTTGCTTATTTCCAAACTCTTACCTGAAATCTAACAGGCTTAGATGATTGGAGCTCATATAATAGCTTGTATATTTTAGTGTACCAAAATGGTTTTAAAATTTAAGATAGACTAAAAATAAAGTATAAAATAATGTTATATATTTTGTCGTTTAATTCTTGTTCATTATTGTTTTGTTAGGTTGTATTTTATTAGTGTTGATCGCTCACTAAGAGCTTTGTAAGGTTTAAAGGCAAGTGAGAAACAAACAGATTGACAGATTGGAGAGAACTGGGTGTTCAGTGAATCTCTCGCTGTGAGAGTGCAGCAGCTGTTATGGCGACTTGACCATTAATAATCCACACAGATTAACGGAGGTTCGGAATCCTCCTAAAGGCCTAATTGTAAGTGTGAAATTTTTCATCTCTTCCAAATATGAGCTCAAGGGGAGTTACATATTCAAGTACAGTTGGAATTTCCCTGCTCCAAATGACTCATGATCTAAGTGGAGGGTGGAGAGAGTGAATGGGAGAAGCGCGATTTGAACCTTAAACTTTCCTTGTTCTGTGCCTGCTGCACTAGGCTACAATGAATGCTGAACTACTTCCTGCACATTTTGTTAAATTACTTTAAGCAACGTATTGAACTGTCAGAAAATATATAAGAAATATATGCATCTGTCAAAGTATTACAAGCCCAATTTTATAAGGGATGTGGAAATGGGAATTGAGATGTGCGGACCTGGATGTGCACAACTTCCTCTGTATTTTACAAAGGTTCTGTCAAACGCAGAGTCTCTTGTAACACATGCAAGATTTTAAAAATCTGCATGTGGGAGAAAAATGTGCTACCTCGAGCAGGTTTTCAAAATCACTGCTCCCGTTCATCAAGTACATCCCCCTATCCCCTCCCGTCAGCTGCACAGTTTCCCCCCCCCCCCCCCCCTTTCTTCCTTGGTATCAGATCTTCCCATAAACACTCCGACATCCAACCCTCCCTCCCAACAACCAATACACCCCCAAAACTAATGCCCTTCTCTCAAAAATCTCCCTCCCACATCCAATCCTCAGCCTTACCTATGGTGGGAGCCACTCCTATGGTGGGATCAGGAGTGACTCCCACTCTCTAGCTCCATTGGTTCAGAGTTCCAAGATGACACTCGTGACCCTAAGAGGTAATCTCCTAGTAGGAGATTACTGCTAGGGATCATGGGCACCATTTTGGAACCCAGAACCAAATGAGAACAGGACTTAGTGGGGATCAATCCTGCTCCCACTAAACACTAGGGACCCTGGAATGGCCAAGAATGGGGTCAATCAGAAGGTATTAATTTTCAGGGGGAGGCTGTCAAGGAGGTGCTAATAATTTTCCCTTGGGGGCATTGTTTGAGGGGTTTTAGTTGTTGCAAGAGGGTATTGGGGTGGGGGTGGGGGGGGAGTGGCCTTTGAGGCAGGCCACTTTTGATTACCTTGGGGAAGGAGTTAAACGCTGATGTCCAAACCTTTTGCTAGTGACGTGTATGGAGAATACTTGTCGCTGTCATAGGCCCACCCAAACCATTCCCCTCTTGCCATTTAGATGTGGTGTTAATCCCCACCTTCACACATGTATGACTATCTACATGTGTAAGAGCTACTGTTTACCTTCTAAAATAAGGACCTATATTTCTTACAAGTATTTGTTTCTTGTTCCTCAAACTTTGTCACCCCCCACCCCCCCTCAATTTGTTTTTTTAAATTGAACATAGGAATTTGACCAGATTGATGGCTCAGTGGCAATAGGCCACACAGGAAGCCCAGGCTAAACTCCAAACCCAAGTCCTGCTCCTCAACCAACTATGACTAAGGACGCTGAGGCCGCAATTTCCACATCTCTTTAGGGGCTGAAAGATTGGGGGGGGGGGGGGAATTCAAGAGAAAACCTTAGCCTTTGCTGCTCAGCCAGAGGATACTTTGTGATGGTTACATGGGAGGTGAAATAAATTATATACAAGAAACTCAGCTACACATAAACCACTGTTATAGCAGGGGCTGGTTGACACTGGGGTAGAGTCTAAAAAAGCACAAGGAAACCGCTGGGCCAATAAATAAAAAGGAAGAATGTTTATTGGAAATTGATTTAAGTTGTTCCCCCCCCCCCCCAACAGTACACTGCTCCAAAATACGACTTTCTCCAGTACCAAGGAGGGGGAAGGGGAAAATATCAATATACATCCACAACCAGTGTTCCCTAACCCAGAAACTCAGGGAATGCTGGAGGAATCAGAACAGAGGAAAGGTTCCCAATTCAGCCCCACAAAGATACCTACTCTCAACCCCAACCACCAGGCCCAACCCACAGCATCCCTTCCCTTCCTTTTACCTTTCCTAAGTGGCTTCTTCTCATTAAAGTTTAGAGGTACCACAAGGAATCGGGTCTCTCCCAGGGGCTCCCAGAATTGCAGAACTCGAACTGTCCAGGTCCCAGGACGCAGGGGTCGATTCAGAGGTGGCTTATACTGTGTGAACTCTGCTTCAGAGTCCACACTGATGTCATAGGATGTGGCAATGACATACGTGGGATCGATCCACACCACAGTAACTGTCAGGTTAGGACCTCGGGCCCATTTTTGCATTGCGAGTGGCTCATCAAAAGGACCAATGAGCCCACCAAAGTTCCGGAAAATTCTCTCTTTCGGATCCCATGCTGTGCCCACCTGTCAAAATAAATAAATAAAAATATAGATATATTAAAAAAAAAAAAATATATATATATATATATATATAACTGACTGCCAAGTTGATCAACTTCCTGCTTTCATGCTAAATCTCTGCTTAGACATGGAGATAGGTTGGAATGAAGGAGTAACGTTTATTGTGAAATGTTGGGAGCAGAAAAAATATTGGAAAATACAGGGCATCATGCCTAGCACTTTTATATAATGTGATATTACATCTTTCACTGCACTAGCATAGATGCGGTCTCCATATTTGTGCAACCACTCGCAGCCTGGCATTAACAAAATGTTGGTAAGGTAAAATTATGTATAATCATACCTGATAATTTTCTTTCCATTAATCATAGCTGATCAATCCATAGACTGGTGGGTTGTGTCCATCTACCAGCAGGTGGAGATAGAGAGCAAACTTTTGCCTCCCTATATGTGGTCATGTGCTGCCGGAAACTCCTCAGTATGTCGATATCAAAGCTCCATCCGCAGGACTCAGCACTTAGAGAATTACACCCACGAAGGGACACTCTGCCCAGCTCACCACCGCCGAAACGGGGGAGGGGAATTAACCCAGCTCATCCCCACACAAGTGGGGGAGGGGAATCCGTCCAGCTCATCCCCGCGGAGCGGGGGAGGGACACCACACCCGCCGATGCGGGGGGATCTGGCTTATCCTGCAACCGCAACCGCGGGAGGAGCTGACTGACCCTAACACCGCCGAAGCGGGAGGGGTACAAAGCTGCCCTACAGCCGCACGAAGCGGGAGGGAGTGCCGGCAGAATTTATGTCTCAATCCAGCCCCGTAAAACGGGGGGGAGAGGAATGCAGCAGCTCACTGTAACACAAACTCGTCTCAACTCTTGAAGAATCCAAGTGAAAAACTTGAACACGAAGTCTTTCTGAAGTAACTGAAGACTAAACTTGCACCTGAAATGCAATCAGAATAAAAACAGTACAGATATCTGGGAGGGGCTATGGATTGATCAGCTATGATTAATGGAAAGAAAATTATCAGGTATGATTATACATAATTTTACCTTCCATATCATCAAGCTGATCAATCCATAGACTGGTGGGATGTACCGAAGCAGTACTCACCCAGGGCGGGACATTGAAATCCCTGACCTCAACACTGAAGCTCCAAACCGGGCCTCCGCCCGTGCAGCCACCGTCAAACGGCAATGCTTGGAGAATGTATGAGCCGAAGCCCAAGTTGCCGCCTTGCATATCTCTTCCAAGGAGACGGATCCGACCTCTGCTATCGAGGCCGCCTGAGCTCTCGTGGAGTGAGCCTTCAGCTGGATAGGCGGCACCTTCCCTGCAGCCACATAAGCCGCTGCAATGGCTTCCTTGACCCATCTTGCCACTGTAGGCTTAGCAGCCTGCAGACCCTTACGAGGACCTGCAAACAGGACAAACAGATGATCCGATTTCCGGAAATCATTGGTCACTTCCAAGTATCTGATGATGACTCGCCTCACATCCAGATATTTAAGAGCAGAGTACTCCTCTGGGTAGTCCTCCCTACGAAAGACAGAGCTGCTGATTCACATGGAAGCGAGAAACAATCTTGGGCAGGAAGGAAGGCACTGTGCGAATAGTCACTCCTGCCTCAGTGAACTGCAGAAAAAACTCTCGACATGAGAGCGCCTGGAGCTCGGAAACTCTTCTGGCTGAAGTGATAGCCACCAAAAAGACTGCTTTCAACGTCAGGTCTTTCAGAGATGCCCTCGACAAGGGTTCAAAAGGCGGCTTCTGCAATGCTCTTAGCACCAGGTTGAGATTCCACGCAGGCACCACTGAGTGCAGAGGAGGGTGCAGGTGATTAACTCCCTTGAGAAAACGCACCCCATCTGGCTGCGAAGCCAGGTAAGCACCCTTCAGGCGGCCCCTGAAGCAAGCCAGAGCCGCTACCTGGACTTTAAGGGAACTGAGCGACAGGCCTTTCTCCAGACCTTCTTGCAGGAACGCCAACACTGAAGAAATTGGAGCAGTGAAGGGAGAAAGTGAGCCTGCTTCACACCACGCTGCAAAGATACGCCAAACCCTGGCGTAAGCAGTAGAAGTAGAGCGCTTCCTCGCTCTTAACATAGTGGCGATGACCTTGTCTGAGAAGCCCTTCTTCCTCAGACGCTGCCGCTCAATAGCCAGGCCATAAGACCAAAGGGGAGGGATCCTCCATCACCACGGGACCCTGATGTAACAGGCCCTGCTCCACTGACAGCCGCAGAGGATCGTCGACTGAGAGCCTGATCAAGTCCGCATACCAGGGACGTCTGGGCCAATCCGGACCCACCAGGATTACCCTGCCGGGATGCTTTGCCACCCGGTCTAGCACCCTGCCCAACATGGGCCAGGGCGGGAACACATAGAGGAGCTCTTGTGTCGGCCACTGTTGGAGAAGAGCATCTACTCCCAGGGATCGAGGGTCCCGTCCTCTGCTGAAAAAGCGCAGCACTTGGCAATTGGCCGATGACGCCATCAGATCTAGGCTCGGCTGGCCCCAGCGCTTCGTGATGTCCAAGAACGCCTGAGCAGATAGTTGCCACTCTCCGGGCTCCAAGGTATGGCGACTGAGAAAGTCCGCCTTGACATTCATGACTCCGGCAATGTGGGCCGCTGAAAGCTGCTCCAGGTTCGCTTCCGCCCACTGGCAAAGATTCATAGCCTTCTTGGCTAGAGGGGCGCTCTTGGTACCTCCCTGGCGGTTGACATAGGCCACAGCCGTGGCATTGTCCGACAGGACCCGTACAGGCTTCAACACCAGTACCGGGATGAACTCCAAAAGCGCCAACCGAATGGCTCTGAGTTCCAGGAGGTTGATAGACCACTTTGCCTCTGCAGGAGACCAGAGCCCCTGCGCTGTCCTTCCCAAGCAGTGGGCTCCCCAGCCCGACAAAGAGGCGTCCGTCGTGACGACAATCCACTCTGGGGTCACCAGAGGCATTCCCGCAGACAACTTGTCTGTCTGCATCCACCAGCTCAGCGCCTTGCGCACTGCTGGGTCCAAGGGAAGGCGCACAGCATAATCCTCCGACATCGGAGTCCAGCGCCGCAGCAAAGAGTGTTGAAGTGGTCTCATATGAGCCCTGGCCCAGGGCACTACTTCCATCGTGGCCGTCATAGAGCCCAACAGCTGCACATAGTCCCAAGCCCGAAGAGGAGAGGCTACTAGGAACTGGTCCACTTGAGCCTGAAGTTTGACAATCCGATTGTCTGGCAGGAACACTCTGCCCACTTGGGTGTCGAATCGAACTCCCAGGTACTCCAGGGACTGAGTCGGGCGCAGCTGGCTCTTTTCCCAGTTGATGATCCATCCCAGGGAGCTCAAAAGAGCAACTACCCGGTTCACAGCTTTGCCGCACTCTGCATAAGAGGGGGCTCGGATCAACCAGTCGTCCAGATAAGGATGGACTTGTACCCCTTCCTTTCGTAGGAAGGCCGCGATGACCACCATTACTTTGGAAAAGGTCCGCGGAGCAGTAGCCAACCCGAAAGGGAGGGCTCTGAACTGGAAGTGTCGTCCCAGGACTGCAAAACGCAGAAAGCGTTGATGAGGAGGCCAGATGGGAATATGCAGGTACGCTTCCTTGATGTCCAAGGAAGCCAAGAACTCTCCTGCCTTCACTGCCGCTATAACAGAGCGGAGAGTCTCCATGCGAAAGTGCCGCACTTTCAAGGCCCGATTGACCCCTTTGAGGTCGAGGATAGGCCGGACAGAACCTCCTTTCTTTGGTACCACAAAGTAAATGGAGTAACGTCCTTTGCCAAGCTGACTTTCTGGCACCGGAACGACCACGCCCAGGCGGATCAGATTGTCCAAGGTCTGCTGCACTGCCACAGCTTTGACCGGAGACTTGCAGGGAGAGAGTACAAACCCGTCTTTTAAGGGTCGGCAGAACTCTAGCTTGTAGCCGTCTCTGATGACTTCCAGCACCCACGCGTCTGAAGTTATTGTGGTCCACTCGCCCAGAAACGAGGACAGCCGTCCTCCAATCTGCACTGGGGCGTGGACCAAGGCCCCGTCATTGGGTACGAGACCCTGGGGGAGGACCGGAGGGAGCACCTCCGGGACGGCGGTCTCTGCGAAAGGAATGCTGCTTGGGGGAGAAATTCCTCTTGAAGGAAGCAGGGGCAGAGGAGCCCGACTTGCCCGGGCGGTACCGACGGGCTTCCTGCAACCGTCCTCTGGAGGTACCGGGACGAGTACTAGCCCGAGCCCTGACCTCTGGTAATTTCTTGCCCTTAGACGTGCCGAGATCGGTCACGATTTTGTCCAGCTCGACCCCAAAGAGCAGCTTGCCTTTAAAAGGCAATCTAGCCAGGCGGGATTTAGAGGCGTGGTCAGCAGACCAATGTTTCAGCCAAAGCCACCGCCGCGCAGAGACTGTCTGAGCCATGCCTTTAGCTGAGGCTCTCAAGGCATCATACAGCAAGTCTGCCAAATAGGCTAAGCCCGATTCCAGGGCCGGCCAATCAGCCCTCAAGGAATGATCCGAGGGGGAAGCCCGCTGCACCATAGTCAGGCACGCCCTGGCCACATAGGAGCCGCAAACTGAGGCCTGCAAACTTAAAGCAGCTGCCTCAAAGGACGACCTTAAGGCCGCCTCCAATCTTCTGTCTTGGGCGTCCTTTAGGGCCGTGCCACCTTCCACCGGCAACGCCGTTTTCTTAGTCACCGCAGTGATTAAAGAATCCACGGTAGGCCACAGATTGGGCCTCACGTTCACTCACAGCCAAAGGATAGAGGCGGGACATAGCCCTAGCCACTTTAAGGCTCGCTTCCGGGACATCCCATTGAGCCGAAATTAAGGTGTGCATGGCATCATGCACGTGGAAGGTTCTAGGCGGGTGCTTCGTCCCCAGCATAATGGCAGAGCCAACAGGGGCTGAGGGAGAGACGTCCTCCGGAGAGGAAATCTTCAAAGTGTCCATGGCCTGTAACAACAGGTTGGGCAAATCCTCTGGGCTAAAAAGCCGCGCTGCAGAGGGGTCATCCGCTCCATCCGAGCGGGGATCCGTCTCCTCCAAGGAATCCGCAAAGGACCGTTGGGAGACCTCAGACACGCTGCCCTCATCTACATCGGAGGAGACAAAGTCCTCCAAGGCCTGGGAATCAACCCGAGGACGTTTACCTCTGGGAACCTCAACCTCTTTACCAGACGAGGGAGCAGGGGCAGCGTTTTGCATGAGGAAAGCCTGATGCAGCAGCAAAACAAACTCGGGGGAGAAACCCCCCAGACTGTGCCTTCCGCAGCCTGGGCAACAGCCCTAGACGCACCCTCAACCGGCGCTCGCAAGAGCGGGGGAGAGACATGCTGCGCATCCAAAATGGCGTCCGGCGCGACACTCCGCGAAGGAGCCGCGCGGGAAGAGCGGCGCTTAACTTTAGCCGCTTTTGTGCCGTCGCCCAAATTAAGGGCGTTCATGGCATTAATGTCTCCAACCTCAAGGGCGGCCCACGAAGAAGCCGTCCGAGCCGTGTGGCCGGCCAAGATGGCGGAGGCGAGGAGCGGGGGATGGGCGTTTATGGCGGGAAAAACCGCCACGCCGGAGGAAGGACCGGGACATTCATCGGTCACTAAACTGTCACTCAACAAGGGCGAATCAGGCTGTAAAACCCCCGCATCCCCTCTAGAAGCGCTCAAGCGATCCGGGGAGCGACCCTTTGCGCCCTCGCCCTCCGACGCCATATGCCACGAGGAGAAGAATCGGGGAACCCCCTGCCCGCTATAAAAAGGTAAAAATTACCTGCTTGCCGCTCCGAGCTGTAACGAACTGGTGTCCCAGTGAGTAGCTGCAATGAACGTTTAAATAAACGTCGAAATAAACGCCTTTAAGGCCGTTTAAAATTTTTTTTTTTTTTTTTACCGGAGCCAGCGGGAGGGGGGAGAAAAGGAGGGACCTGGCTCCACCAGGTTTGCACTTGCTCAAAAGAGCCCTCAACCCCAGGCACTCAACAAAACCTAAGAATTAGGCTTGGAGGCCTAGCCAGAGCTGCTGCTGTGTGTGACCACCACCTGCTGAGATAGAGAACATACTGGGGAGTTTCCGGCAGCACATGACCACATATAGGGAGGCAAAAGTTTGCTCTCTATCTCCACCTGCTGGTAGATGGACACAACCCACCAGTCTATGGATTGATCAGCTTGATGATATGGAATAGCTACGTCCTCTCTCCTGAACAACACATGTTCCTTGCTAACAGGCAGTGTTTCCCTAAGTCCAGTCCTGGAGTACCCCTTGCCAGTCAGCTTTCAGCATATCCACAATGAATATGCATGAAAAAGATTTGCACATAATGGAGGCAGTGTATGCAAATCAAGTTCATGCATATTCATTGTGGATATCCTGAAACCTTACTGGCAAAGGGGTACTCCAGGGCTGGTTTTAAGTGGCAAGAACGTGCATAAAGCCGATATTCTAATCGCACACATGTATGTGGACACAAGTGGCATAGTAATGGAGGATACCGCTTCTGCATCCCACTTACGCCACTGTCTGCCGCCACTCTTCTGCTCTCCCCCTTCCACACTGCATACCTGAACTGGAAAGGTTCCCAAGCCCTGCCAGCAGAAGTTCTCCTGTCCGCAGCATCCACCCCCCTCGTGCATGCTCAGTTGTACAAAAACCCAGCATTACGTGTGTGTGTGTGTGTGAGAAACGGATGGTGTGGTACACAGGCAGAAAGGCTTCTGCTGGCAGGGCTTGGGGACCCTGCCAGCCAAGCATCTCAATTTGGGGGGGGGGGGCTGCTGCGTCCGCCCTGCCCCTGCCAAGACAGCACCCGTGGTGGTCAAGCCCACTCCCTCCCCCTTACTACACCGCTGTTTGCACATATATGTGTATAAATGGCTATTTTCTGGCTATGCGGTACTTATAAGTAAGCGCCAAGATGAGATGGTGTGCACTTTGCAGGTCAGCATTCACATGGGAATGGGCAGAGCAGTGGTCGCAGCACACATCCCTGGGAAACCTACCCTTCCCTTGTAAGGATATCGATCATTTAACCCTACTCTTTGTGTTCCACAATAGGACACTGCCTCCTATCTTACAAATTTTTAATTTCCTTAGGAGTTGTTCATGAGATACTTTGTCAAAATGCCTTTTGGAAATCCAGATACACAGTGTTAACTGGCTCATGTTCTTATTTAGGGATGCATTTCAGGCCTGATCAGTGGCATAGCCACAGGTGGGACAGGGCCCATCCACTTAGGGCTCAGGCCCACCCAACAGCAGCACATATTTAGTGCTAGCTAGTGGGGATCCCAAGCTCCGCCAGCTGAAGACCTCCCCCCTGATGGTGCTGAAAACACTGCTTTCCACTTCAGCAGTCTAAGCTTCCTAAGCTGCTGATACTGGCCTCATTGCATTGGGGGTGGGGGGGGGGGGGGGGGGGGGGAGGAGAACACTTGGTGCCCACCCACAATCTGCTGTCTGGCTACGCCCCTGGGCCTGATGACACATTACCATGGTGGAAAGCAGTGCAGGGTACGGAATCTGGTACAAGAAGATGCACATTTTTTAAAAAATAATTTCTTATTTCCTCGTTTTATAATGACATCTAATACTGGAGTCAGGTCAGGCTACACAGCACCCCTTGTGTTGGGATGAGTAAGAACATAAGAACAGCCACCTCCCCGCTCCCCCCGTTTTCTATTTCTGTTGATGGCTCTCTCATTCTCCCTGTCTCCTCAGCTCGAAACCTTGGGGTCATCTTTGACTCTTCTCTCTCCTTCTCTGCTCATATCCAGCAGATTGCCAAGACATGTCGTTTCTTTCTTTACAACATCCGTAAAATCCGCCCCTTTCTTTCCGAGCACTCTACCAAAACCCTCATCCACACCCCTGTCACCTCTCGTTTAGACTACTGCAATCTGCTTCTTGCTGGCCTCCCACTTAGTCACCTCTCCCCTCTCCAGTCGGTTCAAAACTCTGCTGCCCGTCTCATCTTCCGCCAGGGTCGCTTTACTCATACTACCCCTCTCCTCAAGACCCTTCACTGGCTCCCTATCCGTTTTCGCATCCTGTTCAAACTTCTTCTACTAACCTATAAATGTATTCACTCTGCTGCTCCCCAGTATCTCTCCACACTCGTCCTTCCCTACACCCCTTCCCGTGCACTCCGCTCCATGGATAAATCCTTCTTATCTGTTCCCTTCTCCACTACTGCCAACTCCAGACTTCGCGCCTTCTGTCTCGCTGCACCCTACGCCTGGAATAAACTTCCTGAGCCCCTACGTCTTGCCCCATCCTTGGCCACCTTTAAATCTAGACTGAAAGCCCACCTCTTTAACGTTGCTTTTGACTCGTAACCACTTGTAACCACTCGCCTCCACCTACCCTCCTCTCTTCCTTCCCGTCCACATTAATTGATTTGATTTGCTTACTTTATTTATTTTTTGTCTATTAGATTGTAAGCTCTTTGAGCAGGGACTGTCTTTCTTCTATGTTTGTGCAGCGCTGCGTACGCCTTGTAGTGCTATAGAAATGCTAAATAGTAGTAGTAGTAGTGGTCCACCTAGCCCAGTATCCTGTTTCCAACAGTGGCCAATCCAAGTCACAAGTATCTGGCAAAAAACTCAAACAGTAAAAAGAAGTAGCGATCGTGGTATTGTTCAGTCCAGAGATCTGCGATAGGACAGTTTTGCTGTTACTGCTTTCAACATACTGTGATATAGCAAGCTCCACTTGAGATACTCGACTCCTGAAGCAGGTGCTGTATGCCGAAACTACTTGCATATTTACTAATATCACCAATAAAATATCTCCAACATCCTTGTGTGTCTCCTTGATTAGACTGGAAGTTTTTTTGCTGCACCCCTGCTTTTTTCTGCTTGGAGATTTTACGTAGGGTGGCCTTTGAACCATTTGTTTTGCGTCTTGAGAAAGTCAAACAGTAGCAAGATTCCATGCTACCAAACCCAGGGCAAGTAGTGGCTTCCCTAAGTCTGTCTTTCCTATTATAATGGTGTATTTCCTTTCTTATGTTATTTTTTATAGTCTGTAAACCCCTTAGTCCTGCTTGTCAATTACAGCAGTATAACAAGTTCTAATAAATAAACAAACCGTTGTGAAGGCATAGCCCTAGGTGGTATATCAAGTTAGAATAAACCTGAAATGAACTAATTTACACTTGTTCTTTTGCAATTTAGGTTATCTGCATTTACACTAGCTCTACAGTGGCTGTAAAATGTCTGGCCTGGTGGCTTACGCTAACATTGTAAAAAGAAAAGCTGATAACTATTTTTACCTTATAGAATAGGCTTCAAATAGGCGCTTTCCTAAATCTAGATGCCCCCTTATAGAATTACCTTCCAACATATATTTTGTCCAGATGATCCCTGGAGAGCTGATGACGACACAGCGCCTCCTTCCTCGTCAATGGGTTTGCCACGCTCCCTGTACGGTGTAGGCCCTGCCTTCCCCCACCACCCTCTGCATCAATGATCTCAACTCGGAGACAAACATCATAACACACCAACAGTAACCTCACCTTTATGCACAATAATGAAGCAGAGAAGGAGCACTTCTAACTGCTTCCTGAGCAGTCCCATTCAGTGTACACCTCTTCGAGGTGAAGGTGCTTCTCAAAATGAGCTCTGTAATGCGGCGCTATGTTAAGGGTGAAAGAGGAACAGAGAATGCATTATGATTCAGAATGCCACGTACCTCCAGGCTTTGCAACCGATTGGACTGTCCGACGTGACCTGACAACTTCAGCATCCCCTGTGGCATCGCCCACATTTCCAGTGTCTCTGTCTGCCCCAATGCCACATTCTGAACTTCCTGCATCACCAGGTAACCTTGGAAACGGTCATTATAGAAATAAAGCTGCACACTGGACAAGAAGCCCTTGGCCTCAAACCTGGGGGATAGGACCAAGAAAAGACCAGACATATTTTTCAAAATTCAAATCACTGGAGATGGCATTTCTCTTCATTTCCTTACAAAAGGTTACTCCTTCCTCAGCCCACCCCCCTTTCCAACCATCTCACCTACAATCTCTCTTAGCCTTGGGCCCAAAGGATGCCACTTTCTGTAATGCGAGCCTGGAAAAGGATGCATATATTGTCATGGTGACATCACTAAGCTCATTTTCTCCATCCATACGATCATACACATTTTCCCAATAGGCTTTTAGGGAGGGGGTGCCTGGTGGATAGTCACCATAAAGGTGAGCGTCCAGGATCTCCAGGACCTCTTGGTTCACTGTCGACTCAAACTTCCGAGCAAAAAACGTAGGTCGGGACAGTTGCTGCAAGACAAACATGAGATCAGGCATGAAATAAAGCAGAGGACTGTAGACAGAGGCAGACGAAGGGGGGGGGGGGGGGAGAGACTAGATCACGACGTAAGTTGCTATTTGTTTTACCTGCAGGCGAAGAAAATCCTGAGGTTTGAAGTCATTGGGAGAGCAGCCGCACCAGTCCACAATGTGCTTGTACTGACATTTACAGCCCAGCTTGCGATTCCAGTTGGTCACTCGGAGGTTGTTGTCGATAAGGGTGTCGCAGGCATGGCTGTTCTCCAAAACCGTGTGGAAAAAAGACTGTATAGACAGAGAGAGATTGGGAGGGACCCGTAAGTACAGGGAAGAGAAATAACCACCCTATTTCTGCCCTCTTCCTTACAGGGCCATCCAGTACAGGCGAAGGAAATTATGGGAACATCTTCCATGCTATACGCTTTCAGCAGATCTGCACCCAAGGCTTCTAATTATTATAACCTCCATCTTCATCCATAACCACACGCTCATATCAAGTGACATCAAATTCAATTACATCTGCCACATGGACACCTGAATGCGGAGTTCCACAGGGATCCCCCCTTTCACCAACCTTATTCAACCTAATGATGATACCCTTGGCCAAACTACTATCAAACAAAACCTCAACCCATACATATACGCTGATGACGTAACGATCTACATCCCATTTAAACAAGACAAAGGAAATTTCAAACGACATCAACCAAAGTCTACATATCATGCATTCATGGGCAGATGCATTCCAGCTGAAACGTAATGCAGAAAAAACCCAATGTCTAATACTCAACTCTCAACACAACTCAAACAAATTTACCACCATCAACACACCAAAACTGAATCTACCAATCTCAGACACCCTAAAAATTCTTGGAGTTACCATTGATCAGCACCTAACACTAGAAAATCACGCGAAAAACACAACCAAAGAGATGTTCCACTCAATGTGGAAATTAAAAAGAGTAAGACCATTCTTCCCAAGGACCGTTGTCCGTAATTTGGTTCAATCATTGGTACTCAGTCATCTAGATTATTGCAATGCACTTTATGCTGGCTGCAAAGAGCAAATACTCAAAAAAAAAAACTCCAGACAGCCCAGAACACTGCAGCTAGACTCATATTCGGGAAATCAAAATATGAAAGTGCTAAACCCCTACGAGAGAAACTACACTGGCTCCCACTCAAAGAACGCATCACGTTCAAGGTGTGCACCCTAGTTCACAAAATTATCCATGGTGATGCCCCAGCCTAAATGTTAGACCTGATAGACCTACCACCCAGGAATGCTAAAAAATCATCTCGCACATTCCTTAATCTTCATTTCCCCAACTGTAAAGGTCTAAAATATAAACTAATGCATGCATCAACCTTTTCCTATATGAGCACACAATTCTGGAACGCGCTGCCGCGCAACCTAAAAACGACTTATGAACTAACCAGCTTCCACAAACTACTGAAGACTCATTTCTTCAACAAGACATATCACTAAGATCATCACATGTGAAATCCCCCACATGTACCCAGAATTATCTTAAAATGTTTTCTTGTTATTTCACTATTATGCTTTATCATTATCATGTAACCCAAAATCCTTCTGTAATACCAATTGTCTACTCATTTCCACTATTCATGATGTATTGCAAGCCACATTGAGCCTGCAAAGAGGTGGGAAAATGTGGGATACAAATGCAACAAATAAATAAAAAAATAACTAACTCCCAGCGCATGCAAATGAATAGCACACTATCACCACAGTAGTATAGGGTGGCTGCTACCATAAGAAAGTGCTTTTTCTATCTAATGGGAAGGCAAAGGAAAACCCAGGAAGCACTTTCAAAGTATATATTTTAAAAGAACCAAAATCAGCAGCACTAGTTAAAATCCTTAAAATATCAAATGGATAGTTGCTTGTTTGTAACTGTATGCTCTTGTAGTCTTATTCCCAGATCTCCTTCCCCTCATGTCTCAAAAATATTTGATTGGTTTGCACATTCTATCATAATCATCTCCTCTAATCTTAAAATGTCTACTTTATATCTCATCTTCAGCCATTTGTACAGCCTTCATATTTTACCTGTCAATATGATGCTTGTGTGGAGTTCTGATAAAGAACAGTACAGCAGCAACACTAATTTGTTTAGATAATTTACACAATGATGGGAACAGTAAATCAGGAGAAACTTTAAATACACTAAATTCTTCACAGAGATTAAAGAAAATACAGAAAAGAAGTATTCCTACCCCCCTTTTTCCAATTGGCATCTGCACTGTCTAAACTGTAATGACAGAGTCCACTCTGGTCCTTGAAAGCTCAAGCCTCATAAATTGGTTAAATCTACAAAGTGCCACCTGCCTCTCTCATTTTTCTTCCACCAGACTAACCCTCCTTCCACCCTCTTTGAGAGTTATCCCTTTCTTAGGCTGATCCTCGGGGTTCACCGAGCCAGATAGCCACAGTAAATATGCATGAGATATTTGCATACAATGGAGACTGGATAAAGGATCATAGGATTTGATCCCACCTTTCTACTATACAATCAAAGCAGTTTACATTACATGCAGGTACTTCCTCTGTCTCTAGTGGGCTCAACAATCTAAGTTTTTTTGTATCTGGAGAAGAGTTAAGTGACTTGTCCAGGCCAAAGGGAGCTGTAGTGGGAAATGAAATTATTATTATTATTCTTGATATATCGACTTTCTGTGCTACAAACCAAAGCAGTTTACATGTTACATCCAGGTATGGTTCCCCAGGTTCTCAGCCCACTGCACAAACCATTAGGCTACTCCTCCCCTTCAGTGTATGCAGCTCTCTCATACGCATATTAGTTGGGAATTTTCTGATAGCTGGGTGCTCCTAAGAGCTTAAGAATTGCCGTACTGGGTCAGACCAAAGGTCCATGTAGTCCTGTATCCTGCTTCTAGCAGTGGCTAGTCAGGGTTACAAGTACCAGGGCAAGATTCCAAAAAGTAGCAACATTCCATACCCCCAGGGATAAGCAGTGGCTTTCCCAGAGTCTTTATAATGGGTTTATGGACTTTTCCTCCAGGCATTTGTCCATGCTTTTTCTAAACCTAGCTACAGTAACTGCTTTTACCACATCTTCTGACGAGTTCCAGAGCTTAGCAAATGCATGGAGTGAAAAAAAAGTATTTTCTCCTATGTGTTTTAAAAGTATTACTATCAAGCTCATTTTCAAAGCACTTAGCCTCCCAAAGTTCCATAGAAACCTATGGAACTTAGCCTCCCAAAGTGCTTTGAAAATATGCCTCTATGTAACTTCATGGCATGTCCCCTAGTCATTGTGCTTTTTAAAAGAGCAGACAATTGATTCATTTTTTTTTACCCACTATTCCAGCGTTTCCCCAAGTCCGGTCCTGAAGTACCCCTTGCCAGTCAGGTTTTCAGGATATCCACAATGAATATGCATGAAAGAGATTTGCATACAATGGAGGCTGTGTATGCAAATCAGGTTCATGTATATTCATTGTGGATATCCTGAAAACCTGACTCCAGGACTGGACTTGGGAAACACTGCCCTATTCCACTCAGGATTTTATTGACCTCTATCATATCTCCCCTCGGTCGTCTCTTCTCCAGGCTGAAGAGCCCTAACCTCTTAAGCCTTTCCTTATCCAAGATGAGTTTCATCCCTCAAGCATTTTAGTCACCCTTCTCTGTACCTTTTCTATCTTTAAACAATTTTTAATTGAAATTTCAGCATTATACATCTGCTGAAAACATTGCACTGTATATATTTCACAAACAAACCATGCAAACACTTAACATTAAGCAACATCCAAAAATATTTTTAAACATTTTCTCCCCATCCCTCCGATGACCCTCGCTCCTCCCCCGTCCCCCCAATAGCATTTCTAGACCTCTTATCATAGACTAGCCAGATTACTATAGTCTCACTCCCCCCCATCTATGCCCTGTAGGGTCTAGACTCTGATGACCCCCCAGGGCGATGGATGAGAAGTCTCTTAAACCCACTTGTGTATCCCCCCATCTCCTCCCCATTTGTCTGAAATTTATTTAATTTTAGGAAAACTCTGTACCTTTTCTAATTCTCCTTATTGAGGACAGGGTTGAAATTCACTAATTTAACCAACATTTTCTAGTGCAAGCAGATGCGCGAGAAACCTGTTTCTTTTATTCAACTCTCACATGAAGCCAGGCAACACACCTCAGCGGGAAGAAGCGTGTAGGTATAGAACTGACGCAGACGTGCCACAATATCGTCCTGAGTGTAAACCACATACGCCACAAAGGTGCGTGTCAGGGAGAACCAATCAGAGCCACCATCCACCAGGATTCCCTCAGGGATCTTCCGCTCCCCCAGACGCCACATATGAGAGTCACATTCGTGGAAGAGGCGGTCCAGTCCTTGTTTTTTAATGAACCTGTAGAGAGGGAGAGAGAGGAAGGTGGATTACTAGGGTCTGGAAGTTGCAGGGGATATTTCTTGGTAGTTTCTCACTTTCTGCAAGAGGTGGTAGAATATTTTATTAAGCCTGCTGGGTCTTTTACACCTGAAAAAACAAAGTTTGTGGCCTTGGATATATTCACATGCTAAGTAGTGTATAGCCCCTGATAAGAGCAGTGTGTACAAAACCTGGCTATTTGTTTGAGTTTTGGTTTTGAAAAAGTATGTACACATTTCTTATCATCTTATGCAGCTTCACTGGTTGCCCACTTAAAATTTACAATTTTAATTTTGACCCATAATACCTTTAATGGGTCCGCTCCTATTTACTTTCAAGAAGCTGTCTAGTGGTATATTCCTATGCAAACTTTGAGGTCAGAGGGTCACAAGTTATTTTTTACTATGTTATTACTTGTTCATCCATCAGCACATGACCTTTATAAAGGTGTTTTTTTTTTTTAATTTATGCAGCCCCTCCTCTCTGAAATGCTTTGCCACAACATTTGACAATTGAGAACTATTTGAAGATTAAGAACTTGGTTAAGGTAGGCCTCGACAAATTTTCATTAAATCTAGCAGCCCGTTTAAGACCTCTTGCTTCTCCTTTCCTACCCTTCCAACATTGTTCCCAATTCAATTGGGGGGAGGGGGTTGGAATCCCCTCCCAAATCAGCAGTAGAGCCTTTTGAATTTGACTAAGATTTTTTTTCTTCTTCCCTATTTTGTGCCTGTGGGCAAACAAAATTTAGTCTCTCTCTCTCTCATGCCCCTCTCCAGCCTTCCCCCAGTCTCTCTCTCATGCCCCTCTCCAGCCTTCCCCCGGTCTCTCTCTCTCATGCCCCTCTCCAGCCTTCCCCCAGTCTCTCTCTCTCATGCCCCTCTCCAGTCTTCCCCCAGTCTCTCTCTCTCATGCCCCTCTCCAGCCTTCCCCCAGTCTCTCTCTAATGCCCCTCTCCATCCTTCCCCCAGTCTCTCTTACGCCCTCTCCAGCCTCCCCCCAGTCTCTCTCTCTTATGCCCCTCTCCAGCCTTCCCCCAGTCTCTCTCTCTCATGCCCCTCTCCAGCCTTCCCCCAGTCTCTCTCTCTCATGCCCCTCTCCAGCCTTCCCCCAGTCTCTCTCTAATGCCCCTCTCCATCCTTCCCCCAGTCTCTCTCTCTTACGCCCCTCTCCAGCCTCCCCCCAGTCTCTCTCTCTTATGCCCCTCTCCAGCCTTCCCCAGTCTCTCTCTCACTCATGCCCCTCTCCAGATACTTCTCTCCCCTCCTGCCCCCACAGTATCAAAATGCATGCAAATCTACCTCATATTCAATGATATTCTAAACAAACAAAAACCACAGAGACTGGTTAGAGGGTATTCCAAGATCAGCCTGAGAAACATGAGTACAGAATCCAAGGCAGCATGGTTTTATCAGAGGTAGATCTTTTTAGAGGAATCTGATCATTTGAGTAGGTGACTTGGGAAATGAAGTGGGGAGAAGGCTAGATTTGGGGTACTTGGATTTTAGCCAAGCCCTTTGATACAGATTTGTTTTAGCAACTAATCAAGTGAGAGTGTCTTTCTTGTGGGCCTAAAGTGACTGAAACAGGTTAAGTGGGAGGCAACGAAGAGTGAAGTAAATAAAGCTCACTCTGAGGAAAAGAGCGATACCAGTGGTGTGCCCCAAGGATCAGTTCTTGATTTGGTTCTTTTCAACGTTTTCATAAGCGGAAAGACAATTAGAAATGGTCCGACTTCATGAAGCTATCGAAATTTGAAATTGGGAAGAGAGAAAAACCCCGGAAGGTGTAGAAAACATGAGGTTAGATCTAGTGAAGTCTGAGGAATATGCTACAGTTTGGCAACTAAGATTTAATGCTATCCCCCCCCCCCCCTCCCCCCACAACAGAGCAGTATTGCGATCCAGGGCTGACTGTGCCAAACAGGGGGATAAAGAAATGGCAAAAAGACAGAAGAATGCTTGGGTGCACAGGGAAAGGAATGGCCAGCAGGAAAAAGGAGACAGTAGTGCCTCTGAATAAGTCTCTGATGAAACCTCATTTAGAGTACCGTGTACACACAGTCCTTCTGGGCATGGAGAAATCGCTTACATGCACTGATGTTGTTGGAGAGAAAGAGTGCCGATAGCTCTCTTAAACAAAACAAACAGTTTTTAAGTGTATGGGATGCATATATACACAATCCCTTCCTCATAGGGCGAGAAGTCAGATTCTGAACAATATGTAAAAATTACCTTCAATGGGATGGTAGAAGGTTCACTGGGTGATGTTGGGTTGGGGGCCCCCTGCCTGCTGCACACATTGGAGAATTTAATAGGTTTTTTTTTCTCATTTTCTTCTTCTTTCTCTTCTTCTATTTTAGGGGGTGTTGGATAAGGGAAGGGGAGGACTGGGTTTAGGAATATCCCGTTCATCGTCTCTGGGGGTTATCAGAAACCAGACCTCTAGGGGCATAGATGGGGGGAAGAAAGTAACCGGGAGAGAGGAGAGACCGTATACGTAACATAGAACCTTATTTAGAAGTTTGTCGGGTCCTCTGTTTCCCATAATTGAAGTTTAATTCAGTGGGACTCTAGTACCACTAACAGTTTTTGTTGCAAAGGTTCATAGTACCGGAGGGAGGAGGGGAGAGGGAGGAGGGTGGGTTAAGGGAGAAAATTGTAAATGTTCCTACATACTGCTTTGTATTTTGCTGTTAATCTATCGTTTGGATTGTATATAAGGTATACAATGAAAGTACTATCATTGTTACTCTGTTGTAGTATCAAAAAACGTTTGAACATAGAGTACTGTGTACAATTCTGGAGATTGCACCTTCAAAAAGATATAAACAGAATGGAGCTGGTCCAGAGGGCAGCTACTAACATGGTCAATCGTCTTTGTCAAAGCAAAAGGCAACAGACTTAAAAAAACATCTATACCCTGGAGGAAAGGTGGGAAAGGGAAGAGAAGACAGAGGCATTTACGTACTTCAAAGGTATTGCTAATATGTGTTACAACTTGAGACCCCTCCACTGGAATAGTGGTGGGCCGAGCTCTATAGCCTAGACTGCTGAAAAGCACTGACTAGGCCTGAAAATCTGATGATGGCCTTGTAGCTGAGCGCCTGCGGAAGCAGGACCGCTTGGCAAGCCTTATCAGGATCTGGTGCAACATTCAAATACAGTGTAAGGGCCAAGATGGAGGAATTAATGGCTAAAATAGTAAGAAGTTAGGTTCATAAAATGGAGTCTGCTTTTGTAAAGATGGCATCCTGTTCATGAGATATGAATACTAATCTCTGTATGTTAGGAAACTTATTACAACTCAGGAAGTTACAGTTATGAAGAAATAGGTGAAAGGAGAGAGAGGTGGGCATCTGAGATGCGATTGAGCAAACTGTCAGAAAGTGTGATTCACATATGAAAAAAAATTGTGTGTCCATTGAGTTTAATGGGCAGAAGAGAGTATTTAAGATCTGCAAATCTAGGCGGAGTTTGGAATTTTCCCCAACTCTACCCAGAGGGCAGAACTACGGTCGGTTAACTTGAGATCTAGACTGATGAGTGTGCCAGATTGATTGAAGTTCCAAAGTGGTGAGAATAAAGATTATTTCTAACACTTATCCTCCTAGTCTGTGCCTAAATTCCTTGTCTGCATACCTATTTCTGTGAACACACCTACACAAATTATTCCCTGTAGTATACATATAAGCAAGGAAACTCCTGCTCATTAGTGCATTATGTGGGAGAATAGATGCCCAAAGATATACTTAGACACTAGGAATCAGAAAGCCGAGGTCCTAGATAACAGACTTAAATTGAGCCTTCTGAAACCCACTCTTCACCTCTGTGGGCACGGGTCCCCCGGAGGTCTAGAGAGGGGTAATTAAAACAGTATACACTCATGGGAGTTAAGCCTCTTTCAACAGAAAAACAGCTCTGGAATGAGGGGTCATAGAAAGAGTGAACGGGGACAAACTCAGGAATAATCTTAAGTAAATATTTATTCAAGAAAAGGCTGGTGGTTGTGTGAAACGGCCTCCCAGTGGAGGTGCTGGAGACAAGGACTATCTGAATTCAAGAAAGCTTGGGCCAAAGTACAGAGGCTCTCTAAGGGAGAGGAAGAGATTGTACAGCTTGGTAGTTGGTGTGGAGTGGCAGACTGGATAGGCTATATGGTTTTTATCTGCTGTCATGTTGTGTTTCTAACTGGGATCTGGAAAGTGAAATTACCTGGCACAAAAGCCATAATTGTGCTCAGTAAAAGGTGCTGTAGTTCAATCAAAAATACTAGTGATACTTTGCATCATAGCACCTATATTCACCAAATGCAGATAAAATACAAAACCGCATAGTCAATGTCAAGATCATAAGAACATAAGCATTGCCATACTGGGACAGACCGAAGGGCCATCAAGCCCAGTATCCTGTTTCCAACAGTGGCCAATCCAAGTCACAAGTACCTAGCGAGATCCCAGAACAGCAAAATAGATTTTATGCTGCTTACGCTAGGATATGCAGTGGATTTTTCCAAGTCCATCTTAATGATGGCTTATGAACTTTTCTTTTAGGAAATTATCCATTTTTGTTGTCCTTCTCTGTACCTTCTCTAAATTCCACTATATCTTTTTTGAGATGCAGTGACCAGAACTGCACACAGTATTCGAGGGGCAGTCGCACCATGGAGCGATACAAAGGCATTATAACATTTTTGTTTTCCATTCCTTTCCTAATAATTCATAACATTATATTTGCTTTCTTAGCCACCGCTGCTCATTGACACCTAGATCCTTTTCCTAGGCAGTGACTCCTAGTGTGGAACCTTGCATCACGTAACTATGGTTTGCATAGGCGCTGATTCCGTGGGTGCTGTGGGTGCTCAAGCACCCCCAATATTTTACGGACCGGAAGTTCCCTTCCAGCCCAGCCAGAATTTTAAAACTACTACCATCCGAGATCCAAGGCCACCCCTCCCTCCGAGTTCCCAGGCCCCCCTCCGTCCGAGTTCCATGGCCCCCCTCCGTCCGTCCAAATTTTAAAAGCCCTCTTATCTTGCGTCAGTGAAAAGTGTGCACTGCAGGCTCGTCGGCGCTTCAGTCTTCCCTTCTGTCTCTCGGCTCTGGTCCTGCCCTCATTTCCTGTTTCCGCAAGGGCGGGACCAGACCAGAGCCGAGAGACAGAAGGGAAGGCCGAAGCGCCGACAAGCCTGCAGTGTACGCTTTTCACTGACGCGAGGTAAGAAGACGGCTTTTAAAATTCGGACGGAGGGAGGGGGGCCTTGGAACTCAGGGAGGGAGGGGGGCCTTGGAACTCAGAGGGAGGGAAGGGAGGGAGGGAGGGAGGGAAAGGAGAGAGAGAGGGAGGGCAGGGAATGCACCACCTGTTTGAGAGAGTATGTGTGAGATTGACTGTGTGTGAGAGAGACAGAGTGAATGTGCGAGTGTGTGTGTGTGACAGAGAGAGAGACTGAGACTGCTGGGTGCGAGTGTCTTCTCTGTCCCCCCTCCAGCCACCCAGCGATTCTCCTCTCTCCCCTGCTCCCCCCTCCAGCCACCCAGCGATTCTACTTTTTCCCTTGCCCCCCTCCAGCCACCCACCAATGCTCTTCTCTCCCCTGCCCCCCCCCCCTCCAGCCACTCCTCCACTTTAATCAGCATATATTAAATTTCTCCTCAATTGACGACACGTAGTTCCGGAATGTTGCAGGAATGCTTCAAGGCTTGAAGGGTTCACTTTCTCGGCTTCAGAACGTTGGAGGTGCGTTTTATTATATAGGATACTCTAAATAGCTATTAAACATTGGACTGCTGAGGATCTAAGTTGCCTACAAACAGGTGGTCTGCGTTGGGACCACTTCTTTTTAACATAATTTATAAATGATCTAGAGATGGGAGTAACTAGTGAGGTAATTAAATTTGCCGACAACACAAAGTTATTCAAAGTTGTTAAATCGCAAGAGGACTGTGAAAATTTACAAGAGGATCTTATGAGACTGGGACTGGGCATCCAAATGGCATTTAGTGTGAGCAAGTGCAAAGTGATGCATGTGGGAACAAGGAACCCGACTATAGCTACGTAATGCAAGGTTCCACGTTAGGAGTCATCAACCAGGAAAGGGATCTAGGAGTCATTGTGATGATACATTGAAACCCTCTGCTTAGTGTGCAGTGGCAGCAAAGAAAGCAAACAAAATGTTAGATATTATTAGGAAAGGAATGGAAAGCAAAATGAGGATATTATAATGCCTTTGTATCACACCATGGTGCAACCACACCTCAAATATTGTGTGCAGTTCTGATCACCGAATCTCAAAAAAAAAAAAAAAAAAAAGTGGTGGAATTAGAAAAGTTACAGAAAAGGGCGACGAAAATGATAAAGGGGATGGGACAACTTCCCTATGAGGAAAGGCTAAAGCAGCTAGGGCTCTTCAGCTTGGAGAAGAGATGGCTGAGGGGAGATATGACAGAGGTCTATAAAATAATGAGTGGAATGGAATGGGTAGACGTGAAATGATTGCTTACTCTCCAAAAATACTAAGACTTTGGGGCACGCAATGAAACTACAAAGGAGTAAATTTAAAACGAATCGGAAAAAATATTTCCTCGCTCAATGTGTAATTAGACTCTGGAATTCATTGCCAGAGAATGTGGTAAAAGCAATTAGCTTAGCAGGGTTTAAAAAAGGTTTGAATAGCTTCCTAAAAGAAAAGTCCATAAGCCATTATCAAAATGTACTTGGGGAAAATCCACTGCTTATTTCTAGGATAAGAAGAATAAAATGTATTGTACTGTTTTGGGATCTTGCCAGGTACTTGTGACCTGGATTGGCCACTGTTGGAAACAGGATACTAAGCTTGATGGACCTTTGGTCTGTCCCAATATGGCAACACTTATGTACTTATGACATTGACTCTCCATGCAGTTTCTCTCTATGCAGTTTTGTATTTATCTGGTGCTATGATAGTTGCAAAGTATCACTAGTTCTTTTGATTGAACTGGAACATTTTTTACTGAGCACCTTCACATTATATTTAAATTTTTAAAATTTTTATATTGAATTACATTGTACAAGACTTTTTTGAAGATTGAATGCTGAGTGACATTTTTGTCTTCTATATTCTGGTGTTATTATTTGGGAAGACACTTGCAATGTGACTTACTCACATTTTTTTGTCATCTTTGTTTACAAAAAGCCGAATACAGCATAATCAGCATTACCTAGCATTGTCTCTGCCATGGGACTTCAGAAAGTTCTTATCTTGGTATTTGGTCAGGAACAGCACCAGCTCATCATTGGACCTTGTGAAAAGAAACGTAATGTGAGCCAGGACCTAGCAGAAGAGACTGTAGGCTCAATATCCAAACATAATGATCCAGTTTGCAGGTGCGACTGACTGCAGCTATCAATTAATTTTCAAATGGCATTCGTCACAGACCACCTCCGTGCTATCTGGATCGCGCTGAGGCGGTACACAGAGTGGAGGCGGAGCTGGATGTCATCTGGTTAGCAGCAGTACTCAGTCCACTAACTGGATAACTATCCAGCTAAAAGAGAGGATGGCAAAAAGGCTGATTGAACTTTATCCCCATTAGTTATCTGGACAGTGGGCTCATCTAGAGTAGCGCTGGACTCTGCTCTGTCCAAATATACAGCACTGGCCACTATCCAAATATCCACATTTTTCTGGACTGCTGTGATCAACTTTCTTTTTTTTTGAAACACACACAAAAGGTGAACATTAAAACAGAAAGCTGTTAAATTCAGATCTTTTTCTAATTGATAAACACCATATTAAACAACCATTCTCAAAAGCCACAAATTACCAAATGTATCAATATGGCGTGTATGCAATTTTCACATTTGCTGCACTTGTATCCCACATTTTCTCACCTATTAACAATCTTTTTGTGAGCGTTATATAGTGTCCCTCCCCTCTACCCCTCCTCAAAAGATTATGTGCAGTGAAAACGAGCAACAAAATTTATGTGTAACTTAATTCCTGTAGTCAGAATGTTCACAATGTTATTGTAATCAAAATGAGACTTTTTTTTTTTGTTAATATATTCCCAAGCTAAATGGATCATAACTTCTCTTTGGGCTGCTTCAGGGGCTATACAACAATCCTTTACTCACAAGTTTAATTGATAATATTGGATATGTGCTGAGATGAACTGAAATTTCATACATAGGAGATCACCTTGATTAATTTAGAAAAACAGCTCTATCAGAGATGCCAAAAGAGTATTGACATAACGTCAAACGATCAGTCTCTTATCTCTGAAATCGCACATACCCAATATTATCAATTCAACTTGTGAGTAAAGGATTGTTGTATAGCCCCTGAAGCAGCCCTGTCGGGCGAAACACGGCCTGTGTCAGGCTATTTATGTATATATAACTTCAGGTTTTAATAATAAATTACTCTTTTATTTTTGCGATCTGCTTCGTTTGTTTTCCATCTTGGAGCTTGCAGACCGTTTGCCCTTGTGTTTTCTTGGACCCCATCATAACTTCTCTTTTACACAGCTTTTCATCCTGTGTTTTTAAAACACAATTTGCCTTTCTATAATTTTTTAAATATTGTAGGAGCTGTTTGGACAAGAAGGAATTAAAAAAAAAAACAAAAAAAACAAACACAAAATCAAGAGCATTATATATAACAGATTTTTTTATTCCTAACACACAGAGCAATTTGAATTCAGCATCTGTACTTTGTGGTATTCCGTTTTCCTTTGGAATTAAATTTTTTGAAGCAGCATTTGGGATTGTTGTCATTGCATTCAAGTTTTCAAGATCTACACAGGGGCGTAGCCACGGGTGGGCCTGGGCCCACCCACTTTGGGCTCAGGCCCACCCAGCGACGATGCAGAGCGACGACAAAAGAATTGATCCCCCGCCGGCACACAGGCCTTCTTTCCCCTCCCTCCCCTTCGGGCAGCGCCGCTGTCTATCGCTACAGCTGAGCAAAGCTGCAGCGCACCGGGTTTGTCTCCGTCCTGCCGCTACTTCTACCCTCTGGCTCCGTGATCTTTGTTTGCTTATCTGCAGCGGTTCCGGATCTGTGCGCTCCCAGGGCTGTCTGTGTATGCTGCCTGCGACTGCTTCCTTTGCGCTGGGCCCCGCCTCTTCAGAAGAGTAGGCGGGGCCAGCGCAGAGGAAGCAGTCGCAGGCAGCATACAGACAGGCCTGGGAGCGCGCGGATCCGGAACCGCTGCAGAAGAGCAAACAAAGATCACAACGGAGCCGGAGGGCGGAAGTAGCAGCAGGACGGAGACGGACCCGGTGCGGTGCAGTTTTGCTCAGCTGTAGGGATAGACTGCGGCGCTGGAGGGGAAAGAAGGCCTGCAGCCAGGTGCCAGACTGTCGCTGGGGAAAGGGAGGGAAAAACGTGTGTGGGTGGGGGGTCGGGGAGAGACAGGAGCACTGTTGGGATGAGGGAGTGAGACAGGGTAGAGCTGGGGAGGGACGGAGAGATGCTGCAAGGGGAAAGAGAATGAGAATTGTTGGATATGGGTGGGATGGGGAGAGGGAGAGAAAGGGCATGAGAGAAAAAAACATTTTGGACATGGAAGTGGAAGGGAGAGGTGAGAGGGGAAATGTTGAACATGGCATGAGGGAAAGGAAGAATGGAGAGATGATGATGGTGGTGGTGGGGGGCAGAGAGAGATGTCAAACCAAGGGCTCAAGGCAGGGAGAGGGAGAAAAGTTGGACATGAAGGTGGAGAAGAGGAGAGGAAAGGAGAGATGCACAAGCGGGGGAGGGGAGAAAGAGGGAAGATGGATCCAGGGAGAGAAGATAGACAGTGGATGGTAGGGAAGAGAAAGGGGAAATGCTGGACAATGGGGGAGGGAAGAGAGAAAATTTTGTGCCCACCCACTTTGTGCTCAGGCCCACCCAAAATTGGCTGTCTGGCTACGCTACTGGATCTACATTTAAGAATAACACATATTTAAGATCAAAATCCTAAAAGAACTATGACGCCCTTCACAATTATCACCTCAAAAAAAAAAAAATCGACAGGGAAATCTTTGCCTGGTCAATTTAAGAGCAGAAATTGAATGATTTGATAGGCAACGCTATGGAACAAATTGAACATTCACTTTATAGAGCTCGCGTTTATCCGTTGAAACATTTTACTACATGTTGTGTCCCAGAAAGAAAAGTCTGTTGGACAAAGTACAAGAGCATTTTGCTTGAGAACAGTCGACACTGGAGCTGTTTGAAGCAACAGTGCATAGAAGTCCCAGTTGTCACGCGTTGCTCATACATCTGAGCTGTTCCCATGCATCGATGGTTGGCGGAGGCAGCCAAGTCAAAACTTGGACAGAAACCCCCACCAGTCTGTAAATGGTGAGCAAATTCGGGTGCAATCTCAGATCCAGGTGCAAATTAGCTAAGCTGTTAATTATCGATGTTTAATTGCCGCTAATTAGAATTTGCATACTGGGCACTTAAATGATCTAGCATGCAAATCAAAAGGGGCGTGGCCACGGGAGGGGCACAGGCATTCCTACAACTTAGGCGCAGTGTTATAGAATAGGGTCATTTGCATGCTCAACGCTCATCAGTTGGACGCAATGATTTACACCAGGTTTCAGCAGGAGTAAGTTCTTGCAACCAAAGGCACTTGAATTTGTACTAAGCGCCATTCTATAAAGGGCACTTTACATGGATCACCCTTTCTAGGATACCAGTTTAGCGTGGATCTTTCTGGCACCTAACTTTGGGTGCCATTTACTGAATCTGGCCTAAAATTGAACGGAGGTGATTTATTATCCTGCTTATAATCGAAATAGAATAACGCCTATATTGTGACCCAAATCGGGAGATAGACGTTTATCTCACAAAAACGAATAAAGCGGTATAATCGAAAGCCGAATTTGGACGTTTTCAACTGCACTCCGTCGCGGATGCGGACAAAGTTGATGGGGGCGTGTCGAAGGCGTGGTGAAGCCGGAACCGGGGCGTGGTTATCGGCCGATCAGAGCTGGGCGCCTTTCGCCGATAATGGAAAAAAAATATGCGTTTGTAGCGAGAATTTAGGGCACTTTTCCTGGACCCTGTTTTTCCACAAATAAGGCCCCAATAAGTGCCCTAAATGACCAAATGACCACTGGAGGGAATCGGGGATGACCTCCCCTGACTCCCCCAGTGGTCACAAACCCCCTCCCACCACAAAATATGCCGTTTCACAACTTTTTATTTTCACCCTCAAATGTCATACCCACCTCCCTGGCAGCAGTATGCAGGTCACTGGAGCAGTTATTAGGGGGTGCAGTGGACTTCAGGCAGGTGGACCCCAGGCCCATCCCCCCCCCCCCACCTGTTACACTTGTGCTAGTAAATGGGAGCCCTCCAAACCGCCCCCCCCAAACCCACTGTACCCACATGTAGGTGCCCCCCTTCACCCCTTAGGGCTATAGTAATGGTGTAGACTTGTGGGCAGTGGGTTTTGAGGGGGATTTGGGGGGCTCAACACACAAGGGAAGGGTGCTATGCACCTGGGAGCTCTTTTACCTTTTTTTTTGTTTTTGTAGAAGTGCCCCCTAGGGTGCCCGGTTGGTGTCCTGGCATGTGAGGGGGACCAGTGCACTACAAATCCTGGCCCCTCCCACGAATAAATGTCTTGGAGTTATTCGTTTTTGAGCTGGGCGCTTTCATTTTCCGTTATCGCTGAAAAACAAAACGCCCACCTCACAAATTGTCGAATAAAACATGGACGTCTATTTTTTGCGAAAATACAGTTCGGTCCGCCCCTTCACGGACCCGTTCTCGGAGATAAACGCCCATGGAGATAGACGTTTCCGTTCGATTATGCCCCTTTATGTGACCTGCGCTGAACCTAAAAGCCTTAAAAGTGAATGGTAGCATTATTTTTAATCGGTTGTTTTTGGATGGGTTTTTAGAGCTCACACTAATTGCTCATTCCTTTTACAATGGATGGTGCGGAATGCACTTTGCTATGAGCTTTTGACCTGAAGCCAGCAGTGTTCACTTGGCATCTGGATAAAGTGAAGTAAGGTTAGTGCCAGTATAGAGCCTTGTGGGGTTGTCTGTTTGTTTTTTGAATTTCAGGCAATAATTTTTTTTTTTACATATTTTGCAGAGTTTAAACGCAGCATTAACACGAAACACTTCTGATCGACCTGTCTACATTGGATTATTTAACATTTATAAGGAGAGAAAAATATATTTACGGTACCTGAATGTATACCACTTTGATGGCTTTCAGGCTTGTAGGTGTTGTATTTTATTTTTATTTAATTTCTTATATATTTCGTTGTGGAACAAACCGGTCATCTTGGGACTATTTTAATAAGAAGTTTTTTCACATATATACTAAAGTTTTTCTTTCCATTAATTTTGGGGAGTTTAGCAAAGTTTTTGCACACTACATTTTAAATTAAATGGGAGATTTCCGACTGAACAAAATTTGCATGCAGGTTTTTAAATATGTTCTAAGATGCTGTGAATAGAACAGCTGCGAAGATGAAGAGTCAGCTTTTCTGAGATCCGTTCCTCAGTTATTTTAAGGCTTACACTGGATCTTTAAACGTGTTAAATGACTGCAAAAACATATTTGATGAGTTCTGCTACCTCTTCTGTATGTTGATTGATTGTAACTTTCTTCATCCTTGGTTTACCACATTCCCTTTTTCTTATCTTCAGGATGATCATCCATCCTACCCAACACTGCCTTGACAATGTTCCCCCTGCTACTCAGCCCCACCTCAACACTATTCCTCCCCCCTCCCTCTTTACCTGGTCGGGTAGTCAGTGGCACTCAGGTTGATGAAATAATCCCAGGACCAATCGGGCATCTCCAGCAGGTCCTTCATGCTGCGCAGGTACATCGTTAATAGGCTGGCCCCTCCCCAGATGGTGACCATGCGCCATGGGGTGACACGGACATTCGGGTACTTCTGTGCCAGCTCTATTACTTCTCGGTGCAGGTAATTGGAGCGCTGCCAAGACAAGGGTTTAACACATCAGAAACACAATATCTGCCCGCCACAAAACTAGGAACTTTCGGTGGTCTGAGACCCTCTCAGGCAGGGCCGTGCCAAGGGTCTCTGGCGCCCCCCTGCAGACTACCAGTTGGCGCCCCCCCCCCCCGTACCTGCCTGGCTCCAAGGCAGCGATTCCCCTCTCTCCCCTGCCCTCCCGCTCCCATGTAGGAACTGCCCGCCCTCTTCTCCCCCCCAAGATCACGTTCCTTTTTTTTTTTTTCTTTTAAATTTACCTTCCTCCGGCAGCGCAGCGTCAGTGAAGGAGGCGGCGCTCCCAGTCCCGACGTCTCTAGCCTTCCCTTGTTCGCTGCTCACTGCCTTGACGTCAGAAGAAGGGGCAGTGAGCAGCGAACAAGGGAAGGCTAGAGACGTCGGGACTGGGAGCGCCGCCTCCTTCACTGACGCTGCGCTGCCGGAGGAAGGTAAATTTAAAAGAAAAAAAAAAAGGAACGGGATCTTGGGGGGGAGAAGAGGGCGGGCAGTTCCTACATGGGAGCGGGAGGGCAGGGTAAGCACGGAGCGGCGGTGCCCCCCAGAGGATAGCGCCCCCCTGCGGCGCTTACCCCGCTTACCGCATCGGCACGGCCCTGCTCTCAGGGTGACGTTCCTCTTTATGCAGCACCCTGGACTGGCACCACTGCTTTGCACCCAAAAAGCCTAGTACTAGAAATTAACTCTTAACATGAACGGTATGCAGAGTTGTAGTTTCACTTGTGCGACTTAAGAGACCTCAACATAACAGCTTGAACCACTGCCCACGTAACAGAGACGGCTTCACCCCTTTCTCCTCTCCTCCCAAACGGCGCTATGGGCCAGATTCATTCTACTTACACATAGAAAAGGAGAACCAGGCCCTATTTGTACACATCCTCACGTTAAAAACATGCAGAAATACTTAAAGAGCATCAAGACACAGAAAGGAAGACATATTAACAAGAAGTCGTAAAACTATTACAGGACTGACAAATATCTGAAGAAAAATTACTCTTTACCCAGTGTCACAGGCAGCCATGTATATCTTTAGTTATTAATCTACTGTAATGAGTAATAGCGGTTTTCAGGAAATTTCTACAAAAGGTATAATGAGTCAATTAAATCTACTATTCAGCCAAGGTACATCTCTCTATATAAAAGGCAACACCAACGTTCTATGAAGCCTCCAGCCGGAAGTGTGAAGGGGGTCGAGATATCCGGTTTCCCTATGAGTGTCTGCCCCGCCCTCTCTGTAACACAGTCAGTGAAGGAAAACAGCAGAGCACGAAATCAAATCGCTGGCTCTGTAACAGTGAAGGACTCAGAGGGGGGAGGGGAGAGAGGCCAGAGGGCAGGGACACACACACTCCCACATGCACACAGAAGAAAACATTGCTAGCCCCCCGTTTCATTTGCATCAGAAACGGGCCTTTTTTACTAGTATATTTCTAAAACACGTTAAAAAGAAAGCACTCCATGAAAGCAGAAAATAGACTTCTGAACAGAATTATCCATGTGGAACAGCAGCCGAGCAAAACCCTGAGATTCTGATCTCGCTCCCTTTATAAAATCGCTGGTTTCCTCTCCATCAGCTGGGAGAGATCTTTGGCAAGAGTCATAGTAACATAGTAAATGACGGCAGAAAAAGACCTGCATGGTCCATCCAGTCTGCCCAACAAGACAAACTCGTATGTGCTACTTTTTGTGTATACCCTACTTTGATTTGTACCTGTCCTCTTCAGGGCACAGACCGTATAAGTCTGCCCAGCACTATCCCCGCCTCCCAACCACCAGCCCCGCCTCCCACCACTGGCTCTGGCACAGACCGTATAAGTCTGCCCAGCACTATCCTTGCCTCCCACCACCGGCTGGCTCTGCCACCCAATCTCGGCTAAGCTCCTTAGGATCCATTCCTTCTGAATAGGATTCCTTTATGTTTATCCCACGCGTGCTTGAATTCTGTTACCGTTTTCATTCTGCACACGCTCCTTACCTTGTCCACATGGATATAGTAGAAGTGCTGTTGATGATAAATGGCCTTTATGAGCCGCTTCAGCTGCCGGATGGCTCTTCCGTGAACCACCAACATGTATGCGATCCGCACAGGCTTCTTCATAGAAGTCAGGCGAGCCTCAGTTTCATCCCACTGCACAATGGAACTCACTCTCCCTGTGAAAGTCCAGATAAGGTGATCAGAAAAAGACTATAATTAAACAATTCTTATTCCTAATGAAACCTGCATCTGCTCCACTTTCACTACTGAATACTGAAGCGATTCACCCAAGGTAGTGTGCAGCTGGACACAGGCCACTTACACTGCAGTAACATTAACTATGTTAAAATTGCATTCGCCTCTTAGCATTTTTGTAGTCGAGATCAAATGCACCGTCTTGAGTCACTAGCAGAGAATGGTCCATTCTTGGTCTCTTCATGGAAATTAAGAACCTATATAAAATAAGGTTTAGTGTCCTATCCAGTGCTTTTTTTTTGTAGAAAAAAAGGTGCTGGTACTAATTATGGGCGGGGTCACCACATATGGCTCTGCCCCATGATAGCCACACCCACATTAGCCACACCCCTTATACCAGCCATGGCGCATATAAACAGGCATCATTGAAAATATTATACTAGTATAGGAAAAAAAATTAGTGATTTTTTTTTTCCATTATAAATAATTTCTGTAAGCTGTTACCCAGTATACCCAGTGCAAAATAAGACAGCAGATGTAAATTCTCAAACTGGACATATTCCAAACACTAAAATGAAAATAAAATGATTTTTTTCTACCTTTGTTGTCTGGTGACTTTGTTTTTCTATCCCTATTGGTCCCAGTCTCTGATTCTGCTGCTCTCTATCTGTTCTCTTAACTCTGTTTCCAGGGCTTCCTTTCCATTTATTTCTTTACTTTCCTCCTCGCTTCTTCATTTCTTGCCCTACATCCATAAGTAAAAGCTAGGTCCTCCTCCGTGGAATTGACTGGAGGAGGTATAACATGGATCCAGCTTTTGCCTATTTTCTCCAACCATGTGCAGTTTTTCTCCTCTCTTCCCTTATCTCCATCCATGTGCATCTTCTTTTTTCTTTCCTCCCCTCCATCCATGTCCAGCACTTCTCCTCTCTCCTTCCCTCCATCCATGTCCAGCATTTGTCCTCTCTCCCCGCCAACCCCTCCATCCATCTCCAGCAATTCTCCTCTATCTCCTGCTCGCCTCTCCATCCATTTCCAGCATTTCTCCCCTCCCATCCATGTGCATCTCCTTCCTGTCTTCCCTCCCCTCCATCCATGTCCAGCAAGTCTCCTCTCTCCCCTGCCCTCCCATGTCCAGTGATTCTCCTCTATCCCCTGTCCTCCCTTGCCATCCATGTCCAGCGATTCTCCTCACCTTCCCTCCCCTCTCATTCATGTCCAACAATTCTCTTCTCTCCCCTGCCCTCCCCTTCTATCCATGCCCAGCGAATCTCTCTTCGCTGACCTCCCCTCCCATCCATGTCCAGTATGTCTCCTCTCTCCCCTGCCCTTCCCTCTCATCCATGTCCAGCGATTCTCCTCTCTCCCCTGCCCTCCCCTGCCATCCATATCCAGCAATTCTCTCTTCCCTGCCCTCCCCTCCATGTCCAGCATGTCTCCTCTCTCCCCTGCCCTCCCCTCCATGTCCAGCATGTCTCCTCTCTCCCCTGCCCTCCCCTCCATGTCCAGCAATTCTCCTCTCTTCCCTGCCCCCATCCATGTCCAGCAATTCTCTCTTCCCTGCCCTCCCATCCATGTCCAGCATGTCTCCTCTCTCCTCTGCCCTCCCCTCCTTGTCCAGCGATTCTCCTCTCTCCCCTGCCCTCCCATCCATGTCCAGCGATTCTCTCTTCCCTGCCTTCCCCTCCCCATCCATGTCCAGCAATTCTCCTCTCTTCCCTGCCCCCCATCCATGTCCAGCAATTCTCTCTTCCCTGCCCTCCCATCCATGTCCAGCATGTCTCCTCTCTCCTCTGCCCTCCCCTCCTTGTCCAGCGATTCTCCTCTCTCCCCTGCCCTCCCATCCATGTCCAGCGATTCTCTCTTCCCTGCCTTCCCCTCCCATCCATGTCCAGCAATTCTCCTCTCTCCCCTGTCCTCCCCTCCCATCCATGTCCAGGGTAAACTTCTACAAAACAGATGAAGATGTGATTCCGTGTGCCCCAGTGAAAGGAGAGTTTAATTCTACTGCCATTTAATTTTAATATATTCCATCGTCTTTATAAACACCAGGCTTCCCAAGGCAGATTACAAACAGTTAAGATGAACCCATCAGGAAACAGAATATTCTCACTGACATCTGGCCATCTGAATTGTTTAGAAGCACAGTGAAGAAAAATGAGCACAAACTACAGAATTTATAATTGCTGTTTCTACTAGCTACAATAATTTTTGAAGTTGTTTTAGTGATGTTCGATTATGTTTTTTCTCCTCCAGCTGCAGCCACCCTGCTAAGGGAGATAGAGAATACTGAAGAGGCAGTGGAGCTAGCTGGCCAAGAGGGCACTGAGAAAGTTTGAGTGCTCTCTATCTCCCCTGCTGGTTGATGGACATAACCCATACGTAATGGCTTCATCTGCTTGATGACAAGGAAACAGGGATTAATTAAATGTCTTCCTTACTTACAGTGGACTAGATAGGCTCACTCCCACTCCACTCTATTTACCGAAATCGCAACGGCAAACCGGCGGTGGCGGCAGTAAATGCAACAAGCAGGCAGGCTCACCTCCGTCCTTTGCTTCCCTGCCCTCTCAACGTTCCGCCCTCGCAGAAAGGAAATGACATCAGAGGAAGACGGGATGTTGAGAGGGCAGGGAAGCAAAGGACGGAGGCGAGCCTGCCTGCTTGTTGCCTTTACTGCCGCCGCCGCTGCCCACCGGTTCGCCATTGCGATTTCGGTAAATAGAGAGTGGAGTGGGAGTGAGCCTATCTA
Source organism: Microcaecilia unicolor (assembly GCF_901765095.1). Taxonomy (NCBI): domain Eukaryota; kingdom Metazoa; phylum Chordata; class Amphibia; order Gymnophiona; family Siphonopidae; genus Microcaecilia; species Microcaecilia unicolor. The sequence goes on along the minus strand of NC_044036.1, from coordinate 320,056,899 downwards.
GTCCACTGTAAGTAAGGAAGACATTTGATTAATCTCTGTTTCCACTCCCCTGCTCAGCCATCGCCGTTCACTCAAAACACAGCAAGCAAACCTGTGAGCTGCTGCATCCACGTTGTCATTCTTTATTGTCGGTCCATCTGTAACAAGTAGGGGAGCTGCCGGCCCTCAGACAAAAAGGTGCCGGTACACCGTACCGGCGCAAAAAAAGCACTGGTCCCATCACACAACCCCAGTGGCTACACAAAGTTGTTTAGATAACTAGGAAGATTGTATCTTCCATAAAAATTGTTCTTAAATATGACTTTTCCCATTCTGATTAGTGGTATCTAAATAAGGGAACATCTCTAAAAAGTCCTGGACTGAGCTTGAGAAATCCCAGTTCTTTTGCGTTTTCCTAACAAATGCAGTCATAGGGTCTTCACATTAAGGCTCCTGGTCATAGGTCCAGTGACCCACTCAGCAGTCTCACCCGCTCTTATTTTATTTAAAAAAAAAATAATAAAAATTATAAAACCACACTCTCACAATCCTACACGGCTAACATTTCTACATTCCTCTCTCTTAGGCACCACTGCAGAGAAAGTACAAAGTTCTTCCTTTCACAACTTAGCTGTCAAAGAGTCCTTATTCCTCTCGGCTATTATCAAGTAGAGGAGGGGGTGTATCACATGCAGTCTCAGTATCTGGAGGGTCCGGCTCTGCAACCGGATCCAAATATAGTTCCACTCCCTTGAGATTTGGCTTTGAAACCTTTCATGCTCCCTGCTTAATCTTCTGGAAGCTAACACCATATCTTATGATACAGACAGCCAACTGATTCCCAGTCCATCAGGGCCACAACTGATATTCATAAAATAACTGTAAACATTGTCAAAGGGCTTGCATATTTCAGTTTATGTTTGCAGAGCTTGAGATCCAGAGTTTGTCAGTCCTGACCTACAGTAAACTAATTTTTAAGGGAAATAAAATAATTCTGTCTGGTAATGATCTAAAACTGTCCAACACTTCACTGCAGGAACTTATAAGGGCTCTTTATTCTACTGGCTAAGATACGCTCATATTCTATCACTCCTAAGTCAAGTTCATTTTCTATTTATTGTTTAATATACAGCAAATCAGTATAAAACATTTAAGTGGTTTACAAAAACAATTAAATCTGGGAAACGGGGAGATGTCCCCTTGTCTCATCCATTTGCAGGTCTGCTGCGTGTTCCTCAGAAGAAATGACATGGATGAATGGCCAAGCATGTTTCACCTGGCGGTTGTCACCTCCTACATCTTTTCTAGGACTTTACTCTTAGACAAAAATATAGAATCACTCACCAGATAACTTGCAGTGCCGGGGCACAGACTGTGGCATCAGTTTGTCAAGCTGGTGTAAACATACCACATTGGCAATTTCCTGTTGGCACTGCTTGGTGCTGGCCCTTGCTAGTGCTGAGAGTGCGTCTTTGCCTATAATTTCACATTTGGGGGCAAAGCTGTTATCGGTGGGCACGGGTGCTCCCTCCACGCTGCCCGTATCTCCGTGCTGAAATGTAAAGAGCTGTGCATCTACTTTGGAGTCTGTAAGGTTCTTACTGCTCGATGAATCCAGGGCAATCTGGAACTTGTGGCCTGGTTTATGTTTTACAGTCGCTCCTCTCACTGCTATAGATCCAACAGCTGCAGGATTATCTGCTTGGCCTTTCCATCGAACACGTTTTCGGCTCTGGCTGCCACGATGGCCCGCTGAATTGTTTGGATCTTTGGAGTTGTCTCCACTGTCTGGCAGCCTGCTCTTTCTTTGCCTGCCTTTCTGTAATGCAAGAACATCTCTCTTAATAATAATATTTTCATTTGATTGTACATCTTAAATAGAGGTACTGAAGGCATGGAACAAGTACAATTAACATTTCAAAATGAGCGTCAACGATTATGATGCCCATCATTAATTACAATCAACACAAGAACACTTTAAACCCAGCAAAATAACCAGCACATTCTTCAGTATCCCATCACAGCTATCACATAACAAGCCATGATTTAACTAATTTCAAAACTTCATATAATGGAAACTGGGTCATTGCAGCTCACTTATGCGAGCTACTGCTGTTTACTTCCTGCCAGAAGAAACAGATATACTTTGGTTTTTGCCAAAATCCCTCTTGCAGGGCTATTTAATGGCACAGAAAGAGAGAATCTCATTTGCAGGTCTGGTTATTCAATAGCGAAAGCTTTACTAACTGAACTATTTATAATTTTATGTTATTTGTAAGCCATTTTGAATGACATTCTCAGCTTGGAAATGCAGAATATAAGCAAATCAAATCACCCAAGGGAAGTCTGGTTGCCCTATTCGACATGACCTATTGACATTTCCAAATGGTAAGTGTTCATAACACTAAAACTGCTACTGCAGGGGCCAGACTGGTAGCTCAGTTGCTGTCAAGTGGAGGGACCTGGGTTCCATTCCCAGCTTGGGTCCTTCTGCTGGAGATGCTAAGGAGACTCTCAATCATCGTGGCACCACTCAATACAGGGGTGGGCAACTACGGTCCTCGAGGGCCCCAACCCAGTCGGGTTTTCAAAATTTCCACAATGGAATATGCACGAGATCTATTTGAATACAATAGAAGCAGTACATGCAAATCAATCCCTTGCATATTCATTGTGTAGAGAAGTGTGGTAGCCATGTTAGTCCACTTTTAAAGGTAATCAATAGAAATAAAACATGGAAAAGAAAATAAGATGATACCTTTTTTATTGGACATAACTTAATACATTTCTTGATTAGCTTTCGAAGGTTGCCCTTCTTTGTCAGATTGGAAATAAGCAAATGTGGTAGATGACAGTATATATAAGTGAAACAACCAAGCATTTCATTGACAGTCTAACAGGGTGGGGGTGGGTAGGAGGTATGCCTGGGAACATCAAAGCATTTCAGTGATAGTCTAACAGGATGGGGGTGGATAGGTGAGAGGAGGGTGACAAACAGAGCAATACAACTGTTAAACTGTCACTGAAGTGCATTGACGTTTCACTTATATATGCTGTCATCTACCACATTTGCTTATTTCCGATCTGACGAAGAAGGGCAACCTTCGAAAGCTAATCAAGAAATGTATTAAGTTATGTCCAATAAAAAAGGTATCATCTTATTTTCTTTTCCATGTTTTATTTCTATTGATATTCATTGTGGAAATCTTGAAAACCCGATTGGGTTGGGGCCCTCAGGGACTGTGGTTGTCCACCCCTCTCCTAGCGCGGCTAAACTCGGGGTCTAACTTAGGTAGTACCAGAAAGTAATTTTTTGGGCTTTCACACCCACCCCACGCCAAGCACTGGTGCTGTGAACAGAGATGGGGAGGGATTTATAGGGGGAAAATCTCCAGCTAATTGGCAATGACGACTCACGGTGCTGCAGCTGTACAGATACCCGCATAAGAACTACTACTACTATTTAGCATTTCTATAGCGCTACAAGGCGTACGCAGCGCTGCACAAACATAGAAGAAAGACAGTCCCTGCTCAAAGAGCTTACAATCTAATAGACAAAAAATAAATAAAGTAAGCAAATCAAATCAATTAATGTGAACGGGAAGGAAGAGAGGAGGGTAGGTGGAGGCAAGTGGTTACAAGTGGTTAGGAGTCAAAAGCAATGTTAAAGAGGTGGGCTTTCAGTCTAGATTTAAAGGTGGCCAAGGATGGGGCAAGACGTAGGGGCTCAGGAAGTTTATTCCAGGCGTAGGGGGCAGCGAGACAGAAGGCGCGAAGTCTGGAGTTGGCAGTAGTGGAGAAGGGAACAGATAAGAAGGATTTATCCATGGAGCGGAGTGCACGGGAAGGGGTGTAGGGAAGGACGAGTGTGGAGAGATACTGGGCAGCAGCAGAGTGAGTACATTTATAGGTTAGTAGAAGAAGTTTGAACAGGATGCGAAAACGGATAGGGAGCCAGTGAAGGGTCTTGAGGAGAGGGGTAGTATGAGTAAAGCGACCCTGGCGGAAGATGAGACGGGCAGCAGAGTTTTGAACCAACTGGAGAGGGGAGAGGTGACTAAGTGGGAGGCCAGCAAGAAGCAGATTGCAGTAGTCTAAACGAGAGGTGACAAGGGTGTGGATGAGGGTTTTGGTAGAGTGCTCGGAAAGAAAGGGGCGGATTTTACGGATGTTGTAAAGAAAGAAACGACAGGTCTTGGCAATCTGCTGGATATGAGCAGAGAAGGAGAGAGAAGAGTCAAAGATGACCCCAAGGTTTCGAGCTGAGGAGACAGGGAGAATGAGAGAGCCATCAACAGAAATAGAAAACGGGGGGAGCGGGGAGGTGGGTTTGGGGGGGGGGGGGGGAAATGAGAAGCTCGGTTTTGGTCATATTTAATTTCAGGTGGCGTTGAGACATCCAGACAGCAATGTCAGACAAGCACGCTGAAACTTTGGTTTGGATGCAAGGTGAGATATCAGGGGTAGAAAGGTAGATTTGGGGGGAGTCAGCATAGAGATGGTAGGAAAAGCCATGGGATGAGATTAATGAACCAAGGGAAGAAGTGTAGATAGAAAAGAGGAGGGGACCAAGAACAGAACCCTGAGGTACGCCGACAGGCAGAGGGATAGAAGTAGAAGAGGATCCACCAGAGTGAACACTAAAGGTGCGGAGCGAGAGGTAGGAAGAGAACCAGGAAAGGACAGAGCCCTGGAATCCAAGTGAGGACAGGGTATCGAGAAGTATGCTGTGATCGACAGTGTCAAAAGCAGCGGAAAGATCAAGAGAAATCTGATAAACCTGACTCCTCTTCCTCCCCCTACCACTCTGCTGTCGTTCAGCTTGACAATCGTGGACTGGATTTACTAAAGTGTGCTATTGCATTACCACATGCCATTAACATGCAGGATTAGTAAGAGAACCCACTGCAGAAAACAGGGCTTGTGGGGAAATAACCTACATTAATGCAGAACTGTTTTTGTTTTTTTTTTTGCAAATCAATGCCATAGGGATGAGTTAGCAGGGGTAACAAATTGGCCCTCTCTACACCTGTACCATGTTCGTTTAGGGATAAGTAAAGAGCTTCAAAGTTTTATCAACTCTGCATCTTTCACCTGCTTTAGCTTCATTAGAAGTTCTCCTACCACTGATCTAAGTAAACCACACTTATCTGAAGTTAAATACATTTCCCCTAATTCTATAAACTTGTATGCTCAAATTTTCAACTAGTAGTTATAGAAGGTTAGTTGTGTGCAAAACTTAATTCAATAATTGCTATTATTTGGAGTGGGCTATAATTGAGGCTAATTGGTATCAATTAGCAATTACGCACGTAGCTGCCCTGAGTTGCTACTCTATAAGTTGTGCGCTCAGATTCCAAAGCTTGCAGCTTTATGAGAGTCGTGGATCTGGGAGGGGTATAAATAAGCAGGTCGGGGCACGTCAGGCAGTTGGACATAGGAGTTACGATAAAGTACATAAGTAATGCCACACTGGGAAAAGACCAAGGGTCCATCGAGCCCAGCATCCTGTCCCCGACAGCGGCCAATCCAGGCCAAGGGCACCTGGCAAGCTTCCCAAACTTACAAACATTCTATACGTTATTCTATACGTCTAACCCCCTTTTAAACTCTGCCAAGCTAACCACCTTCACCACGTTCTCCGGCAACAAATTCCAGAGTTTAATTATGCGTTGGGTGAAGAAAAAGTTTTTCTGATTTGTTTTAAATTTACTACACTGTAGTTTAATCGCATGCCCCCTAGTCCTAGTATTTTTGGAAAGCGTGAACAGACGCTTCACATCCACCTGTTCCACTCCACTCATTATTTTATATACCTCTATCATGTCTCCCCTCAGCCGTCTCTTCTCCAAGCTGAAAAGCCCTAGCCTCCTTAGTCTTTCTTCCTAGGGAAGTCGTCCCATCCCCGCTATCATTTTAGTCGCCCTTCGCTGCACCTTTTCCAATTCTACTATATCTTTCTGAGATGCGGCGACCAGAATTGAACACAATACTCAAGGTGCGGTCGCACTATGGAGCAATACAAACTAGCATTTACTCACCTACCTACAGTTAGGTGCAAACGTTAGAACCAGCCACTGAGCTAGCGCAAGTGCTCACACCTAATAAATACAAACCTACCCTGGTATTTTATAATGGCAACTGAACTGCAGTTACAGAATTCACACCAAGCTGTCATCATCCCGGAACCTAAATTTCAGCGACCTTTTGAGATTCTACCCCATTGTAAACAACTTGAGTAACTTTAATATCAATATGAAGGCCCTCATGAATGACTGTATAATACTGATCAAATAGCTTGTCAGCGTCTGAATGGCCAGATTCAAAGCTACCAGAAATGGAAACAATTGTGAAGAATATTAAAAGCCACTTATAAACTCCCATATGCACACAACATCTCCCTGTGTGCACTTTGCAGTCTATACAGGTCAGATAAAGAACACAGAGTGACCACTGCCAACATCTTTTTCATACTGAATCCTATCGCTGTAGTCATGATCAGCTGTGTGATTGTTTTGGCACTCTCTCTTTGTCCAGCTGCCTGTTTTATCGGTGGTGTGGGAGGCAGATTTTTCTGACTTTGTGGTTCTCACTTTAGGAAGCAATTTCCTGGAATGGTTTCTTTGGCACACAATATTATCTTGTTTTCTCCAAAATCAGAGCTTAAAATCAACTCCCCCCCCCCCCTCCCCTCCCAATACTTTAAGAATTTCTAAGGGAATCTCTTTCTGATACTCCATCCTGAAAGCTAAGCAGGACAGAGAGGAAAACCTCTAGCTTCCTCTGCATGGGACCCCCCCCCCCCCCCCCCCCCACACACACACTCCAAAACACTCACTCACACTATTCTTAGGGGAATACAATTCCTAGGGGATGATGATTCCTCATTATGGCTCTCGCCAATTGCATTCTTCTCTGTAACAGAAAGAACTGTGCACTCAGCTACCCAGGCCAAAAACAGAGTAATTAAATACGTTCCCCACCCTGCTTTGGCTGCCAGATTCCATCTCCAAGGCACTCCAAATTATAACACACAGATCCCGCAATTAGACCCAGAGTATTCTAAAAATTAAACCACCATTTAAAACTTAAAATAGTAACATACAGTAACAACAGTCAATGATGCCAAATAAAGACCAGCATGGTCCATGCAGTCTGCTCAGAAAAGTGGCCAGGGTTGAACTTGCCACTCCGTGCAGGTTATCCCATCTATGCTCTCTCTCTCTCTAATGTGACAGTCATTTAATTTTTTACTTTGAGTGGAAACTCTATACTTTTATTCCATCCTCTTCCCATATTGGGATCCTCTATGTACATCCCATGCCTTTTAGAATTCTGTCACCGTTTTCATCCCCACCACCTCTCACAGAAGAGCACTCCAAGCATCCTCCACCCTCTCCATGAAAAAGTATTTTCTGGTGTTGCTTTTCAGTTTCCCGCCTTGCAACTTCATGTCATGTTCTCTTGCTCTTTAGCCTCTCCATTTTGGGAAAAGGTTTGCTTTCTCATTCATATCTTTCAACATATTTAAACGTCTGAATCATATTTTCCCTCTCCCTCCTCTCCTCCAGGGTATACATATTCAAGTCTTCAGATCTCCTCTCATATAGCATTTTGATTGCTTTCCTCTGAACCACTTCAATTCTTATTTCTTTTGAAAGATACAGTCTCCAGAACTGAACACAGTACTCCAAATGTGATCTCACTAATGATTTGTAAAGGTGCATTATTACGTCCTTCCTTCTACTGGTTATGCCCCTCTCTATGCAATCAAGCATTCTTCTAGCCTTGGTCACTGCCTTATCATATTGTTTCACCACCTTGAAATCCTCAGACACTATCATCTTGAGGTCCCTTTCCTAATCCATGCACATCAGCCTCTCACATCCTAATGCATAGAGCTCCTTTGGGTATCTGCACCCCAAATGCATTACTCTACATTTCTTCACATTAAAGTTTAACTGCCAAGCATTCATCCATGCTTCTAATTTTAGTAGATCGCTTCTTGTACTTTCCACTCCTTCTGAGGTGTCTATCTTCATGTCATCCGCAAAAAGAAGAACTTCGTCAAACCCAAATGGCAATATTGTTCACAAAAATATTGAACAGAATCGGGGCCAGGATGGATCCCTGAAGCACTCCATTACTCACCTTTCGTTCTTCTGAGCAAATTCCATTTACCATCACCCCCCCCCCCCCCCATCTGTCAACCAATTTCTGATCCCATTCTCAAGCTGCTCAGTTTATTCATGTGCCTCCTATGAAATCTAAGTAGACGACGTCCAGAACATACCCTTAATCCAGTTTTTTTTTTGTAACCCAAAGACATGAGTCAGATTTCCTTTTCATGATCTACCATTGGCGAAGCCATGTTGCCTCGGATCTTGCATTCCACTGGATAATAGAAAGTTCACTATACTTTTCTACTACTGAGGTTAGACTTACTAGCCATAGCTTCCCACCTGTTTTCTATTCCCAGTTTTGTGACGAGGGACATCAATCTTTCTCCAAGCCTATATAACATCCCCCGTTTCCAAGGATCTATTAAACACATCCATTTTACAGTAAGTACATAAGTAATGCCACACTGGGAAAAGACCAAGGGTCCATCGAGCCCAGCATCCTGTCCACGACAGCGGCCAATCCAGGCCAAGGGCACCTGGCAAGCTTCCCAAACGTACAAACATTCTATACATGTTATTCCTGGAATTGTGGATTTTTCCCAAGTCCATTTAGTAGCGGTTTATGGACTTGTCCTTTAGGAAACCGTCTAACCTCTTTTTAAACTCTGCCAAGCTAACCGCCTTCACCACATTCTCCGGCAACGAATTCCAGAGTTTAATTATGCGTTGGGTGAAGAAAAATTGTCTCCGATTTGTTTTAAATTTAGTACACTGTAGTTTCATCGCGTGCCCCCTAGTCCTAGTATTTTTGGAAAGCGTGAACAGACGCTTCACATCCACCTGTTCCACTCCACTCATTTTATATACCTCTATCATGTCTCCCCTCAGCCATCTCTTCTCCAAGCTGAAAAGCCCTAGCCTCCTTAGTCTTTCTTCATAGGGAAGTCGTCCCATCCCTGCTATCATTTTAATCCTTAAGAACATTTCCAGACACCATCATATCAGTAAAAACCAACAATTCCATGTGTCAGAGCTCCCCACCAGACTGCCTGCATCCATTTTTCATTCATCAACATGCTTAGGAAGGACTACTTCAAAAATGCATCACAGTTGTTGCTAGATTTCCACAGGCTTAAGTTAGTCCAATAATAAAAAAAAAAGTGGTATTTTCTTTTCTTTCTGTTTGTTATCTTTAAAAGTGGACTAACACGTTACCACATCACTTCACTCAAGCTTCACAGTGGGATCCAACAACTGCAGGGAAGGGTGGGAATATAAAGTAAGGCAAATACTTTTGCCACCACTACCACCCTCCTCCCCTTCAGGGTAGGTGTAAATGAAGACTCACCTTATGGAGGCCAATTCTGGAAAAGCCTAAATGAGCAGACAACAACTAAGTAACAAGAAATTATAAACACTGATTGGCACACTAATTTGCTTATTCACTACTAGAGCACCAAAATCAGTCATAACATTTTTAGAGCAAATGCATCATGGGTTAATCCAGTGGCTCAGAAGTGCTCTACACTACTGTCTGGAACATTCCCAATGTAATCTCTACTAAGATCTTCCACATCCTGGGTCAGCAGGGGATGCAATGGAGGCAGTGCTCACAGCACTTTGGGGGGGGGGGGGAGTTGTGGTCTTTCCCACTGATCCATTTTCCCCTTCTCTCACCCCCCTCTTCAAAACTGTCTTACTTCAGTTGCCGACTGGCTTACTGATCACAAAAGGGTCCTGAATCCGTAAAATACAGTAGCCTGCTGGTTTATTGACAGCCCTCTACATAAGTACATAAGTAATGCCACACTGGGAAAAGACCAAGGGTCCATCGAGCCCAGCATCCTGTCCACGACAGCGGCCAATCCAGGCCAAGGGCACCTGGCAAGCTTCCCAACGTACAAACATTCTATACATGTTATTCCTGGAATTGTAGATTTTTCCCAAGTCCATTTAGTAGTGGTTTATGGACTTGTCCTTTAGGAAACCGTCTAACCACTTTTTAAACTCTGCCAAGCTAACCGCCTTCACCACGTTCTCCGGCAACGAATTCCAGAGTTTAATTATGCGTTGGGTGAAGAAAACTTTTCTCCGGTTTGTTTTAAATTTCCACCTCCCTTCTTCACCTTATGGGAACAGATATTCTACCAGTCAACTCTTTCTGTTATTTGGGGGGTCATCCTAGACGCCCATCTTTCTTTTACACAATGCATATCTGCTGTCTGTAAAACTGGCTTTCTTATTATAAATTGATCTGTTCGTGATATCTTCAGAGTCAAAATATATAAAGTACCCGAGTGGAAAGCCGGGACAAGAAATCCAAGGGGAAATTACCAGTAATTCGAAACCTTGGGAGAATGCAATAATTATGTGTAACATCATTGTTTGTATATTTTAGTAAGATCATTTGGAGTGATTTTAGTCAGGTACTACGAGTGAATGGGGAATGAGTGAGTGTAGTATTATTGTTTTTAAATGGGATAAGTGCTAATGGTTAAAGGCACACATTTTTTCAATAAAGATATTTGATATTAATTAAAATAATCTGGAGTGTATGTGCAATCAATAATATTGAGTAACTCCAGTAGCTCTAACGTGTCCCTGTTTAGTACTATTTCTTATTTTGTGTCAATTACATTCTATTTGCCCTCAATCCTTTCCCTCTCTTACAATGCTCCTTCTAAACTACAAGGCTCAATTATTGTAATACCATTTACCTAGGCTATCCCCGGTACCGTTAAAAAAGTTACAATCTCTGCAAAACACTGCCATTCGTCTTCTCTGTCATGCACATTGACATGAGTGTTCTTCCTTCCTGCCGAACAAAGAATCTCGTTCAAACTTCTTACACTTACCTTTAGGACTTTCCGACTAGGTCTTCTATGCTATCTATCTTTCAGCTCTCACCATTCCCTACTCCCCTGCCCATACTTTATATTCAATCAACGACCACTGCTTGGTTCTCCCACGGCCCAAAAAGACTAGTTTAGTATCAAGATGCTGCTGTGCTTTTTTTTCTTTGCCGCCCCTTTCACTTGGAAATCTCTTCCAAAAGAAATTCGAGCTGAATCATTCGAAAAATCTGAAGCAGACTTAAAGACCTGGCTCTTTAACCTAGCTTTTGGTACCATTTATTATTTAATTTAGATTTTTGCTCACACCTTTTTCAGCAGTAGCTCAAGGTGAGTTACATTCAGGTACTCTGGATATTTCTCTGTCCCAGGAGGGCTCACAATCTAAGTTTGTACCTGAGGCAATAGAGGGTTAAGTGACTTGCCCAAGATCACAAGGAGCAGCGGTGGGATTTGAACTGGCCACCTCTGGATTGCAAGACCGGTGCTCTAACCACTAGGCCACTCCTCCACTCTAATTGGGCTTCGTTGACCATTTCATTACAGGAGTTGCCTTTAACCCTTTTGTTTCTCACCCTTGCTTCTCTCTCCCCCTCCCCAACTCGTTTAGGTTCCTGCCTTGTCTTTGACTTTTGCTTTGTGTGAATGGACTTATCTTTCCTAGCCAAATATTATAGCTCAATGCGCTGACACAGTTATCCATATCATCCCACTACACCCCAATAAACTAGAATACCTCCATCATTCCCCATTCCCAGGTCAATTGGGACGTTCAAAATAACAGCCCACCAGACTATCAAATGAAATTTGCTTTGTAGTTTATCACCTAGTTGTACTCCTAACCCTGTGGGTTAAGGATGGCCAGCAGTGGCAGTCAGCATGGGGCTTTTGAACTAGTATGTATGCACACACTCCGCTTCCTCTCTTCTCCCCTGTAGGTTTTCTGTTTTGGGGCCAATTTAAAGGGAGAACAGAAGTGAAAAGAGGTGAAAATGGGATTATGTTACATAAAGGTTCAAGAAGCACTGATCTAACATCAACCCCTGAGCCTCCAACAAAACCCTCCCATATGCTTCAAGTACCCCCAACCTGTGACAGATAGCAACCACCCACCCATTTCTGCAAACAATTCACCAAGCCCCCTGCCACAGCCCTCCTAGTACTCTATAAACCTCGTTATCTACTCTCCCATAGGACCTATGATTCCTCTCCACCCATAACCTACAAGCATCCCTGGACTTCCATAGCTTGCAACCACCCACCCATAGTGCACAAGTAGTCCAGAGAATCCCTGCCACGTTTCCGTTCCTCCTATGTTTCATACCCTATAAACCCTGCTATCTACTCCCCCATAGGACCTATGATTCCTCTCCACCCATAACCTACAAGCATCCCTGGACTTCCATAGCTTGCAACCACCCACCTATAGTGCACAAGTAGTCCTGACAATCCCTGCCACGTTTTCGTTCCTCCTATGTTTCATACCCTATAAATCCTATCTACTTCCCCATAGGACCTATGATTCCTCTCCACCCATAACCTACAAGCATCCCTGGACTTCCATAGCTTGCAACCACCTACCCATAGTGCACAAGTAGTACAGAGAATCCCTGCCACGTTTCAGTTCCTCCTGTTTCATACCCTATAAACCCTGCTATCTACTCTCCCATAGGACCTATGATTCCTCTCCACCCATAACCTACAAGCATCCCTGGACTTCCATAGCTTGCAACCACCCACCTATAGTGCACAAGTAGTCCTGACAATCCCTGCAACGTTTCCGTTCCTCCTATGTTTCATACCCTATAAACCCTGCTATCCACCCCCCCCCCCCCCCCCATAGGACCTATGATTCCTCTCCACCCAGAACCTACAAGCATCCCTGGACTTCCATAGCTTGCAACCACCCACCCATAGTGCATAAGTAGTCCTGACAATCCCTGCAACGTTTCCGTTCCTCCTAGGTTTCATACCCTATGAACCCTGCTATCCACCCCCCCCCTATAGGACCTATGATTCCTCTCCACCCAGAACCTACAAGCATCCCTGGACTTCCATAGCTTGCAACCACCCACCTATAGTGCACAAGTAGTCCTGACAATCCCTGCCACGTTTCCGTTCCTCCTATGTTTCATACTCCATAAACCCTGCTATCCACCCCCCCCCCCCCATAGGACCTATGATTCCTCTCCACCCAGAACCTACAAGCATCCCTGGACTTCCATAGCTTGCAACCACCCACCTATAGTGCACAAGTAGTCCTGACAATCCCTGCCACATTTCTGTTCCCCCTATAAACCCTGCTATCTAGTCTCCCATAGGACCTATGATTCCACTCCACCCATAACCTACAAGCATCCCTGGAGTTCCATAGCTTGCAATCACCCACCTATAGTGCACAAGTAGTCCAGAGAATCCCTGCCACGTTTCTGTTCCTCCTGTTTCATACCCTATAAACCCTGCTATCTACTCCCCCTTAGGACCTATGATTACTCTCCACCCAGAACCTACAAGCACCCCTGGACTTCCATAGCTTGCAACCACCCACCCATAGTGAATAAGTAGTCCAGAGAATCCCTGCCACGTTTCTGTTCCTCCTGTTTCATACCCTATAAACCCTGCTATCTACTCCCCCTTAGGACCTATGATTACTCTCCACCCAGAACCTACAAGCACCCCTGGACTACCATAGCTTGCAACCACCCACCCATAGTGCACAAGTAGTCCAGAGAATCCCTGCCACGTTTCTGTTCCTCCTATTTCATACCCTATAAACCCTGCTATCCACCCCCCCCCCCTATAGGACCTATGATTCCTCTCCACCCAGAACCTACAAGCATCCCTGGACTTCCATAGCTTGCAACCACCCACCTATAGTGCACAAGTAGTCCTGACAATCCCTGCCACATTTCTGTTCCCCCTATAAACCCTGCTATCTAGTCTCCCATAGGACCTATGATTCCACTCCACCCATAACCTACAAGCATCCCTGGACTTCCATAGCTTGCAACCACCCACCTATAGTGCACAAGTAGTCCTGACAATCCCTGCCACGTTTCTGTTCCTCCTGTTTCATACCCTATAAACCCTGCTATCCACCCCCCCCCCCCTATAGGACCTATGATTCCTCTCCACCCAGAACCTACAAGCATCCCTGGACTTCCATAGCTTGCAACCACCCACCTATAGTGCACAAGTAGTCCAGAGAATCCCTGCCACGTTTCTGTTCCTCCTGTTTCATACCCTATAAACCCTGCTATCTACTCTCCCATAGGACCTATGATTCCTCTCCACCCATAACCTAGAAGCATCCCTGGACTTCCATAGCTTGCAACCACCCACCCATAGTGCACAAGTAGTCCAGACAATCCCTGCCACGTTTCTGTTCCTCCTGTTTCATACCCTATAAACCCTGCTATCTACTCTCCCTTAGGACCTATGATTCCTCTCCACCCATAACCTACAAGCATCCCTGGACTTCCATAGCTTGCAACCACCCACCCATAGTGAATAAGTAGTCCAGAGAATCCCTGCCACGTTTCTGTTCCCCCTATAAACCCTGCTATCTAGTCTCCCATAGGACCTATGATTCCACTCCACCCATAACCTACAAGCATCCCTGGACTTCCATAGCTTGCAACCACCCACCCATAGTGCACAAGTAGTCCAGACAATCCCTGCCACGTTTCTGTTCCTCCTGTTTCATACCCTATAAACCCTGCTATCTACTCCCCCTTAGGACCTATGATTACTCTCCACCCAGAACCTACAAGCATCCCTGGACTTCCATAGCTTGCAACCACCCACCCATAGTGAATAAGTAGTCCAGAGAATCCCTGCCACGTTTCTGTTCCTCCTATTTCATACCCTATAAACTCTGCTATCTACTCTCCCATAGGACCTATGATTCCTCTCCACCCATAACCTAGAAGCATCCCTGGACTTCCATAGCTTGCAACCACCCACCCATAGTGCACAAGTAGTCCAGAGAATCCCTGCCACGTTTCTGTTCCTCCTGTTTCATACCCTATAAACCCTGCTATCTACTCCCCCTTAGGACCTATGATTACTCTCCACCCAGAACCTACAAGCATCCCTGGACTTCCATAGCTTGCAACCACCCACCCATAGTGCACAAGTAGTCCAGAGAATCCCTGCCACGTTTCTGTTCCTCCTGTTTCATACCCTATAAACCCTGCTATCTACTCTCCCTTAGGACCTATGATTCCTCTCCACCCATAACCTACAAGCACCCCTGGACTTCCATAGCTTGCAACCACCCACCCATAGTGCACAAGTAGTCCAGAGAATCCCTGCCACGTTTCTGTTCCTCCTGTTTCATACCCTATAAACCCTGCTATCCACCCCCCCCCCTATAGGACCTATGATTCCTCTCCACCCAGAACCTACAAGCATCCCTGGACTTCCATAGCTTGCAACCACCCACCTATAGTGCACAAGTAGTCCTGACAATCCCTGCCACATTTCTGTTCCCCCTATAAACCCTGCTATCTAGTCTCCCATAGGACCTATGATTCCACTCCACCCATAACCTACAAGCATCCCTGGACTTCCATAGCTTGCAACCACCCACCTATAGTGCACAAGTAGTCCTGACAATCCCTGCCACGTTTCTGTTCCTCCTGTTTCATACCCTATAAACCCTGCTATCCACCCCCCCCCCTATAGGACCTATGATTCCTCTCCACCCAGAACCTACAAGCATCCCTGGACTTCCATAGCTTGCAACCACCCACCTATAGTGCACAAGTAGTCCAGAGAATCCCTGCCACGTTTCTGTTCCTCCTGTTTCATACCCTATAAACCCTGCTATCTACTCTCCCATAGGACCTATGATTCCTCTCCACCCAGAACCTACAAGCATCCCTGGACTTCCATAGCTTGCAACCACCCACCCATAGTGAATAAGTAGTCCAGAGAATCCCTGCCACGTTTCTGTTCCTCCTATTTCATACCCTATAAACTCTGCTATCTACTCTCCCATAGGACCTATGATTCCTCTCCACCCATAACCTACAAGCATCCCTGGACTTCCATAGCTTGCAACCACCCACCCATAGTGCACAAGTAGTCCAGAGAATCCCTGCCACGTTTCTGTTCCCCCTATAAACCCTGCTATCTACTCTCCCATAGGACCTATGATTCCTCTCCACCCATAACCTACAAGCATCCCTGGACTTCCATAGCTTGCAACCACCCACCCATAGTGCACAAGTAGTCCAGAGAATCCCTGCCACGTTTCTGTTCCTCCTGTTTCATACCCTATAAACCCTATCTACTCCCCCTTAGGACCTATGATTACTCTCCACCCAGAACCTACAAGCATCCCTGGACTTCCATAGCTTGCAACCACCCACCCATAGTGCACAAGTAGTCCAGAGAATCCCTGTCACGTTTCTGTTCCCCCTATAAACCCTGCTATCTACTCTCCCATAGGACCTATGATTCCTCTCCACCCATAACCTACAAGCATCCCTGGACTTCCATAGCTTGCAACCACCCACCCATAGTGCACAAGTAGTCCAGAGAATCCCTGCCACGTTCTGTTCCTCCTGTTTCATACCCTATAAACCCTATCTACTCCCCCTTAGGACCTATGATTACTCTTCACCCAGAACCTACAAGCATCCCTGGACTTCCATAGCTTGCAACCACCCACCCATAGTGCACAAGTAGTCCAGAGAATCCCTGTCACGTTTCTGTTCCCCCTATAAACCCTGCTATCTACTCTCCCATAGGACCTATGATTACTCTCCACCCAGAACCTACAAGCATCCCTGGACTTCCATAGCTTGCAACCACCCACCCATAGTGCACAAGTAGTCCAGAGAATCCCTGCCACGTTTCTGTTCCTCCTGTTTCATACCCTATAAACCCTATCTACTCCCCCTTAGGACCTATGATTACTCTCCACCCAGAACCTACAAGCATCCCTGGACTTCCATAGCTTGCAACCACCCACCCATACTGCATAAGTAGTCCTGACAATCCCTGCCACGTTTCTGTTCCTCCTGTTTCATACCCTATAAACCCTGCTATCTACCCCCCCCCCCCTATAGGACCTATGATTCCTCTCCACCCAGAACCTACAAGCATCCCTGGACTTCCATAGCTTGCAACCACCCATCCATAGTGCACAAGTAGTCCAGAGAATCCCTGCCACGTTTCTGTTCCTCCTGTTTCATACCCTATAAACCCTATCTACTCCCCCTTAGGACCTATGATTACTCTCCACCCAGAACCTACAAGCATCCCTGGACTTCCATAGCTTGCAACCACCCACCCATACTGCATAAGTAGTCCTGACAATCCCTGCCACGTTTCTGTTCCTCCTGTTTCATACCCTATAAACCCTGCTATCTACCCCCCCCCCCCTATAGGACCTATGATTCCTCTCCACCCAGAACCTACAAGCATCCCTGGACTTCCATAGCTTGCAACCACCCATCCATAGTGCACAAGTAGTCCAGAGAATCCCTGCCACGTTTCTGTTCCTCCTGTTTCATACCCTATAAACCCTATCTACTCCCCCTTAGGACCTATGATTACTCTCCACCCAGAACCTACAAGCATCCCTGGACTTCCATAGCTTGCAACCACCCACCCATACTGCATAAGTAGTCCTGACAATCCCTGCCACGTTTCTGTTCCTCCTGTTTCATACCCTATAAACCCTGCTATCTACCCCCCCCCTATAGGACCTATGATTCCTCTCCACCCAGAACCTACAAGCATCCCTGGACTTCCATAGCTTGCAACCACCCATCCATAGTGCACAAGTAGTCCAGAGAATCCCTGCCACGTTTCTGTTCCTCCTGTCTCATACCCTATAAACCCTGCTATCTACTCCCCGTACTCAGCGGTCCTGTTTATCCCCTCCAGCAGTATCTCAGCACCTCATAGCCGCCTTCCCCAGGTTCCCATGCCCCTAACCGTCCCTGCCGCCCGGGAGTCTCCCTCACCTCCCCCTGCTCGTCGTCCTCTTCCTCCAGGCTGCTGAAGCTCCACACCACCAGGCCCTGGATGAGCAAGATGGCCAGGGCGGCGGCAATAGCCAGCTTGTAACGCCAAACCAGCTTCTGCACTCGCGCGCTCGCCACCATCTTCCCTCCGGCCACCAGCGCACAACCGGCGGTAGCGGTAACAGCCGTACTGAAACTCAGGACTGGATGGCGGAGGCGCGCAGTGCCGCGCACGCACCAGGAACGTGAGTACGTCCAGACGCAAGCGGAAGCGGTCGCAGGAAACTTTAAAGGGGCCGTGGTGGCCGCCTGCTACTGCTACATCCACGTTCTATGCTAACCTCTGTTGCAGAAAACGTGGGGCGGCGATCAATGTGTGGTGGGAATGTTGGGTAGGGTTGCCACTTCATCTCCAACAGAGCTCCAGGGGGGAGATTTTAGGTCAGTCCTAGACAATGCATTTTTTCTAGTGAAAAAGGTACCGGTACTCAAATGCCAGGCCACCCTCCAGGGGTGCGGTGATCACTGAGGGACCCACCCCACAATACCCAGGCCCCCTGCAACCAGTTACAGAATCTATGACAAGGCAGAATTGGTGTGTAGAGACTGAGCTATTTCATTAAAACTTGGGATCAAGGGTCAATTTTAGTAGACAGTAGAAAAGGTGCCGGTACTCAGTTCCCCCAAGTACCCCCTCAACAAAAAGCACTGGGACTCCTAGAGTTCTGCAACACTAAATTTACAGGGCAGAATCAGGGGCTCCAAAGGAACAAGGTAAAGGACGGAATGGATCCCGCAACAAAAAAAAAAACCCTCCTGGAACTGGGTGACTTGGCAACGGGGCAATTGGACAGATTAATCCAAAACTGGTTCTAGCCATCCTGCACTAACACCTAGCGCACTAGCCTTCACCTGTTTCTGTTCTACCCACTTGAGTAGAGATGTGGTAGCCTGTAAGTCCACTTCTAAAGGCAGTCAATAGAAATATAGAATAAAATAAAACATAGAAAAGAAAATAAGATGATACCTTTTTTATTGGACTAACTTACTTACTAATGTACAAAAAAAGATCCCCCCTAAAAACCGGTACCTAAACTCACCAGATACAAGATTAATGAAACTTTTCAAATTCGTTTATTCTAACTTACACCCTAATTATTGAATATTATATCTTGTCCTGTTATCATTATGTTATGCTTTATCTACTTACCCACTTCTCTTACACGTAATTCTCTTATGCACCTTAACTGCAATAAGGCTGAAATTGTTATTCTGTTAATATGATTACCATGATATTCTCATGCACCTTATTTGTTATTTATATTCTGATTTCCTTATCCCATCAATGTGATGTTGTTGTTGTATTATATTGTAATATCACAAAAAACGTTCTTGCTTTAGAATATTTCATTTCTTTTATTACAAATATTTATGTCGTTTATATATCCTATAAGACAACTTATATTATGCAATAACATTATGTATTATATTGTAAGCCACATTGAGCCTGCAAATATGTGGGAAAATGGGGGATATAAATGCAGCAAATAAAAATAAATAAACTTAATATATATTTTGATTAGCCTTCGAAAGGTAATCAAAAAATGTATTAAGTTAGTCCAATAAAAAAGGTATCATCTTATTTTCTCTGTTTTATTTTATTCTATTTCCATTCTACTCACAAAACCACACCCTATCTGAGAACACACCCGTGAATGCTGACCAATGGGAGCGCAGTCCGTCGCTTGGGGGCGGGTCCTTGGCTGTGGTCGCCCAGGTAACCGCGGTGTTTTGCCGATGACGTCGCAGGCGCTGATTGTTCCGGGGCTCTTAGCGTTCTTCCCAAGGATCCGGGCGCGAGCGGAGGGGGCGTGCTCGGGGAATCCCAGCGGTGTTATGGGGGTGTGGGACCCTTTAGAGCTGCGGCTGACTGGCCAGGTAAGGTCTCAGGACGACGAGACGGCTATGGGTCTGCGCATCTGGACAAATGCATTCCAGTGGAGGCAGAAACTGGGGAATGGAATTAAAAGCCTTGTCGCCCTGCCTTTTGTCATAAACGCAGAACAGGACAGATCCCGTTATATTACGAATATGGGTCTACTTATTTTTATACGTGTAAAGTATCATACGTAATCCTACAAGAAGAAGAGAAAGAAAGAACAGGTCTATACGTTCTAGGAGCGGTGGTGCTGCCTGCCAGCTGCCCCCATGCTCAAAGGCGTTGTTCGGTGGCTGTCAGGAAAGGAATTGTGCAAAATGCATTGCGATATGGGTTGAGATCTGCATTAATTCATAAGTCACTTTTGTGTGTAGATAGAGCAGGTGAAGCTCACACAGAAGCGGCTGGAGCGTGCGTTGGAGTCGGCAGAGGATGGTGAGTGGTTTCAGCGAGCCATAGAACTGGAGCGAGAATGTCGGCAACAGGTGCTACTATTGCAGGTAGGAATTAGATACCAGCAATAAAATGTAAACAAAGTGATTCCACTCTTCTTTCTTTCTCACCATTCACACCCCTTTACTTGATCTTCATTGGTTAAAAAAAATAGTACTTTCCTTATTATTATAGTGTTCAAGGTGAGGTACAATAACAGAATCATGTGCAAATAAACCTAAATACAATGAATAATAAAATGTGCAATCTGAAATACATCTTATGCACCCTTTCAAAACTGTCTTGGAACAAAGCTCCTGATTATTCCGTGCATCCCATTTTTTGTGTGCAGAAAAACAAGTTGAAATGTGGACACACATAGGGCCAGCATGGGGAGGGGGGCACAAACAGGCTAATGGTCCTCAAGCTGAAGGACATATAGAGGGGCATAATCGAACGCGAATGCCTTGGTCCAATGCCTTGGGGGATGGGCCTTGGTCCACCTGCCTGAAGTCCACTGCACCCACTAACAACTGCTCCAGGGACCTGCATACTGCTGTGATGGAGCTGGGTATGACATTTGAGGCTGGCATACAGGCTGGGGAAAAAAAATTGTTAAAGTTCTTTTTTTTGGGTGGGAGGGGGTTAGTGACCACTGGGAGAGTCAGGGGAGGTCATCCCCGATTCCCTCTGGTGATCATCTGGGCAGTTGGGGCACTTTTTGGGGACTTGTTCGTGAGAAAAAAAGGGTCCAGAAAAAGTGACCCAAATTCTTGCTTCTGGCGCCCTTCTTTTTTCGATTATCGTCCGAGCGCGCCCATCTTGCCTCGGCCGACAAACACGCCCCAGTCCCGCCTTCACCACGCCTCCGACACGCCCCTGTCAACTTTGTCCGTTCCCGCGACAGATTGCAGTTGGAGACGCCCAAAATTGGCTTTCGATTATACCGATTTGGGCGCCCATGGGAGAAAGACGCCCATCTCCCGATTTGGGTCAAAATATGGGCATCTTTCTCTTTCAAAAATAAGCCGGATAGTCTGCTTATGGGCTTTGGGGCGCCTTCCCAAATTTTGCTATGGGCCTAACATGTTTATTTCTATAAGCTCCTACCTAGTTTTAGGCAACATGTATGTGCTGGTATTCTAGTTGTTTATACACATATATGAATACATGTGCATGTAAATGAGCAGTTTTTAGCTAAGCATATTCTATAAGTAGGCACCTAGACTGTGATGGTGTTCTTTTTTTATTTATTTATTTATTTATTTCTGCATTTGTACCCCACATTTTCCAATCAGGTTGTTGGTTCAATGTGGCTTACAGTTTGATAAAGTTAGTCGTAGCAATATCATTTGTATTTGGTGCGTCATTGTTCGTTTTTCTGTGGTGATCGGGTTCCATGTGTTCCATTGTTGATTAGTTAGTCTGTGCGGGATGTTTGAAGAAAGATTGGCTGAAGAAGTGGACTTTCGAGTGTTTTCGGAAACTTATGTGGTCGGTCAAGCATTTTAAAACTTTCGGTATTGTGTTCCAGATTTTGGGGCATATGTATGTGAAACTGGCTGAGTATGTCGATTTGCAGTTCAGGCCTTGACATCTGGGGAAGTGTAGGGTGAGGTAGGTTCTTGCGCCTTCGATCACGTTTCACATGGGTAGAAAATCTATTATGAATGAGAAATTGTACATGAAGCGAAAAGAAAGTTAATGGTAAATAGAGTAATAACCAATTCAGGTAATAATTCATTGTTTGAGATATGGTTGTTCTTTGTGAGGGTTTGCTTGAATAAGAAAGATTTGGGGATTTTGAGGAATCTAGTATATTCCTGTATATTTCTTCTTTTGGGTGGTAAGGAGTTCCACCATTTGGCTCCTAGCATAGGCGGTCGGTAGCCCAACTGTTTGGGGAGGCTAAAGGGGGCGGGGTCAGGGGTGGGGCTTATATCCATAATTGTCTGACAACACAGAGAAAAATAAATAAGTGAAATAGTCACAATTAATACTGTAAACATTACACTGGGCAGACCCTAATACACCAATTACCACCTATAGGAAAACACAGATTATCAACAATATGAAACAAGGAATCATAACATCACAATTCCTCATGTACAGCCACAAAACAACCTTTTTAGAGTGGATAGTGTTCACAATGAGCTCCTTTTATTAATGACCAGATAGAGATAAGAGTTTTCAATTTCAACTGACACTAATATGCAATGGGATATACCCCTATCAACACTACACTGGCTACAATTTCCAAAACAACCCACCTTACAATATCATTAGCAAACTTGCATGTAAATCGAAGTTAACTTGTTAAAGCTGATTTGAAACAACGCCCCAGAGATCTTAAAAACAAAACACCAACCTTCAAGAAAATAAACGTTTCTTAGAGCAAAGAGCATTTCGCAGGAGCCGCATATGCGCTGCAGCTGCTGCTCCCGCTGCCGTGATACTACTGCCCCCTCCCCCCGCATAGCTCGGGATCGGGAGCCAGAAGAGAAACATGAAGCGAGCCTGGGGGGTCAGCTGACAGAAAGCGAGCAGGCCTGGATGATGACGGAGCAGGAGAAAGGGGTCAGACACTGAGCAGGGGCTTGGAGTGTGTGTGTGTGTGTGTGTGTGGGGGGGGGGGGGTCAGGGTGAGCAGCGGACACAGACCAAACAGGTGAAGGGAAAAGGGATGTCACACACCGACTAGGCCCCCGGACGTTGATTAGGCCCGCTGCACCTCTATCCCTTTCCCCGAGACACTATAACAGGCAGAACGGGACGGAACCTGGCACCCTTCACCGCGCTCCCTACAGGCCCGTGTCCCCAGCGAGAAGCTGCCGGAAGGAGGTTCCCTTCCGGCAGAGATGGAACCGCTGCCAGAACCGCTAGGGAAGGAGGCTTAGGGAGATAGCGAGTCAGACAGGCAGGCAGTCAGTCAGCCTGTAAGAAAAGAAATGCGCGGTGGGGTGGGTGCAGGCGGGGAGCGGAAGATACAACAATTTTGTTCCTGAGGAGGTAGGGGAAGGTTACGGTTGGGCTGGGGAGGCTTAGAGGCATATTTTCAAAGCACTTAGCCTTCCAAAGTTCCATAGGTTTCTATGGAACTTTGGAAAGCTAAGTGCTTTGAAAATATGCCTCTTAGCCTCCCCAAGCCTCTTATATGGGGCGCCTATGGCTCCTAGGTAAGTGAAGTCTGCAGAGTGGACAGTTTTGTAGATGACTTTTTTGCAATTTGGGAGGTGTAGTCTGAGATAATTTCTTGCCTCATATTTAGTGTTTCTTTGAGGTGAGTTTATTAATGGTACCATATAGTCTGGAGCTGTGCCATTTAGTATTTGAAAGATAAAGGAACATAATTTGAAGGCGATTCTTGCTTTGATGGGAGGCCAGTGTAATTTGATTAATAAAGGGGAGGCACTTTCAAAACGAGAGATTTTATATATGAACCTGGCTGCAGTTTTGAGCTGTTTGGAGTTTTTTCAACAGGTACTCCTTACAGCCAGCATATATGACATTACAGTAATCGAATTGGGATAATGTTAATGATTGTACCAATAGTCTGAATGTTTCTGATGAGAAATAGGGTCTGATCCTATTTAGTTTCCAAAGAGACCTAAAAGATTTTGTGATTACTGAGGAAACTTGAGTAACAAATGTTAAATGTTTGTCTATGTATTGTTTTTAATCTACTCCTATCTAGACCCCCGCAGGACCCTTCCACACGGAGGTGTACAGAGGGCTTGTTCTTCTAAGATCTTTTTAACCGCCTCCCTGAATTCCAGTGACACCCCTTCCCATGGGTATCGGCGCTGGGGAGGCATCAGAAGGCGCAGTTCGAATCTTATTCCCATGACCACAGCTTTCTGTCTACTTGGATCTAAGTGAATCTTTGGCCATTTATGTTCCCACATAAAATCTATGAAAACTGTTTCAGTGAGGAATCTTACTTGTGTGTGTGTGATACTTTGTAAAATAGAAGGCAAATAGAGAATAGATTGAAACAAAGACAGACAACAGCTTAGTAACAGAAATAGTCTTTTTTATTCTTACCAAAGTCAAGCTTCGATGTGGTACATTCAATGGACAGATTCTGGATCCAACCGGCCAGAGCTCTGCTCCCTAAGATGCGTTGGGGAAATCTTCCGAAGATTCCTCGGATGCCCACTTCTTATATAGTCTCTGGTCCCCATACAAGTCTATGTAAAGGGACTTTTTTTTTCCTATTCTTGCTTAATCAGTGAATCATACTTAACCGCCGGTCAGGTGCCCACCTGCCCCTCCTCTCAAAGATTGCTTAATAGTGCCAATTTCAACACTTTCACTTCCTCTTTTCCAATCCTAAGACAGAGATCTATGTCTTTATATCTTGTGATACTGAGAGCCATTTTACAAAGACATCCTCCATCTTAAGAACCAAACTCTTTACCATTTTTGTCTCTAATTTCCTCATCTTGAGTGTTACACTCAATTTGAAAGTTGTACCAGGTTTCCTTAAGACTCACCTAGCAGTCCTGCTCTTGCAGGTTCTCTGCTATAAGGCCTTCAGCTGGTTATCAGGCCTAGTCAGTGCTTTTCAGCTGGTTAGAGCCGTGTAGCTTGGCCCACCACTATTCCAGTGGATAGGTCTCAAGCTAGAACACATATTAACAGTATGATTATCTGCATGGGTTTTGATATTTATTTGTTTGTTACATTTGTATCCCACAGTTTCCCACCTATTTGCAGGCTCAATGTGGCTTACTTGTTTAAGTGTGTGTGTGTCTCTGAATGTGGTAGATAGGCCTGTGGTTAGTTTGTACCTGGTGTGAGCGTCCCTTATGCAAGGTGGATAGGAAGAGAGGGGCAGGCCATACTAGAGTCCGTGTTGAATATAATATAATGTATAGGTCATTCTAAATTAAAAGAGATCAGTTTGCATATTCTTTCTTTGCCTTGTCTACTGTTAACTGTGGGTATCAGAAATAGGATATATAAAATATAAAAATTGGAACTTTGTGTTCTCACTCTGTCAGCTTATTAGTGGCTACGTATTAGTTTCCCTTTCCTCAAGTCCTATTATATCAATTCACTTTATTGGAGTTGTGAGTCCGTACCAGTTGTTCTGCTTTCCTCCCTCTTCAAACAAGGGCTTCCGCAGGTCAGTGCTTCTTCCACCGCGCAACCACTTCGCTGAGGAAGAGACTCCTTCAGGGGGGCGGGTGAGTAGGCAGGAAACCATGCGCCATGGGAACCAGGTGGGTCTTACAAAAGGGTCTATTGTTCATTCTCCCTTCGGTCCTCACAAGTTCCCGTGGTTGGGAGAGGAGTTGTACTTACAGTCATAGATTATACATAGATGATAAAATGTTATAGTCTTTTGCAACCCAGGTGTGAGTATTTACATCAGCTCTATGGCTTGTGCAATTGTTTGCACCTTAAATATAGGCACTTTTTCAGCCACTTATGCTAGTGTTCTACAAAACAGAGTAGGAGCCTACTTTTCTTTATAGGATAGGTTTCAAACAGGGGCGTAGCCAGACTTTGGCAGGAGGGGGTTCCAGAGTCTGAGGTGAGGAGCTACATTTTAGCCTCCCCCCCCCCCCGCCACCACCACCAACAACTTTGACCCCCCCACCTGCCGATGACCCTCTCGACCCCCCCCTCCTTCTGCCAACCATCCCCCCGCCGCTGCCATCGCCTACCTTTGCTGGCGGGGGACCCCAACCCCCGCCAGCCGAGGTCCTCTTCTTCTGGCGCAAGGCTTCGTTCTGTTTCTGTGAGTCTGACGTCCTGCACGTTGTACGTACAGGACGTCAGACTCACAGAAACAGAACGAAGCCTTGCGCTGGAAGAAGAGGACCTCGGCTGGCAGGGGTTGGGGTCCCCCGCCAGCAAAGGTAGGCGGTGGCGGGTTGGCGGTCGAGAGGGTCGTCGGCAGGTGGGTCCAGGGCCAAATCTACGGGGGCCCAGGCCTCCATGGCCCCACGTAGCTACGCCACTAGATGCTTTCCTAGTGCCTAAATCTATGTGCCCCCTTATAGAATTACTCTCATAGTGTCAAAAATGGTACGTTTACCCTTTCTCCATTTGCAAACACATGTCTCTGTTTAGGGACTGTTATGAAAACATGTTGTGGTAAAGTGTGTCTCATTAGGATGACGGGGGCTGTATGAATCAAGTGTGTATGAATGCTTTTGTGTATGTGTGTGTCTTTGTGCTTATGAATATAGATGGACAGGTAAACAGACAGAAAGCTGGAGCCTCTCTGACCTCACTCTGCCTCTGAGCTTGCCTACTTTTCCAACAAGTAAAGACATGTGTTGTTTATTGACCCACTGACAGGGCGAGCAATTATCAGCAAATGCCTCCTTCCCCTGTCTTGTGCATTTAGAAACCGACAGGTGAAGGCAAAAAAAAAAAAAAAAATGCGTAGTTTACCCTTCTTTTAGAATAATTTCCATTGCTGAAGATGTTCTGGGAAAACAGGTGCTATGTGTTCACTAGGGACTCTGAAATAAATCCCCTGTGTCTGTTCATTTCCAGTCCCACCCACCTGTCTCTGCTCTCCCTTTCCCCTCCAGACCACACCTGTGAGGTCTGATGCTACATCAACTGTTTTCTGATCACCTTGCCTTCCTCAGCTCCTTCAAAAAGATTTCTGTACAGTTTTAAAAATAGTTCTGCCTGTTTCAGCAACATTAAAGCACAGCTGGATGGAGCATAAGATATGGGATTATTTTAACTCTCTCTCATAACCCCTTCTTATCATATTTCCTGTCTAACAATCTAGGTGATGCAGCTTTGCATTGATTCTGGTACAGGAAAGCAATATGGAAACGGGCGCTAGTAAGGTTTTCCTCGGAGTGTGTATGTTGAGAGAGTGTGTGTGAGAGTGACTGTGTGAGAGAGAGAGAGTGAATGTGCGAGTGTGTGTGTGTGACAGAGAGAGTGAGACTGGGTGCGGGTGTGTCTGTGAGAGAGAGAGTGTGTGTGTGAGCATGAGAGGGTGTGCCAGGGCCCCCCCTCCCAGTTCCAGGGTCCCCCCTCCCTCCCGCCCTCTAAGTTCCAGGGTCATCCCCCCTCCCTCCCTCCGAGTTCCAGGGTTGTTGTCCCCCTCCCTCCCTCCGAGTTCCAGGGTCGTCCCCTCCCTTCCTCCCTGCCTCCGAGTTCCAGGGTCATCCTCTCCCTGCCTCCCTCCGAGTTTCAGGGTCCCCTCCCTCCCCTGCATTATGCTCTCTCCCCTCATTCATCCATATGCAGGCAACGTCCTCTGTGCCCTCCCCCCTTCATCCATCCATGTGCAGCATCTCTCCCCTGCCCCCTCCACCTCCCTCCGAGTTCCAGGCCCCCCTCCCTCCCTCCCTCCCATTTCCAGGGTCCCCCCTCCCTCTGTCCCTCCCTCCCAGTTCAAGGGTCCCATAGAACTAGGAGGGAGGGGGAACGGAGAACGTTGGAGGAGTGACATCAGCAGGTGGTTACAATCCCAGTGACACACATTGGAACGTTGGAGGAGAACGTTGGAGGAGTGATTTCAGCAGGTGGTTACGATCCCAGTGAGACACATTGGAATGTTGGAAGAGCAAATTATTATATTAGATTATTAGTTTGCTAAGTCTATTCCTTCAGTGGGCCTTATTTGCTGTGTTGTTGTTTTTTTAGTGTGCATTTTCTTTTTTTGGTGGTGTGTGTTTTAATATTTGATTGGTTTTATAATGTCTGTGATCATTTTTGTACTGTAAACTGCCTTATTGATTACCTGAAGGGCTGTCCAGCAAATTTTGGAAGTAACTAAAATAAATAGTGGCTGGCGCAGCATGTCTGGATAGCTAACCAAATAAAGTTAATGCAGCTTTTTTGATGGCCTAATTTTTATCTGGATAGTTATTCAGTTAGTGGACTGAGTATTGCTGCCAACTTCTGGCTTCTCCTTCACTCTTCTCCGGATTGTCCTGAAACTGTCCTTGGATAGTGGCATAGCTATGTGGGGCCACGGGGGCCTGGGCCCCTGTAGATTTGGCCCTGGACCCCCCTGCCGACGACCCTCTCGACCCCCCCCTCCAGCCGCCAACCCTCCCCCGCCGCCACCGAGGGCTACCTTTGCTGGCGGGGGACCCCAACCCCCACCAGCCGAGGTCCTCTTCTTCCAGCGCAAGGCTTCGTTCTGTTTCTGATGTGCAGGACGTCAGACTCATAGAAACAGAACGAAGCCTTGCGTGGGAAGAAGAGGACCTCAGCTGGTGGGGATTGGGGTCCCCTGCCAGTAAACGTAGGTGATGACGGCGGCGGAGGAGGGTTGGCGGCGGGAGGGGGGGGTCAAAGTTGTTGTTGGTGGTGGCAGTGGTGCTGGGTGGGGGTGGCAATGGCGCCATGGGGGTCGGCGGCACCAGGGGGGGCTAAAATGTGCCCCCTCACCTCGGGCTCTGGACCCCCCTCCCGCCGAAGTCGGGCTACACCCCTGGTCCTTGGTAACACCAAAGTGGTCTGTAAAGAAATTCAGAGGGGCATTTTTGATATGATGTTTAAATCCGACTTTGCATGTTTTATTCAAAACATCCAAAATTCAAGTGGCGAATATAACGATTGCTGAAAATGAAAAACATGTATCTTTTTGTTTCGAAACTGGCCTTTTTCTAGGCGTTGCTGTACTCAGTGCGGTTATCTTTTTGGACTTTTTCAGAAAAAAAACATCCAGATGAAAAATGCACAAAATCAAGCCATTGGGATGTAGGAGGAGCCAGCATTCTTAGTAGACTGGCCACACAGACATCCCAGCAGAGCAGTGGGGCACCCTAGTGGGAAGCTATGCTCAACAAATGTTCTTTAGATTTGATGATCTTGATTATTAAAACATGTAAAGAGAGAGAACAAAAAGTTAAGGAAGATCTAGATAAGGAGGTTTTTTTTTTTTTTTAAAGAAAATGATACTTGTTTTGATATACTGTATGAGGACTTTAAAAAAAGCAGTGACCAATTTGAAAGGGATTTAAGACTCCTCAAATTTGAGAAGTTTAGAAGGGATGATCTTGATTATAAAAATAACAACGTTTACCCCTGGCATAGGAATAAGCAACAGGGTAAGAGGAATTTTAATAGTAATTACAATAGAACTTTTAATAGGACGACCAGTACGGTCACGCGCTATGGGGCAAGAAACAAGGAAACAAAGCATAGCTGTAAAACAAACACATAATAGGCCATCCTATAGTCCTCAACCAATTAGAGAGAAAAAGAGACCTAGAAGTGAGAATGATGAAGTATTTGACCCTTCGGCGTCACTTTATACCACACCACCACGGATAAACACTGATAAACAGGCTCTTCAGATTGGTCAATTTTGGAAAAGAAAATCAACCCCACTGTAGAAAATCAGAGACAATACGTATACAGTAGAGGGAGAGGTCGAGGACAGGGGAGAGGAAGAGATGGACCCTATTTTCATAGGCAGCCGCAGCCACTAGCAACATTCCATGTAGAAGGCTGCGCAGGCTTCTGTTTCTATGAGTCTGACGTCCTGCACGTATGTGCAGGACGTCAGACTCGCAGAAGCCTGCGCGGCCACATTGGTGATCTGCAAGGGCCGACTTCTAGTGGAACTGTAGAATCTCAAATAGTAGCAACAGTGGAGGAGTGGCCTAGTGGTTAGGATGGTGGGCTTTGGTCCTGAGGAACTGAGTTCAATTCCCACTTCAGGCACAGGCAGCTCCTTGTGACTCTGGGCAAGTCACTTAACCCTCCATTGCCTGCCGCATTGAGCCTGCCATGAGTGGGAAAGCGCAGGGTACAAATGTAACAAAAAAAAAAAGAATCTATTGGTTACAGTGTACAATATATCCAATAGAAATACAAGTTTTAAGTAAAGGGATCTCTTTTATACTGACACCTAAGTTTCAAAAGTCTGTATCCGATGATGTGTATTATCAGGTGGGAGCCACTTGCTATCCGACCTTACCATACACAGATCTGTTATAGTACTAGCTTTAGTTCTTAACGACATCACAGAACTTGAAAAGAAGAACAATGGGCATATATTTTATAATATGACTAAGGAGGAAAATAAAGCTGTTAAAACACTCCGTGATGACCGTAATATTATTATCAAACCGGCTGATAAAGGTGGTGCGA
Source organism: Microcaecilia unicolor (assembly GCF_901765095.1). NCBI lineage: Eukaryota > Metazoa > Chordata > Amphibia > Gymnophiona > Siphonopidae > Microcaecilia > Microcaecilia unicolor. Next base: position 320,026,496 of record NC_044036.1, on the reverse strand, counting down.
TAGTAATTATGTATAGAAACTCAAACATAGACAACAAAACAGCAGATACAAATTTATTGATGATGTCAGATACCAGACTTATTGCCCGACACAGGCCTTGTTTCGCCCAAGAAGGGCTGCGTCAGGGGCTAAACGAATTAAAACACATAAAAATATATACTTAAAAAATACAACATTACAAATTGCTGTAAATAAAAGAATAGAATAGAATAAATATAATACACCATGGATTAAATAAAAAATAAATGACTACATTTATAGCTAATGATAACTTATAATACAAAAATATATGACAGTTAATAAAATACTACCCACATACATTAGTATCAAGGGCATATACAATAATAAATATTAAAACTGAAAATACAGAGACCATATTTCTATAATTTATGAAACCCAGCCCACCCAGGCCTACCTGTATCTACGCCACTGGTATTCGCCATTTTTATGTGCTAAAGTTACAACATTTTTTATGTGCCAAAGTTAATTAATTCTTTATATGCTTAAAATTTTCATGTGCCAGTATTTGTCAAGACTACTACTATTGCTATTGGTTTTTCATTTTATTATCATTGCTGTTTTTGGTTGTTAGTATTGATGATTTGAGTTTTAATTTTATATGCATTGTTATTATGTTATGTCATGGGTATTCGTATATTTTCCATTGCTTTTATTATTAATTTATAATCAGCTTCATTTTAATCATTTTTTTTAATTTTATTTTGGTTTATTTTTATCTGTTTTTAATTACTTGTTTGTTACGTTATCAACATTCGAATTTATCAATTTATTGTTTTGTAGCCCCTGAGGCAGCCCTTTTTGGGCGAAGCACGGCCAGTGTCGGACGATGCAAGGAAATTTGCTATTTGCATCAATAAAGTTTGTGTACCTCACTGATCTGCTCTTATCATTTCCTCTTCTCCACAGTGCACTGCACCAACCATTAGGGCTACTGCAGCGATCTGCTTGCTTCTGTAATAAGACTGGCCATAACATCTGAGGCTGTCATAGAGGCTGATACGTACTGTTTTATTTACATCTTTGTGGGGTGGGATGGGGGTCAGTGACCCCTGGGGGAGTAAGGGAAGGGGGGGTCATTCCTTTACTCCTTCAGTGGTCCTCTGGTCATAAAGGATACTTTTTTGTGGCTTAGTTGGTATTTAAATAGGTGTAGCTCAAAACATCTTAGTTTTAGTCCTGGACATTTTTGTTTTGTTCCATTATGGCAGAAAAACAGCCAAGTGTTGTGAACATCCAAATCCTGCCCCTAACATGCCACCTTGTGATTTGAATGCACTGTGGATGAACAGCATAGAAAAAAAAACATTTAGAAAATGGGTGTCAAAAATAGTGATTTGAACATTTTGGCAAGCAAAACATCCAAATGCTGATTTATGCCACTTTAAAAACTTTTTTTCTCTCTTGAAAATGAGCCCCTCAGTGTCACAATTTGGAAAGTGCCACTGAACCTCCACATTCGGATCTGGCTCAGGCATTGATCCGGATAACTGGTATCTAGATAAATACCTTAGAATATTGGGACAATTATTTTTCTCTAATTGGATCAGCATGGAGTTGGGATGACTGTATAAGAGAGATGGAATTTTGAGGATGGGCATCGTGTTGGGGATTGAGGTGGGGGTTAAGTATTGGTGGGACAGGTTAACTTGCGGGGTGGGGAGCAGAAGGGGAGTAAGGGGGTGAGATAGGCTTGACGAGGAATATTGATTAGCTGCCAGTTTATCATACTTGGGCTAAGCATACAGTAACACATGGCAATAGTCTGTCTACTACTATAACTTGTCTACTATTTAATCAACAATAAATGGGCAGTATGGATACCTAATCCCTACCCGCTCACAAAGGAATGCCTTCAGCTAAAGGATGCAGTATAAGGAGCACCGGGGGGGAGGGGAGGGGATGGGAAGGGTGGCAAGGACTGTACAGATGATAAATTTGGGAATTGCGTTCCATTGTTGATGTTCATACGTTATGTTGTTACTACATGTGAATTTTATAATGTCCACTGTTGAATGACATATCCAGTATAGGGATGGTGGTCATCCAGTAAACGGTTCTAAGCAAACCCTGGGGGGGGGGGGGGGGGGGGGGGAGGGAGAAAACTGTTAAAACATTGGTGATGGAATCTAAAGCTTTGTAGTACTCAGTATAATTTGATATTCAACTCGGTGTACATTGAGCTTGTTAATCATGTTTAATATGATCACCAATAAAAAACTATTGAAACATAATTGGATCAGCATTTTTAGTACAAAATTTGGGGATCTTTTTTACTAAGCTGCTCTAAGAAATGCGGGTCTTTCCTGCTTGCTAAGGCAGCTATGCATAAGGGCTATTTTCTATTTTTTTTGATATATGGTTTTGTGCTAATGTTAGCATCAGTGTGGGACCATTTAAAAAAGAATTACCACGGGAGCACTTATCGCCACCTGGTTGCTAACTAGTTACCACACAGTAATGTAGAAGCACTAACTGGTTAGCGCAGGAACGTCCACTCTCTGGGTCTGACACGCCCCCTCAAAAAAATTTACAAAAATGTAATTACCATGCACTTAGCACACACACATGCCAGAGTGAATGTGGAACGCTCTCCACTCTTATCTCTCCCTACACTCCTCCCCGGAACTCCGTTCATTGGGTAAATCTCTCTTATCTGCACCCTTCTCCTCCACCGCTAACTCCAGACTCCGTTCCTTTTATCTTGCTGCACCATATGCCTGGAATAGACTCCCTGGGCCGGTACGTCAAACTCCATCTCTGGCCGTCTTCAAATCTAGGATAAAAGCCCACCTTTTTCATGCTGCTTTTAACTCCTAACCCTTACTCACATGTTCAGTACCCATATTTTCTCATTCCCACCTTAGTAATTCCCTTATTTGTCCTGTTTGTCCGTCCTAATTAGATTGTAAGCTCTGTCGAGCAGAGACTGTGTCATCATGTTCAAGTGTACAGTGCTGCGTACGTCTGGTAACGCTATAGATATGTTAAGTAGTAGTAGTAATAGTAGTAGTAGTCTTTGGGATTTCGGAATCTTGATACTCTTTGGGATTCCGGAATTTTGATACTCTTTAGGATTCCACACAGAATCTTGCAACTCTTTGTCCTAATCCCTTATTTGTCCTGTTTGTCTGGCCTAATTAGATTGTAAGGTCTGTTGAGCAGGGACTGTCTCTTCATGTCCGGTGTACAGTTTTTTGTACGTCTAGTAGCATGATAGAAATGATAAGTAGTAGTAGTAGCACTGCATCCCACATTAGACTATTTTTGCTGCGTTAAGCATGCATTAGTGCTTAACGCAGCTTAGTAAAAGGACCCCTTAGTTATTAATAGAACATTAAGATATTCTTGTGAACGTATTATTTTTCCTTATGTTTTAAAGTCTGTATAATGAATTGATCCCCTTTCTGTCTAAACTAGAATCTTATTTCACAAGGAAATCTGCAGAAATAGCTCCCCATTTAAAAATTATTCATAGGATAAACTGCAGTACTGCACCCCCACCACTCTCATTACTAACTCTTGAAGACAGGTTAGATTAAAAGCATACCCCAGGAAGCTCATTCGTACACCCTGCATGATCTCTACCTACAGGTGACTGGGAGAATCCATGCAAAGATTCGGACTTTAAGGGGAGAACTGAGCTCTGCCAAGACTGGAAGAAGTGCCCAGAAACTTCAGGAAAGAGTCTTTCAGCTAGAGTGTGAACTTGATCATATCTTGTCCCGTGGCAGAATGTACAAGAGCCCCAGCTCAGAGCCGAGTACAGAGGAGGAGACGGTGAAGGTTGATGGAACCAGTGTGAGGAGTACCACAGCAGAGCGCCTATCCTGGAAGAGTTCAGAAATGACTGCACAGAGTTCAGAAATGACTGCACAGAAAGAGGGAGAAAGAGAAAGCTTTCTGGAGCAATGCCAGGAGATTGGAGCCCACATAGGAAGAGGTAATGTCACCCCTCGTGTTGTCGAACAGTGGTTCTCAAACCTGTCCTGGGGGACTAGCAGCCAGGCAGGTTTTCAGGATATCCCTAATGAATATACATGAGACAGATTGACATGCCTGTCACCTCCATTGTATGCAAATCTCTGTTATGCATATCAGAACATAAGTGTAGCTATACGGGTCAGACCAATGGTCCATCTAGCCCAGCATCCTGTTTCCAACAGTGGCCAATCCAGGTCACAAATACCTGGCAAGATCCCAGAAAAGTTCAAAACATTTTATACTGCTTATCCCAGAAATATTGGATTTTCCGAAGCCGTCCAAACCTTTTTTAAACTCCGCTAAGCTAACCGCCTTTACCACATTCTCTGGCAACGAATTCCAGAGTTTAATTACACGTTGAGTGAAGAAAAATGTTCTCCGATTTGTTTTAAGTACCTGGCAGAATCCCAAATAGTAGCAAGATTCTATGCTACCAGGGCTGTCGAGGGGGGTAGGGGCAAGATTCCCCCCGGCCCAGCCTCCAAGGGGGGCCCGGCGCCGGGATCTCTCTCTCTCTCTTCTGCTTCTGACAGGACTTGGGTGATTGCGTCCTGACAGGAGCAGGAGAAAGAAAATTCTGGCACCAGACCCCCCTTAAAGGCTGGGCAGGAGCAGACACAGGGCTTCGGGGCCTCTGGTTTGGTTGGCAGGGGGTCCCCAGCAGCAGAAGAAGCCTTCCTCCAGCATTGTTCTTCACTCCGCCGCATTGCCTGCCCTGCCCCTGTGGCTGCTTTCCCCTGACGTCGCACATGCTCAATTTCATCAAAACCAAGCATGTGTGATGTGAGGAGAAAAGCAGCCGCAGGGCAGGCAACGCGGCGGAGTGAAGAACAATGCTGGAGGAAGGCTTCTTCTGCTGCTGGGGACCCCCTGCCAACCAAACCAGAGGCCCCGAAGCCCTGTGTCTGAAGGAAGGCTTCTGCTGGCAGGGCTTAGGGACCCCTGCCAGCCAAGGTATGAGGAGTTGCAGTGGGGAGGTGGCAGTGACGATCCTGGGGGAGGTGGCGGTGGCCCTGCCCCAGGCACAACTCAGTCTCTTGGTGGCCCTACATGCTACTAATCCCAGGACATACAATCAGGGGCGTATCTGGACTTCAGCGGTAGGGGGGGCCAGAGCTGAGGTGAGGGGGCACATTTAGCCCCCCCCCCGGCGCCGCCGACCCCCCCCCCGCCGCCATCGCTGACACCCCCGCCATTGCCGCCAGCACCTGCTGCCGCCAGCACCACCCACCTCCAACAAGTTTGACCCCCCTCCGCCCACCCGCCATCCATTGCCGTCTGTACCTTTGCTGGCGGGGGACCCAACCCCCCGCCAGCCAAAGTCTTCTTCCTGCGTTTGGTTTCTTCTGAGTCTGACATCCTGCTGCATGTACAACGTGCAGGACGTCAGACTCACAGAAACAGAACGAAGCCCTGCAGATCGCACGTTGTACGTGCAGCAGGACGTCAGACTCAGAAGAAACCAAACGCAGGAAGAAGACTTCGGCTGGCGGGGGTTGGGGTCCCCCCGCCAGCAAAGGTACAGACGGCGACGGTGGGTTGACGAGGGGGGGGGGGAGTTTGAGAGGGTCGTCGGTAGGGGGGTCCAGGGCCAAATTTACGGGAGCCCAGGCCCCCGTGGCCCCATAGCAGCTACGCCCCTGATACAATGGCCTCCCCATGTCTGTCTCAATAGTAGACTATGGACTTTTCCTCCAGGAACCTGTCCGTACCTTTCTTAAACCCTGATATGCTAACCGCTGTCACCACATCCTCCGGCAACGGGTTTCAGAGCTTTACTATTCTTTAAGTAAAAAAATATTCCCTCCTATTTGTTTTAAAAGTATTTCTATGTAACTTCATTGAGTGTCCCCTAGTCTTTGTACTTTTTGAAAGTGTGAAAAATATTATTAGGAATATCCTGAAAACCTGACTGACTGGACAAGTGAGAGAACTGGTCTAGAGGTTTATTTTCTCAAAGTTTGTGGTGTTCTGTCTTGGGGGTACGAGTGTGAGTCTGACTGAACTCCTTGATAAGATCCTCTTAACTCTGAGTATATGGATGCTAAGAAGCCCATTTTATACCTATGAGCTTCTTGTGTGCTAATTCCATGCTACGTTTTAGTATAAAAGCACCTTAGGGAGGTACATGTGTGTGGCATGATGCTTGTATGCATCTTATGATGGGACTTTGGTTCTGCCCCTAGCTGGCATTACTATACATCAGGAGTGTCCAACCTCGGCCCTCGCTCAGTTGAGTTTTCAGGATTTCCACAGTGAATATGCAAGAGATCTATTTGCATAAAGTGGAGGCAGGGCATGCAAATAGATCTCATTCATATTCATTGGGGAAATCCTGAAAACCCAACTGGGTTGCAGCCCTCAAGGACTGTGGTTGAACACCTCTGCTATACATGTTTGGGACCAGACAAACTCTTCCGCCTTTCTTTTTTCCCTCTTCTGCCCTGGCAATATTCAAAAGCAGTTTCGCAGAGCACTCATAATCAACTTTGGCCATTTTAATTTATTTATTAGGATTTATTTACTGCCTTTTTGAAGGAATTCACGCAAGACGGTGTACAGTAAGAATAGATCATACATGAGCAATAGGCAATTACAGCAGTAAAAATATTCAAAAACAATACAAAGTATGGCATGGTATACTATTTTTATTTGGAAAACAGCCAAAGTTAAGTTTTAAAAAGGGGTGTGATTTGGGGGACAAAGTGAGAGTGATGGGTAAATAGGTATCACTTTAAAATGGATAATATATTAGGGATGGGTAGCCAGAAAATTTTCATCTTGTGTCATTTCTGGAAATGTCGTTTCAGTTGTTTTTGTTTGGCTATTTTTTTTGTCACAGGAGCAAAGTCATATAGGGGGTCCTGTGGAAAAAGGGGGCCTGTACTAGCCTCAGCGCATGCTTTTGACGTTCGCCGTGGCCTCCTTTTACCTCAGCAGTAGAAGGCTGTCTATTTTTTCCCAAAAAGAAATGGCCGTGCGGTAAGTGAACCACTTGCTGTGCGGCCATTTTGGGGGGGAGCACTTACCATTTTGCCCACTGAGGTGGCAGTAAACCGGGCAGTGCCGATTATCACTGGGTAAACGCTGGTGCTACAAAAATAGAAAATATTTTTATAATTCCAGATTGGCAAGCGGCCAGGGCCCCATAGTGTGCACTCTTTCCAAAAGAGTTCAACCTTTCTCCCCGATAGCATGTGCATGTTAATGCTGTTCATGAATGCACAATGGTTTGCACGCTCACCATGGTGCGCTATTGGGAAAAGACATATTCCATGTTGCAAATGGCAACCCATCCCTAAGATGTCCATTTAAAGTTGCATCTGAATTTTCAGTGGTGAGACAACATTTTTCACCACTAAAGATACATACAGTGGGGGAAATAAGTATTTGATCCCTTGCTGATTTTGTAAGTTTGCCCACTGACAAAGACATGAGCAGCCCATAATTGAAGGGTAGGTTATTGGTAACAGTGAGAGATAGCACATCACAAATTAAATCCGGAAAATCACATTGTGGAAAGTATATGAATTTATTTGCATTCTGCAGAGGGAAATAAGTATTTGATCCCCCACCAACCAGTAAGAGATCTGGCCCCTACAGACCAGGTAGATGCTCCAAATCAACTCGTTACCTGCATGACAGACAGCTGTCGGCAATGGTCACCTGTATGAAAGACACCTGTCCACAGACTCAGTGAATCAGTCAGACTCTAACCTCTACAAAATGGCCAAGAGCAAGGAGCTGTCTAAGGATGTCAGGGACAAGATCATACACCTGCACAAGGCTGGAATGGGCTACAAAACCATCAGTAAGACGCTGGGCGAGAAGGAGACAACTGTTGGTGCCATAGTAAGAAAATGGAAGAAGTACAAAATGACTGTCAATCGACAAAGATCTGGGGCTCCACGCAAAATCTCACCTCGTGGGGTATCCTTGATCATGAGGAAGGTTAGAAATCAGCCTACAACTACAAGGGGGGAACTTGTCAATGATCTCAAGGCAGCTGGGACCACTGTCACCACGAAAACCATTGGTAACACATTACGACATAACGGATTGCAATCCTGCAGTGCCCGCAAGGTCCCCCTGCTCCGGAAGGCACATGTGACGGCCCGTCTGAAGTTTGCCAGTGAACACCTGGATGATGCCGAGAGTGATTGGGAGAAGGTGCTGTGGTCAGATGAGACAAAAATTGAGCTCTTTGGCTTGAACTCAACTCACCGTGTTTGGAGGAAGAGAAATGCTGCCTATGACCCAAAGAACACCGTCCCCACTGTCAAGCATGGAGGTGGAAATGTTATGTTTTGGGGGTGTTTCTCTGCTAAGGGCACAGGACTACTTCACCGCATCAATGGGAGAATGGATGGGGCCATGTATCGTACAATTCTGAGTGACAACCTCCTTCCCTCCGCCAGGGCCTTAAAAATGGGTCGTGGCTGGGTCTTCCAGCACGACAATGACCCAAAACATACAGCCAAGGCAACAAAGGAGTGGCTCAGGAAGAAGCACATTAGGGTCATGGAGTGGCCTAGCCAGTCACCAGACCTTAATCCCATTGAAAACTTATGGAGGGAGCTGAAGATGCGAGTTGCCAAGCGACAGCCCAGAACTCTTAATGATTTAGAGATGATCTGCAAAGAGGAGTGGACCAAAATTCCTCCTGACATGTGTGCAAACCTCATCATCAACTACAGAAGACGTCTGACCGCTGTGCTTGCCAACAAGGGTTTTGCCACCAAGTATTAGGTCTTGTTTGCCAGAGGGATTAAATACTTATTTCCCTCTGCAGAATGCAAATAAATTCATATACTTTCCACAATGTGATTTTCCGGATTTAATTTGTGATGTGCTATCTCTCACTGTTACCAATAACCTACCCTTCAATTATGGGCTGCTCATGTCTTTGTCAGTGGGCAAACTTACAAAATCAGCAAGGGATCAAATACTTATTTCCCCCACTGTATATGGCAGCCCTGCCATTGTGAATATTGACCTCTGGGTTTGCCATCAATTATCAGTGATACACAGTGAAGTGGTTGCACTTTCTTTTTTTTTTTTTTAATTAATTTTCAGAATCAATTTCACAAGCGATACACTTGAAATAGTAACACAGATGTACAAAAGAAAATACTAATTCAGAAACAGTTTTATAAGAAATATATGAGCATCTGTCTTTCTTCTATGTTTGTGCAGCGCTGCGTACGCCTTGTAGCGCTATAGAAATGCTAAATAGTAGTAGTAGTAGTAGTATCTTCCTTAGACTACAAACTCAAGGGGGTAGTGGAGAAACTAAGGAGATGCAATAGAGAAAAAAGAAAGAAAGAAAGAAAGTAGCATAGCATAACGTGAAACAACCCCCCATTTCTTCAAAAATCTCAGTTCTTAGAACGTCTCACAATCTTTTTCATGTCTATGAAGGAACGCAGCTGCTCCGAATCAAAGTAAACGTACTTGACACCCAAATATTTAATAATACATTTACACGAGTAAACCAGAAGAAATGAGGTGTCTAGTAACAATGCCTCTTTTCTTAAAGCCAAGAAGGCTTTTCTTCTATCTTGAGTCTGTCTCGTCACATCCTTCTGAGAATTTTGAAAGTAAAGTTTCAGCACAGAGTTTAAATCTTGTTCTGAAACAAATGATACAAAAAGAGTATGTCTCTCCGAGACCTCTGACAAAGAAGCTTCCAAAACTGCCGAAACATCTGAAGACCCAGATTCTATTCCAGCGGGTGTTTTTTTGGAACAGATATAATACACCTTGTTTAAAGGAGGAAAAGTGAAGTGTTTTTCTCTTTCTAAAGGCATTTTGATAACGGGGCACCCACATCAGTGTGGCATTTGGGCAGGTAAATGTACAGAATATCAACACTTTTGCGGGTAAGTGCACACTTTTCCATGTAAATGGCATAGTGTGGAAATGCAAAGGGGGCGTTCACATGGGCAGGGCTGCGCACCTCACAGAATACTGTAAAGCAGTGTTTCCCAAGTTGATCCTGGAGTACCCCTTTGCCAGTTAGGTTTTTAGGATATCCACAATGAATACAAATGAAATTGATTTGCATACAGTCTTCATTATTTGCACATCTCTTTCATGCATATTGTGTATTTCCGTCCCTTAGCCCCCCAGGGAGGGAAAACACAGATAAGAAAGAGAACTTAGACTCCGTTAGGTGCAGCCAGTAAATTACCTTTATTAGCATCTCACAGAGCCAAAAAATATTACATATATACTGTTACAAGTTCTGCTTTCCCAGAAATTATGTGACGTCCCAAACTAGAATCAGAAAGTAGCCTCTTCCATATATGGGTATATCAGTCTCTCCTGACATTGTGGGCACATGCACTCTTAGTGGCCATTGGCTAATCGGTTATCTGTTCTTCGTGCACAGCCAGAACAATACCCTTGTGTTCTCTCTTTGTCTATCTCCCCAAATGAAACATTCTGGACATGTTAGGCTCACACTGTGTCCTCAGCCTGTCTCCTAGCAACTTACAAAGTTACATCCAGGCTCCTAGCAACTTACAAAGTTACATCCACCCTATATGAAAAACATACTCAGCTGCAAACAAATGTTATGAAGTGTCAGTTCTCAGCTCCTGAGAAAGCAATGATTGTTACACAAGATGCTGAGTTAGTAGGCTAACATGTGAGAACCAAACTGACAGTACAGGCCTTAGGCCTAGCCCTTAGTAACAGGCCAAGCATAGGAAGGCATGTACAATATTCATTGTGGATCTCCTGAAACACTGACTGGCAAGAGGGTAATCCAGGATCGATTTGGGAAACTATGCGTAAACTATGCTGTAAACTATGCGTGGCCTTCCCACGTTTAGGTAACTGCAGTTACGCCAGGTCTATTACACCAGTCATGCGGGTATGTAAATGTAAGACATGAGCTACTACTGAAAACGGTGTGAGTAAAATCTAAATAAATAAATAAATGTCAATGCCAGTTTACGTTAGAATTCTATAATGGAATCTGGGTGCCAAGATGTTGTAATTGAATAGGTCAGCGGCCCTCAAATCCAGTCCTCAAGGTCCACAACCCAGCCTGGTATTCGTGATTTCCACAATGAATATGCAGTGAATGCAAATAGATCTCATACATATTCATTGTGGAATTCCTGAAAACCAGACTGGGTTGTGGACCTCAAGGACTGGATTTCAGAACCCCTGGCATAGGCTCTCACTGTGTGGCATTGGATTGGGTAATAGAAGGTGCCCGCTTGTGGAATTGCCTCTCTCTGTGTCCTCGAGGTGACCTAACGTCCCTTTTTCTTTTCTTTAGGTAACTACTTCATCCACAGTGGAGAGTGTGGGGTGAGCAGAATGCCAGTGAAAGAGAAGAGTCCTTCTGATACCGATTTCTTTGTTTTCACCTTTCAGTGGCAGAGCAGAGAATATCTGAATGTGCATTGCAAGAGCACAGACTTTCCTCCCACCAGGTAACCCCTCATGCCCAGTGTGTGCCCTCACTGCACCATTCTGAGTAACTGTAACATGAGTGAGAGAACATGCTCACCTTATTATCACTGTGTAGCACCTGAAGAGGGGACCTCTGTGGCCTGGGCAGCTCAGGTGTAGCTAATTCTTCTACTGACCCAATAAAAGGGCAAAGATTCCTGCTCTGTCATTATAAAATATGGTGGTGGGCATCAGACCCTCACCCCATGTGCCTTGTCAGACTGTAAGGCGCAGCATATGGGAAAACAGGGCAAGTCAACCTGGGAACTTTGGAGAATCATGCAGTTTTCTTGTGGTGTGTTTGTGTGTTTGTGGGGTGGGGGGACTGGAATTCTGGGCAATGCTAATGCAAAGGTATTAGGAACCCTTGACAAACCTTCAGCCCCTGAACCTCTTCCTTCCCCCCAGTTTAAATGCAGCAATCTTATCATCCCAACATCATCATCCATTCCAGAATGGTAATATAAATATATATAATCTCAGGGGTCCTCAGCCTGGTCCTGGAACACACCCAGCCAGAGTTTGGTTTTCAAGACAGTCACAACAATGAATGTATCATGACATAAATTTGCACGCCCTGCCTCCTTCCTTGTATGTAAATCGATCTTATGAATATTCATTGTGTGTGTCTTGACACAAGTGATTAAACTGGCCAGGAGTCTCTCCTACCCCATTAAAACACAGCGAAGCTGCTATGTGAGGTCCCGGCAACCATTTTGAGATTGGAACCAGCACGGGCAGAAGCGAGTCTCCTTCCCATGCTGGTTCCAGTATCAAAATGGCTCCCAGGCAGGAATGAATGGGGTCCTTTCTAACCCCAAGGAGGCCAGTAGACCATCAAGGTTTCTTAAGGTAGGCCAGGAGAGGGCCTACAGGTGGTCAGGTGGGATGGGTGGGGGGTGGAGAGTTTCGGCCTAAAAAGCGAAAACTGAGCCTGGATTTCAGGCCAGTTACGGTGTTGAAACCGAAATTCAGTTGGCCGCTAAACTCCCTTTATTCAGCGATTTAGTGCAGCTTCACATTTTGTCCACAGAGTGGCAGCTTGCAAATCTTTCATACCAGTAATGAAAAAAGCTGAGCTTGTAGTTGTCACTGGTTCATGTGTTGTGAGGTAAAAGGTGTGTGCAGTGGCGTAGCAGGGGGGGCTGCCACCCGGGGCGGGGCGGTTTGCCGTTGCACCCCCCCCCCCGGGTGCAGCACGATGACATCCCCCCCTCGGCGCATCGACACCCCCCTCCCCCCGACCAGCTCCCGCACCCTACCTTTAAAAAGAATGTCGGAATCCGAGGCGAGGCGCAGCGCCTCGCGCCTGCCCTGCACGTAAAAGAAATGTGGACCGTCGGGCCTTCTCTCACTCTGTCTGTCCCGCCCTTGCGGAAATAGGAAGTTGTGTCAGCGGAGGGCAGGACAGAGCGAGGGAAGGCCCGACGGTCCACATTTCTTTATGTGCAGGGCAGGCACGAGGCGCTGCGCCTCGCCTCGGATTCCGATATTCTTTTTAAAGGTAGGGTGCGGGAGCTGGTCGGGGGGTGTCAATGCACCGAGGGGGGGGGGGAGCTGGCAGGGAGCACCCCCCCCTGAGCTGACACCCGGGGCGGACCACCCCTCCTGCCCCCCCCTTGCTACGCCACTGGGTGTGTGTAATGTGGGTGTGGAGTGAGAGAGAGAGAGAGAGGAGAGAAGAACCTGCAACAAAAGCGTATGTTTGTTTTTCTCATGTGTTCCCCTATTGCCCTGCACAGTCCGTTGCCGTCCACATTCTCTACAGCTTTACCCTTCTGTGCTCTTGACGTTTCTCACTCAGAATCCACGGCAGGTTTTCCCAGCAGATCCATCTGTGTGGCGGCGAACCACTGTAGAATTCACTCAGCCCAGGATCGTTGTTCAGCCGACTCTGCTCAACCAGAACCCTGGCACCTTTCGCAGACTGAAGCAGACAAAGGAGATCGAGCAGCAGAAGCTCAGGTTGGCAGATCCTCGCCACAGTCTGTTATAAAAGCACTTCTTCCTTTCATACAAATGCAGAATGGGTTTTAAAAAGACTCCAAAACACAGATGCTTGATTTATTTTTAAAGTTCCCCGTTTTGAGTGAGCCACTGCTTTTATTAATTAGATTACATTAATTGGCTCCCCATTAAAGCCAGGATCTTGTTCAAGCTATGTACCTTTATATTCCAGATATTACATGGACTGGCTCCAGATTATATGAACCATTTAATAGAAATATCTTCACATAGAGGGGCATAATCAAATGTCGCCGGCGATCTATTTTGGCGGCGGCGCAACAGCTGGCCGGAACCGTATTATCGAAAAAGATGGACGGCCATCTTTTTTTTCGATAATACGGTTTAGCCCGGCCAAATGCCAGAGTTCGCTGGGTCTGAGATGGCCGGTTTTGTTTTTTCAGCGATAATGGAAAAAAATGCCGGCCATCTCAAACCCGGCGAAATCCAAGGCATTTGGTCGTGGGAGGAGCCAGCATTTCTAATGCACTGGTCCCCCTCACATGCCAGGGCACCCTAGGGGGCACTTCCAAAAATGTTTAAAAAATACAAAAAAAGCTCCCAGGTGCATAGCTCCCTTACCTTGTGTGCTGAGCCCCCAAATCCCCCCCCCCTCCCAAACCCACTCCCCACACCTCTACTCCATTACCATAGCCCTTATGGGTGAAGGGGGGCACTTACATGTGGGTACAGTGGGTGTTGGGGGGTTTGGAGGGCTCAACACTTAGCACCACAAGTGTAACAGGTAGAGGGGGGATGGGCCTGGGTCTGCCTGCCTGAAGTGCACTGCACCCATTAAAAACTGCTCTAGGGACTTGCATACTGCTGTCAGGGACCTGGGTATGACATTTGAGGCTGGCATTCAGGCTGGCAAAAAAGTGCTTTATTTTTATTTTTTTTCATGTGGGAGGGGGTTGGTGACCACTGGGGGACTACGGGGAGGTCATCCCCCATTCCCTCCAGTGGTCATCTGGTCAGTTGGGCCACCTTTTTGAGGCTTGGTCGAGAAAATAAAAGGACCAAGTAAAGCTGGCGAAATGCTGCTTAACGCCGTTTTTTTTTCTATTATCCGCGAAAGCCGGCCATCTGGTAGCCACGCCCATGCCCGCCCATCTCCCGCCTTCACTTCGCCAGCGACACGCCCCTTTGAACTTTCACCAGCGAGGCAACGGGAAAGCGGCGATGCTGTCAAAAAAGCAGCTTTCGATTATACCGATTTCGTCGCTTTTCCGAGATCGCCGGCCATCTCCCGATTTATGTCGGAAGATGGCCGGTGATCACTTTTGAAAATGAGCAGGATAGTCTTCCTTGGAGCCAGGGACACATTCATACTTTGTCCACCAAATTTTAAAAACATGGTATATAAATTGGTACGTTCTGCTGATTTCACCAATATTGGAACTCTCTCCCAAAATTTGTTAAATTTCATCCTAACTACTTACAATTCCGACAATTGCTAAAAACTAATTTCTTCACCAATTCATTCCAGAATTCATTTACGTTAGTTAATATAACAATCACAAGTTGATAATCTTGTCTCTTTTCTGTATTGTCAATCTATCAATATATACGCTATTTGTTTATTTTATTTTATTGCACTTGTATCCCACATTTTCCCACCTATTTGCGGGCTCAGTGTGGCTTACAATACACTAGCCGTTGAGCCCGTAAAAACGGGCTAGTAAAGGAAGGGGGGGTTTGAAAGGCCCCCCCCGGATAGGCCGCTGCCGCCCCTCTTCCCCCCCCCCCCCGGGGTCGGCGCCGCCGCCCCCCCAGAGTCCCCTCCGCCACCCCTCCACCCAGACCGGGTATCTGGCTTCACTATTCAAACCGCCGGAACGCAGCACACAGCTCATCTGAGCTGCCGTTGGCCTTCCTTCTTCTCTGCGTGTGTTCCGCCCTCATGTGATGTAACGTCGGCGAGGGCGGGACACAGGCAGGTAAGGAAGGCCAACAGCAGCTCAGATGAGCTGTGTGCTGCGTTCCGGCGGTTTGAATAGTGAAGCCAGGAACCCGGGCAGGGTGGAGGGTGGGTGGCGGCAGCGGCGACTCCAGGTGGGTGGGGGGAGCGGTAGCGGCAACCCTTGGGGGGGGAGCGGTGGCGACGGTGGTTCCCTCACTCGCAGGTGCGCAGGTTCCCTCTCTGTCACGCCCCTGTCATCACGTATTGACGCGGGGGCAGGACAGAGAGGGTCTCTACTGCGCATTTGCGAGTGAGTACGCCTCTTGCCATTTATATGTTTGATTGTATTAATGGAAGTACAATTTGTTACAGCTCGATTGTGGTTACATTGTTATGCATTGAGTTTAAGACAGAGTCTACGTATCGTTAAGAGAATAGTACAATGGAACAAAACAGTGGAACAAAGGAAGAACAACGGATACTGATAGGACTATAGAACAATAGCGCGAAAAACTTTCGGGTATAGCATTTTACCTGTAGATTAAGGTTTAAGTATGTTAAAATGAGAGTACAGATGAGAATGTGTTGATGTATTACTAACAGTGTGCGTAGATTTCATGTGTTTTGATCTTTTCGATAGATATTTTCGAAGAGATGAGTCTTCAATAGTTTGCGGAAGTCGGTCAGCTCGTTGGTCGTCTTCAGGTTACGTGGAAGATTATTCCAAAATTGCGTGCTCATATAAGAAAAGGTTGATGCGTGCATCACTTTGTATTTTATGCCTTTGCAATTTGGGAAGTGGAGGTTCAGGAAAGTTCGGGATGATCTTTTAGCGTTTCTAGGTGGTAGGTCTATTAAGTCAGACATGTAGGCTGGGGCTTCACCATGAATAATTTTATGGACTAGTGTGTAAGTGACAGCAAAGTGATTAAGCACTATTCTGTTTGGACACGCGTAAGTGGCATATGGCCAGATTCTATATAAGGCACCTATAAAATCCGCACAGTAAACATTGCCACCTAAGTGTATTCTATAAGCAGCGCCTAGATTTAGGCACGGTACAAAGAATATACTTAGTTATATCTCAGTGCCTAAAACTACGCGCCTCCATTTACACCAAAGAAAATAAGGCGTAAATCCCTGCATGTAGATTTACGTACACTGGGCCGTATTCTATAACTACGGGTGTAAATTTAGGAACGCCCACAAAACTCCCGTTTCCCCACCCGTGACCACGCCCCTTTTGAACTGTGCACATTAGAATTTAGGCACAGTTCACTGCAGAATATGCTTAGTGAGTTGTGCGCGTAAATTCTAATTATTGCCAATTAGTGCATGTTATTGCTTGTTAGGTGCCATTATTAACGCTGCTTAGCTTATTAAGCCAATTAAGTTACGCTGCTATGGAATACACTTAGACTTCAGTGCGGAACGCTAGGCACGCTATATAGAATCTGGCGGATAGCGTGTAAATGGAAGGGGATGTTCACGTGGGCGGAGCCTGAGAGGTGTAACTTTGGTATTGATCTGGAGGCTTAGGGATGTTTCCTATCTGTGATTTCTGTTTGTTTTGCTGGAAGAGCAAGTACTGTTACTGTTCTGTTTTTATTCTGTATGTAGAAATTGTAAACTGCCTATGTTTGACTTGTTTTTGCTATGCACTGCTTTGGGTGAATTTCTTTTTTAAAAAAAAGACAGTAAATAAATTTAAATAAATAAATAAACCAACAAACAAACTCACCTGGCCTGACACCACACTAGAGAGTTGCATGGGGACAGAAATCTTACCCATCCCCGCCCGTCCCTGCTAGAATCTCAGCCATCCCCGCCCATCCCCGCAAAAATTTAATGGCACATAAAAGAAAATTCTGGTCAGCTCCCTCAGTCTCTCTCTGGATTTGAGCCACATCACTGTAGGCAAGGAAGGAATGGAAGCTGAAACTTAGAACACTCTGGTGTGCACATGTAAGATTTGTCTCTGATTTCTGGCACTGTGTGCTGAGAGGTCACCACATGCACGCGCCAGTAGGTCAGGTGACATCCGATGCTCTTGCCTGTGTCAGAGCTGAGGTCTGCGCATCAGCCCGGGAGCAAAGAGGATTAATTGTAACATAGTAAGTGACAGCATATAAAGACCTGAACGGTCCATCCAGTCTGCCCAATAGTCACACTCATTATCAATTCATGATTAAATCAACGAGTGTGATATTATATACTTTCTTTCATGTTTCTGGAACATAGACCACAGAAGTCTATCTGGCCCTATACTTACGTTCCAACTGCTGGAGTTGTCGTTGAAGCGCACTCCAGTCTATTTGTCTTCTCATTTGTGGGATACAGACCGCAAAAATCTGTCCAGCACTGTCCTTATGTTCCAGCTACTGAAGTTGCTGTCTAAGCCCTTTCTAGCCCATCCTAAACCAGACTGCCATATATTAGACACAGACCATACAAGTCTGCCCGGTATCGGCCCTAGTTAATCACAGCCAGAGTCGCCATCTAAGCGTCACTTGACACATCCACACACATACAGCCATTTAAGGTTAGGATTTTTATAACTTCCATTTTCTAATTAGAGATCCTCTGTGTTCATCCCAAGTCTTTTTGAATTCCATCATCATTTGTGTCTCTACCACCTCCTTAACGGAAGACTTTCCACATTTGTGCTGTTAAAAGCAAGGAGGAAGAGGAGGAGGAGGAGACAGCACTCAAGGTACTCGGTAGATGAGACGCTGATGCAGTGCAGCTTACACTTCCACAGGAACCCCGCAGAACTGCTTCCATCCCCGCGGGAACCCTGCAGGACCTGCTTCCGTCCCTGCGGGCACCCTGCAGAACTGCTTCCGTCCCCACGGGAACCCCGCAGAACTGCTTCCGTCCCTGCGGGAATCTCGCGGGTTCCGCGGGATTCCCGCAAACCCCGTTCCCGTACAGCTCTCTACACCACACCTTGCTAAGGGAAGCAAAGCAAATACGTATGGCCAGTGGCAATTTTCTGCCAGATTTCACCTGATCACCAACCCGAAAACATTTTGATTTTTGGTTTCCCAATTCTAAGGACATAAGAATTGCCATACTGGGTCAGACCAAAGGTCCATCTAGCCCAGCAGTGGCCAATCCAGGACATAAAGTGGCAAGTTTCAAGTTGCTGCTGTTACTTTTTGTTGGGGGGGGGGGTTAGGGAGGGGGGGGTGTTTCTTTTTTAAGAACATTACCACTGCATGTGGCCAAGGAGACTGTCTCCTCAACCCAGGTCAACTGAACAGGTTGATCCAGTCCTGGGTTTGCCCCACTGCAGGTAGGAAGTTGTATTTCCAATTTCCCCATTCAGGAACTTGAATTGCACTCATTTGGAATTACACTTAAAACTGCACTTAGTGGGTATTCCATAACTTCAGTGCATAATTTTTTTTTTAGTGCAGAACTGCTAGGGAGGTGTGAACATGGAAGGGGCAACGGTGGGTCAGGGCTGGGCCCAGCATTTACATGCTAAGGTTATAAAATACTGGTCAGTCACGCTCCTGACAGCAGTGAGGTGCCCGTTTCCTTTAAGGGCCTTGAAGATCAGGCCTAGAGTTTTCAATCTAGCCCTAAGTTGTGTTTACTGAAAAGAGGCGGTGGATATTTTACAGTCTTCCTTTTATTCCTTGTCTAGGTTGGTTCAGTATTCCCCACTGCTCCACCGGTACTTGTTTGCTTGCGATCAGCAAAACAAAATCATAGACCGTGAGAAAGACCCACCGAAGTGGCAAAGGTTAAAGGTGAGTGGTGTAGAAATAAACACGGTCAGATGAAAAATGCCATTTGTCAAATTTTCTTGACATAAGAGGTGTCTTAAATATGTTGAGATTTATTCAACAGCTGTAAGTTAAAGCCTACTGAAGACTGCAATTTACTGTAAGCTCACCAGATGGCACTGTTCTAGGGGTTGTCATACAGTATTGTATGGTAGTTGCTTTTTGTTTAATTGTTTTCATTGATCTTTCTGAGTGGCAAGGTTGCCAGGTGGACGGTTTTCCCGCCCAATTGGGCGGCTTTCCGCGACTGGCTGTGGGAAAATTTTGATGGCTGCGGGCTGCGGGAAATTGGGCGGCTTTTTCGCAGCCATGGTGTGGCTTTGGGCGCTTTTCCGGGGCTTCTATTGGTCCAATTTGAAGTCCCGCGGAGGCGGGGTTAATGACATTGGGGGCAGGGTTAATGACATCAGAGGTGACGTCGGGGCGGGGTTAATGACGTAGGAGCCAATGTCGGAGGCGGGGTTGATGATGTCGGAGGTAGGGGTTTGACTTTGGGTGGGTTTGGGGCTGGTTTTGGGCGGGGAAACTTTTTTCAATCTGGCAACCTTGCTGAGTGGGCTCAGTTAACTTGGGTGGGCCCTTCCAACCTGCCCCCCTTTCACTCAGCCTTTCCTCTGCCCTTCCTAACCTCCTCATCCCCAAAGACTGGCATCTGCAGACCTGCCAAGTGCGGGTCATCTCCTGGTGAGCAGCTTTTCCATTCCAGTAGCAGCAGCAGATGCCTTAATAAAATGTCATCTATTGCTGCTGTGGGACCACTCCCATGGCAGCAGGCAGTGATGTTTTATTAAGGCGTCTCCTGCTGGTGCTGCGGGCTGCATCAGGAAGGTGTTTCAGGGGTGGAGCTGTGGTCAGACTGGGGGGCGTGCTGTAAATCTCCCACTGAAAAACTGGCCCCATTGGCAGCTGTACATTTGCACCCTCTCTGAATCCCCCCATTCCTCCCCAGTGTACCTCAGAGGCATCTTGGTGCCACAGCCATTCATTTTTGCTGCTTGCGTCGGCCTTCTCTCTGCCATGTCCTGCTCTCGCTAATGTTACTTCCTGTTTCCTCACTGGTGGGACGCTGCAAAGGAAGTCTGCAGAGGCCGGCACGGGTAGCAAAGGTGAATGGCTGCGGCAGCTGGGACGCCTCTGAGGTACACTGTGGCGGAACAGGGATTCAGAGAGGGGGCAGGTGCCGGGCCACTGGAGGAGAGGAAGAGAGGGGGAGTCAGGCACCACCGCTCAGTGGGCCTGATCCAAGAATAGGTGGGTCTTTGCCCACCCTGGCCAACTTGTAGCTACACCACTGCTGAAGAGATGCTTCTCACTTCCTATCTCAAGTAGTGATATGAAAAGCACTGAATACTAAAATAAAATCCTGTTCCAGACTCCTGCTCTGTTTTATGTTCTTGAATACCTTGGACCAAGTTTACTTACTACTGGAGAGCTCTCAAAGCAGAGATGATACTGAGGTGTATGAGTTACCAGTTGTAGATGGAGGCTCTCGGTGTGATTAAAGGTCTGACACTCTCCCTTTTCTCTCCCATTGTAAGGAATGAATTTTCTTGTGTGATTGCAGGAACTCTCACGACTTTTAACAATGGCCCCAAGGGAGCAGGACCAGGCAGATGCTGCTAAGGTAAAGCTCAGGGTTCCAGTATCTTTGATCCTTCAGCTGGGAAAGCAGGTGTGGTGATAGGCGGGTAGCAGCAGGTAAATCTGAAGGCAGAAATTGTGCGAGGGCTGGAGACTGGGAGAGACGCCTTTGGCAGGAACACGGAAGACTGGCAATACTGCTGGAAAATGGGTGGGATCTAATGTGGTCTGTGAAAAGAGGAGAGATGGGATTGGCTGAAAGATGGATACGGATTCTGGGGAAGGGTACAGCAGGGGCTGGGGGTGGAAGGACCATCAGGAGGGGTGGGACTGAGATCAGGGACATAGCCAGACAGCAGATTTTGGGTGGGCCTAGTCAAGAAGTGGGTGGGCACCAAGTGTTCTCCTCCCCCCCCCCCCCCCCCAAATGCGATGAGGCCAGTATCAGCAGCTTAGGAAGCTTAGACTGCTGAAGTGGAAAGCAGTGTTTTCAGCACCATCAGGGGGAGGTCTTCAGCTGGCGGAGCTTGGGATCCCCACTAGCTAGCACTAAATATGTGCTGCTGTTGGGTGGGCCTGAGCCCTAAGTGGATGGGCCCCGGCCCACCTGTGGCTACGCCACTGACTGAGATAAAGAAGGCTGGGCAGAACAGGGATGGGGAGATATTGTAGATACCGCTCAGCTGACTGAGCAAAGGTGACACCTACATCAGAAGCTATTATTCTCATCCCCAAATGTATTTACTTCCAAACCCTTTAGTAACCATTATGATTATTGAAATTTGAATTCATTGCTAATTCAGCACATCAGTATGAGAGTGTAACAGGAATGGGGATGGGATGACAGGATTGGGGAGAGAGTGAGTGTGAAGACGGTAATGGAAGAAGGTGGAAAACTGAAAAATGACCGTGCACATGATCTATGCCTCTTACTGGGGATTCCTGAGTCTGACCCTAGGGAGCAGTGGCGTAGCCAAGGGTGGGCTCGGGTGGGCTCAGGCCCACCCAATAGCAGTACACCTATGATGTGGCTGGCAGGGATCCCCAAGCCCCACCAGCCGAAAACTCCCAACAACTGTCCCTCCTGCATACAGTAAATAGCAGATCTTCGCCTGCAGCGAGCAGCAACTGATACATACTGCTCGCACTGGTGCTACAGCCTACCCTCTGATGTATTCCTGCTTATGAGGAAACAGGAAGTTGCATCAGAGGGAAGGCTGTGGGGCCAACATGAGCAGTGTGTAATAGTTACTACTCGCTGCCAGTGAAAATCTGCTATTTAAAAGTTATGCAGGGGAGGAGGGGGGGGGGGGGGGGAATGTTTGAAAGACCATATGGCATGCAGGTGAGAGAGAGAGAGAGAGAGAGACCAAATCACTTGTGGGACAAGGCAGAGTTCTTCTGCCCACCCATCTTGGGCTCAGGCCCACTCAAATTGGGTGTCTGGCTACGCCCCTGCTAGGGAGGCCAACAGTAGACTGTGACAAGGCTCCTGCCTAGTGACACAGAGTTGGGATATTAATGGAACAATCTCAGAGCAGAGCACGGGGGGGGGGGGGGGGGGGGGATTTAGTGCCAGTTCTGAAAGTGAAAGTGCAAGCATGCTTTTCTTTTTGAAAAATGCCTAAGGATGAAGTTCCTGCAGGGATTTGCACCTGCTTTTTCTGCAGGTTTTTTTTTAGCCCCAGAACATGGTCCCTGAAAACGTGGGTAAAGGTGTGTGGGTTGTGGATCACACTGTAAACTTCTACCCGCTATGTGATTGGCAGTTTTCATAAAGCCCTTTTCCCTGGATAAAAAGCCATTTACTTGAGTAAATGGCTCTTGATAATTGCCCCCTAAAGTTGGGGGTGGGTGGGGAGAAGAATTTCATAAAAGGTCACCTAAAGACCTTCAAAAGAGTGTCTGTTTTATAAATGCTTTCAAAAATAGTATTTATTTTTATTATTAGTGACCATCATTCATAAAATTTGTTGGCGATTCGACTACTTGGTCCTCCACCTTTAGAATACATTGTAATCATCGGTCCATCTTGAAATTTTAACCCTTATCTTATTTTCCATTCAGAATTATGTTCTCAGATGGCCATTGTTTTGAGCTATATAATTTCAAAAATACGTTTTAAAAGAAGCAGTACTTAGCTTCCGAATGAAGTAATTCCCTTAAATCATAACACTAACACGATCGCATTTCAAGCTGGGTTCAGCAGTAGGGCAGGACACTTCTGTCCGTTAATATAATTTTTCTGCCCGTGACTGCTTGGCTTACTTCATTTAGAAGCTAAGTGCTGCTTTCTTTTAAAATTTATTTTTGGATTTATGTAGTTTGAAACACTGGCTGTCTGAACACACAATTTTGAATGAAATGTAAGATTTCAAGATGGACCAATGATTACAATTTACTCTACCTGGACCAAGTAGTCAAACCTCCAACAGATTTTTTTGTATGATGGCCCACTAATAATAATAAAAAAAAATTGAAAACCTTAGTGTGATTTAAATTTTGAATTCAAGATATAGTGGAATTAGAAAAGGTGCAGAGAAGGGCGACGAAAATGATAAAGGGGATGGGACGACTTCCCTATGAGGAAAGACTAAAGCGGCTAGGGCTCTTCAGCTTGGAGAAAAGGCGGCTGAGGGGAGATATGATAGAGGTCTATAAAATAATGAGTGGAGTTGAACGAGTAGATGTGAAGTGTCTGTTTACGCTTTACAAAAATACTAGGACTAGGGGGCATGCGATGAAGCTACAATGTAGTAAATTTAAAACGAATCGGAGAAAATTTTTCTTCACTCAGCATGTAATTAAACGCTACCGCAGGGTCCTTTTTCCTACAGCTTGGTAAAAAAGACCCCTATTTGCCTCTACAAAGTAGATTCCCACAACTAATACTCTTGCACCTGTTCCAGCAAGTGCGTGTGCGTGCACCCTTTGCATATATTATGAAACACATAGAGGGGCATAATCGAATGGGGCGTCCAAGTTTTCATGTGGGCGTCCTCGCAGGACAGCCCCGCAAAGGGACGGGGAAACCTGTATTATCGAAACAAGATGGGCGTCCATCTTTCGCTTCCATAATACGGTCAGGGATGCCCAAATTTCAACATTTAGGTCGACCTTAGAGATGGTCGTCCCCGGTTTTGAGCGATAATGGAAACCGAGGACATCCATCTCAGAAATAACCAAATCCAAACCATTTGGTCGTGGGAGGAGCCAGCATTCGTAGTGCATTGGTCCCCCTCAAATGCCAGGACACCAACCAGGCACCCTAGGGGGCACTGCAGTGGACTTCACAAATTGCTCCCAGGTGCATAGCTCCCTTACCTTCAGTGCTGAGCCCCCAACCCCCCCCCAAAACCCACTCCCCACAACTGTACACCACTACTATAGCCCTGAGGAGTGAAGGGGGGCACCTACATGTGGGTACAGTGGATTTTGGGTGGGCTCACATTTACCACCACAAGTGTAACAGGTAGGGGGGATGGGCCTGGGTCCGCCTGCCTGAAGTGCACTGCAGTACCCATTAAAACTGCTCCAGGGACCTACATACTGCTGTCATGGAGCTGGGTATGACATTTGAGGCTGGCAAAAAATTAAAAAAAATTTTTTTTTTAGGGTGGGAGGGGGTTGGTGACCACTGGGGGGAGTCATCCCTGATTTCCTCCGGTGGTCATCTGGTCAGTTTGGGCTCCTTTTTGAAGCTTGGTCATGAAAAAAAATGGACCAAGTAAAGTTGACCAAATGCTCATCAGGGACGCCCTTCTTTTTTTCCATTATCGGCCGAGGACGCCCATCTCTTAATCACGCCCCAGTCCCGCCTTCGCTATGCCTCCGACACGCCTTCGTGAACTTTGGTCGTCCCCGCGATGGAAAGCAGACGAGGACACCCAAAATCGGCTTTCGATTATGCCGATTTGGGCGACCCTGGGAGAAGGATGCCCATCTCTCGATTTGTGTCGGAAGATGGGCACCCTTTTCTTTCGAAAATGCCCCTGACAATGTGCATCACAACTCAGCCCAAATTATACCCCCCTTACAGGCTAATCACATAGAGGGGTATTCAGTAAATGGCACCCAAAGTTAGGTTCCGGGAAGATCCACGCTTTCTGGAAAAGGCATTTTGCGCAGTGCACCCTTTGCAGAATACTAGCTTGGCGCGGATTTCGTGCCTAACTTTGGGTGTGAGCACTTACGCCTGCTGAAACCTGATATAAATGCTGACACACAACTAATGGCGTTTGGGCATATAAATGATTCTATAACATTGCACCTAACTTCCAGGAATGCCCCCTTTGGAGTTGCATGCCATAAAATTTAGGCACACAAGTTAGAGAACAGGGCGCAGGGCAGATCCGCACGTAAATCGTAAATGACTGCCATTTAACACCAATTATTGATTGATAATGGCTTATTAATTAGTTTGCGTGCAGATCTGGGATCCACGCCCTAATTTGTGTGCCCAATTTTGGGCAACCTCTATAGAGTCCAGGGGATTGTGCATAGTTTTATCTTTCAGTGCACCTCCTTATTTACAAGTAGGTCGCCGTACAGTTTAAGAGTCATGGCAAAAATGACCCCCTCCCCCCAAATATTTCCTGCTCTGTCATGGAAGGGATGGGACCTTTTTCTGTTTCAGCATCTGTGTTTCTGTTGTCTCCTTAGGCTCTGGGTTACCTCGGCTGCAGGAATGACTTTGTACTTTCAGCGCTGCATCAGGCAGTAGGTATAAATAACTCCTCATCGTAAGCCAGTCTCCCTTTCTTGTGCTGAGTATTTATTGCGTTGTAGACATCTTTGCAGAGCAAGAATTAAAAATAATCCTGAGGGACTATGAGGAGGGTATGGAGAAGAGACCTCTCTCAAAAGTCACAGTGCAGCCCAGGAAAATAAGGGTCCGGTGACGGCTTTTGATATACTGGGCTGCTGTTAATATCCTGGGGCACACTCAGTGTCAGCATCCCAGGGCTGTGGTTAGTAGAAACACCCAAGGGAATTGTTTAGTGTTTTATCCTAGAGAGACTGTTCCTAATTCAGAACCAAGAGAATAATTAGTTTTACCATCCAAGGGAGATGGTTAGAGCCTGAAATGCAAAGACATTTTATGTTTAGTGGAGGACAAGTGCCTTGTCTGTGAATTTTTAGAGATACATTCTTGCTGACCTGTCCAGCACTGTGGGGTGAATTCAAGAAAGGTCACCTAAAGTTAAGCGCCAAGGAATGAATTCTATATGTGGCACTGAAAAAAGCGCTTTAAAGTTGGGCGTGGTTTATATAGAATAACGCTTATGCCTGGGAATTGGCACCAACTGAAACGTGATAACAAATGTATGCGCCAAAATTAGGCTCAAAACCCCTCTTATTCTATAATAGTGTGTGTAAATGCTAGGAATCCTCTCGTTCCACCATGTCCCCCCCCCCCCCCCCCCATTGTGCACCCCTTTTTTAAAAATACTTGAGCGTAAAATTTAGGCATGGGTCCTGCGCCTAAATTTATGCACGTAAATTCCAATTAAATCTAATTAGTGCCAATAATTGCTTGTTAAAAAGCCAGTTATTGGTGCTAATTAGCTTGTTTAATGAAATTGCATGCACTAATTGAGCACATGCCCAAATTTGCACACACTATTTTTATAGAATTACTAGAGGAACCATGCCTGTTTCCTCAACATTGGAACGGGCCCTAGGAAGGCTGTCATGTGCTTTTTTTTTTCTCTCTCCCCTGCCCTCCCCTCCATGTCCAGCAATTCTTCCCTCCCCTCCATGTCCAGCAATTTTTCTCTCCCCTCCCCTCCATGTCCAGTGATTCTCCTCTTCCCTCCCATCCGTGTCTCGCGATTCTCTCCTCTACTGTCCTCCCATCTCATCCATGTCCATCAATTCTCCTCTGCCCTGCCCTCCCTCTCCTCGATGTCCCGCGATTCTCTTCTCCCCTCGATTTGTACCTGAATGTTCTCTGGCTGCTGGTGCTGGCTTCCGTTCCGTTCATAACATCCCTCCTGACGTCAGCTCGCCTCCAGCGTTCCCTTCCCTCTCACAGTTCCGCCCTCTGACATAATTACATCTTGACGCGAGGGCGGGGCAGTGAGAGGGAATGGAACGTTGGAGGCTGGCTGACGTCAGGAGATGTTACGAACCCAGGCAACCAGACATGGAATTTTGGAGGTGCAAATTATTATATAGGATAGGCAAATGTTTGGACGCTAATTATCAGTTATGCAACAGCATTTCCATAGGGAGCAGCCATTCTAGAATACTAGCGTAAGTTTGCATTTACGCACCTAACTTGAGGTGCGAGCACTTATGCCAGATCAGAGGCTGGTGTAAGTGCTTCCACCTACCAGGGCCACCAAGAGACACCGCTGGGCCTGGGGCAAAAAATGTGCCCCTGCCTACCCACTGCTGCCATCTCCGCCTCTGCCTCCCTGCCGCTGACTCCCCCGCTGCCTGCCCACTGCTGTCACCGCACCCCTTTCTGGTTTAATATTTCTCTTCCTTCCCTCCTCCAATCAGCGGGTTGGATGGGTGGGCACTACAACCCCCCCCCCCCCATATGCGCATGCGTCTGTCCAGCACATTTAAAGTTATCGGCGCTGCCTCCACTCACCTTCTCCCACCGTGGCGCTGCCTCCTCTTCTGTACTTCATGGTCTCCGTCTCCCACCCCCGCGGCATCTCTCTATCGGCACTGCCTGCCTGACAGCTGACAGACGCGGCGCGACGACGTCCTGCTCTGGGACCTTCCCTCTGCCGCGAGCAATCCTCCCTGCGTAAACAGGAAGTTGAATCAACGCGGCAGAGGGAAGGCCCCGGAGCAGGAGGACGTCGCGCCGCGTCTGTCAGCTGTCAGGCAGGCAGCGCTGATAGCAAATTGAAAGCGCTGCCGTGAGGGTGGGAGACAGAGACCGTGAAGTGCAGGAGAGGAGGCAGCGCTACGGTGGGGGTGGGAGAAGGTGAGGATGGGCCTGAGACAAAACTGGGTGGGCCTGGGCCCATCCAGGCCCACCTGTAGCTACGCCCCTGGTCAGAGGAGGTGAGACAAAGCAGAAAGAACATGTCCAAGGCCAGGCCCTGACGCCTACCTGCATGTACTCTATAATTGGCCTGGAACCTCCTGGTTTTTTTGGTAGCTAAGAACCTGGTTGAACGTACTACTTTTTCTCCATTGCACACTTATTTTATTTTATTTGTTCAGAAAATTAGCTTTGGGAGCAGAAAGAGAATTATTAACCTAGTGGTACATTTAGTTAACAGAATAATGGAGAGCAGAGAGAAATAAAATATTACCAGAAGGCTTCAGCTACATAGAGCATTGAAAAGTATTGATGCGGCATCCTTTTAAAATGACAAGGAAACAGCATTGAAAGATGCTTTGTTTTGTGTCATTTTCCAAATCAAAATGACACATAAAACAAATGTTTTTTAGTTTAGCACGTGCTAAAGTGAAACAAATCGGAGGAGTGGCCTAGTGGTTAGGATGGTTGCTATTCCACTAGCAACATTCCATGTAGAAGGCTGCGCAGGCTTCTGTTTCTGTGAGTCTGACGTCCTGCACGTACGTGCAGGACGTCAGACTCACAGAAGCAGAAGCCTGCGCGGCCACATTGGTGATCTGCAAGGGCCGACTTCTACACGGAATGTTGCTAGTGGAATAGCAACATTCCATGTAGAATCTCAAATAGTAGCAACAGTGGAGGAGTGGCCTAGTGGTTAGGGTGGTGGACTTTGCTCCTGAGGAACTGAGTTCAATTCCCACCTCAGGCACAGGCAGCTCCTTGTGACTCTGGGCAAGTCACTTAACCTTCCATTGCCCCATGTAAGCCGCATTGAGCCTGCCATGAGTGGGAAAGCGCGGGGTACAAATGTAACAAAAAAAAAAAATAGAAAAAAAGTCCTGAAATACATTGAAAATAAACTTCCATTTTTCCATGCACATGCCTAAGGGAAGGGGATGTTGGGGGTGGGGTTGGGTTTTCTTTTGGGATTCCTTTCTTGGAATCTGACCCGGCCTGTTGTTGTTGTTCTGTCCTTACAGCTGCAGGTGAGCCAGGCACCCAGTGTCAGATATGAAGCGCTCAAAGCCCTGACCCTGCTGGGTGAGTGAAAGCTTTTCATGTAATTGAAGCAGCGGGTCAGTCTCCTCCTAACTGTTACTCCCTGTCCCAGGAGTTGGGAGATGAGCTCTGAAAAATCCAATTCCTGATCCGATGCATCTCTAGACAGAAGTATTTAGAGGGAAGGAAGGGTTGCAAATTTCTTGTAGAACAATGCAAGCAAGCACTTTCTCCCTTCCTGCAGCAGGCCCAAACCCTCCAGCTTCTAACCCTCCCATTTTAAAAGCTGTGCCAAACCTTGGCATGGTTAATTCGCTGCTGGCACCATGTTCTCGGCCTTCTGATACTGCTGCCACTGCTATGTCCACTTTCTGGGCCACCTGGCCTCACTTTGAGGCCACCACTGTTTCTACCTCCTTCGGGTGTCTCCAGAGATGGCACTTACCCCCCCCCCCCCCCCCCCCCACGGAGAAACAGTGGCATATTTATTTAAGGTGAATGTGCTGTGTATTCACCCCCTGTCAGACCTGGCCCCTTGTCCATGCCTTAAAATCATCACCTGGGCAGTGGTAGTGGTGCTCATAGGCTGCCAACGGCCTGCACTGAGACTTTCTCTCTGAAGGGGAGGGGGGCCAGAGTTTAAAGTTGACCGAATCCTGCCTCCCTCGCCCTCCTATTAAAATTAATTCTACAGTCTGGAAGAATTCCAGGCAAAAGAAACTTTTATGGACATTTCCACTGGGCTCATAACAAGTTTTGACGAAACAAACAGCGTTTTGATGTCCAAGTATAGAGAAAGACAATTCCTACGACATCTGATGGAATATCAGTAACGATGGATAATATCTATACGATTTAATACTATACTAGCCGTTGAGCCCGTAAAAACGGGCTGGTATTGGGGTTTTCCTTCCTTCCTTCCCCCCCCCCCCCCCGTGAGGTCGCCACCGCTACCGTTCCCCCCCCCCCGGAGTCGCCACTGCCGCCATCCCTCCACCCGGCCCGGGCCCTCTCGCTCTCCGCTACTAAACTTACACATCCATTCGCCGGAACGCAGCACGCACATCAGCTGAGCTGCCGTCGGCCCTTCCTTCTCTGCCTGTGTCCCGCCCTCCTGTGACGTAACGTCAGCGAGGGCGGGACAAAGGCAGGGAAGGAAGGCCGACGGCAGCTCAGCTGATGTGCGTGCTGCGTTCCGGCATATGGATGTGTAAGTTTAGTAGCGGAGAGAGAGGGCCCGGGCTGGGGGTGTGTGTGTGTGTGGGGGGGGGGGGGTAACGGTAGCGGCGACCTCGGGTGGGCAGGTGGGGGGGAGCGGTATCAACCTCGGCGGCGCAGTTTCCCTCTCTGTCCCGCCCTCGTCATCACGTATTGACGCGGGGGCGGGACAGAGAGGGAAGTCTCTACTGCGCATTTGCGAGTGAGTCGGTCACTCGCCGTTTATATGTTTGATGGGACAACAGATACTATTTACGATAAGATATGTCAAGATAGTCAAATATGAATGTCCAGTTGATATGTGAAGATTTAATA
This sequence comes from Microcaecilia unicolor, assembly GCF_901765095.1. Classification (NCBI taxonomy): domain Eukaryota; kingdom Metazoa; phylum Chordata; class Amphibia; order Gymnophiona; family Siphonopidae; genus Microcaecilia; species Microcaecilia unicolor. The sequence goes on along the minus strand of NC_044036.1, from coordinate 319,996,156 downwards.
TGGTTTTAAGAATTTATTAGGAAATCATATTTAGATTGAAGTGGTTGAATGATAGAATGATTGAAAGTGTATGTGATCTGTTTTATTGGATGTATGTGATATATATATAAAAATACTTTTTGAGATAATAAAGTTGGCATTAGATTTAAGAAGAAAACGGTTGTTTTTAATATTAAATATATATATATACAGTGGGGGAAATAAGTATTTGATCCCTTGCTGATTTTGTAAGTTTGCCCACTGACAAAGACATGAGCAGCCCATAATTGAAGGGTAGGTTATTGGTAACAGTGAGAGATAGCACATCACAAATTAAATCCGGAAAATCACATTGTGGAAAGTATATGAATTTATTTGCATTCTGCAGAGGGAAATAAGTATTTGATCCCCCACCAACCAGTAAGAGATCTGGCCCCTACAGACCAGGTAGATGCTCCAAATCAACTCGTTACCTGCATGACAGACAGCTGTCGGCAATGGTCACCTGTATGAAAGACACCTGTCCACAGACTCAGTGAATCAGTCAGACTCTAACCTCTACAAAATGGCCAAGAGCAAGGAGCTGTCTAAGGATGTCAGGGACAAGATCATACACCTGCACAAGGCTGGAATGGGCTACAAAACCATCAGTAAGACGCTGGGCGAGAAGGAGACAACTGTTGGTGCCATAGTAAGAAAATGGAAGAAGTACAAAATGACTGTCAATCGACAAAGATCTGGGGCTCCACGCAAAATCTCACCTCGTGGGGTATCCTTGATCATGAGGAAGGTTAGAAATCAGCCTACAACTACAAGGGGGGAACTTGTCAATGATCTCAAGGCAGCTGGGACCACTGTCACCACGAAAACCATTGGTAACACATTACGACATAACGGATTGCAATCCTGCAGTGCCCGCAAGGTCCCCCTGCTCCGGAAGGCACATGTGACGGCCCGTCTGAAGTTTGCCAGTGAACACCTGGATGATGCCGAGAGTGATTGGGAGAAGGTGCTGTGGTCAGATGAGACAAAAATTGAGCTCTTTGGCATGAACTCAACTCGCCGTGTTTGGAGGAAGAGAAATGCTGCCTATGACCCAAAGAACACCGTCCCCACTGTCAAGCATGGAGGTGGAAATGTTATGTTTTGGGGGTGTTTCTCTGCTAAGGGCACAGGACTACTTCACCGCATCAATGGGAGAATGGATGGGGCCATGTACCGTACAATTCTGAGTGACAACCTCCTTCCCTCCGCCAGGGCCTTAAAAATGGGTCGTGGCTGGGTCTTCCAGCACGACAATGACCCAAAACATACAGCCAAGGCAACAAAGGAGTGGCTCAGGAAGAAGCACATTAGGGTCATGGAGTGGCCTAGCCAGTCACCAGACCTTAATCCCATTGAAAACTTATGGAGGGAGCTGAAGCTGCGAGTTGCCAAGCGACAGCCCAGAACTCTTAATGATTTAGAGATGATCTGCAAAGAGGAGTGGACCAAAATTCCTCCTGACATGCGTGCAAACCTCATCATCAACTACAGAAGACGTCTGACCGCTGTGCTTGCCAACAAGGGTTTTGCCACCAAGTATTAGGTCTTGTTTGCCAGAGGGATTAAATACTTATTTCCCTCTGCAGAATGCAAATAAATTCATATACTTTCCACAATGTGATTTTCCGGATTTAATTTGTGATGTGCTATCTCTCACTGTTACCAATAACCTACCCTTCAATTATGGGCTGCTCATGTCTTTGTCAGTGGGCAAACTTACAAAATCAGCAAGGGATCAAATACTTATTTCCCCCACTGTATATATATCCTATATAATAAAACTCACCCTCAACGTTCTGAGGACACTGACGTCACTGTCAGTACCTGCGGGCACTTCCTTCCGGTTCGAAGGGTTCGTGGTGGTGAAGCCACCAAAATTGCTGTGTCTGGGCCCCGCCCTCGCGTCAAACGTGATGACGTCGAGGGCGGAGCAATGGCGTCAGTGGCTTTACAACCAACAAGGACTCGGGAGATGAAGGTGGCGTGCGTTGACGAGGTCCGGAACAATGGCAGTCAGTGGCTTCACAACGCCGAAGGGGTGGGTGGGGGGGGGGGGAGTTCGGGAGGAAAACCTTGCTAGCGCCCGTTTCATTTGCTCCAGAAACGGGCATGTTTTACTAGTGTGTATATATATATATATATATATATATTTAGCAATGCTCAACAGTTAGTTAACGATGTTGAATGTATGTTTTCACTGCTCACCACCGCCTCCACTGTTAGGTTCCCTTTCAGTAGATCTAAACATAAATTTTCTGAATAGTGAATGAATATCACTGCTATGAAGAGAATTTTGGGTTATCACCTTTGCCCTGCCCTAATTCCATATCAGCCCAAGTGGTTAGATGGGTTTCAAAAAGGTGCAGCCCTTATTTGGCCTCTTGACCCCTAGTGATAATACTGGGAGACTACTAGCAGGGGTCAACCACACTATTTTGAACCCTGAGCCTGATGGAGCAGGAGCAACTGGGGATCACTCTTGCACCCCCCCCCCCCCCCCTCTAGACACCGGGAAAACTCCCTGGTAGGTCTCAAGAGGAATGGGGAAAGGGATGTATCAGGGAACAGAGGGTTGCTCTTGAGTGCCGGCTTGTTTGAGAGGCTTCCCTTGAGCAATGGGCCACAGGGAGGCAAAATATTTGCATCTCATTATTATGTAACACGTATTGCGCGTAAAAGTGTGTTAATTTCAAAGAATGCAGGATTTTGCTGTTTACTGTGTTTATGTGGTAAAAATCCAACACTATTCCCGTAATGCATACTAGTGTAAATCCCCACAAAGTTAGATGTTCAAATTTTCAGTAAATGGCAGCCAAATTTGGGCACCGGAAAAACATAGGCACGGGGTGTTATTCTATAAAGAGCATTCCGAGTTGAGTGCTTTTATAGAATTTTATTTTATTTGTCGCATTTGTATCCCACTTTTTCCCACCTATTTGCAGGCTCAATGTGGCTTACATCTTGCCGGTCAAGGCGGTCGCCTAGACCGGTATGGAAACAGATACAATTTGATGTTAGGGTCGGGTAAAACTAATATGCTCAGGTGCCTAGGGATCAAGGATAGGAGGTAATATGAGGTGTCCAGTGCAGCTTGTGGTTTGCTGCGTTGCAGATTGGAGGCATCTAGGTTAGATTGGTGGGGAATGCTTTCCTGAACAGTTAGGTCTTTAATTTTTATTTATTTATTTGTTGCATTTGTATCCCACATTTTCCCACCTATTTGCAGGCTCAATGTGGCTTACATTGTACCGTAATGGCGATCGCCAGTTCCGGATCAAGAAATACATAGTGGTATTGTAGTAAAGTTCGTACAAGACAAAGTAAATTAAGCAGTCAAGTGTTAAAAGATTTTTTACCGGGGTAAGAAATCAAGTGGTATTGCATTAAAGTTCAGTAATTGACAGTGAGGGTGAAGTAGTCAAGTATTGATGATCTCCTGAAGTCTAAATGGTCGTAAATTGATTTCACAGTCTTTGGGAGTACATTCCATAATTGGGTGCTTATGTAGGAGAAGTTTGATGCATAGGTTAGTTTGTATTTGAGACCTTTGCAGTTCGGGTAGTGGAGATTTAAGTAGGTGCGTGATGCTCTAGTTCTGTTTCTGACTGGAATATCTGGAATGGTGCTTAGAGCCTATTCCTGTGCTCAGATTTGGGTGTTGGTATTTATGCATTTTGAAACCTTGTTTAGATGCCGATGCCCGACTCTTGGCATTGTGGCATGGGAATGGCAGTATTCGATGGCACCATGCACAATTTTTTGGACCTCCCCTACTCTGCCCCTGGTCACTTCCCCTTTTGAGTTACGTGCTAGGAGATTTAGGCGTGTGGGGTTATAGTATCGCGCACAGGAAGATGCACCAACCGGGCCACCGATTCAGTACTGCATTAATACGACAATGGACGGAACCAAAATAAGTTCCATCGCCCAATCCGTGCCAAACACTTCCCATGTTTACCTGAGACAACTATAAACACATAAAGCCTGTCTAACTCAAGACAAATATTGATCCTGTTCTTCTATATAAATTGTAACCTAGCTCTATACAAACTGTTAACCAATTTACTTGTTCTATATAAACTGTAACCACCTCGCCCCCCGATTCTTGTAAGCCACACTGAACCTACCAATAGGTGGGAAAATGTGGGATACAAATGCGTAAATAAATACAGCAATTTATTGCTAGTTAATGGCTTGTTAGCTAATTAATTTGCGTGCTCATCTTCAATCAGTGCCCAAATTTGGACATCATATATAGAATCCAGAGGATAGTGACCATGTGACTGAATATTAATCTCAGATACGTGAACACTGCATCAATGATTTTATGGTGAGAATACTAAAAGGAAACTTTAAGACAATCCAGATCAAAATGATTAAATATTTTGACACTCACCAGACAGGACTTAACAAAGATCTGGGTTTCCTATCACATTATAAACCATAAAATTCTTCTGCTTTGTCACCCTTCTTATCACCATGCATCTCTCCCTGTCTCATCCACCCAGCTCCCCCCTGTTTTTCACCTTACCTACCCCACTCTCTTCCTGTGAGACAGTCATTGAAATGCCTTTGTGTTTCACTTATATATACTGATGTTTGCCAGCATTTGCTTATTTCTGATCTAAAGAAGAAGGGTTACTTTTGAAAGCTAATCAAAAAATGCATTGCTAGTCCAATAAAAAAAAAGGTATCATCTTCTTTTCTCCGTTTTGTTTTATTTCTATTTATTTCCTTTTGTGTTGCGAGCAGGTTGTCTGCAGGCTGCTGTTGTGAAGGAAATGATCTCCTGTTTCAGGGGTGGCACCAAGGAGCTTATTATGGACATTCTAATTGCCCTTAAAACCACTTTGCAAAGATGGCTTCAAGACACCAGATCTCAGGTAACATGTATCTGACTCCTGCCAGAGAATGTTTACACAGACACACATACCTGCATGTGTGTGCTTTCTGCCATATTCCTGCACTTTACAAAACCAGAACACTGTACCAGTGATTTTATGGTAAGAATCCTAAAAGTGAACTTTAAAACAATACAGGAACGTAAGTCCTTTTGAAGTCAGAATGATTAAATATTTTGACACCCACCAGACAGGACTTAACAAAGATCTGGGTTTTCTAGCCCATTATAAACCATAAAATTGTACTGCTTTGTCACCCTCTTTATCTCCATGCATATCTCCCTGTCCCTCATCCACCCGGCTCTCCCTGTCTCTCACCTAACCCACCCTCATCCTGTTAGACTGTCACTGAAATGTTTTGATGTTTCACTTATATATACTGTCATCTACCAACATTTGCTTATTTCTGATCTGATGAAGAAGGGCAACCTTCAAAAGCTAATCAAGAAATGTATTACGTTATGTCCAATAAAAAAGGTATCATCTTATTTTCTTTTCCATGTTTTATTTTGTTTTATTTCTATTGATTGCCATATTCCAGCATTTCCGTTCCACTTTAATACATTCTTGCTCCTAGGGTGAGTCCTTGGAGAATGAGCCCAGCTTGACCAACGCCCTGCTCCAACTGCTGACCTCAAAAGACCACCTTGATGATGTTTCCCTGGAGGCAGCCATCTGTCTCGCACACCTGGCAACCAGGAATGAGGCTGCTTTTTCCACTCTCATGAGCTTTCTAAGTGACAGAGATATGAAGAAGAGAATGCAGGTGAATTTCCAGCTTGGCCCAGGTGAAGCCGAAATTCACACATGCAGTACCACATACGGCCAAGTGTCAGCAGGGTGAGATGCATGCAAGTGGGAGGGGAGTGTGATTATATGCAGGAAAGGTGACACTGCTGCTAAGGACATACATATGTGTATGTATTTTTGTGTATCTATCTATCTATCTATCTATCTATCTATCTATATATATCTATATCTATCTATCTCTATATATCTATCTATCTATATCTATATCTATATCTATATCTATCTATCTCTATATATCTATCTATCTATATCTATATCTATATCTATATATCTATATATCTATCTATCTATATATATATATATATATATATAATAAAATGCACCTCCAACATTCTGAAGCTGACTGCATGGCTGAGGCATTCCTGCTCTCTGTATCCATCTCCTGAATTGACATCACCTACTTCCGGGTTCGTCACAAGCAGAAGTGACCAACTACATGAGGTTTCTCGGCTTCAGAATGTTGGAGGTGCATTCTATTAAATAGGATTGGTCAGTTCCTTGAAGCACAGCCAGAGCTCAGCATCCTGCACAGTAATGCTCAGACGCCAAAGAGAAAGAGGGGGGGCCTGACACCAGAGAGGGGGGGGGGTAGGTATCTCTGTCACACACACACTCTCTCTCTCTCTCTCACAGTCAATGCCTTTCTCTCTTTCACTCTCACACACTGTCTCTCACACACTCTATGTCTCACACTGTATCACATTCACTCTCTATGTGTCACACAGTCACTCACACACTCTCTTGGTCTCATACACTCAGTCTCACAGAGAGTCTGTGTCTCACACACTCTCTCTCTCGCACACACTGTATCTGTGTGAAACACACTCTCTCTCTCACACTGTCTCACATAAGCACTTGCGCGCACTCTCATTCTCACACACACACACTCTCTCTCACAGACACACTTGCACCCAGACTCTCTCTCTCTCACACACTCGCACATTCACTCTCTCTCTCACACACAGTCACTCTCACATACACTCTCTCAAACATACACACTCTGAGGAAAACCTTGCTAGCGCCCGTTTCATTTGTGTCAGAAATGGGCCTTTTTTACTAGTATATATATATATATAAGATAGATAGATATATGCTTACCTACCTCTCCCAGTGCTCTCCACTGACATTAGGGTGGCCATATTTTAGGATGCTTGGATCCACTGCATGCAGGGCCTTTCCCTTTTGGTTTTCAGGGATGTGGTATGGTATGGTAGGTACCCCTGTGAGTGACTTATAGGGGATGCCAGAAGTGTGATGCTTTCCACACCAGGCTGCGAGTAGAGCAGGTTACCAGTGCTGCCTCCAGCCATCCCAAAGCATAGAGGGTTAAGTGACTTGCCCAATGCCACACGGAGCTACAGTGGGATTTGAATTTGGGCCTTTTGGTTCCCAGCCCACCGTTCTAACCATTAGAAAGGACAAGCGACGCTACCAAATCAAAATTTGTTATCCTGATGTTGAACGTAGTTGCCAAAAATACATAGTTGATTACATCCTGTGCCCGTCCCAAAGATCTTAATCAACTTGCATGTGCCTACAGGATAATATTATGTAAATTCATACACTAGCGAGAACAAGTAACCCTTCGGGTCCTTTTTTAAAGGTAATTAAGTCAGTCAGTGCTCTAATACGTAATGGGGAAATTATTCCACTTACTGGGGCTGGTGATCGAAAAAGTGCTATTCCTAATCGACAGAGGTACAGTGGCCAAAGCGGGGCATCTTTCTTTTGGGTCCTGACTCATGTTGCTATTCTGCAGGCTCTCAGTACCTTGGTGATGTGCGTTGGACTCCACGATGCTGTTACTATCCAGGCAGCCTTAGACCAACTCACCCAGTCCAAAGTGTACAAGGTAAAGAAATGAAGTAGGCACTCAGGGTGATGGCCCTTGAGCAGTGTCGTACCAGGGACCAGGCAAATGGTGCAGCCCACTATCTCTTCTCACTGGAGGTGGGGAGGAATAGGAGCTGGGCGAGTCACACAGGATGCAACCATAGTTCAGTATGGTCCTGCTCTTGAGAAAGATTAAGAAAGATTACTCTAGCACAGTGGTTCTCAATCTGGTCCTCAGCTCATATCTAGCCAGTCAGGTCTTCAGGATGCCCACAATGAATATGCATAGTAGATGACGGCAGAGAAAGACCTGTACGGTCCATCTAGTCTGCCCAACAAGATACACTCATATGTGCTACTTTATGTGTATACCTGACTTTGATTTGTATCTGCCATTTTCAGGGCACAGACCGTAGAAGTCTGCCCAGCACTAGCCCCTCCTCCCAACCACTAGCCCTGCCTCCCACCACCGGCTCTGCCACCAAATCTCTGCTAAGCTACTGAGGATCTGTTCCTTCTGAACAGGATTCCTTTGTTTATCCCACGCATTTTTGAATTCTGTTACCGTTTTCATTTCCACCACCTCCTGCGGGAGGGCATTCCAAGTATCTGCCACTCTCTCCGTGAAAAAATACTTCCTGACATTTTTCTTGAGTCTGCCCCCCTTCAATCTCATTTCATGTCCTCTAGTTCTACCACCTTCCCATCTCCGGAAAAGGTTCGTTTGCGGTTTAAAACCTTTCAAATATTTGAACGTCTGTATCATATCACCCCTGTTTCTCCTTTGCATTCACTACCTCCATTCTTTGCAAATCTATCTCATGCATATTCATTGTGGGTATCCTGAAAACCTGACTGATAGGTGTGTCTTGAGGACTGGTTGAGAACCCCTGTTCTAGCAGAAAGACTCTCCTCCCCCCCCCTGTCAAAAAGGCAGATGTAAATCAAAACAAATGGAAGACAGCAGTGAGGTTGCTGGGATTCATCTCAGGATGCCTAGAGTGAAGGGCCCAGTTCCCAGTTTTACTTATCCCGAAGGAAGATGGCTTTGGTTTTCTGTAATTATGTTCACATCACAATTCTGAACCACAGAACATAGTAACATACTATAGTAACATAGTAGATGACGGCAGAAAAAGACCTGCATGGTCCATCCAGTCTGCCCAATCAGATAAACTCATATGTGCTACTTTTTGTGTATACCTTACCTTGATTTGTACCTGTCCTTTTCAGGGCACAGACCGTGTAAGTCTGCCCAGCACTATCCCCGCCTCCCAACCACCAGCCCCGCCTCCCACCACCGGCTCTGGCACAGACCGTATAAGTCTGCCCAGCACTATCCCCGCCTCCCACCACCGACTCTGGCACAGACCGTATAAGTCTGCCCAGCACTATCCCCACCTCCCAACCACCAGTCCCGCCTCCCACCACCGGCTCTGGCACAGACCGTATAAGTCTGCCCAGCACTATCCCCGCCTCCCACCACCGACTCTGGCACAGACCGTATAAGTCTGCCCAGCACTATCCCCACCTCCCAACCACCAGTCCCGCCTCCCACCACCGGCTCTGGCACAGACCGTATAAGTCTGCCCAGCACTATCCCCGCCTCCCGCCACCGGCTCTGCCACCCAAACCAGAATTTTCCTTTTCCTTGGTTGGGCAGTGCCTTGCATTGTGCCGAAGGGAGGAAAGATTCGAGGTGAGTTGCATTCAGGTGTAGTAGGTATTTCCCTGTTCCTGGAAGGTTTACAATGTAAGTTTGTACCTTATGCAATGGAGGATTAATTGACTTTGGCTAAGATCACAAGCAGCGCAGTGGGATTTGAACCAGGCTTCCCCAGTTCCCAGCCCATTTCTCTAACCACTAGGCTGCTCTTCTGGCTGGGTAGTGCCTTGTATTCCCTTGGAATGTTCTTTCCTCTCACTAGACTGTTATCTGTGTCACTCCAGCATCGAGTGGAAGCCTCCTATCTGCTGATCTCCATAGGCTTGCAGCAAATCAGACAGGAAGGCCTGGAGTGGAAGGTGTTTGATTTGCTAAGGGAGAAGCTGTACATGGATCCAGTACTGGTGAGCACTGCAGGATGGCAGGAAAGAGGAGACAATCAAAATTTCCATTTAGGAGTTAATTCTGTACAGGCAGGGGTGGACTGACCATTGGAGCAACTGGGATAGTGCCTGAGGACTAGGGGGCCTGGGGGCTCTCTTTCCACTCCCCCTGCCCCCCCCCCCCCCCCCCGCACACTACAGCCCTCCGAGCCTCTTCAGGGACAGCCTGCTGCTTCTGCTATTCTGTCCAGTGCTGCCGTGTTTTGAAAAATGGCTGCAGAGACTCCCTGCAGCAGTCTCGCAAGACTACTGCGGGGAGTCTCAGCACCTATTTTGAAAATATGACGGCACCGGGCAGAATAGCGGTAGTGGGCAGGAAAGTGTGGGGATCTTTCCTGCCCCCGAAGAAACCACTAGACCACCAGGGCCTTTACAAGGTGGGGGCTGAGTCTCAGAGGGGTGTGTGTGGGGGGGGGGGGGGAATGACCTTTACTGTCCGGGGGTCTAGATCACTGTCAGTCCCCCCAAGTCATCTAAAGTTAGGCTCTGAGATGCTGCATGGTAACCCCTAGATTCTCTATAGGATGCCGAAATTTGGGCGCAGATTCCAGATCTGCATGTAAACGAATTAGTCAGTTAGGTGCTAACAATCAATTACTGGTGTTAACAAGAGCTTAATGGGCCATAATTAGGCGTTATTCACAGATCTGTCCTACACCCTATTTTATAGCATGCAGCGGCGTACCAAGGGCGGGGCAGGTCCGCCCCGGGTGCACGCTGCTGGAGGGTGCAGAGAGCAGCCGCGTGCCTGTCAGCTCCGCTGGTTCCCTGCTCCCTCTGCCCCGGAACAGGTTACTTCCTGTTCCGGGGCAGAGGGAGCCGAGAGCTGTGCGGCTGCTCCCAGCAGCTAAAAATGCACCTGGGGGGGGGGGGGGGGGGGGTTGATGCGCCGGGGGGGGGGGGGGGGGTGTGAGCATCGGCAATCCGCCCCGGGTGGAAGCCGACCTAAGATCGTCACTCATAGCACGCACACCTAAATTTCATAGCGTTCAGTTCCAAAGGGGGCGTGGTCATGGGAGGGGCATTCCCATAATTTAGGCATGGTGTTAAAGAATAGCTACATTTCTGCACCTAACAACCATTAGTTGGGCATCAGCACTTACACCAGGTTTTGAAAGGCGTAAATGCTCGCACCCAAAGTTAGGCATGAAATGCACAGTAAGCTAGTATTTTATGAAAGACGCTCTAGACTGAGCACGCTTTTCAGAATACTAGCGTAGCATGGCTCATCCCAGTGCCTAATTTTGGGCACCATTCATTGATGCACCAGTATTCTGTCCTGTTAGAGAAAGCTGGAACTACCTTCCTTCCCTTGCCTGACCTACTGAGGGGCACGATCACTCTCTTACACACTATGGGGTCCTTTCAAGAAAGGTCGCCTAAAGTTAGATGCCAAATTATTTCGTGCTAAACATAAGAACATAAGCACCGCCATACTGGGAAAAGACCAAGGGTCCATCAAGCCCAGCATCCTGTCTCCGACAGTGGCCAATCCAGGCCTCAAGAACCCGGCAAAAACCCCAAAACAAAACAAAACAAAAATTTAAATGAATAATGTTTAATGGACTTTTCCTTCAGGAATCTGTCCAAACCCCCTTTAAACTCAGCAAGGCCAACTGCTGTCACTACATTCTCCGGCAACGAGTTCCAGAGTCTAACTACGCGCTGAGTAAAGAAAAACTTTCTCCTATTTGTTTTAAATCTACCACATTCTAGCTTCATCTTATGTCCCCTGGTTCTATTATTGTTAAAAAGTGTGAACAAACGCTTCGCGTCTGTCCGCTCCATTCCACTCATTATCTTGTAGACTTCTGTCATATCACCCCTCAGCAAGTTCTGTATTGAAAATTACACATGTATTTGCTGTTCTACAACACTAGCTTTAGTCGGCACTTAGGCGCGAGCATTTACGTCACGTCAATAGCAGGCATAAAAGTTCACCAGTAAAAACAACATATCATTCGTAAAGTAGCTATGCTTATTTTAAGGCTTTCCATTTAGGCACACCTGATTACCTATCCTGTCTCACAATCCCGTACTCTCCGGTCAGACTTTCTCCGTTCACTCAATAATCATCTTCTGGTTCTTCCAGGTCCTAAACGTGCTCAGCTTGAATCAGCTGGACACTCTGCCTTCTTTTTTTCTTGCTCCTTTTATCTGGCATGGGCTTCCCCTCTGTCTTTGCTGTATTCTCTCTTTTAAATAGGTCAAAGGTGAATTTAAAAACAGGCATTTTCCTGATGCCTTTGGCTAGAGTAGTGGATTAGGGTCCCCAGTGACAGAGGGGCATAATCGAACGGCGCCGGCCAAATAGCTGGCCGGCCATCTTCGGGGCCGGCTCTGCAAGGGGGCGGAGCCAACTGTATTTTCGAAATACGGTTGGGGCCGGCTAAATTGATCGCCAGGTGTAGTTTTTCAGCCATAATGGAAACCGGGCCCGGCCATCTCAAATCCAGCGAAATGCAAGGCATTTGGTTGTGGGAGAAGACCAGCATTTGTAGTGCACTGGCCCCCCTCACATGCCAGGACACCAACCAGGCACCCTAGGGGGCACTTCTAAAAATTAAAAAAAAAATAGCTCCCAGGTACATAGCTCCCTTATCTTGTGTGCTGAACCCCCCAAATCCCCCCAAAACCCACTACCCACAACTGTACACCACTACCATCGCCCTTAGGGATGAAGGGGGGCACCTACATGTGGGTACAGTGGGTTTTGGGGGGGGGGGTTGGGAGGGCTCCCATTTACCACCACAAGTGTAACAGGTAGGGGGGGATGGGCCTGGGTCCACCTGCCTGAAGTGCACAGCACCCACTAAAAACTGCTCCAGGGACTTGCATACTGCTGCCAGGGAGCTGGGTATGACATTTCAGGCTGGCATAGAAGCTGGAAAAAGTTTTTTTTTTTTTTTTTTTTTTTTTTTGGGGGGGGGAGGCAGTTGGTGACCACTGGGGGAGTAAGGGGAGGTGATCCCCGATTCCCTCCGGTGGTCATTTGGTCAGTTGGGGCTCCTTTTTGAAGTTTGGTCATGAAAAAAAAGGGACCAAGTAAAGCCGGCGAAATGCTCGTCAAGCCTGGCTTTTTTTCCCCATTATTGGGCGAAGCCGGCCATCTCGTGAGCACGCCCCCGTCCTGCCTTCACTACCCTACTGATACGCCCCCTTGAAATTTCGCCGGCTCCACGACGGAAAGCAGTTGAACCCAGCCAAAATCGGCTTTCGATTATACCGATTTGGCCAGTTTCAGGAGATTGCCGGCCAACTCCCGATTTGTGTCGGAAGATGGCCAGGGATCTCCTTCGAAAATGAGCTGGTTAGTCTCTCTCTCTGTCTCTCTCTTTTTTTTTTTTTTAAATACAATGTTGATTTTTCCGTGCCCCTTAGTTTATCCATTTTTAAAAATTTTGTTGTATGAATGATTTTACTGTCCTATCAAAATTGTAGTTCCTTTTGTTTTTCTTATATTATGTGTTTTTAATTTGCTCTCCAGTTAGAGCGGTATAGTACATTTAATAAACCTAAATGCAGCAGTTGCCCCTGTAAATGACATTATTCTCTCCATGTGCACCTTCCGTTGCAGTTGTACCTGGTAGAAATGACGTACTAACGTTACAGAATAGTGACGAAGTGCAATTACGCACATAAGTGTAAATTAGTGCCAATCAATGTCAAAATTGCACACAGAGCATGTAAACTTTTGTGTGAGATTATAGAATGAGGGTGTGTGTGTGCCAGACTTCACAGCTCTGATACATTCCTCCAGGTCTGCCTCTCCTGCATCAGTTATGGCCTGGCCTCCACCCTTTTCCTTGGCCAATCCCAATAGTCTAAACCAGCATCCACCATTCTCGTTTCTCAGTCTCTAAATTCATTGGAGAAAGTGAAAAAGAAAAAGTACACCCTTTTGTGTCGCTCGTCAAGGTGATGAACCCCTTTCAATGGACAGCTTTGCTTCAACTTGCACCCTAGAAAGCATTAAGCATTATGAGGTCATGTAGTTATTGCTGGACTATCCGCAGAAGATCTTTCTCTGCTGGAGTCTTGATTGCGTTGCATTCTGTTTTTTGTGTGCTCACCTCTATTCTCAGTGACATAAAAGGGCAACTGGGGGAGAATATTGTATCAATAGCCAATCTTTCCCCATCATTGACATTTACAAAGCAGCAATGGCCCCTCCTTTCCTGCATCTACAATGCAGCCCTTCTTGGGTTTCCCTTGCAGGCCTAAAAGCTCCTAGGACCAGACTGTCTTTCAGGACCCACTTGCCCTACAAGTTCAACCTAGCACAACATGACACTTAGGCCCAGATGCATCAACCATACGTAAAAAAAAATCTAAAACGTTAAAGTCCTTAACGAATTTGAAAAAACGAAGCATGCACCAAAAAAACAAGTCGCACATGTTCGGTGCGGTATTGAAAAGTACAATGTATCAAAGATTAATAATCCCCATTGGTAATCGGCCCCTAAAGCATGCGCAGAGCAGCCAAGCGTTATGCTGGCTGCTCTGCACATGCCACAAACGTCCAAAACAGCAACAACAACAACAACAAAACCCAAACACGTGGCTCCCCGCTTCCCCCTGCATCAATACAAAAATAAACATACATCAAAAAAGGATCTGGAGGGGGCAAAGGCGCTCGTCAGAAGCGTCCAGTACGGACAGCCTTGCCCCCCCCCCCCCCGAGGTCGCCGCTGCTCCCCGCTTCTGCTCGTATAAAATAAAAAATTAAAGAGCCCCCTCTTTCCTGCCCGGAGCTCTGTCCTTACCCAGCATCCTGTTGCTGTGACGGTCTTGGGATTCAAAATGGCCGCTGAGAGTTGAAGTCTCACGAGGCCGCTTCAACTCTCGGTGGCCATTTTGAATCCTGAGACCGTCATAGCAACAGAATGCAGGGCAAGGCAGCGCTCCAGGGAGGAAAGAGGGGGCTCTTTCCTGCCCCGAAGAGGTCACTAGACCACTAGGGCAGTAGATAGTAAGTAAGGGGAGGGGAGGCCCGCCCGCTCGCTTGCTCATCCGCCCGTTTGTCCAGAAATCCGGACAAACGGGCGAACTGGTAAAACCCGCCCGGACACCCAGGCATGTCCTCAAAAAGAGGACATGTCCGGGTAAATCCGGATGTATGGTAACCTTAGGTCTGCCCCCTAATTCTAGAAAGTTGCAGATCCAAATTTCCAACTAACATGCAAATTTGCACATGCAACTTATAGACTAAGGTCAGCTCCACATGTAATTTAATAATGTAGTTATCTGCTAATTATCCTTAACCAATTATTGGCTATAATTGGTGCTAATTGCCACTAATTGGCAGCTGATATTCTGTGTGCTCAAATTCCAGAGTGCGCAACTTCAAGGGAGGCATGGACCTGGGAGGGGCATGGGCAGGTCAGGGTCACGTCAGGCACTTACGCGTGTTTATGCACTTAACTGTCTACAGCTAAGTGTGTGCATTCACACTAGCCATTGAGCGAGCTTAAGTACTCGTGCCTACAGTTAGGCGCGTAAATGCGGACTTAATGGCAGTTGTACGCACAACTTCCGTTATGGATCAACTTCAAGGTTCACACATTAATCCACAAGATTATCCACGGTGAATCTCTGGACTATATGCTCAATCTGATTGACCTTCCCTCCAGAAACATGTCAGTAACTTTGCGAACTTACCTCAACCTACATTACCCTAATTGTAAAGGACTCAAGTACAAAACCTACTATGGATCCAACTTCTCCTTCTTAGGCAGCCAACTCTGGAATGCCCTCCCCAGACCCATCTGATCAATCAGTGACTATCTACCATTCCGGAAATCACTAAAAACCCATCTGTTCAAGCAAGCCTACCCAAATGACCCAATTTAATCCTATGAACCCACCTACCCTACACATATCCAGGAGACAACGACAATGACCCAGACTACATCTCCCACCTAATCTCCATTTGCTTATCCTGTGCCCCATCCCCCCCTCCAATGCTCACCTACCCTTGCTCATACCTATCCTACTCCCTTCACCATTGCCCATCTCTACCTACCTATCTCTTTTATTATTCTACTATACTTATATTCTCTCTATCAATACTATGTAATCGTTACTACTACGTAAGCCGCATTGAACCTGCTTTGAGTGGGAAAGCGCGGGGTACAAATGTAAAAATAAATAAATAAACTTGTGCTTAGCACACGTCATCCTGGTACCTAACTTTAGGTGTTCTATAGAGAATAACCCCCTGGTGCAGCTGATTTATCATACTGTACGTGGAGAACCCCTGTTACAGGTAAGTAACCTTGCTTGCTCCGCTGTAGATCATTCTAATGTTTTCTCCTTTCGTTGTTTTGCCCTTCTCTTTCCTTTTTGTTTAATTCTTCCTTCTTTCTCCTTTGCTTGCTTTCTCTCACCACATATTCTCCTGATCTCCCCTCTTTCACTCTTTCTTTACCCTTTCTTCTGTCCCTTCTTCCCAGGCAGTGAGGCAGGCTGTAGCCCAGGCCGTAGAATCGTTGCAGATGAAGAAACTCATGTATAATTTTGTTGAGAAGTAAGTTATGAGTGCAGAAGTGTTTTAAAGCAAGTTTGTATCACTCTTTTACTTTTCTCTTTTCCTCCATCCCTGTTTCTTCCCCTCCATTTTGTCCCATTTTCTCCCGAATCCTCATACCACTCTGTTAACTTGGGTCTGCTCCTCCTTCATAGATAGGAAAGGAAATCTTTCAGTTTTGTACAGATGTGACCTTATGATCATTCTCCTCATGCTCCCCCCCCCCCCCGCCTCCACCTTTCACAGGATCCAAATAAATTACCCACAGCATCAGCTGAGCTCAGATAAACACAGTTCAAGTCACTCACTGTTTACCCAGCATGGCACCACTTCTGGGCACAGTTTAAATTACTCACTGCTTCCTAGCATGGCATGACTTCTGGACACATTTTAAATCACTCACTGCTTCCCCAGCATGGCATGACTTCGGGACACAGTTTAAATCACTCACTGCCTCCCCAGCATGGCATGACTTCGGGACACAGTTTAAATCACTCACTGCCTCCCCAGCATGGCATGACTTCTGGACATAGTACAAATCATTCACTGCTTCCCCAGCATGGCCAGGTTCCTGGACACAGTTCAAGTCACTACCTGTTTCTCCAGCTGGGTCTGACTTCTGGCCACAGCTGAAATCATTTAGCGCTTTAAAGCATGGCACCTCTCTTCCCCTTGAGTGGAACAGCTGCTTAACCTTTCCTCCAGGCTTTCCCCAGCCTTGAAGGTTTGTTATGAAGCCTTTCAACTTCTTCCCTTGTACCTGAGCTAGAGCAGCAATCTCCATGAGCTCACTTCCCCAGTCATCTTGGGCTTGGATCTCCTCTCCGACCTCTTTCTCCCCCTCCCATTCCATGGGCTCCTCTCCCTTTATGGTCTCCAGCTGGTCCTCTCCCTCCTGATTATTCCTCCTCAGCCAATCCCCCTCCTCTCCCTCGGGATCCTGGGACTTGTAGTTCCCTTTGCTGCTCCCTTTGCTTGCCCCCAGGACTTTGCAGGGGTTCTTGGGAACTGTTGTCCTCCTCCCTTCTCCAGATCTTGGGAAACTTATGCCTCTGTGGGGGCATGGCTTCCCAGCCCCTAGGATCCTGAGACTTGTAGTTGGAATCCCGGGTTTGAAACCTACCCATCTTGCTCCTCTCCTGGATCCCTTCTTCCTTGACCCTCAGGGGTTCCTCACAGTAGATTACAATAATATATCTAGGTATACCTAGAATGTTCATATAATATTTTAAAAATCCATTAAGGAGGAAATGACGTCACCAAGCAGCATGGCTGCTTAAGGAGAAAGCTCCCACCAACCCTGACAGAATTGGCGGTGAGTCCCCAGCGTTAGCAAAAAAATCCATTAAAATACAATATACACCTTGAAGAAATATGGTAGCCCTTGCTCTCAGTAAAATACAGGCCAATGGCTCAGGCTAAGAGCTAGGCCTCTTTAAAAAGCAAAAATTATGTCTGATACAAAATGTATTTCTCACTGCAGCTGAGACTGAAGTGAGTTCCCAGAGAGCTGACAGGCAAGGGAGGGGGCATCTGCTCTGGTAAACTAGCACCTGTGAGAAGTGATGAGAAAGTTGTTTTGGCTAATTTAAGTTGATAAAGGGCTAGATGTACGTAGGATGAGCATACCCAAAGGGAGGGGGGAGAGCTGAGGAGTGCTGAAGAGAGCAAAATGGCCTGTGAAGTCATCTCACAAGATGTGCTCTGGGCCTATTTTGTTTATAGTTAGAGCTGGAGAATAAGTGAAGTCATTCCTTATCAACTGATAAGGGGCAAGAGCCCTGGTGAGAACGCTAGGGGCCATTGGAATCAATTGTGCCAGAATGGTATAAGAGATGCAGTCAGAGAGGTATCAGGGCAGAAGAGAAAGATCAGAGAAGAAGCCAGAAGCTAGGAGAGAGAAGGATACAGACAGACGTGGCGTGAGAAGCTGTTCTACCGTATGACTGCCTGAACTGCTTGTACTATCTTTGGTAAGATATCAATGTTAAACTATATTTCTTTACCTACTAAATACTGGGTTCCTTTATAATTGCATAGGTTTATACTGCCTTGACTGCTAACACTGTCATGTGCAGATACGAGGTTGGGATAATTAAGTACCTAGAGGGGATAGACATCTCTGTCAGGAGTAATAGAAGGGCCATGACTCCGCTGCGCAACAGAGATGGCAGATCCTAATAAAATTAACAACCTGAACACTATTCTATAAATAAAAACATTGGAGGGTTTTAAACACTTCTGAAATATGTTTCAATTGTCGCTTAAAAGACATGTAATTAATATTTCTCAATTCTAAAGGTAGATTATTCCATAATAGGGCACAAGGATAAGAAAACAATAAAAAGTGTATAATTTATATTTAAGGTCCCTAATGCTTGGAAAGCGTAGAACCAACTGATCTTGCATGCGGGAGTATCATAAGTACATAAGTACATAAGTAATGCCATACTGGGAAAAGACCAAGGGTCCATCGAGCCCAGCATCCTGTCCACGACAGCAGCCAATCCAGGCCAAGGGCACCTGGCAAGCTTCCCAAATGTACAAACATTCTATACATGTTATTCCTGGAATTTTGGATTTTTCCAAGTCCGTTTAGTAGCGGTTTATGGACTTGTCCTTTAGGAAACCGTCCAACCCCTTTTTAAACTCTGCTAAGCTAACCGCCTTCACCACTTTCTCCGGCAACGAATTCCAGAGTTTAATTACACGTTGGGTGAAGAAAAATTTTCTCCGATTTGTTTTAAATTTACTACACTGTAGTTTCATCGCATGCCCCCTAGTCCTAGTATTTTTGGAAAGCATGAACAGACGCTTCACATCCACCTGTTCCACTCCACTCATTATTTTATATACCTCTATCATGTCTCCCCTCAGCCGTCTCTTCTCCAAGCTGTATAGCCCTAGCCTCCTTAGTCTTTCTTCATAGGGAAGTCGTCCCATCCCCGCTATCATTTTAGTCGCCCTTCGCTGCACCTTTTCCAATTCTACTATATCTTTCTTGAGATGCGGCGACCAGAATTGAACACAATACTCAAGGTGCGGTCGCACCATGGAGCGATACAACGGCATATAACATCCTCACACCTGTTTTCCATACCTTTCCTAATAATACCCAACATTCTATTCGCTTTCTTAGCCGCAGCAGCACACTGAGCAGAAGGTTTCAGTGTGTTATCGACGACGACACCCAGATCCCTTTCTTGGTCCGTAACTCCTAACGTGGAACCTTGCATGACGTAGCTATAATTCGGGTTCTTTTTTCCCACATGCATCACCTTGCACTTGCTCACATTAAACATCATCTGCCATTTAGCCGCCCAGTCTCCCAGTCTCGTAAGGTCCTCTTGTAATTTTTCACAATCCTGTCGTGATTTAACGACTTTGAATAACTTTGTGTCATCAGCAAATTTAATTACCTCGCTAGTTACTCCCATCTCTAGATCATTTATAAATATATTAAAAAGCAGCGGTCCTAGCACGGACCCCTGAGGAACCCCACTAACTACCCTTCTCCATTGTGAATACTGCCCATTTAACCCCACTCTCTGTTTCCTATCCTTCAACCAGTTTTTAATCCACAATAGGACATTTCCTCCTATCCCATGACCCTCCAATTTCCTCTGTAGCCTTTCATGAGGTACCTTGTCAAACGCCTTTTGAAAATCCAGATACACAATATCAACCGACTCCCCTTTGTCCACATGTTTGTTCACTCCTTCAAAGAATTGAAGTAAATTGGTCAGGCAAGATTTCTCCACACAAAAGCCATGCTGACTTGGTCTCAGTAATCCATGTTCTCGGATGTGCTCTGTAATTTTGTTTTTAATAATAGCCTCTACCATTTTCCCAGGCACCGACGTCAGACTCACCGGTCTATAATTTCCCGGATCTCCCCTGGAACCTTTTTTAAAAATGGGCGTTACATTGGCCACCCTCCAATCTTCCGGTACCACGCTCGATTTTAAGGATAAGTTGCATATCACTAGCAGTAGCTCCGCAAGCTCGTTTTTCAGTTCTATCAGTACTCTAGGATGAATACCATCCGGTCCAGGAGATTTGCTACTCTTCAGTTTGCCGAACTGCCCCATTACGTCCTCCAGGTTTACCGTGAAGTCAGTAAGTTTCTCCGACTCGTCCGCTTGAAATACCATTTCCGACACCGGTATCCCACCCAAATCTTCCTCGGTGAAGACCGAAGCAAAGAATTCGTTCAGTCTCTCCGCTACGTCTTTGTCTTCCTTGATCGCCCCTTTTACCCCTCGGTCATCCAGCGGCCCAACCGATTCTTTTGCCGGCTTCCTGCTTTTAATATACCGAAAAAATTTTTACTATGTTTTTTGCCTTTAATGCTATCTTTTTTTCATACTCCCTCTTGGCCTTCTTAATCTGCGCCTTGCATTTGCTTTGACACTCCTTATGCTGTTTCTTGTTATTTTCAGACGGTTCCTTCTTCCATTTTCTGAAGGCGTTTCTTTTAGCCCTAATAGCTTCCTTCACCTCACTTTTCAACCAGGCCGGGTGTCTTTTGGACTTCCGTCTTTCTTTTCTAATTCGCGGAATATGTATGGCCTGGGCCTCCAGGATGGTATTTTTGAACAGCGTCCACGCCTGTTGTACAGTTTTTACTCTCTCAGTTGCCCCCCTAAGTTTTTTTTGTACCGTTCTTCTCATTTTATCATAGTCTCCTTTTTAAAGTTAAACGCTAACGTATTTGACTTTCTGTGTACAGTTACTTCAAGGTCGATGTCAAAACTGATCATATTATGGTCACTGTTATCAAGCGGCCCCAGTACCATAACGTCTCTCACCAGATCATGCGCTCCACTAAGGACCAAGTCTAGAATTTTTCCTTCTCTCGTCGGCTCCTGCACCAGTTGCTCCATAAAGCTGTCCTTGATTTCATCAAGGAATTGTATCTCTGTAGCGTGTCCCGATGTTACATTTACCCAGTCTATATTTGGATAATTGAAGTCACCCATTATTATCACATTGCCCATTTTGTTCGCGTCTCTGATTTCTTTTATCATTTCTGTGTCTACCTGCTCATCCTGGCGAGGCGGACGGTAGTACACTCCTATCACCATTTTTTTCCCTTTTATACATGGAATTTCAACCCACAGTGATTCAAAGGTGTGATTTGTGTCCTGCTGAATTTGTAATCTATCTGAGTCAAGGCTCTCGTTAATATACAATGCTACCCCTCCACCAGTCCGGTCCACCCTATCATTACGATATACTTTGTACCCTGGTATGACAGTGTCCCACTGGTTATCCTCCTTCCACCAGGTCTCAGTAATGCCTATTATATCCAATTTTTCATTTAGTGCAATATATTCCAACTCTCCCATCTTATTTCTTAGACTCCTAGCATTTGCATATAGACATTTCAGAGTATGTTTGTTGTTCTTATTTGCATGATGCTTAGTACCTGACACTACTGATTTGACATCTTTTGTCTGATCTTTAGTTGTATTTAAGGGCACCTGGCCTACCACGGTCTGTTGTGTAACCTCACTATCCAGAAACCCTATCTTCCCTGTTTGTGAGGTATCTTTGCAAGATACCTTTTCCCGAACCATGCGCTTTAGAGCGACTGTCGGCCTTCCCCCCATTTCTAGTTTAAAAGCTGCTCTATCTCCTTTTTAAATGCCGACGCCAGCAGCCTGGTCCCACCCTGGTTAAGGTGGAGCCCATCCTTTCGGAATAGGCTCCCCTTTCCCCAGAATGTTGCCCAGTTCCTAACAAATCTAAAACCCTCCTCCCTGCACCATCGTCTCATCCACGCATTGAGACTCTGGAGCTCTGCCTGTCTCTTGGGCCCTGCACGTGGAACAGGTAGCATTTCAGAAAATGCTACCCTAGAGGATCTGGATTTGAGCTTTCTACCTAAGAGCCTAAATTTGGCTTCCAGAACCTCTCTCCCACATTTTCCTATGTCATTGGTACCCACATGTACCAAGACAGCAGACTCCTCCCCAGCACTATCTAAAATCCTATCTAGGTGACGCGTGAGGTCCGCCACCTTCGCACCAGGCAGGCAAGTCACCAGGCGATCCTCACGTCCACCAGCCACCCAGCTATCTATATGCCTAATGATCGAATCACCAACTACAACAGCTGTCCTAACCTTTCCCTCCCGGGCAGCACTTGGAGACATATCCTCAGTGCGAGAGGATAGTACATCCCCTGGTGGGCAGGTCCTGGCTACAGGAGTACTTCCTACTTCACCAGGGTGATGCTGTCCTTCTAGGAGACCTCCCTCCTCCAAGGTAGCACAAGGGCTACTAGACTGGAGGTGGGACCTCTCTACAACATCCCTGTAGGTCTCCTCTATGTACCTCTCTGTCTCCCTCAGCTCCACCAAGTCTGCTACTCTAGCCTCAAGAGAATGGACATGTTCTCTAAGAGCTAGGAGCTCTTTGCATCGGGCGCAAACATATGACATCTCACCAACTGGGAGATAATCATACATGTGACACTCAATGCAAAAGACTGGATAGCACCCCTCTCGCTGCTGGACTGCTGACTCCATCTTAGTGTTTTTGAGTTTTCCAATATTTTAAAACTTGCTACAGTATTAAGGATATTAGCCTAATATAAAAGTGTATTTTACTTTATATAGTGTATTGTATGATTTATTTAGTATTTCCTTCTTAGATAGTAATGAAATGTATTTAAAACTCTATAAGAGCACTCCTTGCTTGTTACCCTAATTACAATAACTGACTATAAATGAGGAGTTGTCCTAGGGGTGGGTGGGTGTTGGGGAGGGTGGGTGGGAATACTAAATTAGATCCTGCAGTGGCTGTTAGATTCTATCTGTTAATGCTGTGGTGCAAGGCTTTTAAAACTAAGTGGAAAAGACTATGGAGATTAGTTGTTTTCTGTTAGCTGTTGAAATTTGCTTTTTAAGTTTGCCTAACACTAACCTACAATTCCTCCTTTAAACCCCAATCTTTAAGTTCCCAAAGCACAAGCAAAGTAGCGTTCACTTACCAGAGAAATGTCCTCTTCTCTCAGAACTTCTCAGAAAGAAAGTTCAGTGGGACCTTCCCATCGTTTATCAGATGATAATAAAATGAGTGAATCCATGTAAAATGGTGCCAAGTCATATAAAATCTTAAAAAATGGAACAACCTAACTTAAAAATACTCCCGCCTCAAAGGGTAACCAATGTAGATGCTTTAGAAGAGGAGAAGCCCACCTTTTTGATGCTGCTTTTAACTCTTGTTCACTTGTTCAGAACCCTTATTTTATCATCCTCACTTTAATATTCCCTTATCTCTTATTTGTCCTGTTTGTCTGGCCTAATTAGATTGTAAGCTCTGTCGAGCAGGGACTGTCTCTTCATGTTCAAGTGTACAGTGCTGCTTACGTCTAGTAGCGCTATAGAAATGATAAGTAGTAGTAGTAGTAGAATAAAAGCTTTTAGCATGACCTACTAGGCAAGCCGCTGTATTTTGTAATGTCTGTAACTGGGTCCTTAACTTTCTTGGGCAGCCTATACAATAAGTTAGAAATGCTCAGACTGAAAATAACTGTGCACACGCCTCAACTGTGGTAGCCTACAGAAAGTTTTTCTGATTATAAGTTTAGCATGAGTGTCCATATTTTAATAGTGGCTTTAATAGGACATATAGCACTCTCAGAGAATCTTTAAATCAAGTAATTGTGTCTTCAATTTTTACATAGTCACAGGGCTTCAAATGATAAGGCGGACCCACCCAAAGCAGTTTTGTTTTCTCCTTATTTTTTTTTACCCCGCGCTTTTCCCACTCATCGCAGGCTCAATGCGGCTTAGGTACTTATTTGTACCTGCGGCGATGGAGGCTTAAGTGACTTGCCCAGAGTCACAAGGAGCTGCCTGTGCCTGCAATGGGAATCGAACCCGGTTCCCCAGGACCAAAGTCCACCACTCTAACCACTAGGCCACTCCGAGCTTTAACCTGTGCAAGAAGACCCAGACATGTTTTAAAACGTGACAGAACAAACATATCTTATGTGGGAAAAGCTAGATAAAACTGGTATAAGAAGTGTAATTTAAACATCATAACTATAAAATTGAACTCCTGCCTTTGAGAGCTCATCGCCAAGAGAACACAACATTGGCAATAATGGAGACCCCTGTGTCACACCAAAAAAAGCAGACCTGGGCAGAGCCCCCTTGATAAGAAATCTGTAACATCGATGTCTCTGTCTTCTCATCACAGGCAGCTGGAGGAGCAGAGTGAGGTGTCTCGTATACAGGCTGTGATGTCTTTAGTAAGTAATACTCATATATGGTTAAGTTTCTGTCAAAGTTTAGGAGGTCGGGTATTTATCCTGGAAGGAGTGGAGAACCAGATGATTTTTATGAGAGTTGGAACATATAAAGCTGAATGTCTTGCATTGCCACAGTTCATTCTTGGCAGCTTTATAGACCTTTTGTAAATGAATGAAAGAAGTTATGCCTTTGAGAGTCCAGGTCTGCTATGCAAAATACATAAAATTAGTAACATGTCCTGTTCTCTCCGCCAAGAAGTGGAACGAATCCATAGGCAAATAGAGGCGTTGGCCTGACAATATCACTTTTACGCTTTCTTTGCATCTGCAGTAAATTAGCATGTAACTGTACTTCAAATACAATGCCAGGTCACACCTCCTTTCCCTGTAGGCCTTTGGCTTCCATGTGGGCCCTGAGGCCTACAGTCTGAAGAAATGGTTTTCCGTGGACAGGGAGGAGGATCTATGGAATAGTCTCCCATTGAAGGTGGTGGCGGATTTCAAGAAAGAATAGGACAGGCACAGGGGATCATCTGGGGTGGGGAAAAGAACTGAAATGCCAAGGACCGATTAAAGTCTGTGGTAAAAGTGGAATGGGAGATGGAAATAGGAAGATTGGATAAATCTAAAGATGCCCTTGCAACGTGGTACCTTAAAGTAGGCATACTCTTCCTCATTCTGTCATCGTACTGGTTGATATTCAAAATGATTTTAAGCAGCCAGAAACGGCTGCTGGCTGGTTAAATCGCTGAGAATTAGTGGCAGGGCCGGCCCAAGGCAAGATGCCACCTGAGGCGGAGCTAACATGCTGCTCCCCCTGGGCGTTTTACCTTGTCACGGTGACGTTCCAAACCCAGCAGCGGCTGCGATTCCCATACGTTGCCCTGCTGCCGCCAGCACCCGCCTCTTCCCTTTACTGTGGTTGCCCGAGCCTCTGACGAAACAGGAAGTTACTTCACAGAGACGGCCGCAGTATAGGGAAGAGGCGGCAGGACAACATATGGGAAATGCTGCTGGGTTTGGAACGTCATTGTGACGAGGTAAAACACCGCAAAGCCGTCCCCCGAGATCCTGCTCCTGAAGAGTGCCACCTGAGGCCCCCGCCTCAGGTTGCCTAGTGGTCGGGCCATCCCTGATTAGTGGTTAGCGCCTAAGTGAAAGCTGGCTGTTTTGCGGGCATTCCAGGGCGGAGTCAGCACTTGGCTGGTTAAGTGCCAATATTCAGCACTTAACCTGCCAGGGTAACCACATAAATAGGACTGCATAAAATACAGTCCTATTTTTATGCAGCGAGCCATGGCCGCTTAAGTTCTGAATATCAACTTAATTGGTCTACGCGTTAGCTGGCTGCGCAGAAACCGGATATTCAATGCCGAAGCCATCCTATACGGCCCGCCCACCAGCCTGCCCGTTTGTCCAGAAATCCGGACAAACGGGCAGATTGGCAAAACCCGCCCGGTTGCCCGGACATGCCCTCAAAAAGAGGACATGTCCGGGTAAATCCGGACATATGGTAACCCTAAGCACAAAACAGACACTTGCAGCAATGTTATTAAAACCATCTGGATATTATGAAAGAAAAGGAGCTTTGACACCATTTAAAGACAAACCCACTTAAGATGATCAATAATCTAATAAAGGGCCATTTTGGTTCCATTGTGGACCTCCAACAGGGCAAACACTTGTCACATTTGTTCCGCCACTGAAGTGAACACTCCTTTCAATCAGAATCATCATGTGACTCTACATAAACTGTTCAAACAAGATATTATACTCTTCTAAACATTGTTCAGGCAGAGCCAGGGTGGCCCTAGAAATTATGCAGGTACAGTACAGGTCCAAAACTCCAGACTGCTCAGGTATTGGGTCAATCCGGATTCTCAGGAAGTACTTTTAAAATTCAGATTTAAGGAAGAATAAAAGAAGGGATGAACAAGTAAATCTGGTTGCTTTATTCATTAACAAATGCTTCAGTTATTAAAATGGGTATATTTTATAGGAAAAAATACAAAGAAACTTAAATATTAGGTATCATTGAATTAGAAAGGAAAGGGAAAGGGGATGAAAATTGATACTGCCTTTCTGTGGTTACAATCAAAGCGGTATACACATTATATATAGGTACTCATTTTGTAGCTGGGACATTGGAAGGTTAAGTGACTTGCCCAGAGTCTCAGAAGGACCTGCAGTGGGAATTGAATCCAGTTCCCCAGGTTCTCAGGCTGCTGCACTAACCATTAGGCTATTCCTCCACGTTAGTTGAGGGGGGACTAAGAATCAAAAACCAAAGGAAGATGGTACCCTATGACTTAAACTGTCTGAGTTGGAGGGAGTTGGACCGGCAGATGTAAGAGTGATACGCACAGGAAAATGGTCCCATGCTTGCATCTGTACAGCTCTGTTTACCGGAAAAGATTTGGGTTTCAAAGAGTCCGGATTCTCCGGTGGTCTGGATTTCTGGCATCCAGATTTTTGGACTTGTACTGTACTGGCAATATTTAGAGCCAGTTTCTACAGCGCTAACCTAGCAAATAGGATTGCTTAAATAGCAGTCCTACCCATAGGAGCTGACTCTGTGGGTACTGTGGGTGCTTGAGCATCCCCAATTATTGAGAAGATTCCAGGGAGGTGTTATTTTCACTGGGCTTAGCACCCCCAATAATTTTGAAAAGTTGGCTCCTATGGTCCTACCTTTACTTGCTTACAGTGCATTTTTTTCTAGCAAAAAAGGTGCCGGTACTCAAATGCTAGGCCACCCTTCAGGGGTGGAGTGATCGCTGAGGGACCCACCCCACAATAGCCAGGCCCCCTGCAACCAGTCACAGAATCTATGACAAGGCAGAATTGGTGTGTAGAGCCTGAGTTCTTTCATTAAAACTTGAGGACCATGGGGTCAATTTTAGCAGACAATGGAAAAGGTGCCGGTACTCAGAAACCCCTCATAGTTATCTATGTGTGAACGGCACTGAATATTAGCTGAATCCACAGAACATCTGGGTATCGCTGCTGACCTGGTTATTCAGTGCCTGTCCCCAGACATGGCTCAGTATTGAATATCCAGGTCAAACTTAGCGGGTGATGCTAAGTGTTTAAAATACTGCTCACCACCACTGTGTGGTAATGTGAACAAGGGCGGGCCCAGAGCCCAGGTAAGACAGAGCCACACAGCAGTTGCAGGTAAAGGAAAAGAACATTTATTAAAGCTGTAAGGTCAGGGGTCCTGTTCCTTTCACAGGTAGGAGGAAAAGGCAACCTAAAACTAGTCCATAAATATAATAATGTCCTCATGTAGCATGCTCCTGCTTGGCCACTGTGTACCTTATTACCTTTCATTACAGCAGCATGCTTTACTTGTCCCTGGCCTCGTTCCTCAAAGTTACAAGGGAAGTCTCTAGTAATTACTCAGGTCAAAATACAAAATCTGCAAGGTTCCAAGTGGAGCCTGGCCTACTTGATTGTAGCAGCTGCGGTTCACTTATAATTAGTGGAGACACATGGGGCATCACAGCTCCCTTCTGGGCCTCCTTAGCTTTTATACTTCCCCCGGACCATTCTTTCCTGGCTCCACCCCTCCCGTGCAACTTCCTCCCTGGGCGGGACTATAAGCTTTAAGGTGGATCTGATACTGTGAGGGAGTGCAATCAAGGAAGAGGGGTAATATCCTATAGACTCACTCACACACTGGCTGAATATTGACTAGAAATATACTATTTAGTGGGCCACGGATCTCATTTCCATCCATTATAAATCATTTAGAGTATTCATTATTTCTGAACCTTAGTAATATGTTGTAGCAAACCCAATAGTACCCTGTACTTTCTCAATCTGCCTTTATTAAGTCCCTCTGTCTCTTCACTCTTCCTGTTGTCAGGGTGTTCTTGGCCTCCGCAATCAACGTCTTCTCCGTATCCTGATGGAAATGCTGGATTTGGATGACAGCAAAGAAGTCCGCATTCAAGTAAATATAATGCTATAACTGCAGAACTGCCTCTAAATTCATTTCTTAGCTGCTAGTATTCTTCATCTGCTGGGATTACACAGATGAATGCCTAACCTCTCTTTCATAATGCCTGAACACAGATCATCCGGTTGACTTGCTTGCTCAGACTGAAGGACCCATATATACTGAGGAACCTTCAGCTCAAAGAGCAAGGAGAAGGGCCTTTGGCAAGGTAAGAAGCAAGGGTTCCTCAGAACAGAGGGGTAGGATCATGGGCTTCAGGGGAAAAGTGATGGGTCTGAGTCCTGGTGAAAGGAAAATGGGTAGGACGATGGCCTTCACAGGAGAAATGATGAGTCTGAGGCCAGGTGAGGGGGTTCCTTTTGATTTAGGCAGAACTCTGTCCTGATAAAGACTTTTGGGTCCTTGGGACCTGCAGACTAAGAGCATAAGAATAGCCATACTGGGTCAGACCAATGGCCCACCTAGCCCAGCATCATGCTTCCAATAGTGTTCACCAGGGCTCTCAGGTCAAGAAGTAAGAGGGATACCTTTGGTTAACTGGACACAGGGCTGGCTCAAGGGATTGTGGTGCACCCCCCTTCCCAAATCGCTCCCACCCTTTCCCATAGGCCCAGCATTCTCTCTCCATCCTTTGGTCCAGCATCTCTTCCCTTCTCTCCTCACCCTCCTGGTACAGTCTGTCTCCCCCCCCCCCCCCCCCCCCCCCGAAGTCCTGTAACCTATGTGTAAGTTGCCGGCAGCAGCAGCCTGAAGACAGGCTGCATTCATCCATGCTCTGGGTCTTCCCTCTGCCACATCTCACCTCCTCTGATGCAATTTCCTGTGGGCAGAATGCAGCAGAGGGAAGACCCAAGACCTGGCCAAAGGCAACTGCTACTGGCAACTTGCACACAGTTTACATGACTGCGGGAGATGCAGAGAAGGAGCGATGCTGGATCCCCATGGGAGGGTGATACGAAGGAGGAGAGAGACCGGGCCAGGGGGTAATAGGGGAGAGATGCCAGACTCATGAGGAAGAGGGAGAAGAGAAGGCTTAACCATTAGTCATCAGAGGCTGGGGATTTTGGCGTCCTTTATCACTGGCGCCCTGAGCCAGTGCCTCACCTGGTCCAATGGTTAAGACGGCTCTGTACTCCCAAAAAGCTAAACTCTATTGAAAGCTATCATAAAGACTAGCAGGTCAATATAACTGTGCTGCTGATTACACCTGTAGACCACTGATTCTAGGCATTACCGTTTGCACTTTGCCCTGCTTGCACTATTCCCTGGATTCTATATAACTCGACTTAAGTTGCACACGCATATCCGGTCGTATTCTGGATTTGCGCTCACAACTTTATTTTGTTAAGCTAATTGACACTAATTGACATTAATTAGAATTTACGCGCAGAACTGTCTAAGCGTATTCTATTCTTATTATTATTTATCACATTTGTACCCCGCACTTTCCCACACAAAGCAGGTTCGATGTGGCTTACATAGTAACTAGAATTACAGAGTCTTGTAAGGAGAAATATTACAAGCTGAATAAACATAATAATAGTGAGGTTTTAGAATGAATGAATTGGATAAGGGAAGGTAAACAAAGATAGGATAGGCAAAAGGAATAGGGATTGGGAGGGATATGGTATAGGAGAGACGGAGAAGAAAAGATTGGGGGATAAGGAGATAGGGAGACGGGGTCTAAGGGATAATCGGTGTCAGAGTCAGTATCAGTGTCAGAGCAAAGTTGTATGGGTGGGCTGATGAGCTTAAGTTGGGTCATTATGGTAAGCTTGCTTTGAAGAGATGTGTCTTCAACATTTTCCTGAAGGGTAAATAGTCGTTAATTGTTCGGACATGATGCATGAAAATTCTAAGTTGCATAGTTGTAAGGGGGCATGGAATGAGCGGGTCATGGCCGTTTCTCAAATCGATACGCTTTGTTATAGAGTACACCCAGTGTTCTGTCCTCCGACAGCCTCGCACTAGTTTATAACGTGATCCTAAAATGTGTGTAATGCCTTTACTGTTATTCTCAGTCCCAAGAACTATCATTGCTGCAGTTTCCCCACTGGAAAAATACATGAGCAATGCACTGTGGGTAATGTAGTTCACAGGCAGTGCAACCACACTTGTTTGGCTGTGTAAGAACTGCTATCACTGGTTGTGAGGCTGCTCAGACCTTCTCTCTCTCCCTCTCTCTCTGTCAAGCTTGGCTCTTTTGTCTTCCTGCTCAGTCTTACTATTCTGTCCACAGAGGTCAGCCAGGTATGACCTTTCTCTCCTATCTCTAGGACTACCCCTTGCTATCCGATAGCAGGCTCTGTCCCCATTGGTCTCTATCTGCTCCTCCCTGTGTGAAGCCCCACCACTTCCTTGTCCTTTCAGCCACGAGGGGCTTCTTCCTCCATTACAGCCAGGGAAATGGAGCCAACACCATCTCGCTCCAGACAGCTCTGTCCGGCTCAAACTCCCTGTAACGAACCTGGATTTTTTACCCTGTAAATATCTTCTTCCAAATGAGATATTGCACATTGCAGTCACCCAGCTTTGGACTATTTCTACCTGTTCAACTACCTTCTCCTCCCCCTGCAATACAACTACCTCTCTTCAGATCTCCACCTCCCACAGCCTCCAGATTAAGAAGTCTCTGTATCCTGAACATCTATCTGTGAGTAAATTATCTGTGATTTATTCAATAAAAGAGACTTTATAAAATAATAGAGACTTCAGGTGATTGCTGCGCCAGGGTTATGCTCCATGATATTGGGGCTTCTAATTACCAAGCTCCAAGAGTCATGACACCCAGTCAGCACCTAATTTATGTGTCTGGATTTATACCAAGTTTTACGTGGCGAAACTGCCTGCGACTAAATGTAGTCGCGGAGACGGGTGCTCGGTGTATTCTATAATCCATGTGGAAATTTAGGCATATTCTATAAAGTACGCCTAGGGTAAAGTGCTTTATAGAATACGCCTAAGCATATTTTTTTTCCGGCGTGTATTTTTCAGGTGCCATATGTAGAGAATCTAGCCCTGTACCTTGGGCCATATGTTTTGGTGTTGCCTACAAGTGTGGCTCTTTTGGATTGCCATATTGTCATTTTTTTTTCAAAAAATCTGGACTTGCAACATCCCACATGAGCGAGAACAACAGAAAGGAACTACAATCCATATAGGACAGGGGAAAAAACAGAAAATAAGGAACAAGGTGGGAGGAGAAGAAGGGGAATAGTGAAGGGATGGAACAAAAACAGAAAGGGGAAGACAGAGTCCATCTGGCTATGTGTCGGGAATATGCCTCTCCACAACGGGGGCACGACCTCAGGAGTCGACCCATAGATTTTACTATATTAACACAGTTACTCAGGCAGCATGTTCCAAAGAATGGGCCCAACAGCCGAAAACATTGCTTCTGAAGGGTAACCAACGAAACTTGCTGGACAGCTGGCATAGCAAAAGGTGTTGAGCAGAATGGAATGTTCGAGAAGGAGAATAAAGCGACAAAGCTGCAAATTTTCAGACAGACTCCTGATATTTAAACTCCACATTTGGCTGTAAAATGCTGGCTGCAATGTTTAAAATTATACCGGGATATTCAGTGCTGGCCCGTACTCAGCTATCCTGGCATAGAAGGGCCGTCAGAAGTTATCTGGTGTACCGCTGATAGTCGGCGCTGGACACAGATGCATTTCTGGCTGATCTGGTACAGCTTTGTGTTGTTCTTAATGTGCCTGACTAATTATCCGGATCACAGCACTGAGTATTGACAGTACCGGAATAATTTCCAGCTCCGCCTTGGCTCTGTTCCTGGGCTGCCCTGGCACTACCTGGATAATGAGGCCAGGACCGGCCTTACCAATTGCAGGGTCCTGTGCGGATCAGTGTGGGAGGTCCCCCTCCAGGCAATCCAATATGTTCCTGTTTCCAAACCCCCTACCTTAAAACAGCGTTTCTCCGTGGAGGGCTCAGGGTAATAGAATCCAAAGGAAAAGGGAAAAAAAAACCGTAGTCAAAAAAGCACGAAACACAACCAGAAAAGAAGAAGGGGGTGGACCAGTGGTTCCAACAAAGGATATTTGTTAAAAAATCAATAAAATGACTCGACGCAGTCTGCATTTTGTTGCCACAATGCGCCTGCATCAGGAGTCAAAACAATTTCAATGAATATGAGTGGAGGAGTGGCCTAGTGGTTAGGGTGGTGGACTTTAGTCCTAAGGAACTGAGTTTGATTCCCGGCACAGGCAGCTCCTTGTGACTCTGGGCAAGTCACTTAACCCTCCATTGCCTGCCGCATTGAGCCTGCCATGAGTGGGAAAGCGCGGGGTACAAATGTAACAAAAAAAATATTATGAGTCTAAAAATACTGAGTACAAAGTCCAGTAAACAAATAATACCACATCAAAAACACCAAAGTGAAGTACAAGCCAAGCCTCGTAAAATGATGAAACAAATGGCACAGCAACAGAAAACGGAGTTTAAAAGAACTAAAATCAAAGCTCGGTGTAACACAAACCAAGCCTCGGAGCAGTGGCAGTGATTCACCCAGGCCGCCTGCCGCCGACCTTGAGTTTGCTCTCTGCTATGTCCCGCCCCCTTTTGATGTAACTTCCTGCTTAAGGCAAGCCCTGGCCGGGGCAGTTAGTGATGATTTCCAGTGGCAGTATCCAGACAATGGTGCTGAAAATTGAGGTAAGGTCCCGGTGGGTGGCACTCATCTGGATAGGGGCTGAAAAATCGAGGTATAGCCCCCAGTAGGCGGCACTTATCTGGATGGGGCTGCTGAATATTGGGGCCTGTGTGCTTACTGATTCACATACTACAAATCCTTCTAAATATTGGTCCTTGTGACGTCTTAACCTTGTTTCCATGTATTTCACACCTTCAGAATTCTAACCCTTTCATTTGGTCTTTTGTTGAGCAGAGAAGCTGGGAAAGCCTTAAAGTGTCTTCGGAGAATCGCCAGAGCTAAAGGCCTCTAAGAAGGTGGTTCTGAGGCGATTTGCAGCCCATTCAGAGACTGTGACTGTTTTCTGTCTGTTCCCTGTGTCCTTAGATACGATTAAACAGAGAATAAATAACCCTAATAAGAGAGCCAGTTGTCTTCCTGCGCAGGTTCTTTGTGTGTCTTGTACAGCTTCCGTTGGTTGGCTTGGAGGCTGTTCCGGGTTTATTCTTTTATAATTCTTGTGGCTTGCTAACTAAATATTCTAAGTGGGTAAGAACAAAACAAGTGAAGCTAACCACATCATTCTGTAACGGGCCTCCAAAATGTAAGCTCTTTTTCTATTAATTCACCTGAGCACCATTTATGTGCTTAAAGGTATAGGATACTGTCATCCACGCAGGTAAGTGCACACTTAAATGAAAGCAGAGCCAAAACCACTGTCCCCCTGACCCATTGAACTATTTACTACTACTACTACTATTACTACTATTTAGCATTTCTATAGCGCTACAAGGCATACGCAGCGCTGCACAAACATAGAAGAAAGACAGTCCCTGCTCAAAGAGCTTACAATCTAATAGACAAAAAATAAATAAAGTAAGCAAGTCAAATCAATTAATGTGAACGGGAAGGAAGAGAGGAGGGTAGGTGGAGGCGAGTGGTTACAAGTGGTTACGAGTCAAAAGCAATGTTAAAGAGGTGGGCTTTCAGTCTGAAACTTTAACTGACCCTGTATTTTAATGAATAAACTGTATCTAAATATGCCTGATATTCTCTGATTAGTCAGAAGGCAAGCAATAACAGGCATCAAATGTAAAAGACAAAATGAATTAAGGTCCATCAGGAAACAGAGTGGAGGATGCCGTGATGAGAGAAAGAGCAAGTGACTGTGTGTGTTGGCTGTTTAGCATGGCAGCTTTGCACTCACGTTTTTTTTACAGACGCAATGAGGGCTTTAGAAAAGAGACCTGGAGACTGCTGAGACAGGCTGCTTAGAACCAATTATCTTATAGCTTTATGGACCTGAGAGGGTTGGGGTCGAACTTAATTGCTTTACAATAAAGATTGCTCTCGCACGCAACATGTAACTTCTAGATTTACTGCCTCTGGGAATATTGTCAAATTACCAAGCCAGTCCCGGATCCAGTTGTTAAGTCTGTTTCCACATGACTAGAACAAATAAATTATTCCAATTTGTAACCTGTTATTTCCAGTGGAGCTCAAGTGGCAACCAGCATGATTAAATGCAATATGATAATTATAATATCTCGATGACAGCCCTGCAACATCAAAACAAAAATTGATGAGTATTAAAATAAGATAAACAAATTAGATCCAAGATTTGGAGACAGGGGCTGGTAGAAGAGTATTAGTTACCCTAAATGAGCCTTACTACTACTACTACTACTTGACATTTCTAAAGCGCTGCTAGTGTTACGCAGCACTGTACAATTTAACATAGAAGGACAGTCCCTGCTCAAAGAGCTTACAATCTAAAGGACAAGTGAACAGTCAGTCCGATAGGGGCCGTCAAATTGGGCAGTCTGGATTTCCTGAAAGGTAAGAGTTAGGTGCCGAAAGCAGCACTGAAGAGGTGGGCTTTCAGCAAAGACTTGAATATGGGTAGGGAGGGGGCTTGGCGTAAGGGCTCAGGAAGGTTGTTCAAAGCATAGGGTGAGGCGAGGCAGAATGAGCCTTAGCCTGGCACCCCTCTCAATTCACTTTCTGTCCCTTACTGCATCTCTTAAAATGTCTGTAATTAAACTGAACAATGATGTTCACTCCATCACCACCCCTTAGAATAATCCTGTAAAAACACGTAATTGGACTTCACACTTTTAAACAATACACTTTATCCCAATTATGCATGCTAACCACGTGTTAAGGGTTTTACGCCCTTAGTAAAAGGGTCCTTTTGTCTGGGTGATTATTCAGTTGCAGATTGAATTTTCCCACTAACCAGGTTATCAATAGAAATCAACCAAAATAAAACATGGAAAAGAAAATAAGATGATACCTTTTTTATTGGACATAACCTAATACATTTCTTGATTAGCTTTCGAAGGTTGCCCTTCTTCGTCAGATCGGAAATAAGCAAATGTGCTAGCTGACAGTGTATATAAGTGAAAACATTCAAGCATTACTATGACAGTCTGACAGGGTGGGAGGATGGGGGTGGGTCGGAGGTATGCATGGGGACATCAAAGCATATCATTGATATTCTAACAGACTGTCATAGTAATGCTTGAATGTTTTCACTTATATACACTGTCAGCTAGCACATTTGCTTATTTCCGATCTGAGGAAGAAGGGCAACCTTCGAAAGCTAATCAAGAAATGTATTAAGTTATGTCCAATAAAAAAGGTATCATCTTATTTTCTTTTCCATGTTTTATTTTGTTTGATTTCTATTGATAACCTTAAGAGTGGACTAACACGGCTACCACACTCCTCCACTAACCAGGTAACTGCTCATGCACCACCCTAGCACAATAGCGCCAAGGTGATCTGTAAGGATATTTTTGTCTGCCCTATCTTTATGCTGCAGCTGAATATTTCAATTGGTAGCAGTTGCTGCTAATCAGATAAGTGACCTGTGACCCCCTCCTTTTTTGTTTTTTGTTTGAAGAGCAGCCTGTTTGTGTTTCCCTGGTTTGTTTGTTTTTTAATTGGTGCATATGGAAAACAATTGGAGGCAGGACCTTTTAACCAGGAGCTATCATTTAATGTAAAAACAAAACCTAGGAGGCCAAAAGATCATGAAAGATTCAAATAAAAGGAATTGGGATTTGGAAAGTCAATGGAACACTTTTAAAATATAGTTTATCAAACAAGAATGTCCTTAAGGAAAGGATTTTTCAGATCTATTACCAAGCTCCCCTCTTCCTCTAGTAAGTAGTGTTCCAAATAGGAAATTCTATCCATTATAAATATCCACCAGAATATAGGAATGCAACATCTCATCATTTTGGTGCTTGATCTTTGTCTCCTAAAATAGAAAGTTGAACTCTTTCTTGTGCACCTGAAACCCAGCAGGCCTGAGTAACTCACGCTCATAATTCCGGTTGATAATGGTATCTGAAAACAAAACACTAACCCCCCTGTTTACTAAGCCACGAGGCAATACTGACACAGGCCAATCAAAGTGAATGGACTGTGTCGGCATTAGCACACGGCAGCCGCTAGCAAGGCTTAGTAAACACGGGGGGGGGGGGGGGGGGGGAGGGGGGTAAAATTATTACATTATTGATCAGCTGCTTCCCTATAACTTCATCAAACAATCTGCTCTATATTCACCTCTCAGGGCCAGATTTAAATTTTGGCACAGAAGGAAAAAGAAGGAATAAATTGTAAGTTTTAAAGTTGACTTTTCAGATCCTAACCCTTCTTAATGTGCCTTTATGACAGGTGAGAGGAGGGTGATAAACATAATATTTTGACACCCAACAGACAGGACTTAACAAAGATCTGGGTTTTCTAGCCCATTATAAACCATAAAGTTGTATTGCTCTGTTTATCACCCTCCTCTCACCTATCCATCCCCATCCTCTTAGACTATCTCTGAAATGCTTTGATGTTCCCATGCATACCTCCTACCCACCCCCACCCTGTTAGACTGTCAATGAAATGCTTGGATGTTTCACTTATATATACTGTCATCTACCACATTTGCTTATTTCCAATCTGAGGAAGAAGGGCAACCTTCGAAAGCTAATCAAGAAATGTATTGTTATGTCCAATAAAAAAGGTATCATCTTATTTTCTTTTCCACGTTTTATTTTGTTTGATTTCTATTGATAACCTTTAAGAGTGGACTAACACGGCTACCACACCTCTTTATTTATACACAATTTTAAGCATTATGTTCCTTTTCATTTATGGTTTAAAAACATGGTTTTACATTGCATTATATGTTTTTCTTGTTATGGTATTATTATTATATTATTTTATTGTTTAATTAGTATTGGTTAAATTTTCAGCTGTTTCTATTTTATTGTATAATTTTTATGTTTAGTTTTATTGTATAATCTTCGTGTTTTTATATTTGTAATTTTATTTTATTTATTATTTTGTAGCCCCTGACACAGCCCTGCTAGGCGAAACATGGCCTGTGTCGGGCAACACACTAGCTTGCAACTTTACTATTAAAGTTTCTGTATATCTACTACTGATCTGCTCCCTTTTTTCCACTGCCTCCATTGTATGAAAATAGATCTCATGAATATTCTTTGCCAGCCTCCTAATAACAGCTCAAAAAATTATTCATCAATTTGCAAAAATTCTCTATACACTTTTATTCTTAATTATACAATACAATTCACAAAGAGCATCCAAATTTCCATGCATCCAAACTCTCATAAACTCTCATTCATTCATTCTTCACAATAACATAATATTCAATCAGAACGCTGAAAAAACCAACATTTATCATCAACCCCGTAATTTGTACTAAAACATAAAGAAGTAAACTAAGTCAACTTCCTATCTGTTCATGACACACTTCTCGGGTTGTCCATGCTCAAGTCATTGTAATTAAGTAATAAACGTCCGCTTCCAAAAAGGACCTTCAATCTTCCTATACTATTCACTCAAAAAAACAGTGAAGCTTAGTCCAAAAAAAACAATCTTATCAGCGTATCCGTTCATGAATACTGGCTGCATACGGGTAACTGTTGACGTCATCAAAAAGTGCCCAACTTGCTTTAACGCTCTGAGTAATATCCAAATGTCCAAATGTCTTCACGTTGCATTTTCCAAGGCACATTGAATATCTCCGCTTAACCCATATGTGATACAAATCCCCTGAACAGGAGAACAGGGTAAATACTGATTTTCGACTGCTGTTCTTCCTGATCTTATGCCTGAATTAGTGCCCACGCGTTTTGCCTAAGCGGCGTTTTTGAGCTGTTATTAGGAGGCTGGGATTTAATAAGGTATAACAGGATAGAATTTGTTAACTCTATGATTAAGGGATGAATATTCTTTGGGGAAATCCTGAAAACCTGACCTGGCGAGGGTCGAGGTTGGACACCCCTGTTGTAAACTGTAGTGTTTCATTAATCAAACGGATGTCCAGGTTACTAATGTATCCCTTTGTGAATTTTTCAAATCAAAAGTTATTCAGCATCTGCTGTATTTGAAACCAATATCTGATAAATATTAGGTTATTTTCCTTCTCGTTTCTAAAGCTGTACTGGTTGGCGAAATAGTTTGACACATTATTATAGAGTCTTTGTGTAACCCTAGCTCACAATCACAAGGCAAGAGGCTGTTCCAGTCTAGAACTGTAATGTTTGCTTCATATTGTAAATCTATTAAACATGATATTTAAGTAATTTATGATTGAAGGTGCTTGATCTTTTTCATGGCCTAGTTAAAATCTTCCTCAGGCTGATAATAGCAAAACTCATCAGAATCTTAAAGTCATTTGGTAGCCTATGGTGTTTATTTTCAAAACATTTGGACATCTAAAAACGGCCAAAGAACGGGTCCATCTGCCAAAAGCGTCCACATAGTGACCTTCAAAAGGCAGAATTTGGATGTCCTACACTGCAGTTTGTCCAAATAGCAAGGGGGAGTATTGTGGGCATGTTTAGGGTGGGACTAGGGAGGGCACAAATTTAGGACATCCAACAGTGATGGTTGAATGGAAAGAAACACCCAAGTCAAAAAAGAAGGGCATCTTAAGTTAGACCTATTTCAATCCCATCCAGGATATAAAAAGATGCCCTGATTGAGTAGCCGACCACTGGAGGGATTAAACAGTCCAGAAAAGAAGCACCAAGGGCAAGTGCTCTCAAGAATGGAACAAGTGTGCTTTATTAAAGACCCAACATGGGCCGTGTTTCAGCATAGCTAACACCTGCCTCAGGGGTCAATTCAAGTAACACTGGGGGGTCCTTTTACAAAGGTGTGCTAGTGTTTTTAGCGCGTGCATTAAATATGCATGCACTAAATGCTAGAGATGCCCATATATTCCTACGGGTGTCTCTAGCATTTAGCGTGCGCTAAAAATGCTAGCACACCTTTGTAAAAGACCCACTAGATGCATTAATTTTAACTCAAAATATAGCGACTCAACACTCTGAAAATCCACCTGATCCACAGACAACAAATAGTGCCAGAAGCCATGCCCTAAAGGATATTTCTCTTCTCGTGGCCTCTTTTCCTTTGTCCTGTCCACACATGCCAACAGAACTCCTGCTCCTGCAACCTTTATGTTCTGAGCTCCTCTGGCATTCTTCTCCAGTCAGCTGACCTCAGAGAGTATGTGTGAGAGTGAATGTATGAGTATGCGTGTGTGTGACAGAGAGAGAGTGAGACTGAGTGTGAGTGTGTGAGAGAGAGTGTGTGTGAGAATGAGAGTGTGTGCCAGGGGTCCCCCCTCCCTCCGAGTTTCAGGGTCCGTCCTCCCTCTGAGTTTCAGGGTCCCCTCGCTCCCTCTGAGTTTCAGGGTCCTCCCTCCCTCCGAGTTTCAAGGTCCCACACACCCAGTTCCAGGGTCCCTTTCCTCCCACCCTACCACAGTGCTTCTCCCATCCACCAGCTAAGCCCTGGTCTGACCCACAGCCAGCAGGAGCTGCCTCGTACTGTCTCACTCACAGACAGTGAGAGGCAACGGCGGGGCTGACGCAGCCACGGGCACTCAGCATGATAAAGTTCGGCTCCCGTTTTTTTTCTGCGCGTATGCAGCTGTCAGGTATTTCCGTGCGGCTTTCACTGCCATGCCTCTTTTCTAGTTTGTCGAGTTCTTCGCTCACTCGGCCGCCAACCACAAGATACAGAGAGGGTAGGCTGTGTGCAGGGTCACTTACAACTATTTTCATTGGTTGGTTGCCTTGCCTCTCACTGTTCCGCCCTCGATGTCATCACGTTTTGACACGAGGGCGGGACAGAGAGAGATGGTGACAGACTGACGAACCTTAAGAACCCTTCAGTGAAGCCACGGAGTCATCTTCAGAACGTTTGCGATGGAAATTATTATAGTAGATTATGAGCAGGATGTCCCAGCTCTGATTTGGATGTTCTTTGGAAAATGCTCCTCCATGTGAAATGAGTTGTTTCAGTCCAAATGGACAGGCATCAATATACATCCTGAAAAAAATCTGTCATAATTTAGCACTAATTGGTACACTTGTGAGCATCAGAGCAGAGAAGCCAAAACTTGCCTAGGCATGGAGACTGAGTTACCTTTTCACCGTGGAGATGGTTTCTCAAGAATATTGTTGAAAGAATATTGACAAGACAGTGTGAGAAAGCTTTTGGGAATATTTTTGATACAGTAAAAATACATAAATGGTCTCCTTTATATAAGCTAAAACATATTTGATGCATTGACTTAATCCTAGTTTGAGAGATCTGATTCTAGGCTATCAATGTATTTTTTTAAACAATATGATATGAAAACAAAAATATGCCCTAAGTCAGTGTTTCCCAGGTCCAGTCCTAGAGTACCTCTTGCCAGTCAGGTTTTCAGGGTATCCACAATGAATATGCATGAAAGAGAATGCATACTCTGCCTCTATTAATTAATTAGTTAATTAATTAAAGATTTATTTACTGCCTTTTTGAAGAAAATTCACTCAAGATGGTGTACAATAAGAATAAATCAAACGTGCAATAGACACAGCAGTATTCAAATAACAGTACAAAGTATGGCATTGTATGCTACTTACAATGTCAATATGTAATAGAACATTTTAATTGACAGTGTAGGGTATAAGCACAGATGGAACATACAGATAGGTAAGAGAGTAAGAGGAGTTAGAAAATAAGGTGACTAATTTAAAGAAAGGTGCACATGAGGTCAGACCAAGGGTTAAATATTATCTCAGCTAGGGTAGGAGTGGATATGTAAATCTTTTCCATGCATATTTATTGTGGATATCCTGAAAACCCTACCCAGCGTGCGCCATTTTTGGCGTTGCAAAACTATTTCAATTTTTGTAGCGCCAGTGTGTACCCGGAAGTACTTGGGCAGTGCCATGTACTGTCGGGTTACCACTGGGTTAGAGCGGGAGCCCTTACCGCCACCTCAATGGGTGGTGGCAAGTGCTCCCCCCCAAAATGGCTGGGCAGCAAATAACATAGTAACATAGTAGATGACGGCAGAGAAAGACTCATATGTGCTACTTTATGTGTATACCTGACCTTGATTTGTATCTGCCATTTTCAGGGCACAGACCATAGAAGTCTGCCCAGCACTAACCCTGCCTCCCAACCACTAGCCCCACCTCGCACTACCAGCTCTGCCACTCAGTCTCCGCTAAGCTTCTGAGGATCCATTCCTTCTGAACAGGATTCCTTTATGTTTATCCCATGCATTTTTGAATTCTGTTACCGTATTCATCTCCACCACTTCCTGCGAGAGGACATTCCAAGTATCCACCACTCTGTGAAAAAATACTTCCTGACATTTTTCTTGAGCCTGCCCCCCTTCAATCTCATTTCATGTCCTCTAGTTCTACCGCCTTCCCATCTACGGAAAAGGTTCATTTGTGGATTAATACTTTTCAAATATTTGAACGTCTGTATCATATCACCCCTGTTTCTCCTTTCCTCCAGGGTATACATGGTCAGGTCAGCAAGTCTCTCCTCATATGTCTTGTAACGCAAATGCCATACCATTCCCGTAGCTTTTCTTTGCACCGCTTCAATTCTTTTTACATCCTTAGCAAGATACGGCCTCCAAAACTGAACACAATACTCCAGATGGGGCCTCACCAATGACTTATACAGGGGCGTTAAAACCTGCTGGTCACACCTCTCTCTATACAGCCTAGCAACCTTCTAGCTATGGCCACCACCTTGTCACACTGTTTTGTCACCTTCAGATCCTCAGATACTATCACCCCAAGATCCCTCTCCCCGTCTGTACATATCAGACTCT
The DNA here is from genome assembly GCF_901765095.1 of Microcaecilia unicolor. NCBI lineage: Eukaryota > Metazoa > Chordata > Amphibia > Gymnophiona > Siphonopidae > Microcaecilia > Microcaecilia unicolor. Next base: position 319,953,901 of record NC_044036.1, on the reverse strand, counting down.
CACCGCCTAACACATACGTCTCCCATGGATTTCTATTCCTTAAGTGCATCACTTTGCATTTCTTCACATTGAATTTTAATTGCCAAACCTTAGACCATTCTTCTAGCTTCCGCAGATCCTTTTTCATGTTTTCCACTCCCTCCTGGATGTCTACTCTGTTACAAATCTTAGTATCATCTGCAAAAAGGCAAACTTTACCTTCTAACCCTTCGGCAATGTCACTCACAAATACATTGAACAGAATCAGCCCCAGCACCGATCCCTGAGGCACTCCACTGCTCACCCTTCCCTCATCCTCACCCTTCCTGAATTCCATTAACCACCACCCTCTGGTGTCTGTGTGGCAAATGGTTCACTTGCCGCATGACCATTTCTTTAAAGAAAGGGAAACCTGCCTTTTACCCACTGCAGTAAAAGGGGACCTCGGCGCACATCAAAAACAAAGCACCGGTGCCAATGTAGGCTCCCTTTTGCTGTAGCTTCATAAAAGGACCCCTCAGATTGTGAGCCCTCCAGGAACAGAGAAATACCTACTATACCTGAATGTACACTTGCTTCCATAGCTTTTGGGTTTGTAGGTGGTATATAAGAATTTAAAACAACAACAACAACAACAACAAAAAGAATACTACAACCACAGGCCAGGTAGCTTGATTATTGAATATTAATAAGTAGCTCTCCTGCATAACCCAGGTCAGTAGGGAGCTGACGGTGGTGCTGAAACCCATTGAATTTGGGATACAGAAAATTACCTGAATACTCAAGTCTCCTATGAGGAGCTGTTGGTGGTACTGAAATCTCCCGAGGTTCTCTGGGATACTCAGAGTCAACTGTTTTGATTTGAAGGAAAGAAGCTCCTGAAAACTAGTCACAAATGTATTAAGTTAATTCAATAAACAGGTATAACCTTTTATATTTTGTTATTGTTTTTCTTTATTAACCTTTATTTTGAATACACAATTCTTCAACAGAGAACTATTGATGGTGCCAAACATTTACCATAGGGTTTTGTGGCATGGTCTGTACTTACACAAGGCTCTGAGTTGCATTTTACAGCTGTTCAAGAGAGCATCTTTCACCTCCGTGTTTTTTTTTTGTCTGCAAGCGGCTTAAAATCCTGCAATTTATTTGCCCTTGGTCTCTGCCTTCTCCTATAGCGCGTTATTTGGTGTCCGGCCAACAGTTCGTTGCAGCGCCAGGAGCTGATTCAAGAGCTGCGGCTGACAGTTTTGCAGCCTTTATCTTCGGGTCCCGAATCGGGATTGCAGACAAGGTGTTTTTTTCAGACCTTGTCATTTCACAGCAAGAAGAGGCTGTGCAGCTCGCTCGATAACGAATCATCCAATTTAGGCGGTGGTTTCAATATCCAGCCCTTGCTGCATTGAAATCCTGCGGGAGACTGGGAGGGAGTTGGTCCAGCTGACGCAAGGAGATGAATCCGGACTGGGAAAGGGAGCTGGGGGCCAGCGGCAAATCCCCGGCCACCGGAATGGGCTCATGTGGAGAGGAATTCCAACTCTGTCCAAGTGCCACGGCCAATTCGTACTACAACGAGGACTTCCTTCACAAGGTAGGGAGCGTTTCCGAGACAGAAAAATGAAAACAGAGCACCGGCTTCAATGCAGAGAGCTTGGAAAGATAACGTTCTAGAAACATGGAAACAGTTTAAAGTACAAAACATTTTTTAAAAACCTGCTGACTGGCTACTTCACGCCAGGATCATATTAATTCTTAATTGGCTGTAAAAATGAATTGAAAAATATAGCACTTTATGACGTAACAATAGATTTAATCAGTATGCAGATCAATGCAGTTTGTCAGGTACTCCATATAGATGTATGAGAACTTAACAGAAGCATTGCTAGAAGACTAGTGATTATTTAGGGACAGCATATGTTTTACTCTTTTTGGAAGTCTTTATTTGACAGATATTTTGCTGCTCTTTTTCTGGCTCTCGCGTAAGTTGCAGAACGGCAGTTGTTGTGTTGGTTCTGTATGTATGCAAACAGTCTGTTCACGGGCAGGAAACCAGAAGCAAATAATTCCAGGGATCCAGCAAAATATGTTTAGTTGATTAGGATTTTCAACATGTTAGCTAGGTTTAATTAGGCCGGCACTCAGAAATAAGGGCGGCACAGGGGAAGCAGCACTGAAGCCCCAGACCCCGAGCTACTTCGGTCCCTGAATAGAGTCAAGAATAATCCATGTACATCTTAACCAGTGCTTTCAGTCTGAGTCAGTTTAAGCGAATAGTGCTGAAAATAAACACGGTTCCGCGTCTCTATGCTTTGCTTAGCCACCTGACCTGACTTGACCTTCTGAGTTCTACAGAACACCTTGTTTACCAATACAGATGCGGTCTGCCTTTCCATTCTGTAATGTTGCATGCTACTTTCATTCTATAAACTAGGTCAGGGGTTCTCAACCCAATCCCCGGGACACACCTAGCCAGTCAGGTTTTTAGGATATCCACAATGAATATGCATGAGTTAAACTTGCAAAGAATGGATGTGGTGCATGCAAATGTACCTGAAACACAAAGCAAGCTCAAGCAGTGAATGTCTGACCTCAGTGACAACTTATTTCACATGAACACCTCAGCTCATGGTTCACGTTAATCTTCATAGATCATGTAGATGTCTATGTATTCTTTATTTCATAACTAGCCGTTAAGCCTGTAAAAACGGGCGAGATTTCCAGCTACCCTCCTCGCCGCCACTCCCTCCCTGCCTGCAGCGCTTCCACACGGAGGTGAGAGGCGCTGTCAGGTCAGTGCAGGGGGCCCGATGCGGAGGAGGGTGGAGATTGGTGCGCGCGATGTTCGTTTCCAGGTGGCAGCATCCGACAGTGACTCCAACTCCGTTTCCCTCTCTGTTCCGCCCTCTGATGTCATCACGTCTTGACGCGAGGGCGGGACAGAGAAGGAAGTCTCTACTGTGCATTTGCAGGTGAGTCAGTCACCTGCCATTTATATGTTTGATTATTATTTCCTTGTACTAATCTTGTGCATTAAAAGATGTCTTTTTTTTAAAAACTTTGTAGCTTTTTCCCCCAAAATTGATTAAATAGCACACTTATCTTAATTCAAGTTTGCTGTTCCAGTATCACAGGCCCTCACAGTCATCACTGAGGTCATTTTCTTCTAAGGTAGCATGATACTTTATAACAAACCAATATACTGGGCTAAATTCTATATTGAATAATTGCACCCTGTATACAATTAGTATAAAACACACTGTCAGTTATACTCTTATATATTTGAAACACTTTCAATAATTTATTTGTTTCTTACAAAATATCCTGTATCAATATTTGTTGTTTCTCCATGCATACTCATACCCCATTCATACATCAATGCACTTTTGGAGCGAAAACTCCCTAATACAAATTCAATCTAGCTGCTCACAGTATCCACGGACCTGAGCAAGATTTCTTATTTGGAAAGTCCACCTGGACCCCCCCAAAAAATCACTTCTGGATACTATAGTCAATACTGCGCTCCATCAGTTGGTTGCGCACAGTCCTTTATAGTCCCACAATATGTATCACAATGCTTGAACGTGATCGTGATCCACTTTACACCACTCCTCCTTGGTCCCAGATATTCCAAACAGGGAGAAAATCAATAAATTATTGAAAGTGTTTCAAATATATAAGAGTATAACTGACAATGTGTTTTATACTAATATGATACTTTATAAGAGACATTCACAGCGTTGAGCTTGTGTTTGATTCATGTGCTCCCACTGATAGTTTTTGACCTACTTAAAATTAATGCAAAGTTATCTCATGCATATTCGTTGTGCATATCCTAAAAACCTGACTAGCTAGGTGTGCCCAGAGGACTGAGTTGAGAACCCCTGAAATAGAGCAGTGCTTCTCGACCCAGTTCTTGGGGCCCACCCAGGCCAGTCAGGATTTCAGGATATCTTGTCCAGATTATCTAGCTGCTATTACCATTCCCTACACCAGTGGGATAGCTACAGGGAGCCATGGGGGCCTAGGCCCCCTCAAACTGGCTCCGGGGTCCCCGGTTTGGCTGGCAGGGGCCCCCAACCCCCGCCAGCTAAGGCGTCTGTCCCACGCTGGTCTTAAATAGCTGGCACCGTGTCCTGTTTCTCAGTGCCATGCATGCTCATTTTAATGAAACTACTCGCGCATGGTCAGTTTCATTAAAATGAGCGTGCACGGTGCTGAAAGCAGGACAGGGCACCAGCAATGTAAGACCATTGTGGGACAATTTAGCTGACGGGGGCTGGGGACCCCTGCCAGCCAAGGTACCTTCCAGTGGCGGCAGCAGTGATGAGCAGCAGTGGGGGGGAGTAGCAGTGGGGGAGTGGTCACACCTCTCCTTAAGAAGCCTTCACTTGACCCTACTTGTCCCTCTAATTACCGACCCATCTCCCTCCTTCCTTTTCTCTCCAAATTACTTGAGCGTGCTGTTCACCGCCGCTGCCTTGATTTTCTCTCCTCACATGCTATTCTTGACCCATTACAATCTGGTTTTCGCCCTCTCCACTCAACCGAAACTGCGCTTACTAAAGTCTCCAATGACCTATTACTGGCTAAATCCAGAGGTCAATAGTCCATCCTCATTCTTCTTGATCTTTCCGCTGCGTTTGACACTGTCGATCACAGCATACTTCTCGATACCCTGTCCTCACTTGGATTCCAGGGCTCTGTCCTTTCCTGGTTCTCTTCCTACCTCTCCCTCCGCACCTTTAGTGTTCACTCTGGTGGATCCTCTTCTACTTCTATCCCTCTGCCTGTCGGCGTACCTCAGGGTTCTGTTCTTGGTCCCCTCCTCTTTTCTATCTACACTTCTTCCCTTGGTTCATTAATCTCATCTCATGGCTTTTCCTACCATCTCTATGCTGATGACTCCCAAATCTACCTTTCTACCCCTGATATCTCACCTTGCATCCAAACCAAAGTTTCAGCGTGCTTGTCTGACATTGCTGCCTGGATGTCTCAACGCCACCTGAAATTAAATATGACCAAAACCGAGCTTCTCATTTTCCCCCCCAAACCCACCTCCCCGCTCCCCCCGTTTTCTATTTCTGTTGATGGCTCTCTCATTCTCCCTGTCTCCTCAGCTCGAAACCTTGGGGTCATCTTTGACTCTTCTCTCTCCTTCTCTGCTCATATCCAGCAGACCGCCAAGACCTGTCGTTTCTTTCTTTACAACATCCGTAAAATCCGCCCCTTTCTTTCCGAGCACTCTACCAAAACCCTCATCCACACCCTTGTCACCTCTCGTTTAGACTACTGCAATCTGCTTCTTGCTGGCCTCCCACTTAGTCACCTCTCCCCTCTCCAGTCAGTTCAAAACTCTGCTGCCCGTCTCATCTTCCGCCAGGGTCGCTTTACTCATACTACCCCTCTCCTCAAGACCCTTCACTGGCTCCCTATCCGTTTTCGCATCCTGTTCAAACTTCTTCTACTAACCTATAAATGTATTCACTCTGCTGCTCCCCAGTATCTCTCCACACTCGTCCTTCCCTACACCCCTTCCCGTGCACTCCGCTCCATGGATAAATCCTTCTTATCTGTTCCCTTCTCCACTACTGCCAACTCCAGACTTCACACCTTTTGTCTCGCTGCACCCTACGCCTGGAATAGAGTTCCTGAGCCCCTACGTCTTGCCCCATCCTTGGCCACCTTTAAATCTAGACTGAAAGCCCACCTCTTTAACATTGCTTTTGACTCGTAACCACTTGTAACCACTCGCCTCCACCTACCCTCCTCTCCTCCTTCCTGTACACATTAATTGATTTGATTACTTTATTTTTTGTCTATTAGATTGTAAGCTCTTTGAGCAGGGACTGTCTTTCTTCTATGTTTGTGCAGCGCTGCGTATGCCTTGTAGTGCTATAGAAATGCTAAATAGTAGTAGTAGTAGTAGTAGTAGGGGAGCAGTGGCAGCAGCAGGGAGGAAGAAGTGGTGAGGGGACAGAGGTGGTGGCAGCAGGGAGGCGGCCCAAAATGTGCCCCCCTCCACCTTGGGCTGTGGCCCCCCTCCCTTCAAAGTCTGGCTACACCCCTGCCCTACACTCTGCCATGGGTGTTCTGGTCTATTAATGACTTTTGCTTGATCATCCCAGGTCCAAAGCGAGCTAGACTGGAATGTACAAGGCCTTCGGATTGTTATTTTTTGGCTCCTTTCACCTGGAACAATTTTCCCTTGACTCTTTGTGATTTATCATAATTAAAATACTTTAAAGTTGCACTAAAAACATGGCTCTTTGGTCAAGCATTTGCTATTGACCAGGGAAATGGGTGAGGGTCTTCCCCCTTGGGCTGCAGCTTTCTTGAGGTTGTAGTTACATAACTGATGCTATTCCTGTCTTTTCTCCTTTTCTATAATATGGTTTGGATGTTTTTGACTTCTTGGTTTGCATGTTTTCCGTCCTATTGCACATTGTAATTCTTTTCTTACCTTTTTGATTTCTTTATTATTTTAATTGTGCACCGCTCAGTTCTGCCAGTTAGTTTGGATGGCATAGAAAGTTTTTGAATAAACCATATCCACATGCCCTGCTTCCTTGGTATGCAAATCCATTTCAATGATCATACCTTCAGTCCATTCCCGATACTATTACTTAAACTTTCACAAAATCTAAAATGGCACTGGCATTTTCCCCTCTCTTTACAAACAAAACAGCTGATCAACTTCCTTTAATCACACCAATGGCATCCACTCCAATTCCTCAAAAAACATTCAAAATTGGCATATACTGGACACTGTGAAAACAGGTTAGGAGGGAGGCCATTTTGCATGTTTTTTTTATAAATTATAAGGAACAATGATGGATCTTCACGTTGGATTCTGTCATACGGCAAGGTTTAAATAAGGAATTGGAGTGGATGCTTTCGGTGTGAATGAATTGTGCCATTTTTCATTTTGTGAAGTTTAAGTAATCATATCGGGAGTGGCTTGAAGGAATTGTGGTTGTGACAAGAGTTGATTTTTAATGTTTGAGAGGGTTGGATTTTAATTTATTGTTTGTTGTGGGAACCTATATCCTGATGCAGAAAAGTAAAACATGATGTCATGTCGGGAGGTTGCTTGTATTATTGCACCATAATTTCACTCAGGGGCTCTGGAGAGCTATATAAAACACCAGAACGTTGAACAAACAACTTCCTTCAGTTTTCAAATTTTTACTGCACCTCAACATCCGGCAACATGCTAACATACATTACTGTGTCTTACTTTCTGCAAGTTCCATTTTATGCAATGGAACCTATCTCTCTATATAAAACACACCTCCAACATTCTAATGAAGCCTCACTTTCCCAACGTTCTAAAGTGAGGCGGCAGAGACCACTTTTTGAACATCAGTGTTTGCCCCGCCCACGCGCTGCTGATTGGCTGTGCCTCAGGTGATGCACACAAAGTACGGTTCCACCTCCCAAACACTCACATGGACTTAGAAACCACCAAGCCTTTGAATGGGACCGGTGCTGCAGAGGAGCAGGAGTGGGACAGCGAAGAAAATTCAGCGGCGTTCAGGAAAAAAAAACCCAAACACACACGAGTCCCGCCCCTTCCTGAGGAGGGGGTAGCTACCAGCACGGGGACCAACCGCGAGGAAAGCGCGGATGAAGAACGCCACTAAACAACCACTACATCGCGGACCTTACTCTGCAAGCTGTTCATGCGGTGAGTCTCCAAGCCGGCGTTCAGTGCCTACAACAGAGACTTCCAAACACATGCGCCCTCAGCCCCGCCCCCCCCACAGAACGCCACCCACATTCCACACTAAAACCAAACCAACCCCTCCCCCAAAAAAACCACCCAAACGGAAACCTCCGGCGCCCAACCCCCCCTAAAAAAAACGGATAATAGCCCACCTGAAATCAGTGCCTACAAGGAGACCTCCAGACACATGCGCCCTCAGCCCCGTCCCCCCCTACAGAACACCACCCACATTCCACACTCGAAAAAAAACCCATATCTACTCCTACTGCCTGCCTGCAACGGATCCCTCTGGTTTCAACAAAAATACAAGTGCTACAAATACCACATCAGAGTGCCCTGCTGAATTAAGATTACTGTATCACACTCACACGCAGAGAATCACCCCCTACCAGCCACAAAAAACCCCCACATCTAATATGGACAATCAGCATCACTCACTAACACACATACATACAACCAAACTGCCCACCACCCAAAATGCCACACACTGCCATGGACAGACAACATCTTGCTTTCACACTCATACACACACACTCCCTCCCCCAACCCCCTTAATACAAAAACTGAAACAGTAAAAACCTACATCTCTCTCTTACAAACACCCACAGAATCCCATAATCCCCCCCCAAAACACAAACACTCATACAGAACAACCCTACCCCACAAACACCCCCCCACAAAATGGCACACACACCCCCAGACACCCACAACCCCCCTCAAAACCACAAACACTCATACAGAACAACGCTACCCTACCCCACAAACACCCCTCCCCCCCCCAAAAAAAAATAGCATACACCCATAGACCCCCACCACCCCCCCTCAAAACCACAAACACTCATACAGACTTTACAACTTTAAAAAAAACTCTTTTCCTTTTTAAAAAAAAATATATCCCTTAATATCAAACAGAAAAAGAAAACAAACAAAAAAAAAACCCACATGCTAGCGCTCGTTTCATTTGTTTTGGAAACGGGCCTTTTTTACTAGTTTACTAATAATGGGTATTAAAAGCATTTAGCTTGTAGTAACATGGTGATGCAATTGCATATTCCATAATCTTCTAGAACCAAACACCTGTCTCCTACAGCCAGGAGCACATGATTACAAAACTCTGTGATATACCTATAATTAAGTCTTATTCCCAACCAAGGGGCCCCTTTGTTTAAATGCAGTAAAACCGGGTTTAGCTTGTTATAACATGGGACTTTCTCATGCACTAAGCCCAGATTTAATACAGCAATCTTGTATGGCTCTTTATTATTTTAAGGTTCCCATTAATTCATAGTGCCTGCAAAAAATTAATGTGGGAGCACTTACCATCCAATTCAGGAGGTGCTAATTGCTCCCACCTTAACCCTGTACTATCCAACATTAATCCTAATGAACTAGATGGATAACATAGGAATGTCCACTCTCTGCCCATGCAAAATGCTTTAACATGCTCAGTGGAAGCTTGTTAGTATGCGCAAACTGCACACGTAGCCCCTAATTCTATATAGAGTGCTAAAAATTGCATGTGTAAATTTGGGTGTGTACCCAAATTGCCTTTGCAATGTAGTTGAATAATGGACTTGGAAAAATTCCGCATTTTTAGGTATAACTTGTCTGGAATGTTTTTACGTTTGGGGAGCGTGCCAGGTGCCCTTGACCTGGATTGGCCACTGTCGGTGACAGGATGCTGGGCTAGATGGACCTTTGGTCTTTCCCAGTATGGCACTACTTATGTACTTATGAGCCAATTAACGCCAAATAATTTGTTTTTTTAACAAGCAATTATTGGCACTAATTGAAATCAATGAACATGTATGCGCGTGATCCATGCCTAAATTTTAGGCATGTCCCAGAAAAGGGGGCACAGAAATAGGCGGGTCATGGATGTTTTGGGGTGGAGCATAGACGTGGATTCCAGTTACTTGCGTAATTATAGAATAAGGGGGGTTCTAAGTGTAAATTTAGGTGCAGGCATTTGCATCACATTTTCATTGGTGGAAATGGATACACCTAAATTTAAACTTGATCTCTGTGCTTAAGCGCTATTCTACAAATGGCATGGCTTATAGAACAGCACTTAAACATTTTTTCAGTGCCAATTTTTAGGCGCGATTTATAAAATTCACCCCTAGGGGCTTAACACCCTTTATTAAAAGGGTCCCCAAGACAGGTGGCCAGTTCAAATCCCACTGCTGCTCCTTGTGATCTTGGGCAAGTCACTTAACCCTCCGTTGCCTCAGGTACAAACTTAGATTATGAACCCTCCTGGGACAGAGAAATATCCAGAGTACCTGAATGTAACTCACCTTGAGCTACTTCTGAAAAAGGTGTGAGCAAAATCTAAATAAATAAATAAATAAATAAACAAAGTGCCTTCAATAAAAAAAGAAGAAAAATATTGGGTTCATGTAAGGAGACATGTTATGGAAAGTACAAAAGAATCTTAAAATAGTAGCCATGACCCACTGTTATATCAAGTGCTTGAAAAAAAAGACCAGTTCTGTAGCTCTTTTAACAGTAAAACTAATGTGCTTAAGTTTTAGCAGAAAATTGAAGGAGACAACCTTTCTAAAGAGATTTGCACATGACAAGCATGTGAGGGGTGGTGATTTGGCTTCAGTGACGATATATGCAAATGTGTTCTGCTTTGATATGAGACTTCCCTTCTACATGAGTTAAAAATAAGCAGCTTCCCCCCAGGGCATATTCCATTTCTCTACAATAGTTTCATATCTCGGTTTCATGGACAGGGTGTTGTGCACACAGACACAGCCTATGCACAGACAGTTTTCAAGAACTCAGCATCTGTTGGCAAATATTTTTATTCCTCTCCCATTTCATTATCATAATCTTCTCTCTCTCTCTCTCTCTCTCCTTAGGCATTTTGGTTGGTTCTGTTGATTCTACAAACCTTAAATATCAAGATTATAATTAAATAATGAATGTACTTAGAATAAGTGGAGGAGTGGCCTAGTGATTAGGGTGGTTGACTTTGGTCCTGAGGAACTGAGTTCAATTCCCGGCACAGGCAGCTCCTTGTGACTCTGGGCAAGTCACTTAACCCTCCATTGCCTGCCGCATTGAGCCTGCCATGAGTGGGAAAGTGTGGGGTACAAATGTAACAAAAATAAAATAGATACTATTGGAGATTCTACATGGAATGTTGCTATTCCACTAGCAACATTCCATGTAGAAGCCTGCACGGCCACATTGGTGATCTGCAAGGGCCGACTTCTACATGGAATGTTGCTAGTGGAATAGCAACATTCCATGTAGAATCTCAAATAGTAGCAACAGTGGAGGAGTGGCCTAGTGGTTAGGGTGGTGGACTTTGGTCCTGAGGAACTGAGTTCAATTCCCACTTCAGGCACAGGCAGCTCCTTGTGACTCTGGGCAAGCCACTTAACCCTCCATTGCCCCATGTAAGCTGCATTGAGCCTGCCATGAGTGGGAAAGCACAGGGTACAAATGTAATAAAAAAAAATAAGTTATTACTGACATTGAGCTTGAGCTCTCTCTAAGAAAGCTATTCCTTCTTTACACTGTGCAATGATACTGCATATTACAAAGACTAGACCAATGAAATAGGAAAATTTCCAAATTATTCCTCTATTTTGGTTGTCTTCTTGCTCAGTTTGCTTCCATATTCAGGCTCTTCTTTGATATATGTTTTTAATGTTTATTTTTCAAATATTTTTCCTTTAACCACTCAGATCTCTGCTGCTCTAACCTCTCCCCATATGGTCTGCCCAGGTGGCAGAGGTGACCCTGGAAGCCTCCAGGGCTGGAAGAGTGCCAGCTCTAAGATGTGCCATCAGTGGCAAGCACTTTCCTTCACTCCCTCTCTGCAAGTTAGCATGCCACATTCACAGGGCATCAAAGCCAGGTCAATCACATTGGATTCTGCCTCGCCTCACCCTATGCCTGGAACAACCTTCCTGAGCCCCCACGTCAAGCCCCCTCCCTGCCCATCTTCAAGTCTCTGCTTAAAGCCCACCTCTTCAATGCTGCCTTCGGCACCTAACTCTTACCTTCAGGATATCCGGACTGCCCCAAATTGAATGCCCCCATCGTATCGTCTACTCACTTGTCCTTTAGATTGTAAGCTCTGTGAGCAGGGCCTGTCCTTTTATGTTAAATTGTACAGCGCTGCGTAACCCTAGTAGCGCTTTAGAAATGTTAAGTAGTAGTAGTAGTGGATGGGGAATCTGAACCCAGTTTCAAACCCTGCAGTGTAGAGGCTGCAAGTCTGACCCACATTTGATTTTTAAGAATGCGCTTGTGGAATTGTTTTTCAACATTTCTTAAATATTTACCACTCAAGATTAGTAATAGAGACAGATGGGATGATATTGCCACTTGAGTTAATGTTGGCGTGGCAGGTGATTACTCTTCAACAGTGAGAAGGAATTGGATGGCTTCCACGGGGTCTCATAGATGGCTAGTCATGGTCAGAATGGTTAAGTGGTCAAGGTGGGAGACCTGCAGAGCTGCCAAGGGGGTCTGAATTTTCAAAGTGAGATTTTTAGGACACATCACTAGCCTTGTCCTACTCTCCCCAGTACATCTCAATTACTTGACCATAGGGTGAAGGAGGCTGAAGCATCAAATAATGTCTAGCATTATTAACGCAATTCTGATTAAATTTACCATATACTGGTAAATAAATTGACCATATAAAATTAAAAAGACCAAATAGCATAACTTAAAAACAGAACATGACTCCAGCAGAAGCCAGTAGAGTTTACAGATCAGTATGTATGGATGGGGAGGAAGGGTTGAGGTAGTACATGGGAGGAACTGGATAAGCTATCCAGTTAAGTAAAGCCAGCAAAATAGCAGACCTAACGCAAGCAGATAAATGGTGGTGTTGGCCATTACATAAACAACATATTCAGCAGTGCTGCTTAAATACAAAGTGCTGTTGAATATAAGAATCTTAATTCTGTAGCTGCTGCTGTTGAAAATCAGGCACTTTATTGTTCTTAATGTTGTGATTAGCTCTTGTATGTTTTTTTTAACATTGTTTTAGGTTTATTATGATTTTTTACTGATTTTATTATGTTTCATTTGTTGTACTCTACTTGGAGCATTTTGCATATAGGCAAGAAATGAACTGATAGATCAATAAATAAGATTCTGAATTAATGCATATAAATGGTTTATATGCACTAATGTATTCCACTAGCAACATTCCATGTAGAAGTTGGCCCTTGCAGATCACCAATGTGGCCGCGCAGGCTTCTGCTTCTGTGAGTCTGACGTGCAGGACGTCAGACTCACAGAAACAGAAGCCTGCGCAGCCTTCTACATGGAATGTTGCTAGTGGAATAGCAACATTCCATGTAGAATCTCCAATAGGAGCAACATTCCATGTAGAATCTCCAATAGTATCTATTTTATTTTTGTTACATTTGTACCTTGCGCTTTCCCACTCATGGCAGGCTCAATGCAGCTTACATGGGGCAATGGAGGGTTAAGTGACTTGCCCAGAGTCACAAGGAGCTGCCTGTGCCTGAAGTGGGAATCGAACTCAGTTTCTCAGTTCCCCAGGACCAAAGTCCACTACCCTAACCACTAGGCCACTCCTCCACTCCAGTCAGGAAGTTACCATTGTTCTGTGATTGGTATGGCTTCCAACTCAGCAGCACCTGAAGAAAAATATGAGCCCCCAGTCCAACCCAAGCCCCTCTGCATGCTATAGGGAGCCACCTTCTGTGGGTGCTGAACATCTCTAATATTGGGCAAGCTCCTTCATAGTGTCTAGCGAGGGGTAATTTGTATTGTGTATGATACTCCCGATAATTTTGAAATGTTGGCACTGCACCAAGCCACCAGTTGGCCCTCAGTATCCCCTAACAATGTCCAAGAGACTGACGTGGAAGGAATTAAAAGCACCCGTTTCAAACTGACATGTGAGCATTGTTGATGGGTTGCTGTGACAACCGAGACAAACCCTTGATTGGCAGAACACATGAACCCAAACCTAGGGAAAAACATAAACATTCTGGTTTTCTAACTAACTCAATAAAGGAATCCATAAATAACTCTTCTCAGGAGCCTGGTGCCTGCAGACAGACCTCTTTATCGAGTGGCGTTTTAATGTCTTCTTCAACAATCAGAATCCAGCTACAGAAAGGTTGCATCTCTTGATAAATATTCCCAAGAGATGTAGGTTTAGGCAAATGGAGAATATAGCTTTTCAAACTGCAAGTCTTCGAGGCCACAGGACAGTTCCTTAATTAGCATGACTTCTTCATACACATTTTACAAACAAAGGAAAGACATTTTGAATGATCTGACAATCTTATAGGGATGAGCTGTCATTTGCAATGGGAAATGTCTTCAACGACATATGCTACGTTGTTGCATGTTGTTACCAAGCAAAAACATGACGTTTTGTGTAGTAGTAATGAACACCATGTGAAACATTGTATAATGATGTGCAAACTAGTGCACATGAGCAAAGTCAGGAAAAGAGTGTATCTTTTTTCCACATACTGTGCACTCATAAGTACATAAGTATTGCCATACTGGGAAAGACCAAAGATCCATCAAGCCCAGCATCCCGTTGCCAACAGTGGCCAATCCAGGTCACAAATACCCAGCAAGATCCCAAAAATGTACAAAACATTTTATACTGCTTATCCCAGAAATAGTGGATTTTCCCCAAGTCCATTTAATAACGGTCTATGGACTTTTCCTTTAGGAAGCCGTCCAAACCTTTTTTAAACTCCGCTAAGCTAACCGCCTTTACCACATTCTCTGGCAACGAATTCCAGAGTTTAATTACACGTTGAGTGAAGAAAAGTTTTCTCCGATTCGTTTTCAATTTACTACATTGTAGCTTCAACGCATGCCCCCCTAGTCCTAGTATTTTTGGAAAGCATGAACAGACTCTTCACATCTACCCGTTCAGCTCCACTCATTATTTTATAGACCTCTATCATATCTCCCCTCAGCTGCCTTTTCTCCAAGCTGAAGAGCCTTAGCCACTTTAGCCTTTCCTCATAGGGAAGTTGTCCCATCCCCTTTATCATTTTCGTTGCCCTTCTCTGCACCTTTTCTAATTCCACTATCCTTCTTATTTTCGAAAGGAGAAAAATGCCCATGTTCGGGAGATGGGCATCCGTTTCCCGTGGGCGGCCAAATCGGTATAATCGAAAGCCGATTTTGGTCGTCTTCAACTGCACTCCATCGCGGGAACGAATAAAGTTGACGGGGGCGTGTCGGAGGCGTGGTGAAGGCGGGACTAAGGCGTGGTTATCGGCTGAGCAGAGATGGGCGTGCTCGGCCGATATTGGAAAAAAGAAAGGTGTTTTTAGCGAGAATTTAGGACACTTTTTTGAACCCTTTTTTTCTCACAAACTGGTCCCAAAAAAGTGCCCTAAATGACCAGATGACCACCAGAGGGAATTGGGAATCACCTCCTCTGACTCCCCCAGTGGTCACTAACCCCCTCCCACCAAAAAAACCCCACTTGCAAAAACCTTATTTCCCAGCCTCTGTGCCACCCTCAAATTCCGTACCCACCTCCATGACAGCAGAATGTGTTCGATCCTCTCACAACCATTCCCTGGGTCAGATGTGGCTCTTGGGTGCACTGCAGGGTCACATCAGCATTGCATTGTGGTGGGTGTAGGGCAGTGGCGTAGGAAGGGGGGGCGGTGGGGCGGTCCGCCCCGGGTGCACGCCACTGGGAGGTGTCGGCGCCTCGCTGGTTCCTTGCTCTCTCTGCCCCAGAACAGGTTACTTCCTGTTCCGGGGCAGAGAGAGCAAGGAACCAGCGAGGTGCCGACACCCCCCCAGCGGCGTGCTCTCGGCGGATTGGCCCTCCCACCCACCCCTCTACCGCCTTCCAGGTATGTTCTCGCGGGCGGGGCGGGGGGGTGTTGCGCTACGGAGGGGGGAGGGTGCGTCGCGCTGCACCCAGGGGGGGGTGCGCAGCGGTGACCCGCCCCGGGTGTCAGCTGCCCTCGCGACGCCACTGGTGTAGGGTATTGGGCTCCGTGGTTTCACTAGCTTGTGTTACAGTCTCACGATGTTGGTAGTTGGTAGGCTCTTCTCCCATGGTGCTTTTCCCTCTGCTTACTGGGTCAGAGTGTGCCCTGTTTTGTTTCCGGTAGTCCACGAGGTAGTGGCCATTTTTGTAAGTCCATTTTAGATCCCTTTCGTGTGTTAGCCACGTTACAGAACTTGTACACCATTCTGCCAGCTCTGAGCTACTGCTAATCTTAGTACCTGGGAGACTTGTTGCCAGTGGGGCACAGCCTCTGACCTGCAGTTAACTGTGAGTAAACGTGGTTATTGAAATAAAGGACGTTTTCAGCGAGATTAGTCTTACGGTGTGAACTGCTGTGCCAAGGTTATACAGCAGCAACAAGTCCTGTCCCTGGAGCCCATCCCCCCTACCTGTACCACTTGTGGTGGTAAATGGGAGCCCTCTAACCCCCCCCCCACCAAAACCCACTGTACCCACATGTAGGTGCCCCCCTTCACCATTAAGTGCTATGGTAATGGTGTTGAGTTTTGGGGAGTGGGTTTTGGGGGGGGATTTGGGGGGTCTCAGCACCCAAGGTAAAGGAGCTATGCACCTGGGAGGTAATTTAATGTTTTTTCCTATTTTTTAAAAATGCCCCATAGGGTGCCCGGTTGGTGTCCTGGCATGTGAGGGGGACCAGTGCACTACAAATCCCCCTCCCACGACCCAAAGCCTTGGATTTGGTCATTTTTGAGCTGGGATGCTTCGGTTTCGATTATCGCAGAAAATTGAAAATGCCCAGCTCAAACAAACGCCCACATCTCAAAAACGCCCACATCCAATGCATTTGCCTGGCACAAACCGTATTTGCGAAACTAAAGATAAACGTCCATCTTTTTCGAAAATGCGATTCGGCCCACCCCTTCACGGACCCGTTCTCGGAGATGGACGTTCTTACACATGGGCGTTTGCGTTCGATTATGCCCCTCCACATCTTTTTTGAGATGCGGCGACCAGAATTGAACACAATATTCGAGGTGCGGTCGCACCATGGAGTGATACAAAGGCATTATAAAATCCTCATTTTTGTTTTCCATTCCTTTCCTTATAATACCTAACATTCTATTTAACCTCTTTGGATACAATAGTGCTTGTTCAATATTGGACGTGCTCAGATCTGACTCCTATGGTTCTGTGGCAAAGTGAGGATAAGTCAACAATACATAGATGATATAATCTGATGGTATCAAGACAGAATCACCTCCTTGAGCTCAGAAAGATCTTTGTTTTCTTAGTGGCACTGAAGGTGAGGCAGAAGGATAAGTAGATTAGAGGAAACATTTCCTCAGCAGCATGGGTGACCATGAGACTGCTACAACGCAGGAGAAGGATATATGGAAAAACCCGTTCAGTGGTCGAATAGAGGAGTGGAAGAGTAATCTAATGGTGAAAGCCACGGGCTGAGAACCAGGGCAGCCCAGTTAAAATCCCACTTCAGCTCCTTACTTCAGGTACAAACTTAGATTATAAGCTCTCCAGGGACAGAAAACCACTTACCAGGCCACTTCAATAGCTTTTGGGCCTGCAGGTGGTATATAAGAAATTAAGGGGCCCTCTTACAAAGGGACGTAAGGGGCTACCTGCATCCAGCAAACGCCAAATTGGCATTACCGCATGCCCCAGGCAGTAATTCCAAATTTGGCATGTGCCAAAAACACGAGATAGCGTGTGAGACCTGACCGCTAAGTCAGTGGGTGGCGGTAAAGTCTTGGACCTAAAATGGAAGCGACCTGGTTTTCATTTTTCTGCACGTTCATTTTACAGACCATTAAAATAATCCCTTTTTTTCCCAGATGTGGTGCAATAAGGGTCTGGTGTGTGCTAAAAACACGCACCCACACTGCAGCAGGCCAGTTTCTGGTGTGCCTTTGTAAAAGGGCCCCTAAATTTAAAACAAACACGTCTGATGGCTGACATATGAGTTTAAGGTATGAGGGTGTTTCTCATAATAAAGTTGTCAGGTGAATAACATAGTAACATAGTAACATAGTAGTTGACGGCAGAAAAAGACCTGCATGGTCCATCCAGTCTGCCCAACAAGATAACTCATATGTGCTACTTTTTGTATATACCCTACTTTGATTTGTACCTGTGTTCTTCAGGGCACAGACCGTATAAGTCTGCCCAGCACTATCCCCGCCTCCCAACCACCAGCCCCGCCTCCCAACCACCGGCTCTGGCACAGACCGTATAAGTCTGCCCAGCACTATCCCCCCTCCCAACCACCAGCCCCGCCTCCCACCACCGGCTCTGGCACAGACCGTATAAGTCTACTCAGCATCATCCCCGCCTCCCAACCACCAGCCCCGCCTCCCAACCACCGGCTCTGGCACAGACCGTATAAGTCTGCCCAGCACTATCCCCCCTCCCAACCACCAGCCCCGCCTCCCACCACCGGCTCTGGCACAGATCGTATAAGTCTGCCCAGCACTATCCCTAGAAAATGCAAAAGTTCATGGTAGTGCAGTCATAGGGCTATGTGAGCAGCTGTCAGGGATTATATAAGTGCACTGAACCATATTGCAAGACTGTATGTGAATTGTATTAATTGTTATCTCCTTTTCTTGTTGTGGATTGAATGTTTAGGTCAGTGCTATCATAATTTCAATTTCTTTTTCCTCTTGTATGTTTTTATACTGTTTAATTATGTAAACCACAGTGACCTGTAAAGCTAAGTGGTATAGTACAGTGTTTCCCAAGTCCGGTCCTGGAGTACCACTTGCCAGTCAGGTTTTCAAGATATCCACAGTGAAAATGCATGAAAGAGATTTGCATATAATGGAGGCAGTGTATGCAAATCAAGTTCATGCATATTCATTGTGAACATCCTGAAAACCTGACTGGCAAGAGGCACTCCAGGACCGGACTCGGGAAACACAAGTATAGCAAGTTTTAGTAAACATAAACAGGTGACACTGAGCAAGTTGTTGAAATTCCTTGTGCTTCAATGTAAAATGTCAGCTCTTTGAGGAAGGGACCGATATCAGTCATTATGGGGGCCCTTTTATTAAACCGCATCAAGCGCTAATGCATATTTCATGCAGAAAAAAGGGCTTAATACAAATCACAATAAAACGATTCACAGTAATTTGCCTGTCGACGTATGCTAATTGTGCACTATTTAAAAAAAACTTGGGCGGGGGAGGTGGCATGTCATGGGCAGGGAATAACATGAATAAACAAATTTTCCAACCAGTCCAGATTCAGTTACGCTATTATATTCAAAACCCCATTCTTCTCAGTACTTTAGTACAATGCAGTAACTTTCAGTATATCGCTATAGCTTTCCCATAAACCTCAGTGATGTGCGATCATCAGAAATTTTTAAACACTGAAGATCCTCACACATATCCACCTCTTCATCGGTTTAGTTAGATAATTTTAATTTCTTTCAAATGGTTAAAGCCCATAATTTAAAGTGAACTTATCTTTTCTTTCTGTTATTAGTCAGACCCAGGGGTTAGGCTGCCAGACATGCACGTTTCGCTCCGAAATGAGCTGTCTCAAGGACATCCCCTACAATATATAAAGTATTTTATTAATATCTACACCCCGTACACCAGCAGTCAACCCATGTCTAGAGCGTATATATATTTAGTTTAAACAAACCAAAGAAACTTACCCCATGATCTTAGTAGCGCCAGCTCAGCAAAAGTAATTCAGAAGCCAAGATGGCGCCAGCGTTTTTTCAAATCAATTAAATACCAGCTGATCTCTGACGTATCAATCTTGAGAACCCCGCCTCCCCTGGCGTTCCACCGGCAGCTTTCCTCCCTACATTGCTACCGGTGGTAAGTTGGAAAAGACTAAATAAGTGTAGCCCATTCAATTTCTGCATTTAGACCCATCGGGGTTACCGTCTGTAGCATAAAGATGTTAAATTGTTCTCTAAAGTTTAAGAGTTTCTTTATAGACCCTCCCTCCTCCCGAGCATCTAAACACTCAATAATCCGCCATCTAATATTTTCGGTTCTATGCTGCTTTTGCAGCCAATGGTTCACCAAAGGAGCCTGCATGTTCTGAGTTTGAATTCTCGATTTGTGCTCGTTCAAACGAATCTTAATAGGGCGAGCACTCCTGCCAATATATATCAAATCGCAGGGACATAGAATTGCATAAACCACATTACAACTATTGCAGTTAGTCATAGATGTACTTCTTATTATTTTCCCTTTCTGAGGTACTTGCCAGAAGTGGGCAGGGAATAGGCATGGAAGCATTATCCAGCTAGCGTGTTGATATTAGCGTGTGCTAACCTCCTGATTCCATAAAGGTCACCAAACATTGTGTGCGCAAATTTAGGTGTGCGCCCGATTTGCGTGTGCAATTTAATAGAATAACGAGCTAATTAGTGCCAATAATTGGCTTTTTAAGAAGCAATTATTGGCACTAATTAGATTTAATTGGGACTTACGTGTGTAAAGTTAGGTGCAGGATACGTGCCTGAAATTTACATGTGGCCCAAAAAAGGTGTGGAAATGGGAGGTCATGGGTGTTTTGAGACAGATCGGGGTTGTGGTTTTGAATTATACTTGTAGTTCTAGAAAAGCAGTGCTCTAAGTGTAAATTTAGGTGTGGGCATTTGCATCACATTTTCGCTGGTACAAATCAGGGGCGTAGCTACTATGGGGCCACGGGGGCCTGGGCCCCCGTAAATTTGGCCTTGGACCCCCCTGTCGACGACCCTCTCAAACCCCCCTCCCGCCGCCAACCCGCCGTCTGCTACCTTTGCTGGCGGGGGACCACAACCTCCGCCAGCCGAAGTCTTCGTCCTTCGTTTGGTTTCTGAGTCTGACGTCCTGCACGTTGTACGTGCAGGACGTCAGACTCAGAAACCAAACGAAGGAAGAAGACCGGCTGGCGGGGGTTGGGGGTCCCTCGCCAGCAAAGGTAGGTGACGGCGATAGCGGGGGTGGCCGGGGGGGGGGGGGGGGTCGACCCGGTCGAGAGGGTCGTCGGCGGGGGGGAGGGTCAAAGTTGGTGGTGGTGGTGCTGGCGGCGGCGGGAGGGTGTCGGCAATGGCCGGGGGGGGGGTCCTAAAATGTGCCCCTCACTTCGGGCTCTGGATCCCCCTCCCGCCGAAGTCTGGCTATGCCCCTGGTACAAATAGTAGCACCTAACTTTATGCATGACCTCTCCGCTTAAGCATTAATTCTATAAACCGTGCTAAACTTTTGGCCCAGCTTATAGAATACCGCTTAAGAATTTTTTTTCGGTGCTGATTCATTAAGTTCCAGATATAGAATCTAGCCCTAACTGGATAGTGCTGATATAACGTCAGAGCTCTTTTGTTAATATTTTTTTTTTTGCAGATCTCGCAGGCTAATGAAAAAAATTAGGGTGGGATCTGCAAAAAGAAATAAAAAGCCCTATTTTATGGGTGCTCTAGAAACGGGCTTAGGGACAAATTCTATATATTGCGCCTGAAAAATTAGCACCATTAAAGGCACATGATTCTATAAAGAGTGCGCACAACTTAATTGAACAAGCTAATCAGCACTGGTAATTGGGTGATAACAATCAATTATCAGCACTAAGTGGCAATAATTAGAATTCAGGCACATATCCGATTCTATAACATATTGCATCTAAATCCTATCACACATAACAATTTGGGGACGTGGTTAGGGGGTGTTCCTGGATATTATGCGTGTTAAAGAAAACAACAGGGCAGGCAATCTGCAAGCTCCAAGATTGAAAAACAACAAAGCAGATCAGTACAAAATAAACGTGAGTGGAGGAGTGGTCTAATGGTTAGGGTGGTGGACTTTGGTCCTGGGGAACTGAGGAACTGAGTTCCATTCCTACTTCAGGCACAGGCAGCTCCTTGTGACTCTGGGCAAGTCACTTAACCCTCCATTGCCGTACAAATAAGTACCTGTATATAATATGTAAGCCACATTGAACCTGCTATGAGTGGGAAAGCGCGGGGTACAAATGTAACAAAAATAAAATAGATACTATTGGAGATTCTACATGGAATGTTGCTACTATTGGAGATTCTACATGGAATGTTGCTATTCCACTAGCAACATTCCATGTAGAAGGCTGCGCAGGCTTCTGTTTCTGTGAGTCTGACGTCCTGCACGTGCAGGACGTCAGACTCACAGAAGCAGAAGCCTGCGCGGCCACATTGGTGATCTGCAAGGGCCGACTTCTACATGGAATGTTGCTAGTGGAATAGCAACATTCCATGTAGAATCTCAAATAGTAGCAACAGTGGAGGAGTGGCCTAGTGGTTAGGGTGGTGGACTTTGGTCCTGAGGAACTGAGTTTGATTCCCGGCACAGGCAGCTCTTTGTGACTCTGGGCAAGTCACTTAACCCTCCATTGCCCCAGGTACAAATAAGTACCTGTATATGTAAGCCGCATTGAGCCTGCCACGAGTGGGAAAGCGCAGGGTACAAATGTAAATTAAAAAAATATATATTCAGATCAGCCCGACACAGGCCGTGTTTCACCCAGCAGGTCTGCGTCAGGGGCTACAAAGTTTTCCTTTATGTCAAATGTATGGTAGTCTTCTAAAATATAACAACAACAAAAAAAACCCAGCACAACCGAATAATCAGAAGGGGTGACATGAGATCCGTTGGACACCCTCGTAACAGAGTTTTCATTAAATAAATTTATGTTTATTTTGTACTGATCTGCTTTGTTGTTTTTTCCATATTATGCGTGTTAATACAGAATCACTCCCAAGTGTACTTAACGGTAGGCACCAGTATTTAAGCAGGCCTAATTGCAGGTGCCTATCATTAAGTGCAGCTTAGTGCTAAGAGCGATTCTATATAAAGGTTGCGTACTCTTTATAGAATCGCACTAAGCGTGACTCGTTATCAGCACTGATTTTTAGGCACTACTTCTAGAATTTACCCCTTAGTGCGCGGGGAAAGTCCTGCGTTAAAACACACTTAATATATCTTGCTAAAAGGACCCCTATTTTACACAACTCTCTGCACAGTGTCAGGGGCCTGTGAATAACACTGGTACAGCTCTCACTGCTAAAAATCATACGTTAACTGAAGTTCTCTTCTTGCTCTTTCCCTGTGTCTCTCCGTTTCTGCTAAATTTGATTTGTGCAGACTATCCTTGTGGGAGACAGTGGCGTTGGGAAGACCTCACTTCTGGTTCAGTTTGACCAGGGCAAGTTCATCCCTGGTTCCTTCTCTGCTACAGTGGGCATCGGCTTCACGGTAAGGGGCTCATGCTTGTGTTTTAATGCCGTGTGTATGACTTTTCTAATTTGCTTATTTATGAATGCACTGAGTTCAATTCTCGGCACAGGCAGCTCCTTGTGACTCTGGGCAAGTCACTTAACCCTCCATTGCCCCGTGTAAGCCGCATTGAGCCTGCCATGAGTGGGAAAGCGCAGGGTACAAATGTAACAAAAATAAAATAGATACTATTGGAGATTCTACATGGAATGTTGCTACTATTGGAGATTCCACATGGAATGTTGCTATTCCACTAGCAACATTCCATGTAGAAGGCTGCGCAGGCTTCTGTTTCTGTGAGTCTGACGGCCTGCACGTACGTGCAGGACGTCAGACTCACAGAAGCAGAAGCCTGCACGGCCACATTGGTGATCTGCAAGGGCCGACTTCTACATGGAATGTTGGAATAGCAACATTCCATGTAGAATCTCAAATAGTAGCAACAGTGGAGGAGTGGCCTAGTGGTTAGGGTGGTGGACTTTGGTCCTGGGGAACTGAAGAACTGAGTTTGATTCCCACTTCAGGCACAGGCAGCTCCTTGTGACTCTGGGCAAGTCACTTAACCCTCCATTGTCCCATGTAAGCCGCATTGAGCCTGCCATGAGTGGGAAAGCGCAGGGTACAAATGTAACAAAAATAAAATAGCTACTATTGGAGATTCTACATGGAATGTTGCTACTATTGGAGATTCTACATGGAATGTTGCTATTCCACTAACAACATTCCATGTAGAGGACTGCGCAGGCTTCTGTTTCTGTGAGTCTGACGACATCAGACTCACAGAAGCAGAAGCCTGCACGGCCACATTGGTGATCTGCAAGGGCCGACTTCTACATGGAATGTTGGAATAGCAACATTCCATGTAGAATCTCAAATAGTAGCAACAGTGGAGGAGTGGCCTAGTGGTTAGGGTGGTGGACTTTGATCCTGGGGAACTGAGGAACTGAGTTTGATTCCCACTTCAGGCACAGGCAGCTCCTTGTGACTCTGGGCAAGTCACTTAACTCTCCATTGCCCCATGTAAGCCGCATTGAGTCTGCCATGAGTGGGAAAGCGCGGGGTACAAATGTAACAAAAACAAAACAAAACAAAAAAAAAAATAAGGCAGCCCGTGCACTAAGAAGAAACACTATACCAGCTCTGCCTCGCCACTGCAGTATTCACAGTGTTGAAGGCATGTGCCCTGTACACCTATAGCACTCTCATCCCTTCCAGTGTCTGTAGGTGTTTCCACTGCGGTAGGCTATCCTACAGTGCTGCCTCTCTTCCTAAGTAGTGGTACTTTATTAGATAAAGATCCATGACATTGTAATACACAACAGTTATGGAGAATAAAAGTAGATTACCAATAACCAATTCTGACCCACTGTAATGGCAAAAAATATGTGAAGATAAAGCACATTACACTATGAGGAAGGGAAAAGCCTAAAAAAGCTCCAGACCACCAGGAATAGCAGGCAAATAAATCTGCATAGAATGCTCAGAGGGCTTTAGCACAGGAAACAACGTGCATGGTAAAGATGGCCGCGAATTGTATTTAAATGTAGTCAAACATATGCTAATGACATCATTTGCTATACCTTCCCAATGCTCAGAGAACAGCACACAAACAAACCCTGCTCTTATCGCTGGATAAATAACACCAGCTTGCAGCTGGCAGTGGAAGGTTTGAAGACAGGATTTCTTTTGATTTCTAGTTTTGATTTCCTTTGTAGAGGAGTGTGGTAGCCGTGTTAGTCCACTCTTAAGTTTATCAATAGAAATCAAACAAAATAAAACATGGAAAAGAAAATAAGATGATACCTTTTTTTATTGGACATAACAATACATTTCTTGTTTAGCTTTCGAAGGTTGAAGGGCAACCTTCGAAAGCTAATCAAGAAATGTATTAAGTTATGTCCAATAAAAAAGGTATTACCTTATTTTCTTTTCCATGTTTTATTTTGTTTGATTTCTATTGATTTCCTTTGAAAACGGAAGAAAGCCCTTGGAAGCCTGTAGGCAGTGGTATTCTGGAGCCGGCTCACACGAGCCGGTTGTTAAAAGTTTTGGCATCTTGTGAGCTGGTTGTTCTGGGAGTGCAAGCTGGCTTGCCTTTCCTCCCCCCCCCCCCCCCACTCCCGAGCTGCAGGGTCATAGACTCCCAGCGCATACCTGAAGGCAGCGTCCCTGGTGGTCTGGTGGAGTCTTATGGGCAGGAAAGATCCCCAGTCTTTCCTGCCCACTACCGGCGCTGACCCTCCTGTACCGCATCGCTCTTTAAAAATGGCTGCCGAGACTTCGAGGGGCAGCCTCGCGAGACTTTCGCTGAAGTCTCACGAGGCCGCCCTTGTAAGTCTTGGCGTCCATTTTCAAGAAGATGCGGCTGCAGAAGGGAAGCGCAGGCAGCGGGCAGGAAAGACTGGGGATTTTTCCTGTCCCAAAGAATCCACTATACCACCAAGGACGCTGCCTTCAGGTATGCGCTGGGAGTGGGACCCTTCATCTCGGGGGAGAGGGGAGGAGGTCTATAATAGGTAGGTGGGGTGAGGTGAGGTGGGGACTGTAAAAAAGAAAAAGTTAAATTTTTAAAATGCCGTTGGCTTGTGCATAGGGATGTACACAGAGGAAGTATAATAACGGCATAACTTTTCATAGGTACAGTAGTAATTTGTTTATTATTTCGTAATCATTGTGTCATTTGGAGGGGCTGGTTATAGGGACACCTAACCCTGTTAATGTAAAAAGATTTTTTTTTTCTCCTGGTAAAGGGCTTCTAAAACAGACATCATGTTATGGGAATCAGGTGCTCAAACGTTCAGCGTTTCTATCTATTTATGGCATTTTTAAAAATCCCACATTAAACATGAATTAGATTGGAACCTGGAAGCATTTACATTTTTTTTCCCGGAGACAGTAATGCATTGCCCCCCCTCTGCTCTTTTCCCGGGTATAGCCAGCTCTGCAATTTTGGGGGGTGGGGCGCAGAGGTGGACGGGGGAAAGAGCCTGTTAAAAATTTACCAGCATACCACTGCTTGTAGGCGGCGGTACTGAGAAAGAACTGTGCATGAGTCCAGGCAAATTTGAAAGTAAAAGCACACACTGGCCCCTGTTTTCTGTGCTTAAATATAAGCCTTCCAAGTAAAAAAAAAAAATTGAAAAGCTTATATTTAAGGCGTAGAAGAGCGGCACCGATGTGCGCTGCACAGTTGGGTTTGCCTGGCGCATACGCACAAGAATTGCTCTTACCATGAAACTCTTCTGCACAAATGCCAAGCATGTTCCTCCCCCTTGCTTTCGCTTTTCCACAGCACATACAATTTGAATATCATTTCCTTTGAGCATTGGAGAGCTACTTTTTTGCGCTGTTTCAGCGGTATGGGGTGTGCACTGTTGGCTCTACCATGGGAGTTTTGACAATCGGTCTGCTGGTGTCTTAGTTTCTGCCACCCCCTCCTGTTCCTACCCCCGTTATAATCAACAGTCAGAAGAGGCTGAAGCCAGGTGCAACTCCGCGTTGGAAGCTCAGGTGTGGAGAATAAGCGTCACCCAGGGAAACTCAGGATCGGGTTTACCCTTCCCAAGGGTTCTCCAGTCTTTTTTTTCCAGATCACATTTCATTGCCGTGCACATACTTAATTCTTGAGCACTGATCATGGGCATTGGCTGCATGATTCATTTGAAGAATGGTTTTTCATATTTTTACTGTTTTAATGGAGCTCATTCCTGGTGTGAAACCCTTCTAGGCAGACAGTATTTCTCTGTCTTCCCGCATTATCTGATGACATGGATTTCAACAGCATTGTTTTCTGACAGATGAAAACCTGCCTTCTTGTCAGCACTGAATGTCATGAGAGATGTGCTTTAAATAACTTTAAGGGTTAGTAAGAAGTGTTATTTCTGCCTTTCTGTACTGCTGACAGTACATTAATGCCCTTCTGTGGCAGCAACTGGAAATACAATGCTTAAGAGCCACTCCCTGTCTCCCCTTCTCTCTTTTCTATGTCCTCCTTCCGCCTTCGTCTCTTGTTTTCCCTTCATTTCTCCCTCTCCCCTTCTGTCCTGACTGTTCCTACCTCTCATTTCACTGGCTTTCTTTTCCTCTTCC
Source organism: Microcaecilia unicolor (assembly GCF_901765095.1). Lineage (NCBI taxonomy): Eukaryota > Metazoa > Chordata > Amphibia > Gymnophiona > Siphonopidae > Microcaecilia > Microcaecilia unicolor. Next base: position 319,926,858 of record NC_044036.1, on the reverse strand, counting down.
TGAAATTCTAATCGTTTTTCTTGCACTAAGACCAGGCTTTGGGGATTCTGATAAAGATGGCACGGTTGCTATACACCAATTGTCAAATCACACCCAGACCATCTCACCTGTAAACAAGTACATAAGTACATAAGTACATAAGTAGTGCCATACTGGGAAAGACCAAAGGTCCATCTAGCCCAGCATCCTGTCACCGACAGTGGCCAATCCAGGTCAAGGGCACCTGGCACGCTCCCCAAACGTAAAAACATTCCAGACAAGTTATACCTAAAAATGCGGAATTTTTCCAAGTCCATTTAATAGCGGTCTATGGACTTGTCCTTTAGGAATCTATCTAACCCCTTTTTAAACTCCGTCAAGCTAACCGCCCGTACCACGTTCTCCGGCAATGAATTCCAGAGTCTAATTACACGTTGGGTGAAGAAAAATTTTCTCCGATTCGTTTTAAATTTACCACACTGTAGCTTCAACTCATGCCCTCTAGTCCTAGTATTTTTGGATAGCGTGAACAGTCGCTTCACATCCACCCGATCCATTCCACTCATTATTTTATTACTTCTATCATATCTCCCCTCAGCCGTCTCTTCTCCAAGCTGAAAAGCCCTAGCCTTCTCAGCCTCTCTTCATAGGAAAGTCGTCCCATCCCCACTATCATTTTCGTCGCCCTTCGCTGTACCTTTTCCAATTCTACTATATCTTTTTTGAGATACGGAGACCAGTACTGAACACAATACTCCAGGTGCGGTCGCACCATGGAGCGATACAACGGCATTATAACATCCGCACACCTGGACTCCATACCCTTCCTAATAACACCCAACATTCTATTCGCTTTCCTAGCCGCAGCAGCACACTGAGCAGAAGGTTTCAGCGTATCATCGACGACGACACCCAGATCCCTTTCTTGATCCGTAACTCCTAACGCGAACCTTGCAAGACGTAGCTATAATTCGGGTTCCTCTTACCCACATGCATCACTTTGCACTTGTCAACATTGAACTTCATCTGCCACTTGCACGCCCATTCTCCCAGTCTCGCAAGGTCCTCCTGTAATCGTTCACATTCCTCCTGCGACTTGACGACCCTGAATAATTTTGTGTCATCGGCGAATTTAATTACCTCACTAGTTATTCCCATCTCTAGGTCATTTATAAATACATTAAAAAGCAACGGACCCAGCACAGACCCCTGCGGGACCCCACTAACTACCCTCCTCCACTGAGAATACTGGCCACGCAATCCTACTCTCTGCTTCCTATCTTTCAACCAGTTCTTAATCCATAATAATACCCTACCTCCGATTCCATGACTCTGCAATTTCTTCAGGAGTCTTTCGTGCGGCACTTTGTCAAACGCCTTCTGAAAATCCAGATATACAATATCAACCGGCTCCCCATTGTCCACATGTTTGCTTACCCCCTCAAAAAAATGCATTAGATTGGTGAGGCAAGACTTCCCTTCACTAAATCCGTGCTGACTTTGTCTCATCAGTCCATGTTTTTGTATATGCTCTGCAATTTTATTCTTAATAATAGCCTCCACCATCTTGCCCGGCACCGACGTCAGACTCACCGGTCTATAATTTCCCGGATCTCCTCTGGAACCCTTCTTAAAAATCGGAGTAACATTGGCTACCCTCCAGTCTTCCGGTACTACACTCGATTTTAGGGACAGATTGCATATTTCTAACAGTAGCTCCGCAAGTTCATTTTTTAGTTCTATTAATACTCTGGGATGAATACCATCAGGTCCCGGTGATTTACTACTCTTCAGCTTGCTGAACTGACCCATTACATCCTCCAAGGTTACAGAGAATTTGTTTAGTTTCTCCGACTCCCCCGCTTCAAATATTCTTTCCGGCACCGGTGTCCCCCCCAAATCCTCCTCGGTGAAGACCGAAGCAAAGAATTCATTTAATTTCTCCGCTACGGCTTTGTCCTCCTTGATCGCCCCTTTAACACCATTTTCGTCCAGCGGCCCAACCGACTCTTTGGCTGGTTTCCTGCTTTTAATGTATCTAAAAAAATTTTTACTATGTATTTTTGCTTCCAACGCTAATTTCTTCTCAAAGTCCTTTTTTGCCCTCCTTATCTCCGCTTTGCATTTGGCTTGGCATTCCTTATGATCTATCCTCAGTATTTCAGACACAGGATGTTCAGGCTGGAATTGCCCTGGTTTTGATCACTTAGAAGTACATAGTTTACAATCTCTCGGCCTCGTGCTTACAGCTGATCATGTAAGCAAGGTTGTTGTGCATAATTTGGAGGAGTGGCCTAGTGGTTAGGGTGGTGGACTTTGGTCCTGGGGAACTGAGGAACTGAGTTCGATTCCCGGCACAGGCAGCTCCTTGTGACTCTGGGCAAGTCACTTAACCCTCCATTGCCCCATGTAAGCCGCATTGAGCCTGCCATGAGTGGGAAAGCGCAGGGTACAAATGTAACAAAAATAAAATAGATACTATTGGAGATTCTACATGGAATGTTGCTACTATTGGAGATTCTACATGGAATGTTGCTATTCCACTAGCAACATTCCATGTAGAAGCCTGCGCGGCCACATTGGTGATCTGCAAGGGCCGACTTCTACATGGAATGTTGCTAGTGGAATAGCAACATTTCATGTAGAATCTCAAACAGTAGCAACAGTGGAGGAGTGGCCTAGTGGTTAGGGTGGTGGACTCTGGTCCTGGGGAACTGAGGAACTGAGTTCGATTCCCAGCACAGGCAGCTCCTTGTGATTCTGGGCAAGTCACTTAACCCTCCATTGCCCCATGTAAGCCGCATTGAGCCTGCCATGAGTGGGAAAAAGTGCGGGGTACAAATGTAACAAAAAAAAATAAAAATAAATAATCGCATATCTGTGCAAAAGGAAGGGGACGATAAGCTGTGTTAAAAGGGGTTTACTCAGATTTAGGCCCCATGAAAAAGGGAGTCTCTCCATTAATAAAGAAGCTGGTAGCCATCTTGGAGACTAATCAATTTATTGAAGTACTAGTAAAAAAAAAGGCCCGTTTCTGTTACAAATGAAACAGGCGCTAGCAAGGTTTCACCCCCCCCCCTTTGCCCATCACCTGACCCCCCCTACCCCGGCGCATCACCAAGCTCCTCCCCCCGTGCCTTCATGGACCCCCTCGCCACCCGCAACCGCGAACCCTAACGGTGGCCGGCCCCTGCTGCTTCTCCTTTTGAGCAGCAGGAGCCGGTAGATAAAGAGAAGAAGAAAAAAAACTGTCGCAAAACGCACCTCCGTAGAGAACCATCTCAGACTGGCAGACGTCTCTGCAGGTGCTCCTCCTCCTCTCCCCTCTGATGTCTCTGCATTCCTCCGGGGTCTCCCTGCAGGGGCAGTGATGTTGAGGGTAGGAGAGGAGGAGCGGCAGCAGAGACGTCTGCCAATCTGAGATGGTTCTCTATGGAGGTGCGTTGTAGGAGATTTTGTTGTTGTTGTCTTTATGTACTGGCTGCTGCTGCTGAATAGGAGAAGCAGCAGCGGCAAGACAGAGTTTCTATTAGCGGTTGCGGGTGGCGAGGCGGTCGATTGGGGGGGAGGGGCTTGGTGATGCGGCGGGGGGAGGGTGATGCGCGAGGAGAGAAGGGGGTAGGGGCAGGGCTTCGTGATGTTGCGTCGTGCGGGGGTTGTTCAGGTGAAGGGGGGGCAGTTAGAGGTCTCTCGCAGGCACCCCCCCCCCGCCCTTCATTAGGGAAGGTTTTTTTTTTAAATGTTTGTTACACTTGTACCCCGCGGTGTCCCACTCATGGCAGGCTGGTACTTATTTTTACCTGGGGCAATGGAGGGTGTGTAGCGATTCCTAGTCAGGGTTCGTTGTTTGTTGGAGGGGGTTGCAGTCCCTTCACTCTCTGTGGTCCGCCCTCGACGTCATGACGTTTGAAGCGAGGGCGGGGCATAGAGACGGTGATTTGGAAGGCTTCACCACCATGAACTAACGAACTGTTTAGGGATGACTTTAGCAGGTTGTCTTCAGAACGTTGAGGTAGCGTTTTATGTCCAGACGGGGCGTGGCTGAGGGCGGGTCTATGAGTTAGGGTGAGTGGTCCTGATAGCCTAGCCTAAGAAGACTACAGGAGTTCAGTGCTTCACTGCCTTGCAGTGAGCTTCAGAATGTTCAAGGTGGGATTTATTTATATTGATTAGCTTTCAAGAACTGGAATCTGCTTTGTCAGATGCCAGAAACAGGGCCCTTTTTGCTGCTACAGATTAGGAGGGCTACCTCAGGGTTGGCTCTTCCATTACGTAACCAAGGCAGTTGCTCAGGGCACCAGAATTTAAGGGTGGAGTGGGGGTGGCAATACAGCCAGTGGAGCTGGCAGGGTGCAGCAGCATGACTGGAAAGGTTCCCTGTGCTCCCGCCACAAGGAGATTCGAGTTCACTAGGCAATGAATTTGGAACCTCTGTGCTGTATCTCCTCACCACATTCTCAGTGTCTCTTGTGGAAAAGGAGGATGAATAGCAAGTAGGTTGGCACTGGTGGGTGGGCACAAGGCAGATTTGCCTAGAGTGCCCAGCACCCTTACAACGCCTCTAGGCTTCCCCCTGGAAGTTTTCACTTAAGTCTGTTGGTCCGTACCAGGATGGCAATACTTATGTACATTATTAAAATGCACTTGGGGAAAATCCACTGGTTATTTCTACGATAAGCAGCAGCATAAAATGTATTATACTGTTTTGGGATCTTGCCAGGTACTTGTAACCTGGTTTGGCCACTGTTGGAAACAGGATGCTGGGCTTGATGGACCTTCAGTCTGTCCCAGTATGGCAATACTTATGTACTTATGTCTATCATACTTCCCCTGATGCTGTTCCTCCCCAGAACACAGCAGCTTCCTCCCAAGACTAAGGACAGGAACAGGAGCAAGGACTGTGTGCCTTGCCAGAAAGCTAAACAGTAGAATCAGTGCTGCTTATTACGTCCACAAGTCAGATCGTACTGTAAATGTTCTTCAGCTGAGAGCTGTTCCAGGTTACATAATAGAAATGGAGAATAACATTAAATAAAGACTGTACCAGCCTATCCAGCCTGCCAGTCCATACCAAGTACTAAGCTCTACTACCCCTGCTCTTCCTCTGAGACTCTCTGGATTCAGATACAGTCCTCATCACTACCTCTGCTGGGAGGCCATTCCATGCACCCAACCACCTTCATCCTCTATGCTCTTTCATTCCCCAGCCTCTTTCATTTCAACCGAGAAACCTGCCATCTTTACATTTGTACCATAAGGTATTTAAATGTCTATCATATCTGCCCTCTCCCATCTTTCTTTCAAATCGTACTTATTACGATATTTAAATCTGTCCTCATATGCTTTATGATGAAGACCACCAACCATTTCAGTAGCCATCCTCTGGACTGACTCTATCATCTACAGCGTTGTCCCAGGATATATGACAGACCAAATCGATCTACCAATTAGAAACAGACTCAGATCAGCACGATCATACCTAAACCTACATTACCCAAACTGCAAAGGGCTAAAATACAAAACAACTTAAGCATCTAGCTTCTCCCACATAAGCGCACAACTATGGAATGGACTCCTGTATGCTGTGAAAACAATGCATGACCACCTACATTTCAGGAAGTCATTAAAAACCCACCTCCTCAAAAAAGCTTATCCCAACGATCCAACATAAATCCACACACCCTGCAACACAACATAATCAAAGATCGTACTGGACAATCCCTTGACCCTTTCCCTTGACTCATGACACCTGATTCACCTCTATCTCATCTGACCTCAACACAATCTTGTATTTGTTATCAACCAAAATGGCAAACGCCTTTACGGTACTTTGTAAGCCACATTGAGCCTGCAAATAGGTGGGAAAATGTGGGGTATAAATGTAACAAATAAATAAATAAATAAATAAATGTTTATATATTTTTGAATGTACAGTTCTCCAAGGGGTCCTTTTATTAAACATGCTAATGGATTTAGTGTGCAAAGTGCCTTTCAGCCAATAGGTATACAATGGTCTGTGCGGCATTTAGCACAGGCTAATGGACTTGGCATGTGCTAATTACCACACAGTTCATTGTATACCTATCGGCTGCCTGGCACTTAATGCACAATGATTCGTTAGCGCGCCTTAGTAAAAGGACCCCGAAATGAAGCCTCACCAGAGACTTATACAGAGGCACTAATCACCTCCTTCTTCCTGCTGCCAATTCCTCTCCCTATGCACCCGAGCATCCTTCTGGCAATGTAGGAACAACTGTTCCCTCTAAATTAAGCGAGAGTCCTCCACCTACAATCCTGCCAGTGGAAGGCGCTGTTTCACTGACGCATTTTCAATAGTGAAGGACTGGCAAGTTCTGCAGACTCCAGGGAACCTGCCTGTCCCTAGTGCCTGAAAACACAACACTGAAGCACCACCCCCTACTGGTAGCAATGCATTTGGAGGACTCCCACAGCTTAGAGGGAACAGTGGTCTAGGAACAGGTGAAGGCTTTTGCCTTGGACTCTGGGAAGCCGAGCGCTCCTTGAACGCTCAGTAGCCACTGGAGTTTTTTAAACACTGTGATGGTATTTGTGCCAATCTGGAGAGTCGATCATCCAGGCAACATGGCATTACTGAACTGCTTTATGATTTTTTTTTTACACGCTGCTAGTGTGAAGTTTTAAACATTTTCAGTTACTGTAGTGAATATTTTTATTGAGTTTATTTAAGCAAATAGAAAACATGAACATGAAATTGCTACCAATTACAGAATCTCTCCTCTTCTCTCTTCCCCACCAGCCCTCCTACCAATCCTCTTCCTTTCCTAACAGCATACTATAAAAATAAGTATAGTAATCTGAAAACAGAAATGCATGTGAGTGCTACCAAAAGAGCAGAACTTGGCATAGCCTACTTCCATTTATGATACTAAACTATTGAGTATATTGCTTTGAAGTCTAGGTGTTAATGAGTTCAAAAATGGGGACCATAATTTGATGCACTGGGATATCGTCTTCTCTCTTTTATCAATCATTGACATCCTTTCCATAGGCAACATGACATGCATATAATTTCACCACTGCATTAGAGCGGGTGCTTGTTGTTTGATCCAATGGGACAATATCAGGCTTATTTTCGAAAGAGAAGGGCGCCCCTCTTTCGACACAAATCGGAAGATGGGCGTCCTTCTCTCAGGGTCGTCCAAATCAGCATAATCGAAAGCTGATTTTGGGTGTCCCCAACTGCTTCCCGTCGCGGGGACGATCAAAGTTCCGGGGGCGTTTCGGAGGCGATGCGAAGGTAGGACTGGGGCGTGCCTAACCAAAACATCCACATTTTGGACATTCTCAACTGCCCATCACAGGGATGGAGGCAGAGCAAAGGACGTCCTTCACCCATACTCAAAAAAAAAAAAAAGACATCCCTGACAAGCACTTGGATGTTTTCACCTGGACTTGTGTTTTTTTAAGGGTTGTAGATGGCAATTTATTTAAGGTTGTAGACGGCTATCATACACGCAGCTTGTCTGCATTTATGAAGCTGTCTTTGGCATGCGCAGAGCAGCCACGCATAACAATTGGCTGCTCTGCACTGGCTTTCCCTCCTTAGGAAGGAAATCGTGTGCAAATGAGCTAACAGTGAGCAGCTCATTTGCATGCGATTTCCTTCATGCATGCCCATTCCTTTCTGAATCGCTAAGGGATCGGTAAGGGAAGGGCTTTTTCCGTTCAGTTAGTGCATCAGTTAGTCCACTGCAGTGTCCCCTAGGGTGCCTGGTTGGTGTCCTGGCATGTCACAGGGACCAGTGCACTATGAATGCTGACTCCTCCCACGACCAAATGAGTTGGATTTGGTCGTTTTTGAGATGGGCGTCCTCGGTTTCCATTATCGCCGAAAACCGGAGACGACCATCTCTAAGGTCGACCATCTCAACATTTATGTCGACCATCTAAGGTCCACCTAAATGTTGAGATTTGGGCATCCCCGACTGTATTATTGAAACGAAAGATGGACGCCCATCTTGTTTCGATAATATGGGTTTCCCCGCCCCTTCGCGGGGACGTCCTGCGAGGACGCCCTCAGGAAAACTTGGGCGCCCCGTTCAATTATGCCCCTCTATGTCTCTCTTAGCTATTAAGCATGCTTTCCTAGTAAAGATACATTGCTCATCTGATTCTAGATCTAAATTGTCCTAAGTCCAGTAAGCACAATTTCATAATTCTTCACTTGTCTATTAGATTGTAAGCTCTTTGAGCAGGGACTGTCTCTCTTTGTTAAATTGTACAGCGCTGCGTAACCCTAGTAGCGCTCTAGAAATATTAAGTAGTGATAGTAGTAGTAGTAATATGAGGGATGGAATCTTCATTGGTTATTCCAAATGCCTCCATAATCTATTCCAAAATTGTGCAATAATAGCTTGGCAATTCCACCAACAATGATAATACATTTCCAATATCTCTACAGTTACTTTACAAGCAAAGTAACCAAGGCCAGGTTCTGACCCACCTAAAAACAACAAGCCAGATATGTGAAAGGTGGGTAAGAGCAGTGCTTTTTTTGTGCCGGTACGCAACGGTACGGCGTACCGGCACCTTTTTCTCCTCCTCCCCTCCCCTCCCATTATTTCCAGCGATTCTCCGCCTCTCTCCTGCCCTCCCATCGACGTGCAGCGATTTTTCCGTCCCTCCCCTGCCCTCACCTCTCCCATATCCAGCGATTCTTCGTCCCCCAGCGTCCTCCTTCACTGCCTGCCAGCCAGCGTCGGAGTCAGAAGCGAACGGTGCAGGCAGCGATTGGCTGGCAGCATCGTAGCTTCCCTCTGCAAGTCCCGCCTATGCGTAAACAGGAAGTTGTAGGCGGGACTTGCAGAGGGAAGCTACGATGCTGCCAGCCAATCGCTGCCTGCACCGTTCACTTCTGCATCCGATGCTGGCTGGCAGGCAGTGAAGGAGGACGCTGGGGGACGAAGAATCGCTGGATATGGGAGAGGTGAGGGCAGGGGAGGGACGGAAAAATCGCACATTGATGGGAGGGCAGGGGAGAGGCAGAGAATCGCTGGAAATAATGGGAGGGAAGGGCAGGGGAGAGAGAATTGCTGGACATGGGATGAGAGGGAAGGGCAAGGGAGAGAGAATTGCTGGACATGGGATGGGATGGGAGGGAAGGGCAAGGGAGAGAGAATTGCTGGACATGGGAAGGGCAGGGGAGAGAGAATTGCTGGACATGGGAGGGAAGGGCAGGGGAGAGAGAATTGCTGGACATGGGAAGGGCAGGGGAGAGAGAATTGCTGGACATGGGAAGGGCAGGGGAGAGAGAATTGCTGGACATGGGATGGGAGGGAAGGGCAAGGGAGAGAGAATTGCTGGACATGGGAAGGAAGGGCAGGGGAGAGGAGAAATGCTAGAAATGGATGGAGAGGAGAGCAGGAGATAGAGGAGAATTGCTGGACATGGATGGATGGAGGAGTTGGCTAGGAGAGAGGAGAAATGCTGACTTGGATGGAGGAGAGGGGAGAGAGAATTATTGCTTTATATGGATACAGAGGAGGGAAGAGAGATGAGAAATGCTGGACATGGATAGAGGGGAGGAGAGAGGAGAAGTGCTGGACATGAATGGAGGGGAGGAAAGAAAAAAGAAGATGCACATGGATGGAGCTGAGGGAAAGGGAAGAGGAGAAAAACTGCACATGGATGGAGAAAATAGGCAAAAGCTGGATCCATGTTATACCTCCTCCAGTCAATTCCATGGAGGAGGACCCAGCTTTTACTTATGGATGCAGGGCAACAAAAGAAGAAGAAAGGAAGAAAGTAAAGAAATAAATGGAAAGGAAGCCCTGGAAATGGAGTTAAGAGAACAGATAGGAGCAGAATCAGAGACTGGGACTAATATGGATAGAAAAACAAAGTCACCAGACAACAAAGGTAGAAAAAATAATTTTATTTTCATTTTAGTGTTTGGAATTTGTCTTATTTTGCACTGGGTATACTGGAGCTGTAACAGCTTACAGAAATTATTTATAATGAAAAGAAATCACATTATTTTTTCTCCTATACTAGTTTTATATTTTCAATGATGTCTGTTTATATGCGCCATGGCTGGTATAAGGGGTGTGACTAATGTGGGTGTGGCTATAATAGGGGCGGTGCCATGTGTGGTGACCCCGCCCACAATGAGTACCGGCACCTTTTTTTCTACAAAAAAAGCACTGGGTAAGAGGAACCCGAATTATAGCTACGTCTTGCAAGGTTCCGCGTTAGGAGTTACGGATCAAGAAAGGGATCTGGGTGTCGTCGTCGATGATACGCTGAAACCTTCTGCTCAGTGTGCTGCTGCGGCTAGGAAAGCGAATAGAATGTTGGGTGTTATTAGGAAGGGTATGGAGTCCAGGTGTGCGGATGTTATAATGCCGTTGTATCGCTCCATGGTGCGACCGCACCTGGAGTATTGTGTTCAGTACTGGTCTCCGTATCTCAAAAAAGATATAGTAGAATTGGAAAAGGTACAGCGAAGGGCGACGAAAATGATAGTGGGGATGGGACGACTTTCCTATGAAGAGAGGCTGAGAAGGCTAGGGCTTTTCAGCTTGGAGAAGAGACGGCTGAGGGGAGATATGATAGAAGTGTATAAAATAATGAGTGGAATGGATCGGGTGGATGTGAAGCGACTGTTCACGCTATCCAAAAATACTAGGACTAGAGGGCATGAGTTGAAGCTACAGTGTGGTAAATTTAAAACGAATCGGAGAAAATTTTTCTTCACCCAACGTGTAATTAGACTCTGGAATTCGTTGCCGGAGAACGTGGTACGGGCGGTTAGCTTGACGGAGTTTAAAAAGGGGTTAGATAGATTCCTAAAGGACAAGTCCATAGACCGCTATTAAATGGACTTGGAAAAATTCCGCATTTTTAGGTATAACTTGTCTGGAATGTTTTTACGTTTGGGGAGCGTGCCAGGTGCCCTTGACCTGGATTGGCCACTGTCGGTGACAGGATGCTGGGCTAGATGGACCTTTGGTCTTTCCCAGTATGGCACTACTTATGTACTTATGTACTTATGTTTATACATTAGCAGCAGATGCTAAACAGATAAATCTTGTATCTGTGAATTTTCAGTAGCACTATACAAATAAGGCTGGTGAAAATTCTTACAGACTGTCCAAGCACTATATGGATAGTGCCAGAGTAGAGCAAGGAAGGAGCACGGGTGCTCTGCCCAGCTACAGGGATAGCTGGCCATCTTCAGCTACTAGGAGAGTCCGCTGGAGGCGCAGAACTCGAACGCCCCACAGATAATCACAGGAGTGTGAAGAGGAAAAAGTGGGAGGTCGACCACAGATACCAAAGACTGGAAAGACGAAAACATTTAATCAACCGTTTATTGATAAACAGACTCGACACAAACATTGTGTTTCAGCCGCTAGGCCTGCATCAGGAGTCTACAACAAAAATAATATACAAATGTATATATATATATATATATATATATAAAACAAAACAAATACATATGTGATAAAATTAAATAAACAAACAAACAAACAAACAGAAAAAGGATAATGGCTGATAAAGGCAAGTAAAATGTGTATTAAGACAAATAAAATATATATAACAGAATATCAAGAATATATATACATCATACCCTCATTTCAGTACGTTAAGGAAAATGGTAATTGCAGTTAAAAACAAAAATATACATAATGACATTAAAGAAGTGAAGAAATGAAAAAATAAATTGCATATATGTATAAAAGGTAAACAAAAAATTAAATAAAAATGTACATTAAAACAATTTAGATCATCACATTATTTAAAGACATTATTAAGAATGATGAAATGTAAAAAAATTCAATATGTCTTAGCAAAGTATGCATGGATAAACAACAGAAAGCAGAATATTGATGATAACACCAATCTTAAAGACGAAATAATATTTGTAACAATGTAATGAGCGAATGTCACCCACAAGCCCATTTGTTTTTAAATTTATAGGTCCTCTGTTGTTCCAAGACAGGAGGACAGACGTGCCAGAGAGAGATGCGGGACTCCTAGGAGCGCGATGCCCTATGTGACCGCCCCTGTTGCCCCTAAGACTGGCCCTGGGTAGGAAGATAGGTGATGCTTCTCTTGGCTGTTGAGGGGGGGGGTGGATTGTGGCACTTTGGATTAGGTGGGTAATACTGGTTTAGAAGGAAGTGCTTCCCTGTGGTAAAGCTTACATGGGACAGCGTAGTGCAACTTTTTATCACTGACCTAGAACTTTTGTGAACTTGCTTTCTTTTCTGTATTGCAGCTGGAGTGGAAGATAAAGCTGCCACTGGCCAGGATGTAGTACTTTTTGTTTGAGAAATTACCACTGGCCCAGAGCTGCTCTTGGGATACCTTTTGGGCCAAGGCAGAGGCTATTCTGGAGGTAGGGCCAGTCAGTTTGGCAGCCTGCATATGTCCTAGGCGGGATGCTGTGGTGGGGTCTCTCGAAGGCACTGCCAGATAGGGCTGAGAATAAAGAAAGCAGTGCTAGGCTGACTGAGAGGGAGAGGGGGGCAGTGGAAAGTATAAGGCGCACAATTCTGCAGCTGAGGGTTTAAAGCGGCACGTGGTTTGGAGGCGGGGTCTGGGCGTGGGCGTGGCCTCGCTGGGAAAGGGGCGGGGGAGGAGGAGGAGCGCTCTCCGTCTTGGCCGATCGCTGGTCGCAGACTCGCAGGTGGTTGAGAGTCTCGATCCGGTGGTGGCGGTAACGGGGCTTCGTCCCAGAAAGATGAGCCGGAGGGAACCGTCGGCAGCCCCTAACGGGGTATGTCCGGCCGAAGAAGGCAGACCCCAGGGTCCAAACCGCTCCCAGAGCACCTGCTGCAGCCACGACATCACTTGCAAGGTCGGAATCCTTCCAGTTACTCTCCTAATATGACTGTGAATCCGCTCTCGGGGGATGGAGGTTACCGTGCTTGACGAGACAAAGTTAAGGCTCGGCCACATCGGGGCAGACAGGCTCAGATTAACCCTTCAGCCTCCGGTTGGCCAGGAGAGGGGGTGGCGGCTGATTGCCAGTAGATACCTGTAATCTGGCGGTTTAAAATGGTTGAGAGACAATAATAAATCCGACTAGGGTAAAAGGGGCGTGGTAGGCATTGGGGAGGAAGTTAGGTGGGGTAGAAGATGAGGCAGAGCCAGAGGGTCGGTTCTGTGCACGTGCATCCCTGGGCTCGTTTGGGCTTCTTGCACTGCCAAGTGAAAACGGATGCCTAGTCTGAGCCCTTACTCGGAATCGATAGCTCTTCCGTGTTCCTTTTTGTTTTGGGGGTGGGGGGGATGACACTGCCAGAAAACCTGTAAAAACTTGAGGGGCTTTAAGACAAAAGACGCTTTGCCATGCTTGAGGTAAATCCCTGGATTCCAAAATTGAACCGATCCCTCTCAATTCAATTTCTCCTACACCCCTTCCCCGAAACACACCCATCCACCCAGAAAAACAGTTGCTTGGGGGTGGGGGGTGCGGACGATGACACTGCCAGAAAACCTGTAAAAACTTGAGGGGCTTTAAGACAAAAGACGCTTTGCCATGCTTGAGGTAAATCCCTGGATTCCAAAATTGAACCGATCCCTCTCAATTCAATTTCTCCTACACCCCTTCCCCGAAACACACCCATCCACCCAGAAAAACAGTTGCTTGGGGTGGGGGGTGCGGACGATGACACTGCCAGAAAACCTGTAAAAACTTGAGGGGCTTTAAGACAAAAGACGCTTTGCCATGCTTGAGGTAAATCCCTGGATTCCAAAATTGAACCGATCCCTCTCAATTCAATTTCTCCTACACCCCTTCCCCGAAACACACCCATCCACCCAGAAAAACAGTTGCTTGGGGGTGGGGGGTGCGGACGATGACACTGCCAGAAAACCTGTAAAAACTTGAGGGGCTTTAAGACAAAAGACGCTTTGCCATGCTTGAGGTAAATCCCTGGATTCCAAAATTGAACCGATCCCTCTCAATTCAATTTCTCCCTACACCTCTTCCCCGAAACACACCCGTCCACCCAGAAAATCAGTTGCTTGGGGGTGGGGGGTGCGGACGATGACACTGCCAGAAAACCTGTAAAAACTTGAGGGGCTTTAAGACAAAAGACGCTTTGCCATGCTTGAGGTAAATCCCTGGATTCCAAAATTGAACTAATCCCTCTTAATTCAGTTTCTCCCTACACCCCTTCCCCGAAACACACCCACCCACCCAGAAAACCAGTTGCTTGCATGCAAGATGTCGCAAGGAGACATCCCTCGTGGATCTGCAGAAGCTGAGGGAGCTTGTGTGCTAAGAAGACCAGGATATGGACCGGAGGCAGTCACAGCTGACAGATCTGGCCATAGACATGCAAGGAGAGGGGTTCTGTGGGTGCAACTTCAGCAGGAGTCCTCCTATGGACACCAGGTTGATTCAGTCTAGCAGAAGGCCTGTATCACAACAGTGGAAATCTAGATGGAAAGAGATGTTATTTGGGGATCTGATTTCTCCTCTTAGGTAGATGAGAGCCAGCATCCTAACCAATGGCTTCACCATACAGCAGAAACTTCCTTTAGCAGAACTATATCACGGAAGTGTGATTGTGACTTACCAAAAGCATCTCCAGGCACTATGAGCTAGAGATGCAATAAATGAGAAGGGTTTATTTCTGTATTTTGGAAGATTGGGAGGCTATAGGTCTTCATCAGTCCAGGATGGAACAAATTAAGCACATGTGAACTCAACTTGAAATGCAAGTGCTAGACAAGAGTAAGTAGTTAGATGCAAATTCAGCTGCTGCCATCCATTGCACAGTCTCCCTTGTCTCCCTCACCTTGAGTATTGCTTTTAATTCTGGTTGCCATACCTAAAAAAGATATATATAGCGGAATTAGAAAAGGCTCAAAGAAGAGCAACCAAAATGATAAAAGGGGATGTAACTCCTGTCATATGAGGAAAGGCTAAAGAGGTTAGGGCTCTTCAGCTTGGAAAACAGACGGCTAGGGGGGATATGATTGAGGTCTACAAAATCCTGAGTGGTGTAGAACGGGTAGAAGTGAATTGATTTTTCACTCTTTCAAAAAGTACAAAGACCAGGGGACACTCAATGAAGTTACATGGAAATACGTTTAAAACAAACAGGAAAAAATATGTTTTCCGTTAACAAATAGCCAAGCTTTAGAACGCGTTGCCGGAGGATGTGGTGACAATGTATCTGGGTCTTTAAAAGGTTTGGACAAGTTCCTGGAGGAAAAGTCCATACTCTGCTATTGAGATAGACATGGGGAAGCCACTGCTTGCCCTGGGATTGGTAGCATGGAATGTTGCTATTGTTTGGGTTTCTGCTTGTGACCTGGATTGGCCGCTGTTGGAAACAGGATACTGGGCTAGATGGACCATTGGTCTGACCCACTATGGCTATTCTTATGATCTCTGAGTAAATATTGACCGTGGCAGGTGTTTTCTTTCTCCCTCTGAAATGCCCAGGGCAGAAAACCCACAGGCCCCTCCAATTTGTTTTTTTCTGATGAGAAGGTTGTCATTGTGAAGAATACATATTTTTAAAAACGTTCTATTTTTTTGTTTTGCCACCGTTTTAAAGAGTCACGCTACAACGTGAATCTCCTTTGACATTACAGCCTCTTCCATCGATTCCTCCTCTGTCCCGCCCTTGCCTTCCCCTAGATGTATGAAGGGAGGCCAACCCAAGAAGGAGGGAATTACTCCTGTTTCTTGAAGAAGTTTAAGACCTATTCCAGGATTGACTACTCAATTACTTTTTACTGAGGAAAGATTCCAAAGCAGTGGTGGATAGAATAAAATTCAATCGCAGCAGTAATCTGGTAATGTCAGATCACGCTATGATTTTGAAGGCATATTTTCTGTTTCTGATCCAGTCTTAGCCAAACTCGGTGGATTATGGGCCAGTTTATTATTTCACCAGATCCCTAAAGCAGAAGAAAGTTGATTTAGGCCATAACCCAGAGGCATAGGAGCCAACTTTCAAAGCTATTTAGGAAAATGACTTTAACACACATTACCTCTCTCTCTGGACAAAGTGAAAGTTTGCTCAGTACTGGAGGTTTTCAAGCACTTGGTGCACTTTAGATCCGGCAGCTGTGGATGGGGAATTGAGAAGCCACAGACGAGAAGCTGGGGAAATGTATGCTGGCTGTGTGGCAGAACCCGGGATCGATTATGCTGCATTCACATGGCGTGAACTGGATGCATGCATAAAGGTAGCTAATGTGAATCTAATAGGCCTGTTCACTGTGTTATGAAGCAGGTCTCTAAAGTGGAGGAGTAGCCTAATAATTAGTGACCTGAGAACCAGGTGCACCCAGTTCAATTCTCACTTTAGCACCTAGTGACTCTGGGCAAATCACTTAACCCTCCATTGCCCCAGGTACAAACTAACTACCTGTATATAATATGTAAACCGCTTTGATTTGTAACCACAGTAAGGCTGTATATCAAATCCCGTTCTCTTTATCCCTTTAGATCAGTGATTCTCAACTTTTTATCTTCACGGCAGTGAAAACTCATTAAAATGTGTTCAGGTGTGGTTCGGCCCTGTGACAGAAGAGGTACCTACGGGGGGGCTTCTGCATTTTCTACTGTGGGCTTCACTGGGGGTTAGTGAATGCCCTGCCCCAGGTTGATGTCAGTTTGCTGCTTTGCCTGCTGTTTTCAGGAAGGGAGGGGTGTGGTGAAAGGTGGGGGGGTTCCCAGCTGAGGCCTGTTTGTTTAAGAGGAGGAACAGATGTGAGAAGTGCATTGCTGTTTGTTTTTAGCTCTTTATCAGAAATCGGATATGGCAGATTCAGAGAGAGTCCAACATGTAACCCTGAGGGCGCTGTAGAATATCCTAACAACTAGAAACATGTGTACATGAGAACTTTCCATGCCATTACCCTTTTAGAGGGAGTGGGGGAAAAGAGGACAGGCCTTCCTGCTCTCAGACATCTCTGAAAAATGAGTTTGGGGCTCTCCTAGCTGCTGTGTGTGTCCCTAAATACTGTTTTTTTTTTTTGACACTTGAATTAGTAGATAACAAATAGGAAGGGATATAGTTCAAGGGGAATTACATTCAGGTACAATAGGTATTTTCCTATCCCCAGAGGACTTACAATCAAAGGAGCCAATGAAGAAAGCTGCATGTTAGAGCCACTGGCTGCACAACTTCTAATGCAAAAGCTCCAGCAAAATGTTATCACCAGAATGCAGTAATTTAATGAGAATGCAGATTACTCCCACATTAAAATCATAGCAGTAATGTGCAGCTCATTACGGAATGTTCTCTTCCTGTCAGGGCATGAGTGGTGATTGGTGGTCTGCATCAGCCCCGCCCCCCTCAGTGGTCCCCATCTCTGGTAGTCTAGCAGCCTAACCCAGGGGTAGGCAACTCCGGTCCTCGAGAGCCGCAGGCAGGTCAGGTTTTCAGGATATCCACAATGAATTTGCAGGAGATAGATTTGCAAGCACTGCCTCCATGGTATGCAAATCTATCTCATGCATATTCATTGTGGATATCCTGAAAACCTGACCTGCCTGCGGCTCTCGAGGACCGGAGTGGCCTAACCCAACTTCCATGCTCCTGACAATAATAAAAAAAAAAAGCGCCCCCTTTTTCTGCCCCCCCCCCCAACTAAAATCTTTGGTGTGTAGTGGAGGGACCCCGCCCACCCCACCACTTTATACTTTCAAAGAGGCAGGAGCGATTGCTCACATACTCCTGCCTCTGTGTTGCTAGGCTTCTGCCTCTTTGAACGTACACAGTGGTTGGGGGGGGGGGGGTGTGGTAGACACTAGGGATATTTTTCTGATGGCAGGGTGGGGGGGTGCCACTAGATGCCAAGGATTTTTTTTTTTTTGTAAAGTCAGAGGAAGGAGGCGGTTAGTCGTAGTGGGGAGTTGTGTGCTCCTAGCCACCAGGGATGCTGGGCCAATGGAGAAAGCTATGTTTGGCTCAAGGGGTTCAGGTCAGGGTGCTTTCCCTAACCCTTCTACACCACCTCAGAAATAGCAGTAGCATTGCTGTGGATTAGCCAATAGCCATTTTAATATGGTACATACTAAAGCCCTTCCCACGTTCTATGGCCCTTAATGAGGGCGTAGACTATGCATTAACTGCAGGCTTCTTCCCACAGTAGCTTTCTGTGTTGTTTCTCAGAGTTTGAACCTGAGGCAATGGAGGGTTAAGTGAATTATCCAAGCTCGCAGGGTGTGGCAGCAAAAGTATAGCCCTGGCCTCCCAGTCTACTGCTCTAGCCATTAGGCTAGTCCTTCACTCCTGGCCACATTCTTCCTTTCCATTAGTGTTCGTTTCCACTGCTGAGCAAGTGTCAAAGGTAATATTTACCTATCAGGCGAAGACGCTGCAATCTGGAAGCTGTACAGCATATGTGAGCTTGCAGTTTCACCAAACTGCTTTCAGTGCCAGCAGAATGGGAAGCTCTTTAATAGTGAGGATGTGTCAAATAGAATCCACAAAGTTTGTTTTGTGTCTGCAAGAGTCGGAGCTGCCGGGGGACAGTGTTTGTTCCAAATGAAATCCAGACCTGTCTGAAATAGATAAGCGAGAGGGACTATATGAAAACAAGCTCACGTATTGCATAATACCCAGAGCCTAATCCAGGGGTTCTTTCTCAACCTAATCCTCAGGACACACCTAGCCAGTCAGGTTTTCAGGATACCCACAATGAATATGCATGAGAGAAATTTGCATACACTACCTCCATTCCATGCAGATCTATCTCATTTATTTATTTATTTGTTGCATTTGTACCCCACATTTTCCCCACCAATTTGCAGGCTCAATGTGGCTTACATAGTACCATCAAAGGCGTTTGCGTAGTCGGTTGATAACAGATACAAGGTTGTATAGTGATCGTATGAGGTATAAGTGGAGGGTCGGAAGGGATGAAGATTGCATGTTGTCCAGTACGATTATAGTCTTGCTATGTTGCTGGGTGAAGAGGTTTACGTGGGGTCGTTATGAAGGCGTTGGTAAAGTTGACTGGATCATCTTTGGTGTGCCTCTTGGGCTTACATAATGAGAGGGATTCTTGGGAGGAACGTAAATGGCTGTGCTGGGAGTTGGCAGCAGCTAAGTGCCTCATAGCACAGCGGACTCCCCAACATTGGGTGATTGGAAGTGCAAATTGGGTCAGTTAAAACAAATGGAGCGCCTAACGGCATACCGCAGGGAGGGGGTACTGCGACATAAAGGCATATTCATTTTGAGTATCCTGAAAACCTGACTGGCTAGGCGTGTCCCGAGGACTGGGTTGAGAACTCCAGGCCCAATCTGAGGACACTGTGGTTCAGTATGTGCCCTTTATGAAGGGGTGAGAGAAATGTGAGCCATGTATCCAGTGTCAAAGTAACAACACTGGGTGGGAGCCGTGTGCGTGCAGTGTCACCTATTCTTATAGAGTCCACGTGTTCCCTTTGAGAAGGCAGCTTGTGGTTACACTTCCCGTTAACCTGGGTCACTCTGAGGGCCTGGATGATGTGCATTAAAATGGTAGTGCAATGTCAAGGAATTATTTAGACTGCTTTCTTGTAGAATTTCTCTGGGGGTTCTTCACGGTGCTGGGTTTGCTCTGCCTGGCTCCCTTGCCTAACTGTCCTTACAGACTGAGGTGAATGGGTGACCTGGAGCCAAATCTAGTGCGCACACACACGATTTCTATGAGCGTTTGTACCTAATGGGGGTATATAGAATGTGGTGCTTTCAAAAAGGAAGCTGAAAGGAAAAGTAAACAAAGGGACAAAGTTGGTAAGAGGGGTAGTAGCGTAAATTACAACAAAATGCAAAAAGAACCTTGGCAAAGAAACCCACAGACTGCCATTATATTGCTCCTGAATGTTTCCAGCATCCTTAATAACAATCCACACCTCTTCCAGCAGTACTCGTCACACCAGCATGGGCACATGGAAAGCTGAAGGACTGGACCATTTAAAGACCTGCTTGGTAGCTGCTGCAGGATGAGATGGTAAAGTGCAGTCTGCCCAGCTGCCTCTTGGCCACCTTCCTATACCTGCCCTTCCGGAGAGTGAGGAACAACAGCTTAATTACCCAGAATTCAGGTGTGCCCGAGGTTGTACAAAAGGAGTCCTATCCCCGCAGGAAAACATGGACGTGCCCGATACAATTCTTTTTAAGTAGAATAATTGAGTGACTGAGTCTTGTCCGGTCTCTTCTTTTCCAGCACAAATGGGTGATTGTCCTTTACCCACTCTTACAGAAAATTTACTTCCAGCACTGAAGTCTTCCCGGTTTATGTAATTCACAATTCCCCCACACGGTACCCTCCCTTGACTAGAAGAAAAGACATCAGCGGAAGAAGATGCTCCATATGATTTAGCAAGTAGACCTTGGAATACAATCTTTCTCCAAGAGGGAACAGATGGGAGAGGCAAGACCTTCTCTCTGTAGACAGCAGCTAAACCAAATGAGTCCTCAAGCAAAATGGGTCCCTGAGCTTGGAGAGAAGAGGTCGAATCAGGGCAAGGGGAGGGACGATGGTGAGAGGGCTATTGAACAAAGGAAGGAGTGGAAAGACGTGACCCTTTAAGGGAATGGGAATGCCACAGTACTGTCCTCATATTTTGCAACAACAGAAAATAAAACCCCCTGTGTGTATCCGATGCTTCCAAGTGAGGTTTCCAAATAGTTACTCGGATGTATAATATATAATGTGGAAAGAGACCTTCAGTTGCAACCACTTGCATCAATAATGAATCAAATGGCACTGATTTTTCATCTCTGCTATTTTATGATATATGAAACTTATTATTATCACAGGTCTGTCAAAATCAGTCGTACTTCAACACCTCAAAACGTGAATAGAAACAGTCACTTAGAGACTTGTGAGCTAATACATCAGTCGCCAACACAAGTGCTCCGTGGCTGTCACTGTCAGGCCACCTATAAGTTCAGCAAGGCCCCGTTTCAGAAATTCAGCTTCAGGGACCAGCGTCCGTGGAAAAAAGTCTTGCTTGTCTACTATGTTCCCTCCTGTCGCTATGAAGAATCATAGGACCAGATTCTAAAAATGGTGCCTAAAATTTGGTGCTCAATGTTATTCTATAAAGGGGGCTTCGGGATGGGTACTCTTTTACAGACTAGCATTGAGCGCTGAATTCAGCACTCGACTGTGGGTGCGAGGACTTACACCAGCTGAAACCTGGTGTTAATCCTGGTGCAGAAACTGAGCATGGATCCCGCTATTCTGCAACACAGTTTGCATCTTTTGTGAATGCCCCTGACCCGCTTATGCCCCTACCATGGCCATACTCCCTTCTGAGTTACGTGCGATCCAATCTAAGTGCCCATTGTTACAGGATAGTGCATAGCCTCATCGGCGACCAAATCCAATTAAGTTCTCGTTAACTCCAATAACTAAATCATTGGATGACCTTTATAGAATCCAGGGGATAGTTACTTGGGTAGTATCAATGTCAGATCTTTGTTATATTTTCCCATCAATCTGAGTGCTTCCTTTACTAGGATGTCAACTAAGTCTATAGAACATAACCCTATTGCATACAATAAGTCTTTCACCCTAACTCGGTCATTTAAAACTCCAAGTATGATTGCATTTCTGTCCCACTCAATCAGTGGGATTAATGTGCTGTTTGTTGCCCTCTCTATTGATACTCTGATTTTGTTATTTGAGGATGGTACATCCTACACTTAAGATAGGGTTTGTAGCACACGCTATACTGGGGATGGGACGACTTCCCTATGAAGAAAGACTAAGGAGGCTAGGGCTTTTCAGCTTGGAGAAGAGACTGCTGAGGGGAGACATAATAGAGGTATATAAAATAATGAGTGGAGTGGAACAGGTGGATGTGAAGCGTCTGTTCACGCTTTCCAAAAATACTAGGACTAGGGGGCATGCGATGAAACTACAGTGTAGAACATTTAAAACAAATCAGAGAAAATGTTTCTTCACCCAACGCGTAATTAAACTCTGGAATTCGTTGCCGGAGAATGTGGTGAAGGTGGTTAGCTTGGCAGAGTTTAAAAGGGGGGGTTGGACGGTTTCCTAAAGGACAAGTCCATAAATTGGTACTAAATGGACTTGGGAAAAATCCACAATTCCAGGAATAACATGTATAGAATGTTTGTACATTTGGGAAGCTTGCCAGGTGCCCTTGGCCTGGATTGGCCGCTGTCGTGGACGGGATGCTGGGCTCGATGGACCCTTGGTCTTTTCCCAGTGTGGCATTACTTATGTACTTATGTTCTCCCTATAACATTAAAGATGGGTTTTCCAGTGTTATATTGCCCCACCATAAATACAAATTTCTTCATTATTCTTCTGTCACACTTATTCTTGAGATGTGCTGCACCATTCAGTGCCCATCTGCCCCACAAAATTAATGGGTTTTTACCCCCCATGTTGTAGGTGATGATGCTGGGAGATTCAGGCGTTGGGAAAACCAGTTTCCTGATCCAGTTTAAAGATGGGGCCTTCCTCTCGGGGACCTTCATAGCCACTGTCGGCATAGACTTCAGGGTGAGAACAATACAACCTTTTCCAAATAGAATCTCAACAGGAGGTTATGACCCAAAGGGGGTAATTTTATAAAGTCATTTTTGCGTGCATACAATTCTCTTATAAATTTAATCCACATGTAAAAGTACATCTAATGGCAAGATCATGTGTTCAGTATAGGCGTATTCTGGAGTGGAATGGTGATCTCTGCACGTGCTTTATAAAATATGCACATAAATTTACACCTATTCTTAAGTAGGTATAATGTTTGTATTAGAGAGTGACCAAAATCGTGATTCTCAGTTTTGAACGAAACCAAACCAGGAACTGAAATTTGCAGTTTGGTTTCAGCCGAAAAAGAAACCGAACCCACCTTCCCCCTCCGCCATCACTCTTGATGCCCCTGCCCTCCCGCTCCGCCTCGTGATCACTCTCAGTGCCCACCCATCACCCGAAGGCCCTCCCCTGGCCTACTTTTAAATCTCCTAGTGGTCTAATGGCTCTTCAGGGCATGAGTGATCCCCAGTTGCTCTTGCCCCCACCAGTTCCACAGCCAAAATGGCTGCCGGGACTTCCTGTGGCAGCCTTGGTCCCAGCATCCATTTTGAGATTGGAACCAGATCTCAAAATGGCTGCTGAGACCTCCCACATCAGTCTCGGCAGCCATTTTGGCTGCAGAACTGGTGGGGGGCAAGAGTGACTGGGAATTGCTCTTGCCCTGAAGAGCCACTAGATAACCAAGAGATTTAAAGGTAGACCCAGGAAAGGCCTTCAGGTGATATGTGGAGGGTGGTGGTGGTAGGTGGGTACGGAGAGTGATTGCAAGAGGGGATAGGCAGGGGGGCGTGAATAATTGTGGAGGTGGGGTATTGGTTTCAGCTGAAAATGTACTGGCATTTTTGGCCCAAACCAAAATTCAGTCGGCTTCTAGATTGCACCTTCAATCCAGGCACCATTTCTGCAGGATTTGTGGTACAGTTTTATAAGGCACTGCCTTTATAAAATATGGATGCAATTTTGCTCTCTTAATACAAGGGACATTGTGTTTTTTAAAGTCTTCTCCAGCTGCCTTGTAGGCAAAAGAGGAACCAAATCAGTCTGTAGTAGAACAAATGCTCTCTAAGGCAGAGGCTCACTGTGTCTGTGTGTAATTTCTTGTTTTGGATGCCATGTAAATGCCAAAATAAACATACGAAGCATGGTAAGAAGCCAGAAAAGGTGGCATGGGGATTGGCTTAAATGTTGATTTTGTAAGGTGCAAAGTTCAAGATGGCAGCATAGTGGCAAATGTTAGGCTGTCTTGAAACTGATGTGGAGAGCGGTTGAGAGGAAGGCAAAGGAGCGGGGGAGATTGGGTAGAGTTGCATATGGGAAATTATGGGGATCATTTTAAAAGGCATTTGTTTGGATACCAAATACCAATTTTAAGAAGGATATGGACGTCTAACATTGCAGTACATCCAAATGGCAAGGGTGTGTGTTTTGGGCGGTACTAGAGAGGGTCCAAAATATAGACATTCAACTCCAATCACAGACATCCAAGTCTAAAAATATGGACTGTTATTTAGACCTGGTACTCATGTCCAGGTTACAGAAAGGTTCTCTGATTGAGTAGCTGTCCAGTGGAATGATTAAGGCACAACACCTCCTTAATCCCACAGCGGTTGTTGCCTCCCTCCCTCTCCCTTGAATATGAAACCAGCTTCAGGTACCGTGGACATTCTTAACAGAGCAGCGTTGAGATCTAAGGAATTGCTGAATAGTTAGTGCAGTGGACTGGAAATCAAGGGTCTCGGGTTCAAATCCTTCTGCTTTTTTTTTTTTTTTTTTTTAAATTTTGAGCTCTCCACGGACAGAAAAATACCTACTGTACCCGAATATATGACATTTGCAAGCCTGAAGGCTATTGAAGTGGTGACCATAACACAACTGTTCCGCTGACTGTTCCACGTGAACTTCTTATTACCACAACATCACTTTGTATTTGTTCACACCGGAGTCTGCAAACGCACCTCCGGTACTATGTAAGCCACACTGAGCCTGCAAATAGGTGGGAAAATGTGGGATACAAATGTGACAAATAAATAAATACATTCAGGCAGTGGCGTCGTGAGGGCAGCTGACACCCGGGGCGGGTTGCCGCTGCGCACCCCCCCCCCCCCCCGAGAACATACCTGGAAGGCGGTGAGGGGCGGGCGGGAGAGCCCAATCCGCCGAGTGCACGCCGCTGGGGGGGGTGTCAGCGCCTCGCTGGTTCCCTGCTCTCTCTGTTCCGGGGCAGAGAGAGCAAGGAACCAGCAAGGCGCCGACACCCCCCAGCGGCGTGCACCCGGGGCGGACCGCCCCACCGCCCTCCCCCCCTTCCTACGCCACTGCATTCAGGTAGGTACAGTAGGTATTTTTCTGATCTGGAGGGTTCACAAGTTAAAAAAGAAAATAGCAAAAAGCTGAATGGAATTTGAACCTGGGTCCTCTGATCCTCAACCCACTGTTCTAACTTTTATAAGATGACATTCCTCTGCTACCATACAGACGTCCATGTCCCTTATTTTTCCCCGTTTATAATTTGGATGTCTTAGTTTGTAAAATGGATGCTCATGCTGGACGTTTCCAGCATACGGATGTCCATCTTGCATGTATTTTAGAACATGCTGTATCCTGTACGAAAATACATGCGAGATGGACACCTATTTGTGACATTCTGTCTAGTTTCCGAGTTGAATGTCTATTTCTAAAATACCGCTCTACATGTACGTAGATTTATCTGACCTGAATAGAGGTGTTCCCAGGGTCAGGGTTAGTGTTTATTTGCATACTTTGTAGAATAAGCTGGGAAACTTATGCATACTAAATGAGAAATATCAATGTTTGCTGGAACCTTCCATGAGACAGTTTTCAAAGAGAAAGTATGTGTATACTTTCCTTTGGAAAACTAGTGCAACTTATGTGCATTTTTGCCTCTCGGGTTAGGTGATCTGCTTAAAGATGACCCTTTGTGGGGTAATTCTGTAAGGAGCTACCTAGTTTTCGGTAGCAGGAAGTTGTGTAAATCCAAGTCCAAATCAGGACGCTCATTTATCCAACGTAATAAGTGAAAAGTTGGATAATATTGAAAACGCTTCATAAACCGCTCAAACAATGCATAAACGCAGAGCTCCCGATTTTCAAAAATTGTTCTAAAACAAAGGTTTTTAATAGAAATAGATGTGACGATGTCACTAGGAGGGGCAGGGAGGGGGTCTGTCAGATATGCCAGATGGTCAGATTAGCGAAGGTCGGATAATCGAGACCGTACTTGTATTCTAGTTGTTTACACTCATAATTGAACACTTAATAGCGCACTGACTAGTATAAAACTCTGCCATGATTTGATGGTGCTTACTGGGCCGGTGGGCATTTCACATGGGTGGAGTTTGGGCAGAGTGCACAGGTACTTAAGTGAATGTACTGACATCTAGGTGTAGGTAATTACACTGTTATAGGGCTGACATTTGCATTAGTAGTCTAACAGGGCTTTTTTTTGAGGGGGTACTGGCACCTTTTCCATTGTCTGCTAAAGTTGGCCCGTGGTCCCCAAGTTTTAATGAATGAGATCAGGCTATACACACCGATTCTGCCTTGTCATAGATTCTGTGACTAGTTTCAGGGGGCCTGGTTATTGTGGGGTAGGTCCCTCAGTGATCGTCCTACCCTTGAAGGGTGGCTTGGCATTTGAGTACCAGCACCTCTTTTGCTAGAAAAAATGCACTGGTCTATAAAGACAATAGGCACCTTGACCAGTGTACTTACCCCCTATAAACTTGGGCACATAGTTTTGCGATTAGGACACAAAATTGGGCATACAAGTTACAGAATAGTGCCTCTCTTAATTGGCTTTAACTTCCAGTGATGACCCTTAAGTGGTGTTAAAATGGCACTGCTTGTCATCAGTTTGCAGTTACAGGTGCTATTCCAAAAAACTTAGGCCCCCCGATGCTCAAAACTATGGCACTGTTCCGAATAGCACCATAAAAATACAGCCAGAACAGCGTAGAAGAACAACGTCCTAATGCTCAGCGCTAATGAGATGCAAATATAGGCTCGCTCAAAGCATTGAGCATTAGGGAGTTCGAAAGAATTGTGCTTTGCACAGGAGCAAAAATAAGCTTGGCTCCTGATAAAACCAGAACGTGAAGCACACATTGGCGTTTTATTTTTAGCTTGGACGCTTATATTTAGATGGAGGAAACAAGCGCCAATGTGTGCTTTAACTGGGCGTTTTTATGTTTTAGTGTGGACGCTTTAAATTTAGATGCAGGAAACAGACGCCAATATGTGCTTTCACTTTGGTTTTCTGTTTCTCACGACCAGTGCTTAAGGGCTTGTACGGGCTTCCTTCTGCTTCCAAAGCAATCAAAACTGGCAGGTTTTGCAGAAAGAAGCATGAGGATCATAAGAAAACCTCTCTTCACTCTAACAAGTGCTCTATCTAACCTGGCATTATTTTTTGCAGCGGTAAGGCAGTTTTGTTGCTGGTGTTCTCTTCTGAGCATTTGGGAGGAATACAAAATGACCTCCATTTACATGAGCTTGACTACATTAGCATGATATCTGCGCTAGTGCCTGGTGCTCTCATTGTTTCCTGCACTAGAACCCTCTGAACATTCTGCACAGGTAAATGCGGGCACTAATGGCCTCTAATGCCCGCGTTTACTTTTAATTCCCAAACATCCACTCTTTTCTATACATATATCAATTTTACTTGCAGATGTATGTAGAAGAACATTTTATGTGGATCATCAGAATCTTCAACAGCAATCCCTTTTGGGTACAGCGTCCCTCATTTTTAGGGCGCCATATAACTCCTCATAGATAAAATCAAAAGTAAAAACATATACTATTGGGTTCTTTAAATCTTCGTTTCATATTTCATTAAGCAATTAGCAATTAGCATTTAGCCATTTCAATAAAACATATACTATTGGGTTAATCTATGAGGAGTTATACGGCACCCTAAAAATGAGGGACGCTGTACCCGTAAGGGATTGCTGTTGAAGATTCTGATGATCCCCATAAAGAAATGTTCTTCTACATACATCTACAAGTAAAATTGATATATGTATAGAAAAGAGTGGATGTTTGGGAATTAATTGTGATACATATGTGATTATCCCCACATCGATTAAATCAAGGTTTCCTAAATCACGTTTACTTTTGAATATTGGGGCATTAAGTGGAGGAGTGGCCTAGTGGTTAGAGCACCGGTCTTGCAATCCAGAGGTGGCCGGTTCAAATCCCACTGCTGCTCCTTGTGATCTTGGGCAAGTCACTTAACCCTCCATTGCCTCAGGTACAAACTTAAATTGTGAGCCCTCCTGGGACAGAGAAATATCCAGTGTACCTGAATGTAACGCACCTTGAGCTACTACTGAAAAAGGTGTGAGCAAAATCTAAATAAATGAATAATAATAAATAATGTCTAAGTTCAATAGTGCATAACTGCAAAGGAGGCATT
Organism: Microcaecilia unicolor; assembly: GCF_901765095.1. NCBI lineage: Eukaryota > Metazoa > Chordata > Amphibia > Gymnophiona > Siphonopidae > Microcaecilia > Microcaecilia unicolor. The sequence continues at coordinate 319,898,909 of NC_044036.1, read as the reverse complement.
AACATGGGAAAGGCATGGGCAGGTCAGGGGTGTGTGAGGCACTTAAATGCTAAGTTTATAGAATGCTGTCAGTTATATGCACAACTAACAGTATTTAGGCATGAGCATTTACATCAGCCTTTGAGGTGGCATAAATGCTCACGTCTCTACTTAGATGCTCAAATATCGACTCAGCTAGTATTGTATAATGGCTTCTGCATCCAACTTTGCCATTTATAGAATACTTGCTTAGCACTCAATTTTTTTGTGGCTATGTTTTGATGCCCTTTCTTGAATCTATCCTACAGTGGGCCTCCTCATATAGAAGTACCCTTCACATCTGTATCTACTCAAACTGGAGGAGTCTCAGCAAGCAGACTGGACTGTACCATTTTGGTCTTTATTTGCTCTCGTTTCCTATAGTGGCATTTTAAATCATCTTTGGTATGTCCCAGTATAACTTCTTAAAGCTTCTAAAGAAGTAATGACATGGGACACCTAGCTATGCTTGTTTGATTGACGTACGTGTTATACCTAAGCCACGAAGCACCCAAAAGCAATATGTGCCAGGACTTTCCATCCTTAACTGAGGAAAATATATATACTCCAGAATGAAGCTACATTGCACAAACTTGTCCTCCTTTAACTTTATTTTAATTGTGCTTTTAACTCTTAATTTCCAGGAAACTCAGTCATGCCCATCCTCCACTGTAGCCCAGAAAGTGCATTGAGAGAGAGTGAAGTTTCCTGATGTTTTTTGGAGATGGGGAAGTGGTAGAACAAGAGATCATGAGTTGAGGTTACAGGGTGGTAGACTTAGGACTAGCGTCGAGAAATACTTTTTCACAGATAGGGTGGTGAGTGCCAGGAATACACTCCCGGTGGTGGTGACAAAAACAGTGACAGAAGTCAAAAGTGTGTGGGATAAACGCAGAGGATCCCTATATATGACCTTCACACTTTAAAAAGAGCATAGAGAGGGATCTAATCTGCATGGAATGGCAGGTAGACCTCTGGCTGTCTTGTGGGGCAGACTGGATGGACCATACTGGTCTTTACCTACCATCATTTACTATGTTCCCTGGTGTTATCCTCCTGGTTCCCATCTTCTCCTTACAATGGGTTCCCTTCTCTGAGTTTGGCTAGATGCCTGAGGTAATATGTGAGCCCATTGGGATTCTGTTTGTTCCTTTTCCTTTCTGTACTAGACTTTATCACACTTTTGTGACTCTTCCCGTAGCATCCACAAGCACTCAAGGTTCTTGATACTTTGAGACACACGTCTGTCAAACTTACCTCAGACACAGTAACTGTTGCCAGCAGAGGGCAGAACATGGGGGTGGTCATTAATTAGGATCCTACTACCAGGCAAACCTTGTTGCTCTTACTCCAGAATCATCAATTTGTCTCAAGGCCCGAGGCAGGTTAGACAGAGATTATCAGTAACTATCAGTAATGAATAGTTGTGGATCTCAACAACCTGAAACTGTTCCAATATGTATTCTGCTCATCTGGGTATAATGTACAGCTGTGTGTTTCAGCTAATGTGGTTCATCACTGTACTTGGAGATATTTCAAAATAAGGGACTGGTTGAAAAATGTACCCAGAAACTGTTTCTCCCCTACCTCTGTTCTCTCTATACCTTCTATACCTGTGCTTTCTATAACTTAGAGTGGAGGAGTAGCCTAGTGGTTAGTGCAGTGGACTTTGATCCTGGGGAAGTGAGTTCAATTCCCACTGCAGCTCCTTGTGACTCTGGGCAAGTCACTTAACCCTCCATTGCCCCTGGTACAAAATAAGTACCTGAATATATGTAAACCGCTTTGAATGTAGTTGCAAAAACCTCAGAAAGGCGATATATCAAGTCCCATTTCCCCATCTTTCCCCATCACAGAAAACCCTGTATCTCTGTTAACACGGTATCTTTCTGTTGCAGAATAAGATGGTAACCGTGGACGGTGTAAGGGTGAAACTACAGGTGAGTCCAGAAATCCGGTGAGATAAAGCATTGCTGATAACTAGCATTGGGGTCTCTGCAGAAGCAACAGCTTAACTATCAATTAAAATGTTCTGTTACGTATTGTGTTGACATTGTAAGTAGTATACTATGCCATACTTTATATTGTTTGAATATTTTTACTGCTGTAATTGCCTATTGTGCATGTTTGATCTATTCTTAATGTACACTACCTTGAGTGGAACCTTGAGTGAATTCCTTCAAAAAGGCGGTAAACAAATCCTAATAAATAAATAAATTAAATAAGAGGCTGCCATAGGTCCTCCCCTTACCCACCTCAACATACTTTGCTTGGAGGTTCCTGAGCCTCCCTGGAAGTCGAGATGCCAGGTTTCCCTCACAATCCAGACTCTGCCTTTTTTCTTTTGACCACCAATCGCTGCTCGGCAGGTTTCCTTCAAATCCTCCAACTGTTACTGTGAGGCAGTTTGTAGTTTAACTCATGTCTTTTTATTGGTAGTTTTGATGCACTACATTACAGGTACTGCAGGCAGTTCCCTGCAGTGGCGTTCCTGGCCTGGATGGCACCTGGGGCGGAGCGCCGATGCGCCCCCCACCCCGGGTGCAGTGCGCTCCCCTGCTAAATGACACCCCCCCGGGTGCACACCGCTGGGGGAGGTGCCACGGCGCGCGCCTGCTCCGAGTTCGCTAAACTTCGCTGGTTCGCTTCAGCTCCCTCTGCCCCGGAACAGGAAGTAACCTGTTCCGGGGCAGAGGGAGCTGCAGCGAACGAGCGAAGTTTAGTGAACTCGTAGCAGGCGCGCGCCGCGGCACCCCCCAGCGGCGTGCACCCGGGGCGGACCGCCCCCCCCCCCCTTGGTACGCCACTGGTTCCCTGTCCCCAGAGGGATTGTGATCAACCTTGTACCTGAAGCAACAGACAGTAAAGTGACTTACCCAGGGTTACAGGGAGTGTTGATAGGATTTGAACCCTGGTTCTTGGCTCACTACTAGACTGCTCCTCTGTTCTGATCCTTTACCCCTGATCTATCACCTCACTGCCAGAGAGGGTTTCCTTTCACTCCTAACATCCATTGGAACAGGTTTTATTTAAACTCCCTGATTGCTAATAGGACAAATTTGTTTTGGATGTTTGCTTTACCGTCTTACCTAGACGTGCAAGGTGCAGCCCCCTCATCGGCTCTCTCTTTCTGCAGATCTGGGACACAGCTGGACAGGAGAGATTCCGCAGTGTCACACATGCCTATTACAGGGATGCACAAGGTAGGTGCTGCCTTACCTGCAGGTTTCAGTGTGGGATGGATTAGCAGGCCACAGCGAATCCAGGAAATGTAAGTCCCCTGGAGCAGAGATCCATCTTCTCCTACATAGTAGAAATCTTTTTCTCCTCTTTTCTTCCAGCTTTACTTTTGCTGTATGACATCACTAGTAAATCATCCTTTGACAACATTCGGGTAAGTAGCTATTGGCTAACATGACTTTTTTTTTTGCTTGGTGATGTCATTAGACTTCGAGGATGCCACTAAGGTTCTGATGTCCCACGGTGACAAAACTCACGTGTACTTCTAATCTGGCCAGGTTTGGAGTAGGAGAGGCCTGAGCCGGAATCGCGCCTTGTGCAACATGCCCCCAAGCACCCCCGCCCCTACCCATTGTGCTGCAGCCACTTCAGGGGAGACGGTGAACAGGGGGCAGTTTTTGCGGCCACACCCCCTGTACAGCCCTGGCTTGGACAGCTCCTTTGTACTGGTCTCACACTGTTCTCCAATGCACCATTTACGAGCAAGTTAAACTGCTTTAACATTCACTAGGAGAAGATTTGTACTATTACATTCCAACTACTCTTTAATGCAAACAAACAAAACAGGGGCTTACTGCATAAAGGTGTAGTTGAATCACATGCGTTCTGCCCAGGGAGAATTAAGGCTGAATTGTTTGTTAAACTCCCTCAGACCTGTAGCTAACGGTGGTAAATGTTAATAAGTGGTGAAAAGACAATGTAATTGCAGGGGGATAGAGAGGAACAAGAAGCAGAGTTTGCTTGCAGGGATGATATTAAAATGGAAACTTTTTTATTTTTAACTTTTTTCCTGCACAGGGAGGGAGGGGGAGCAGGCATACTCAGAAAGCTAGAGGGCAAAAGGGACCAAATAGGTTCACCAAGGGCACAGAAGCAAGCATCTGCCAGGATGCCAGTGATTGGAGGTATTTATTTATTTGGATTTTGCTCACACCTTTTTCAGTAGTAGCTTAAGGTGAGTTACATTCAAGTACTCTGGATATTTCTCTGTCCCAGGAGGGCTCACAATCTAAGTTTGTACCTGAGGCAATGGAGGGTTAAGTGACTTTCCCAAGATACTACTACTATTTACTACTATTTGACATTTCTAAAGCGCTACTAGGGTTACGCAGCGCTGTACAATTTAACATAGAAGGACAGTCCCTGCTCAAAGAGCTTACAATCTAATGGACAAATGTACAAACAGTCAAGTAGGAGTCTGTCCCAGTATGGCATTTCCACACTGAAACATAGCTCTGTGTGGAGTCTTTTTCACTTGGTGCTCTAATAAATGTGTAATCCCATTAGGTTAGGTGTTACCTCTGGATTGCAAGACCAGTGCTCTAACCACTAGGCCACTCCTCCACTCCTATAATATAAATCCAACCCCTAGCCCCACTGCAAAATCTGGCCCACACTGTGCATAGGGTTGCCAACATTTTAACAGAGAAAAGTCCGCCCCAAGTCCCTTGCTACGCCTACTTTTTCTTTCACCCCTTTCAAGCATTGCTGCTCCCTGTGCCCCTCTCTCATTCACACCCCTTTTCATCATTGACTGGTCCCTAGACTGCCTCTGCCTAGCATCTCTTCTCTATGTCCCTGTCCCTCGTCTCCTCTTGCATCCCTTCCTCCCACACCCCCCACATTTATTTGCATCTGTCTTAGTTTATTTTTTACACTATTACTCCATTTCCCTGGTCCCTTACCCCTCAACATCCAACTTGCCTAATAAAGCAATTGCCAGGCCCAAGGTGCAGTCACTCGTGCATGGTGGCTGTGTTGTCAGGCTGTGCTTGTGGCCAATCTAGACTCTGGTAATGATTGGCATGCTGCCTCTGTTACTGAAGCCCACCAATGTGGAAACAAGAAGTTACATCAAGAGTCAGGCTGCAGCAGCAGAGCAGCCTTGAACATCAGTCATTGCCTGAGTCTGGAAGAGGAGGGAGGAACTTGGAAGTAGCGAGTGACTCATGTAAGTAATAAAAAATCTGACAGACCGTGGGGAGAGGGGTTGGGGGAGAAGGAGGAGGCCAGGCGGGAGGGTCTACTGGACGAGATGTGACTTGAGTCAGAGTGGACGATTTCTTCCTTGTCATTTGTAGCAAAGTAATTGAAAAGGTCGTTCATGAGCAACTAATTGAGTTTCTAGAACTTAATCAACTTTTAGAGAAATATCAGTTTGGATTTCAATCTAATCATGACATAGAGACTTTGCTCATTTCCATGCTAGATGTAATTCGAACCGCCTTTGTCAAAGGTATTTCTTTTTTGTTCGTATCTTTAGATATATAGGCTGCCTTTGGCTCTGTCAACCGTATTATATTGTTGCATCGACTTAGTTATTGGCTTAGAATTGGAACCGTACTGCAATGGTTCTCATCATTTCTGAGTTCTAGGCAATTTTGTGTTTCAAGTGGTCATGATTATTCTTATTTTCTAAATATAGATTGTGGAGTTTCACAAGGATCTTCTTTGTCTGCTACTTTATGTAATATTTTTCTACAACTTCTCTGTGTTCTATTAGGAAGTCTTGGTTAAAAGATAGAAAACAGAGTAGGGATAAATGGTCAGTATTCTCAATGGAGAAGGGTACGTAATTATTGCCATACTGGGACAGACCAAAGGTCCATCAAGCCCAGCATCCTGTTTCCAACAGTGGGCCAATCCAGGTCACATATACCTGGCAAGATCCCAAAAAGTACAAAACATTTTATGCTGCTTATCCCAGAATTAAGCAGTGGAGTTTCCCCAAGTCCATTTTAATAATGGTCTATGGACTTTTCCTTTAGGAAGTCATCCAAACCATTTTTTAAACCACGCTAAGCTAACCGCCTTTACCACATTCTCTGGCAATTAATGCCACAGTTTAATTACACGTTGAGTGAATAAGCATTTTCTCCGATTAGTTTTAAATTTACTACTTTGTAGCTTCATCGAATGCCCCCTAGTCCTAGTATTTTTGGAAAGAGCAAACAGATGCTTCGCTTAGAAATTGGGGTTTCCCAGGGGTCTGTGCTAGTTGGTAACCCTAACTGTGCAATATGCAAGGATCAATACAGAAGGTCGAACTACAGTGCATAGGCTGATATTAAGTCATTTTTGTATATTAATTGAATTATTCTTCACATGGGAAGACAAGAAAAAGGATTGAGCATTTTCCTAGAGGACACTCTTCCTGTGTTGTCCGAGATGGCTTGCGGATGTTCATTATGGAAGTACTGAGTAACTATTTTGCAGTTTAGCAAGCCCAGTGAGCATCATTGCCACACTTGTATAGCTGACTGTTTAGAGATCTTTTGCTGATACTGTAACTGCTGCCGTTTGTGCGGTTAATTGGATGTTGATAATGTGTTGTGTTGCTTGAAGTATGATGGGTCTTGCTTCTAATCAGCCACTACATTTAAGTTTGAAACTCCTGGAGGGCTGTGAGATATCTGTGGAGTACAGATTAAATGCGCATGTGACAAGCAGCTGCCCCTACTAGTTCACAAGTCAGGAACAAAAAAAAAACAATTGTGAAAAAAGATTTGTTATAAAGGAGTGTAAGCCCTATTACAAACATTTGTGCTTTTTTTTTTTTTAATTTAACCTCTTATTGGATTCACAGAGAAGCTAGAAACAGTTCATTAGAATCAGCTGTTACTCTCGGAAGTGCTTGGTACAACGTACTGCTGAAAGATCTATACGGTTCCAAAGGACGAATTGAGATATTTGTTTACCAAAAAGAACATTTTTCTTGACTACTACTACTACTATTTAGCATTTCTATAGCGCTACAAGGCGTACGCAGCGCTGCACAAACATAGAAGAAAGACAGTCCCTGCTCAAAGAGCTTACAATCTAATAGACAAAAAATAAAGTAATCAAATCAATTAATGTCTACAGGAAGGAGGAGAGGAGGGTAGGTGGAGGCAAATGGTTACAAGTGGTTACGAGTCAAAAGCAATGTTAAAGAGGTGGGCTTTCAGTCTAGATTTAAAGGTGGCCAAGGATGGGGCAAGACGTAGGGGCTCAGGAAGTTTATTCCAGGCGTAGGGTGCAGCGAGACAGAAGGCGCGAAGTCTGGAGTTGGCAGTAGTGGAGAAGGGAACAGATAAGAAGGATTTATCCATGGAGCGGAGTGCACGGGAAGGGGTGTAGGGAAGGACGAGACCCCAGAGGCAGGCGCATGTTGCGCTGAAACACAGCCCATGTCGGGTCATTTTCATTAAAGATTGTACCATTGCTCCAGCCTTGAAGACCCTATTGTGCTGCTGTTTCCTATTGGTTACACATAACACTCCTATTACCATACCTAGGAACTTTTTAGTTCTGGTTACCCTAAGCCCTGAAATTAGACAGGGAGGAAGGGAGCGGAAGCTGTGTGAATCTTATCCCTTGCCTCTCCTACCACTCCTCCCATTCCCCATTTTCTTGCAAACTTCTTCATTCCTCCTATACACGTTCACTTCTGTACACGCACGGTCTTTCTCTCATAATTCCCAAGATCTGGCCCCATCATTATCCTCTTTCCTACCTCCAGGTCCAACCCCTCTTTTTCAGCTGTCAGCCCTACTATCACCACCACCTACTGGTCCTCACAGATCAGTTCAGTAGGCACATGGAGATTTCTGGTGTTTTTGCCAGAGACCTATAAATTTATATAAAAACCTCCGCATCTCCTGGTGAAACCTAGAGAGTTGCAGATATATGCCTGTTACTGGTTAGACCTAAAGTAGCTGGACAGTGTTGCTATGCCTTTCCTATCTGGGGTGCTGGATGATAGGTGGAGGGCAGATCCTGATCATACTGGAATCTGCACCAGAGCTAGATTTCTTTTTTTTTTTGCTGAGACCGAAGGCTCATTGCATCCCCCAAGCCTTCTCTGAACCCAGGTGTGGAAACTGTTTTTGTGAGGATATGTTGACAGCCTTTTGCCATCGGTTGATAATTTTGGCTTTTTCGGCTTGAATGTACAAGGAGGAGGATCTATTCTGTAGCTGGACCTGTTGAATGGAACATGTTGCCAGCCCTCCTCAGGAAACAGAACTTTCCAGTGTTTAAAATTTAACTGAAGCAACATTTGTTAGAATAAGCAGCCTAGTGCTTTGGGTAACAATGACTATACACTCTCTGGCATGATTGAGTGTTGTTGAAATAAGATTGATTTTGTTTTGGGGTTTTTTTTTTTTGTTTGCCAATATGGCATTTATAGTTAGCTATTGTATAGTGTTTTTCTTTTTATCTGTTTTTATTATTTTGTTTGTTTGTACTCCGCTCTGGATAAGGGCAGAATATAAATTATGATAAATGAAATGAAGTAATTTTCCTCTCTTACAGGCCTGGCTCACCGAGATTCATGAATATGCACAAAAGGATGTGGTCATCATGTTGCTAGGCAACAAGGTGAGGAGCATTTCCTCTTGCACTATGGACTTCCTTCTTCAAACTGACTGCTACCATTATTTGCATTCTGGCCATATTTTTTAAAATCCTTACATTTTCTGTTTGTTGTTCCTTCTGCCCCAGCCTTGTAGGGTGAGGTGCTTGTGTCAGCCTGTGCCTGTACGTGTACCTGATGCAATATCCAGACTGCTTGGAAAGTGGGTCTTATGTTAGCTCCCCCACCCCCTCCAAGTGTTATGTTGTAAGATGTGGAAGTGGTCTGTGGCTTTCACAGCTCTGCTGAAGGCAGCCTGGAGGCTCTGTCACTTACTTAGCCTTGGCTCTAACTGTGTTTTTTGTCTCTGCAGGCTGACGTGAACAATGAGAGAGTTATCAAAGCAGAGGATGGAGAGACGCTGGCCAGGGTGGGCGATACTTTCCTTTAAATTCTCTGCCTTTCAGTGATGTCTGCTGTCTATCACCTCATCTCCTCACCCTGTTTCATTTCATCTCTCCTTTCCAACCTTTCCTCACATTTTTACCTTATTCTTTCTCTGGTTCTTCTTCCCCCCCCCCCCCCCCCCCCCCCCCCCATTCTCTCTTCACAAAATATCTCTGTAGCACCTTGCTTTTTATTCTGAGTGTGAGAGGTACTGATACAGGATCAGGAAAAGGTTATTAGACGCCCTAGGCCAAACTTCAGCTTTGTGTTCCCTCTCCCTTCTCCCACCCATCCTTAATTATCTATTATGCCTCAGGTCTTCCCTGGGATTTTTATAATTAAACTCAACAAATGTGATCATCTCAACATCACCTACCCCAGAGCAATCCCGGTTGACCTCACACTTTAAAATATTAAACTGTGATTGACCACTGCTGGAAGCAGGGTACTGGGCTAGATGGACCATTGGTCTGCCCCAGTATGACTGCTTTTACGTAATGAGGGCAGTTTCCAAAAGCTATTTACTTGGGTAAAGGTTATTTATTGAGGTAAATGAGCAGTTTGAAAACTGACCATTCTTCCTGAAAGTAAAAGTACATACTGATAGCTCTATGAATTTGTGTGGCCATCAGGACAGGGGCGGCCCAAGGCAATCTGTCTCCTGAGGTGAGGGATGAAATGGTGCTCTCCCCCCCTCCCCCATCTCTCTCTCTCTCTCTGTACTGCGGCCTGCTTCTGAGGAAACGGGAAGTTACGTAGGGAGGCAGGCCGCAGTGCACAGAAGTCTCTGCTGATGGCAGAGCAGCATATGGGAATCGCTGCTGATGACTTTTGGAAAACCAAAAACAGAAGGTAGACTTGGGGGAAGGTGGGGGGGGGGGGGGGAGTGGAGCCAGACTGCAGCCGGTGTGGGGTTGGCAAGGAGTGCTGCTGCTCTGTGAAGAGTTCTGCCTGAGGCCTCCACCTCAGTTGGCCTAATGATAGGGCTGCCACTGCATCAGCATCTATCATTTTTGCTTTATCTGCAACTGCTCTTTGCCACCCCCCGGAAGCTGTCGCCATGGGTGTCCGCCTAATTTTCCTAATAATTAAGCCGATCCTGTGTTGATATTTCTCCGTTTTCATTTTTATTGTCGCTACTTTGATACCATAGAAGATGATTTACAAACAGAATAAAAATAGCCAATTACAAAAAACCATAAATGAGACTCCAAAATATATTTTAAAATCTTAAAATATATAACAAACCACTGTATCAGAATAGCCTGTTGGATCTTCCTTATGTCTAACTCATTCTAGCTGCTATACAGTTGGAATACTTAAATAAACATAATAGTCTCCATTACTCTCAATTGAGTATTAGGAGTGGGTTTAGTGCAGAAACAGTAACGGCTACGTTGGTCTGTGAAATTAGAGGGGAAATTAGTTTGGATAAGCAAGTTTTGATATTACAGTTTGATAAGCCTAGTTCATTCAACTTGGTAGATCCTGATATACTGTTGAATCTAATGAGTTCTTATGGGCATAACAGGAACGGTGCCGCATTGGTTTAGATGTTTTTCTTACCAGAAGATCTTACCAAGTGAAAATGATGGGTGAATGAATACCTAAATGTGGAGTGCGCCAGGGCTCCCCAATGTCTCCGGTTCTTTTTAACGTATTTATGGCCCCTTTGGCAGTGGCATAGCCAGACTCAGAGCCAGATGCACTAAAAAAACGTTAGAGCCCTTCCCTTACCGATTCCTGGGTACCAATGAGAAACCTAACAAGAGACAAGCTTAGAAAGGGAGAAGAAGAAAAAACAAAATGAGCAGCCATAAGTAGAAGACAAAACCAAAGAAAGAAAGGCAATAGAGATATGCCCCGTGGGGATAGGATTTTCTTACCCCTACCCCCTTTTCCCCTCCCACTTAAGAAACACTGATTAGAAAGAGTTAAGGGCAGAAATAAAGAGAAGCAATTGAACTGCTGGCGATTAAATTTCCTTTGAAAGAAAAGGTAGTAGAGATTATTTTGAGACGGCAGAGGATTTGATTTAGGGCTTCTTAAAAATAGGTCAGATGGTAAAGAGGAATTAAAGATAGCCAGGTTGGCAAGGAGAATAGGCATAGAGATAAGATTAGGAGATGCCCTAGTTTATTCGCGGAACATATTTAATCGCACTTCAGTAGAAATTAGAAGCTAGAGAAGCAATGGCAGGTTTTTTTTGTTTTGTTACATTTGTACCCCGCGCTTTCCCACTCATGGCAGGCTCAATGTGGCTTACATATTATATACAGGTACTTATTCTTTTCAACCCCTCAGCATGTAAATGTATGTGCATAAGGGTGAGAGGAGGGGGACCAGGCCTACACATTTGTTTGTCTCTATACCCAAGTTTATTGTTGCTATACTGCCAATCAAGAACAGGGCCGCTGAGAGGAGGGGGCAGGGGGGATAAAATTCCCCAGGCCTGGGCCTCCGGGGTGGGTCCGGCGCCGGGGTCAGGCCACCGGCACTGCAGTTCCCGGTCCCAACCGCCCACCCCCCCCCCCCCCGGCTCCAGGCCCCCCGCACCCGAAGCGACAGCCACAGACCGCCTCCCCCCAGGCCCTCCCTTCCCGTGTCCCGCCCTTGCGGAAACCAGACGAGGGTGGGACACAGGGAGGGAAGGACAGAAGAGAAGCGACCCGCGACTGCCGCCCCGAATGCAGGGGGGCCCGGAGCCGCGGAGGCAGGCAGGTGAGACCGCGGACCGCAGCGGCGGGGGGAGCAACAGGGGCGGCAGCGGCAGGGGGAGTGATGGGGGGCGGCAGCGGAGGGGTGGCAGAGGCGGGGTGGCCTTGCTAAGCAAAAAGGGAGGGTGAACTGTGCAGAGAGAAGGTTGGAATTACCGTTCAGAAAGAAAAAGGGGGTAGAAGGAAGTACTGGTGAAGAAGACAAAGAGTAGATAACCCAGTGCCCTTCCCAAGCCTTGGAAATTAAATAGCCAGTGAAAGCAAGTGTGCTATTCAGGGGCTTAGCCAGATGAGCAATTTTGGGTGGGCCTGAGCCTAAGGTGGATGGGCATGGAATTTGCACCCCCTGGCCCCCCTCTGGTTTGCTCCTCTCCCCACCCCTCCTTGCCCAAAAATTAAATACTTGAGCTGGCGGGGATCCCCAAACCCTGCCAGCTGAAGATTTCCTCCTCCTCAACCAGCCAGCACTCTTCCAAACGGCAGCCGGCAGCACTTGCCTCAAACTGACGCTACTGACGCTGCTGCCAGCAGGCTGTGCATGCTGAGTGCTTTTGCATGTGCGAAAACTGAGCATGTGCAGAAAGGCCAGTCTCGGCGTCAGCTCAAGGAAAGTGCTGCTGGCTGCCCAGGAAGAGAAAATCTTCAGCTGGCAAGGTTTGGGGATCCCAACCAGCCATAGCAAGACTGTCACAATTTTGGATGGTCCTGAGTCCAAAGTGGGTGGGCCCTGGCCCACCCAGGCCCACCTGTGGCTACGCCACTGGTGCTATTTACTGTTTCCCCCTGAGTCCATAGGAATTGATCTCTGCTCCTGATTACAAAAAGGTTTCTGCTGTTTTCTGATGGAGGTTTTGTCCCTTTGCAGGAGTATGGAGTACCTTTCATGGAAACCAGTGCCAAGACGGGCATGAATGTGGAGCTGGCATTTCTGGCAATTGCCAAGTAAGTATTATGGGGACTGCGGGAGAAAAATCCTTGGTATGATAAACTGGTGGCTCCCTGAATTGAACGCACTACCATGGGGAAAAAAACCATCTTGTGATTGCCAGACACGGGATTCAGAACCTGTGACCCCATTGTCTATATCTCATTCTGTCTCATTCCCAATATATTTCAGATTAAACTATGGGAGGCCCTGGCCTGCTATTATACAGATCGAGCAGCAGAGGGAGCAAGATTACCATGAAACCAAATTTGCCCAAGTCCAGCGTTTCAATCCCTTGTTAAGACTTGTACCATGTCTCCAAACTCATTCTTTTTTTTTCACCCCATCCCCAAGCAAAAGTATCACATTTTATATTCAGCTGTTCTGAAGCTTAGACAGCTGTGGAGATAATTAGACACCACACCAACTCAGCTGCTGGATTTTTAGACTGATGTGAAAGCGTTATGGTGACTGTGGAAGTTTATTTAAATTAATGGCTGCGTTAAAGATCAGAAAACAAACATTTTTGTATTTCGGATTATCACTGTCCCCCTTGTGCTGTAATCTTGTGTGCAGAATTTTGTTCTGAGCGTTATAGAATTCCTGTGTAACTGCTGTTAACTTAATTGCTAAATTAGCTGCTAATTTGTATTATCGTTCACTAATTGGCTGTAATTGGTTCTAATTAGCACTAATTTGCAGTTAGGCACGTGACTGTCCTTGGTATTTTACAAAATGTATAGGGGCGTGCCCAGCACCTATACGCGCATGTTCTAGAATACTATCAGTTAAGGCCTATCCGATAGCAGTTAGGCACGAGCATTTGCACCAGCTATTGAGACAGAGTAAGTGATCACGCCTAAAGTTAGACGAATAACTTCAGACTTATGCTACTGTTCTAAAATTTCAATTAAGCACATAATTGCTAATATAGAATTCGCATGTACTGCGCACATACCAGCACCTAACTTCAGGCGACCTTTTGAGAATTCTCCTGTATTTGAGTCTCTCATTGTGAACACCCTTTCATAAACTAGTATTAAAAAAAACCCATGCAATTATGCACCAAACTTAAGGCGTCACTGCTTATGCCATGTCTATGGCTAGCATAAATGGTGGCACGTTAATGCAACTATTCTATAAAGTGCGCACAGGAATAGTCGGAAACACTCATTCCCCTCCCCCCCCCCCCACATTGACACCCCCTGTGGATTTGCACGTGAAAGAAGTTAGGTGCGCTGTTTATAGAATAGTCTGTTTTGTGCACAACTGCAAATTTAGTGCCGATTACTGCTTGTTATCACCAGTTATTGGTATTTATCACCAATTATTTACCAATTTCTTGCCAATTAGTTAATTATGTTGCGCATGTAATTTGCTCTCTTCTATAACTGTGCACCATTTATAGAACGTTGGGGGTTAGGTTTCTAGAGGCAGCCATAGTTAGTGGCTCCTGACCAAAGACTCTAGCAGTAAAGGGCTAGGTTAGATGTGGGATTAAAAAAAAAAACAGAAGCAAAACTCTGGGCGGTTGTAAATGAAGGTTCATGGCAGTGTGGGCCAATAGGTCAGTTTCAGTTCAGCTGGAAGAAAAGCTGAACCAAACAAAACATGATGAGATAACATTTCAGCAAAATGTCAAGGAAATAATTTCCAGGAAGTGACTGGGCTATGGAGAAGGCGTTTGGCATCGCCGGTAGGTGAAACACATTGGCTATATATTTCCCCTAGGCACGAGGAATTTTTATGAAAGTAAGTTATTTTTTCTTAAAAATGTAAAATTTAAAATGATTAAGTGTGTGTAAGTCCAGTTATTATCAGACCGATGAAGAAGTTGGGTTGTAAAGCTTAGGGCTATGAAGAGTTTGAGCCCTAAGTAGCACCCCTGAAGTCTGTGGAAAAGTTATTTACTACTACTACTATAAATCACTTCTATAGCGCTACCAGTCGTACGCAGCGCTTTACAATTGAACATGAAGAAGACAGTCCCTGCTCAAAAGAGCTTACAATCTATTACAAGTTATTTGAATGATTTATTCAATTTTGATTGTGTCTCAAGGTGATGATAGAGTTGAGGAAATAATTTGAAACGTCTACCAGGTAAGGCAGTGGTTCTCAATCCAGCCCACTCAGACCACAATATTTTTCAGGATATCTACAATAATAATTTTAAAAATGCATCTGAACATGATCATGCATTACCTCCAATGTGTGCACATACATCTCATGCATATGGGTAGCCTGGTTCAATGCTCTAACCACTAGGATCCAGCTTTTTCTACTAACCTATACATTTGTACCTGCATACTTAATCCCCTCCCTCCCAAATTTGCGTATTCCTAATTTAAACTGAGTAAAAGCTGGAATGAGTGTCAGGGGTCCATCCTGTGAGGAGCTGATGGTCTGGTTTCTTTCGTGCTATCTCACAGTTTGTTTATTAAAGGCTTGATGTACCGCCTTTCAAGGTAAAAAAAAAAAAATCAAAGCAGTTTACAATTTTTAAAATCCCAAAATAGAAAAATGGAAAGGAACTATATTCTCTATAAAATACCAATTGTATCTTTACTCTGGACTGGCGAAGGCCATGACGGAAAATTGTAAGCCACATTGAGCCTGGAAATAGGTGGGAAAATGTGGGATATAAATGCGACAAACAAATAAATAAACTTACAGATCCAACGGGAAAGAAAAATAAAAAGTGCACCTTGGGTGTGGTATGGAAATTACCTGCTGCCTTCAATACGGCAGGAGAGTTGTGAGATAATTGAGAAGTATGACACAATCCGTTCCAGGAGAATTTACAAAACTTTTCTTCCCCAAGTAATTGTCCACCTTGGGGAAATTCTTTAAAATACACATGTGCTTTTATGTGCATTGACAACGTCCTGCGAGGTCCTTGGGTAAAAACAATACCCACAAACTTTGCAGTTATATGGGTTCCTGGAAGTGCTCCCTTAATGGACAGCTGAGAGTGCATTACTGTGGTTCTAAAATATTCCCAAGGCTTACAAAAAATATTGAGTATGTGGTTGCTATAGTAACAGCTGTATATGTGCACTTTTTTTTTATTTAAAGAATAAGCCTAGGAACAACTGGAAAATTTTTTAAAACTGTTTTATGTCCATCATTAACTAACTAAAAAGGGGAACAGGTTTTGGTATATTTAGAAGATTGCTCCACTTAGAGGTGTAGTTCATATAACCAAATGCTGATATTTAGCCATTAAATGTTACATTAAATCACAGGTATAACCTGAAATGTCTAATCTGGATGTTCCAGTATGTATGTTATATTCAGTTACGTTGCTTAAATGGGATAGAAGTTCAGAATATCGGCACCATTTCAGATGGGGGTAGTGTTCTGCCCGTGGTGGTCTGTGGTTTTTAAGCCACTGACTGCCATGGGCTGAACTGAACCCCGATATTCAGTACTGGGCAATGTCCAGGCACTGGGATTGAATAGCCAAGTCACAGCAGTCACCCAGCAGCTAACTGTGTGTCAGTTGATATTCAGACCAATGCCCGGTTAGCTCATGGATAAAGTTAGGGCAGCCTTTTTGCTGTCCCATCTTTATTTGCTTATTTAACCACTTAACCAGTTAGCAGCAATGTTCAGTCTAAGTACCAGCTCTGCCCATGGACTTCCCTCAGTATTACCCAGAAAGTGCTGCAGCGGTCAAAGCTGATACTCAGTGGCACTGCCCAGTTAATTGCCACTGAATATCGGTGCCATTGTGCAAACCTATGTTTATACATGCTGTTAATTATTTTCATTTTAGAGAGGGAAATAAGCAAGGAAAATCCCTTAATCCCTCCTGTAAAGGGCTAGGTTGAGCGAAATAAGCAGTTAGTAAAAAAAAACACACAAGCAAAGGAGCAGCTGTCCATCCTAATGCTGAAATATCAGGACATAAACTCGCATTCCCTTTCTGAAATAGAGAAATACATGTGTAGATTTGGGTCCTGCCCAAACCACGCCCCCTTGCAATCTACAGCTTTTAAAATTTTTTTTATAATATCTTGTTTATTGGCAAACCAGTCTACACAGAGAAAAACGTAAACCTTTTACAGTCATCATTACTTGTGATCAACTTTACACTTAGTAAACTTGTGCCCTTTTCATCGATTAAACCCCTCCTCCCCCCTCCCACCCCTATCCTTAACAGTTCAAAATTCTACTACGTGCGACAGGTGTCAGAGTGTCCCAGAAAGGTAACCATGTCTTACAGAAGTGGTCTCCCTTCTTTGAAGCCAAATCTGTGACCCCCTTTTTCTCCAGCGAGCAACATTCCATCATAGCACCTCTCCACTGGGTAACGGTTGGTGCTTCCGGTTTCAACCACAATTGCAGAATAGCTCTTTTCCCCATCAATACCGTTCTTTTCAAGAATGCGGCCATGCCCTCCGGCACTTGACCCTGAATAGTGAATACATCAAACAGTTGTCCCGGAGCAGGTGTCCACTTTACTGACCACATTGAAGTGATCCGACTGCCCAGCTCCACCCAGAAGGAGCGCACCACTCTGCAGGACCAAAACATGTGGCCCAAAGTGGCCCCCTCGTTCCCACACTTTGGGCAGTCATCTGACTCTCTTAGTGTCGCTCTGTAGGCCCTGTGTGGGGATATATATAGTCTCGTAGTGAATTTATATTGCATTTCCCACCAAGTTGCATTGATGGTCGTGTCATAAATCGCTTTTATACACGCCGCAAATTACTCAGAGTCAAGGCTCCATTGCAGTTCTTGTTTCCATTGAGTCATCACTGCAGTGTAATCATTTTGCGCTAGTGAATCTCTTAAGTGGCGGTGGAAGTACCGCAGCGGGATTCTTAATTGTGCTTCCAAGCCTAACAGTTCATTCAAAATGTCCCATATTTTCTCTACAGCTTTTTAAAATTGGGTTTAACATACAATATACACATGTAAGTGCCAGTGTTTACACCTGTAAATTGCAAATAGGGCTTCTAAAATAAGGGATGAAGGGGGAAAGTCATCAAAGTGTGATAAAAGGCCGGTTTTTACCTTGAGAGTCAGCAGCCTGCAGTTTAACACAGTACAGATTGCTCACCACTATGGTAAATGAACACCACTCTTTGTAAGCCACCTTGGGCCAGAGCCTAAAGGGCTGGTGCTGTTCCCCACCCTCCCACAGATCCCTCGACATCCCTGTAGGCCCTGCCACCGTTTTCCCTGGTGGGCCACTGTTCTTTTGGGCAGGAGCAATACCCAGTCGCCCTTCTGTGCCGGCACTGTCTCCAGTAGTATCATCGTGCTGCTACCACTAAGGAGTCATGTTCCTTATAATGCAAATAATGTCATTTAAAGCCTTAACGTCGCTTGATAATTTCCCCTTAACGGGGGGGAGGCTTGGGAGCCTGGGATTTGGGCTCTCCAAAGTCTGCTGGTTTGGCTGGTGGGGTTCCCCAAACCCTGCCAACAGAAGCCTTCTTCCAGTGATGTTCGCTGCCGAGCTACCTGTCCTGTTCACCCCCCCACCCCCATGCGTATACTCAGTTTTAGCGAAATTGAGCATGCGCGAAGCCTCACGCATGTTCAATTTCATTAAAACCAAGTATGTGTGTGGGGGAGGGGAACAGGGCAGGCAGCGCAGCAGGGGAATATTGATGGAGGAAGGTTTCGGTCGGCGGAGCTCGGGGACCTACGCCAGTCCATGTATGTGGGGTTACGGCAGGGGTGGAGCGCAGTGGGGAGGTGGGGCAAAATGTGCCCCCCTTACTTTGGACTCAGCCCCCCCCCTCCAAATTGAGGTCTAGCTATGTGTCTTCAGCTTGGAAAAGAGACGGCTTAAGGGGGGGGGTGGCTATGATTGAGGTCTTTAAATTCCTGAGTGGTGTAGAAACGGGTAAAAGTGAATTGCAAATACAAAGACCAGGGGACACTCAATGAAATTTCATGGAAATACTTTTAAAACAAATAGGAGGAAATAAAAGAATTGTTAAGCTGTGGAACTCGTTGCCGGAGGATGTGGAGTGTATCTGGGTTTAAAAAAGGTTTGGACAAGTTCCTGGAGGAAAGTCCGTAGTCTGTTATTAAGATGGACATGGGGAGGGGGGCAATGCTTGCCCTGAGATTGGGAGCATGGAGTGTTGCTACTAATTGAGTTTCTGCCAGGTACTTGTGACCTGGCTTGGCCACTGTTGGAAGCAGGGTACTGGGCTAGACGGACCATTGGTCTGACCCAGTATGGCTATTCTTATGTATATTCTCCATTCTGCAGAATATTGACCTCATTGTGGGTATTTAAATGAAATCTTTTCTGACTATGGGGTAGATATTCAAAAGGGTTTAACTGGGCAGGAGAGGCTCAGTGAGCCAGCAGCTGATAGTCAGAAGCACTAACTGGCCATCCGCTGCCTAGATAGGTTAGTGGCAGGCCAGGGGACACAGGGAGGAGCATCAACTTAGCCATTTATCCCCAGATTCTATATAAGGGATGGTGAATAGTGCACGGCCAATTTACAGGCTCTACTCAATTGAGCCAATTAGTGATGATTGGCTGATAATTATCACTAATTGGCAATAATTGGAATTTATATGCACTTCTTTTTAGGTGTATTCTAAAAATAGGCGCAAGTAAATTCCAACGTGCATAGCTGAAAAGGGGGTGCAGCCATGGGAAGAGTGTAGGTGTGTCAGGGTGTTAATCACATTTTACACTCATTGTTATGGAATTCGGGGAAACACGTATACATTTAGGTACGGGTATTTACACCAGGTTTACAGTGGCGTAAATGGCTGTGCCGAGATGTACATGAGTTTCCCCGGCCTATGCTGTATTCTATAAACCATGTCTTACTGTAGACAAGGTTTGTAGAATAGCGCTACACATGTTATTCCAACGTGCCTCAATTTGGATGCCATATACAGAATTTATCCACTAACTGGCTAAAAAGGGGCGTAGCCAGACAGCAGACTTTGGGTGGGCCTAGGCAAGGTGGGCACCAAGTGGTCTCCCCCTCCCACCAAAAACATATCTCAGCTGGTGGGAAAATGCTTCTCTCCACTTTGGCAGTCTGCAGCAGGCATGTGCTGAAAACTGAGCATGCGCAGGTGCCAGTATCGTGGAGAGCAGTGTTTTTGTTACCATCAGGGGGAAGTTTTCAGCTGGTAGAGCTTGGGATCCCCACTAGCTACTGCTAAACATATGCTACTGTTGGGTGGGCCTGAGCCCTAAGTGGGTGGGCCCCAGCCCACCTAGGCCCACCTGTAGCTATGCCACTGTGGCTAAGTACCTGAATATATGTACAAAATAAGTACCTGAATAAATATAAACCGCTTTGAATGTAGTTACAAAAACCTCAGAAAGGCGGTATATCAAGTCCCATTTCCCTTTCCCTTCCCTAAGTAATCATATAAAATCAGGACATCAAAACAGCTGCCCTAATTTTATGCACCGAGTTAACTGGGCACCAGTCTGACTATCAGCCAGTGCCGGGTTAACATCCGAGTCAGCGAACATACTCAGATATTCAGTTCTGGAAGCTGTGCATGCCCCTGGCATTGAATATCCAGGATTAGTTCAACCCAAGGAGTCCTTATGATAGGAAATGGCATGAGCCTATCTGGCTCATTTCGTATGCTGAAGCCAGTGGGCGGAGCTTGCCGCCATATTGTGTGACCCCAAACATTCAAAGATGCTATTGAAAACAATAGTAAATTTGTGAGGTTTATGATGGCCTATGTGTTTTGTTTTTTAGTTACATTTGTACCTCATGCTTTCCCACTCATGGCAGGCTCAATGCGGCTTACATATACAGGTACTTATTTGTACCTGGGGCAATGGAGGGTTAAGTGACTTGCCCAGAGTCACAAGGAGCTGCCTGTGCCTGAAGTGGGAATCGAACTCATTTCCCCTGGACCAGAGTCCACCACCCTAACCACTAGGCCACTCCTCCACTTAGTTTGACAGATTTTTTTTATTTCAGCGCTTCCCATATGTAACCCAACGTGTTTTTTTTAACCTCGGGGGGAGGTGAGCCGCTGTCCCTCCACAGGTGTGGGCGCTCCAGCACAGCAGACTTGTTTTTGGAGCTGCAAGAGTCCCCACAACCCCGAGGCTCAAGCAGAGCTGGGGCCTTTCTTATAACAGCCCAAAAAAATAAGTTTGCTGTGCTGGAGCACCTGCACCCAGAGCAGGACCACAAGTCATGCCCCAGGACACCCTCCCCCCAGGTAAAACAAAACAAAAAAAATACCTCAGGTTACATATGGGAAGCTTTCAAATAAATACAAAAGCTGTCAAATAAGAAGAAAACAGACCTAGGCAGTCATAAACCTCAGAAGTTTGCTATTGTTTTCAATAGCGTCTGTGAATGTTTGGGGTGACACAATATAGTGGCTGTGAAAGAAAGACGCCACCAACCTTTTGATGTCATGCTTTCTCCTGTCCTAAGAACTCCTTGGCTCAACCCATGGCTTGAACTGGCTTACCAGCCGCTTACTGCCACAGGCTGAATATCAGACCCTACGTTTATTTCAGTAAACATTTCAGTGAAATGTGCTGTGATGTCACTGAGCTTTATTAAAGGTGTTTTAGCATGGATGAATGCTTTGCAAAGGTTTGATTTGTCAGATGGTATCATGTGACTGCACATCACCGCACTCCCTCATGTGTCTATGTGACTAGTGAAATGAGGACTCTGTTTTTCCTGAGAGGTGACTGCTGAAATGAAACCTTGTGCCTTCTGTTCTGTCCTGTCAGGGAGCTGAAGCATCGAGCTGTGCGGCAGCCAGATGAGCCAAAGTTCCAGATCCACGAATATATTGAATCACAGAAGAAGAGGGGCAGCTGTTGTGCCTTCATCTGAGAGCAGTACGGGCACAGCCAGAACAGGGGCAGAGTCCAGGAGGAAGGGGCTGGCAGAAAAGCAAGAAAGGCAGCTTTTTCCTGACTTAAAACACTGCT
Organism: Microcaecilia unicolor; assembly: GCF_901765095.1. Lineage (NCBI taxonomy): Eukaryota > Metazoa > Chordata > Amphibia > Gymnophiona > Siphonopidae > Microcaecilia > Microcaecilia unicolor. Next base: position 319,877,298 of record NC_044036.1, on the reverse strand, counting down.
CAGGATCCTTCCCTCAGATTGCTTTTAAAATCCCTCAGTAATTCCAGCTGTTAGATGTCTTCAGAAAAAGTAAAGGATGGCACAGCGGGTAGAAAGAGGGATGCGGAAGTACACCAGCCACCTCTGTCAGTTCAGCTTGACTCGGCAAAGGCCATGCCCTGCCCTGCCCTATCTAGTTTGGGCTCTTGCTGTGACCATGCTGTCCTTAAAATGAAAAGGAACAAGAAATAGAGAAAACAGCTGGTTGCGTGAGGCTATGCAGAGTTCCTCCTGCTCCTTCCTACGGGGAGAATCTCGCACCCTAAGTCTGGGGTCCATTGCTATTTTGATTACAGAGGGTGAGATAATAGATCACGTTTTATTTAAAAGATTCTATTTATTGTCCTTTAGTTTCCAAGCACAAAGATGACCCTTTTTCTTTCTCTCCCCCCGGCCTACCTTTCCTTTAATCATTTGAATATTAGAAGAAGAAAAAGTATGGTGATGGGATCACTAAGGTATTCTTTCACTCTGGCTCCATCATCCTTTGGCTTCTTCATTTTAAACTGCCTTTTGCATTCAGCCTCCCACCGTTCCCGCTAGTTAATTTAAAATGGCTGAAACTGGCGGTCTCTTTGGTGAATAAATAATTATCCTCAGAGGAACACAGATTATAGCCATTTTTATTTATTCAGCTTATATAGCATCTTGAAACAAGAGTATCGTCAACCCTGCCAGTACCTCTGGTGGCGAGCTGCACCCCAGGGATGCCCTAGTATTGTTAAACTTGCTCGTGCCTGCTAGGGTGAGGTTCTCCCTAGAGTTGCCAAGCCATATCTCTTGACTCCTGTGGTGAGCTTTGCCTCAGAAGTGCCCTACTATTGGCAGCCATTTTCTGTGGTGAGCTCCCCATACCACACCCCCACAAGGTATCTTTCCTGTGCCATGTGGAATTTCCATGGGGGGGGGGGGGGTAGTTGTGCTGTGGCAGCACCGGATATGTGAAGTTCCTCCTAGCAGGACTCTGCTAGTACTTCATAGATTCTCAGAAGTGCAAATCACATCTTAGTATTACTATTACAGAATCAAAGGCGCTGAAAGCCAAATAATATTGTGCCAAAATTTTCCTTTGTGGGGAAATGATTGGAGGTGGAAGTGGTACTTGATGGACTGGTTTTGAAGACCCTCCTCCTCTTTCAATTTCTATTGCTTCCTGACCCCAATGTACATTTCAGATGTGTGTGCTACTTGTTCTGCACTTTTAAGTTGTTTTTCTTTGTGGGACTGCTGACATATGTGGTGATATGTGCTCACACTTAATTCCCCTTTCACTCCCACATTTAACTTTATGGGGACATCTCAGTTGCCTGTTTCTGTGTGGAGTTTTTATTCCATTCACATTTTTCTTGGTTTTCAGGAGTTTTTTTTTATTTTTTTTTTTCTTTAAATAGATTTGGACACATTCTTGTTGTCCTTTGGTCTCGATTCTTTTGTGGCTTGAAGATTTTTCTTTTTGTGTGGCCTATAAACATGTAAGACTGTATCAAATTTTTATTTTCTTGTAGGCTGTTGGCACAGCAGCTTGGGTGGCATTTTGATTGCTCGATCAGTTAAGTTAGTGGTTCTGAACACAGTTCTCGAGGAACCACAAGGTGTTTCAAGATACTCGAAAATAATAATAATTGAAAAAAAATGCGTCAGAGAAATTATGATGTACTTCCTTTGTTGAAGGCAAACTTAATTATATGGAGATCCTGAAAACCCTGGTGGTTCCCAAGAACTGGTATGAGAATGAGCGTCTGAAGTGGCGTATCTCCTTTTACTTAGACTGGTGGTTCCCAAACTTGTCTAAGGGATTCCCGCCAGTCAGGTTTTCAGGATATCTGCCATGAATATTCATGAGAGCAATTTGCATGTTCTACCCGCAATGCTTGCAGATTTCTTCCTCAAAACCTGACTAGCTGGATGTCCCTGGTACAGGTTTGGGAACTACTGAGTTTAGCCACTCCACAACGCAATCATCCCTGGCAGATCAGCGTTATAAGGAGACTCCCACCCACGAGTGCACCAAATCCAAGAGGAAGTCTTTCTACACATCTGCTTTGCTTTTCTCTGTGCTTAAGACTGTGACGTCAGTTCTTGCACAATCTCATCCTTGTCTCTGGCAAAAAGGGGGTACTGTCACCACTGCAGAGCAGCACTCAGAGTGATTTAAGAGGCCTATATTTTGTAAACATAAAGTGATGTGCTTGTGTGTAAGTTGGACACATCTTTCTTGAATAACGTAGGCACCCTCTTCTCCCTCCCCCCCCCCCCAGTAGTAATGCTTTGAATGGAAGGTGTTCTGTGCTTGCACAAGATTTATCCCTGCTATTGTGCAGTCATGCTGTGATCTGGATGCAGTCGGCACAATTCCATATTCGGTGCCAGAGCCTGCGGCAGGTTTCACTTTGCTGTGGTGGCTTCAAAGAACTTTTGTGGACTGTGTTTCAGTAATGTGGTATTGGAGGCAGTGAGTGTATATTTCTTTATGGTAGAGCCCCCTTTTACTACCTGCCAGCTACTTCTGGAGCCCTTCTTTGGTCATTTATACAGGTCAGTGCTGAGATCAGTGGTGGCAGTGAGTAACAGGGCCTTGACCTTCTTGGCAAAGGTGAAGGGAAAAAAAATACAGAAACTTGAAGTTTTTATTTTATTATTAAAGTGTTAAAACAGAAGAAAAATTCTTGCAGCTGGTTAATTGTTGAAGTTATTACTTTAAGAACGTGTGTGACAGTCACTTGGCAAAACTATTGGCGCTTTCCAGGGATGCTGGCTATGGCATTTTTGCAGTCCCCCAATTTTATTCATACCACATTCTCTGCAAGGTAACCCAATTAAACCAGAGTCTGTATTTTGGACAGTAAACCTGCCTGTTTTTTTTTTTTTGTTTGTGTGTAATATGCTCTGCTTAATACTCTTCTGAACGAATATTAATGCTGTTGCAGCTAGAAGCGGCTGTAAACAGCTCAGAAGCACACAGTTATGGTAGAAGTAACACAGAGGCTTGAAAACCACTTTTATTTCCCGTAGTGGTCAAGGCTGGTGCTAAAATAGTAACCATCCTCGTCAAACCTTCAGCTTTATGCTACTCCTCCCGCTGTTGCCTTCACAAATGAACCTTTAGGTCCCTTGTCCCCCCCCCCCCCCCCCCCCCCCCCAACACTCATGGTCACTCCAACACCAACCCTTCCAGAATAATCTGAGTAAATGGGCTATTTGCAAACCGAACACCTTCCCTGCTGATTAAAAAAAAAAAAAAAATACCACTTCCTGTTGATTCTTTGAGTTTGTGTGGTTCTTGAAAACTATTGCTTTGACTGCTGCTGCTTTCTGATACCCGTCCCCTCTCCCTCCCCCCCAAAAAAACTGATGCCTTAGGCAAATCTTTAGTCTTGCCTAATGGTTGGGCTGGCCTCTGATAGTGGTGTAACAGTGGGGATATGGAAATCAAAGCAACAGGACTGCCCTGTCCCATGCTGTCCTGTCCTGCTGAACAAGTTCTCATTGAGCTTTTGCTGAACCACTGCAGGGAGTCAACACCAGTCCTTGGCCCTAAAGCTAGGGATGGGCAAAGTAAGTTAGGATTTTAGATCCCAAATAGTGAACCCTAAACATCAGCCAGGTATTTGCTGTGAAACTAGCTGTTGGATCACAAGCAGCTCAGACTGCATGAAAATGACCCAGGAGGAGGCTTTAGGGGAAATAAATATTGGACCATTTTTAGCAAACAGCACCAAACTAATAGAGTCTTGGCCATTAACGTTCATCATTCCTCCCCTTTATCCCATTCGCCTCCCGCCCTCCTCCCTGATTAACTTTCCTTCTTCCGGTATTCCCTAACTAGTTCCCAACTGCGTTCAAATGTCTCCAGTTTATTAGGGTAGTGTGCAGTCAGCCTTTCCATTAAATGTATTACTGTCGGCCGCTCTCACCATTGTTTAGTTGATGGAATCTCTACCAGCCTCCAGTTTCACACCGTGCAGCCAGGGCTGTGGAGTCAGTTCACCAAACCTTCGACTCTGACTTCTCTATTTTTCTGCTGTCCCGACTCCCAACAGTGGCGCCTACTGATTTAGGCTTTAACTGATCGATATCCAAAATGATTTAACCAGCCAGAAACGGCCACTGACCGGTTCAGTCACCTGTTTGGGGCTCTCCGCTAACTTTCAGCTGTACTTTAACCGGTTGTTGCTGCTGAAGTTAGCAGCTAGCAGCTAAGTGAAAACCAGCTATTTGGGGGGGGGGGGGGTATTCCTGGGGTGGAGTCAGCAGTTGGCCAGTTAAGTGCCGAAATTAGCACTTAAACAGCCAGGGTAACTGTATAAATGAGACCACATAAAATACAGTCCTATTTTATGTGGCAAACTTTAGCCGCTTATTTTCTGAATATTGGCTTAACCGACTGTGCATTAGCTGGCTCCACGTAAACCAGATCTCCAGTGCCAAAGCCCGGATATGGCCCGGCATTGAATATCCAGAATAATGCCGGCAAAGGTCAGCAAACTGTTCACGACTGGTGGCTGAATATTTATCCCTAAAGTTTTGTTTTGCATCTAAAGTACTGACAAATATAACAAAAAAATATGTATAAGTATAAAATGGTAAATTTGTCATAAGTTCATAAGTAATGCCACACTGGGAAAAGACCAAGGGTCCATTGAGCCCAGCATCCTGTCCATGACAGTGGCCAATTCAGGCCAAGGGCATCTGCCAAGCTTCCCAAACGTACATACATTCTATATGTTATTCCTGGAATTGTGGATTTTTCCTGAGTCCATTTAGTAGTGGTTTATGGACTTGTCCTTTAGGAAACTGTCTAACCCCTTTTTAAACTCATTTGGATTTTGGATCACAAGTAGCAGCAGTGGGATTTGAACCAGCCACCTCTGGATTGCAAGACCAGTGCTCTAACCACTAGGCCAATACTCCACTCCATATATTATAATGGTGTTAGTTTTTCATTTTGAAGCTGGAGTCGGTACATTTTCACTGATTCCGAGTCCGCAGCCCTGCATGCAGCAATAATATACACTTTCAGTTGCTTGAGATCCAACCTGGATGGTGGTCAGCGTTTACCAGGATAGGTGGGGCTTGCAATAGAAATACAGAATTTTCATTTTTTAATGCTGATCTTGTCTTGGACTACTTGCAGGTTGTATTAGACCAACAAACAGCATGCAGTTCATCAATCCCATGAATTGTCTTCATCTGAAGAAGGGAGCTGTGTGCCCTCATAGGGGCCCTTTTACTAAGATGTGCTGAAAAATGGCCTGCGGTAGTGTAGACACGTGTTTTGGGCGCGTGCAGAATCATTTTTCAGTGCACTTGTAAAAAATGCGTTATTAAAAAAAAAAAATGTTGCCGAAAATGGACATGCGGCAAAATGAAAATTGTTTTGTGTCCATTTTGGGTTTTACACCTTACTGCTAGCCATTGACCTAGTGGTAAGGTCTCATGCAGTAACCGGGCGGTAATGGTCTACGTGCGTAAAATGCCGATTGCCGCCCAATTACCACCCGCGTGCCAGAAAATAAAAATATTTTCCGGTACGTTGTTAAAAAAAAATGAAATTACCGCCATTGGCCACACGGTAGCTGGGCGGTGATGTGGAATTGCTGTGCGTTGGGCGCGCATAGGCGCTTATGCAGCTTAGTAAAAGGGCCCCAGTAGCTCCTAAGTATCATCCTTTTATTATTTGTTTAGTAAAAGCATTACCTTTAAGTTTTCCAGTTTTTTTTCCTGGACAAAGAGACCTACCAGAAGTCTGCTCATTGCTGGACTTTCATTAAAAAGCACAGCAGGAAGGGGGCAAGATGCAGAGATCTGAACTGTCAAAAATATGGGTGAAATAAGATGCCACATTTTGGGATTTCTGTCCTCTATTTTGCTAACTTTGCTGCAGTGCTGCTCACTGACAGTCTTTGAGTGCTGCAAATGGACCGAGTTTTCAGTATGCCCCTAATGAATCCTAATGGCTGGGTGTAGGTGAGTAGGGAAATGTCTGGAGGGAAGGACTAGCATGGTTTACATCAGAGTGTTCAATGTTTAAGAGCTTCTAATGTTTTAAATTGGGTACTGTTATGTGATGTCACATCATGATGAGTACTGGTTCTGAGTGGCAACATAAAAGCTTGATAAATGTGTGTATGATGAGGCGGGGTAACAAATCTCTAATAAACTTGAAAACCTAACAGCTTTGCAAGCAAATACTCTCATGCATATTCATGACACTCGCTTATGGATTAGACATCTTTTCATTTGGAATGAGAAATAAGATAAGTCAATTGACTATATGTATGTTATACAAAGTCATGGGAAATGTGAATTGAAAAGAATCTTAGAGTGTCATAGTTGTTAAATACCGTGCACCAGTGGTTTGTTTAATCTCCACTAATTAGTAGGAATTTACGTTTAAATTGAATAAAGTTATGCTTTTGGTATAATATGATTGTATTAATTTGATTGTGTAAGTATAGGTTATAATAGAGGGATGCATATTCATTAGGGATATCCTGAAAACCCATTTGTGGCTGAATAACATTGCTCTGTTGTTCCTGAGGTCTACAGAACACAATGTTCTGGGGGACTGCATTTCCCATTGCATCGCATACATGCAATGAACAGGAGCAGATTAAAGGGAGAAAAATCGCTTAGGTACCTACCCTCACCTACTCAGAAACTACTGCGGGAGCCAGACCTAACAGTGAGCGGTAGGTAATTATTGCTGTTGTCCTTTGATTTTACTTATTCTGATTCAAGCAACAATGGTGGATGGGGACGAAGCAATCAGTCTCCCATCAAGCTAGCTACAACATTCCAATCGGATCTTGGGAAACCGCACAAACAAACTGGCTCCAGAATTCAGCCACTAGATCAGTGCTTCTCAATCCAGCCCTTGGGGCACACCACAGGGGCCACAGTGAATATGTATGAGCTAGATTTTCATGCACAATTTCCTTGGTATACAAATCTATTTCATGTATATTCATTGTGGATCTTCTGAAAAGCCAATAGGCTGTGGGATTTACGTTACAAGACGTATGAGGAGAGACTTGCTGACCTGGACTTGTATACCCTGGAGGAAAGGAGAAACGGGGGTGATATGATACAGACGTTCAAATATTTGAAAGGTATTAATCCGCAAATGAACCTTTTCCGGAGATGGAAAGGCGGTAGAACGAGAGGGCATGAAATGAGATTGAAGGGGGGCAGACTCAAGAAAAATGTCAGGAAGTATTTTTTCACGGAGAGGGTAGTGGATGCTTGGAATGCCCTCCCGCGGGAGGTGGTGGAGAGGAAAACGGTAACGGAATTCAAACATGCGTGGGATAAACATAAAGGAATCCTGTTCAGAAGGAAGGGATCCTCAGGAGCTTAGCCTTGAATGGGTGGCAGAGACGGTTGGGAGGCGGGGCTAGTGCTGGGCAGACTTATATGGTCTGTGCCAGGGTTGGTGGTTGGGAGGCGGGGATAGTGCTGGGTAACTTATACGGTCTGTACCAGAGCCGGTGGTGGGAGGCGGGGCTGGTGGTTGGGAGGCGGGGATAGTACTGGGCGGACTTATACGGTCTGTGCCCTGAAAAAGACAGGTACAAATAAAGGTAAGGTATACACAAAAAACTAGCACATATGAGTTTATCTTGTTGGGCAGACTGGATGGACCATGCAGGTCTTTTTCTGCCGTCATCTACTATGTTACTATGTGTGTGCCCTGAGAACAGGGTTGAGAAGTCCTACACTAGCCAAATGCATCTACCTAAATTGGATGAGCCTTTAACAGGCCCATTGGAGAGACAATTTTGGCCTTTATCTGCCACAATTTTCTGCCTGTATTTTGAAGCAATTGTCTTCTTTTAGCACAGTTGAGCATTCCCACCTAAGGAGCTGTAGTCAGCACAAGCGGATTTGCAGAATTATTTCCTGGACTTGTTTACAGTTCCTCTCTAAGGCAAGTGAACTTTCCTCCCATCGCTCCATTGTGCTTTTAATCATTGATCTTGAAGAGCAGTGACCTCCCACTGGAGCTGAGTGAAATTGGAAACACATCCTCTTTTTCCTCAGCACTGTGGCTCTGGCTTTTCATTTGTGTCTGGGTGGAGGAGACAATATGGCAATTGTGGTGACCTATTGCTTAATCGTATTCCCTAGGATGTCTATATACAAACTCTGGCACAATAGGCTCATATATAATCTGTTATAAAATGACAGGATATAGCTAAACCTTCCACCCTGTACTGCTATCCAAATATAACAATTCCAGCTGGATCCAAGTTGGCAAAAAGACTTATTTGCAATCTCTCCACCCCCACCCCCCCAACTAAATGATACGAAGCTTGTATATTGTATGGGATACTGGCACTGTTTGAGCGGTTGAAGGTGTTTAACCTTCAACCTCTATGGTAATTTTCTAAAAAAAAAGAAAAGAAAGGGGGTGGGTGTTCCTGGGTCAGGGCCAGCACCAACCTCCCCTTTTGATATACTGGAGAAAATGAAAACATTTCCAGGTCAGTGACTTGTCAGAAATTCTCTGCAATTTAGCCTCCTGCTTCTCAGTGTAAAGCACCACTGGTATTGCCCATCAGAATTGAACACCCATACTTGTTATATAGTCATAACAAGGTAGGATAAATCTCTGCAACCTGCCTGGTTGCCAAAAGATCCACCCAATAAAATACTCTGAAACAAGAACATGGGTTAAATCCAAATATTGTACAATCAGCTTTAAAATCATTTAATAACCACAATCTGTCTTCTTGTGGTATTACTGTGGGCTATGGGTAAGGCTTAGGTCAGTGATGACCAAACCTGGTCCTGGAGGCACTCCAGACAGTCAATTGTTCAGGATATCCACAATGCAAATCTCTCATGAATATTCATTGTGGATATCCTGAAAACCTGACTGGCTGGGGTGCCTCCAGGACCAGGTTTGGGAATCATTTTGCTTAGGTCATTGTAGGCATTATGAGACTCATAATGATCCAGACTCAATATACTTTGTGCGGTATCTTATTGACTCAAAATAACACCACTCTTAATGAACACCAGTGCTGTACACATCTTGTACTGCAACAGAAATATTGAATAGTAGTAACGTGCAATGGTTTGGTGGGCCAGTGGGTAGAAACACATGCAATCCCACTCTACATTCAATAGAAGCAGTAATTCACATGGACTTAGTACAATTCTATGATTATCACATTTTTTCTACCACCTGGCTAGCCATAGACAATCTATATTATTTACAACAGAGAGTATCTACTATAATAAAACGCACCCTCAACGTTCTGAGGACACTGACGTCACTGCAGGCACTTAGACACCGGTTCATAAGTTCATGGTGGTGAAGCCAGAACACTCACCATGTCTCCATGCCCCGCCCTCGCATCACACGTGATGACGTCGAGGGCGGGACAAGTACACAAACACGCAAATGAAAGAAAGGGGAGGAGTAGGGAAACACGTGTAGCGTACTCCTCCCCATCCAATGAATCGCTGCCGCCGAGGACGTGCCCATCACCCCGCCCCTTTCGCACCATCACGCCATCACCACGCCCCCGGTCGCCCCCTCTTCACCCCATCACCTTCCCTCCCCCCTGTCACCTCCCCTCCCCTTACGCTACTATCCCTGGTGGTCTAGAGGTACCTGTTCGCTCGGGGGCAGGAAAGAAACAGCCCCTGCTTTCCTGCCCGGAGCGCTGCTGCTAGCTGCCCTGCTGCATCCTGTGTGAGTCCGGCTCTTGGCGTTTCAAAATGGCCGCCGAGAGTTGAAGCAGCCTCGTGAGACTTCAACTCTCGGCGGCCATTTTGAAACGCCGAGAGCCGGACTCACACAGGATGCAGCAGGGCAGCTAGCAGCAGCGCTACAAGCGAACAGGTACCTCTACACCACCAGGGATACTAGCGTAAGGGGAGGGGAAGGGAGTCCCGTGCCCGCTAGCGCCCGTTTCATCACAGGCAGAAACGGGCCTTTTTTACTAGTGTAAAATACATCAATAAACATCCTAAAAGTCAATTAAAATTAACTAAAATATGCATAAAAAATACAAATACCATAAATAAAACAATAATACTCAGAATCTAAGGGGGAAACACCACAACTCCATAACCCAACTGTAATTCCCCAGAGTATGGGATGTAGAACTTTCCAGAGTTACTGGGGGGGGGGGGAGGGTTTGAAGTCGTGAGAGGAGTGGGGATCCATCCCAAGGGGTGGTTTCCTGGACACTTGCAAAGGAAAAGTGTTTCTTAGGGATGATTGATAGCTGGGGAGGAATTAGAGTTAAAAGGGATTACGGAAGGGAGCACAGGATCTTTGGTTGCATGTACCCCCATCGGGACCCTTGGAGGAAAGGGTGGTCCTGGAGTGGCAGAATAAACTAAGACTGAATTAAGGCGTAGATGCTGCCCCTAAAAGTGACAACTGAGAAGGAGTGAGGAGCTCTGGGTGGGTAAGAGGAACCCAACCTGAGAGTAGGAACCAGAGCAGGAGAAGCCTGTTCAAGGCCAGAGTGGAGCTCTGAGAACTGCATCGTTGGAAGGAGAACAACCAAAAGGGTCTGTGCCTGAAAGAGAACTGGATTGTGATCAGGATTATCAGGCGCATCTTTGGATTATTGTTAGCCCAAAGGAATGGGTAAAGGACAGGTAGCACTATAAATATGTTAATACTTTGGGCTGGTTGAGTGAAACAAGTTGGAGAGTGGTTGAGGTTGCAATACACAATCTTGAATGGACAGGAGGATTGTTGATTCAAATTGATTGTACAGATGGAGTTATTAAATAGTTTACCTGCCTGTTGCAGAAAGTTCAGTAAAGTTGAATTTGTATAAAATCAAATCCTCAGAGTACAGTGTGGTCTTTAGCGTGGGAGTAAGGATGCTTGCTTCCCGGACTGGTAAAGTACCACTGAGAAACCCAACGTAATTCCTAATTGCTTTCTGGATCTTTGTTCCAGCCCTGACCTATAACCAAGCTTGAATGGTGATACATGTGACTGTGTGACTTGCAGAAATGCTGAGTGGAAAGAAAGTTGTGTTGGTTTGCGGGTGGCCTGGGTCTGCAGGGGACTGAGCTAGTAGTAGTTGCGGTGAGACCTGGGCTACACAATCAACTGAACTAAATTGGAAAAGAAATTCCATTTTTAAACTTAGATAGGCTCCTGGTAAAGTCCTGGATGTAGAAAATTCTACAACTTGGAGGCAACTTTTGAAAACGCCCATGATCTGTAATGCTCTATCCATGCTGGCCATGCAAGCCAATCCTCCAAACACCCTACTCCTGCAACACAGGAAAGGCCAAAGTTCACAGCTTAAACTTTACCGTTTCCCAAATTGGCAGCCAATGAAGCTCCCATCGAGGGGCATAACCGAACAGGGACGACCATCTCTAAGGGCGCCCATCTCTAAGGACGTCCCGGCGAAGGGGCGGGGAAACCTGTATTATCGAAACAAGATGGGCATCCATCTTTTGTTTCGATAATACAGTTGGGGACGCCCAAATCTCAACATTTAGGTTGACCTTAGAGATGGTCGACCTAAATGTTGAGATGGTCGACCTTAGAGATGGTCGTCCCCGATTTTCAGCCATAATGGAAACCGAGGACGCCCATCTCAAAAATGACCAAATCCAAGGCATTTGGTTGTGGGAGGAGCCAGCATTCATAGTGCACTGGTCCCCCTGACATGCCAGGACACCAACCTGGCACCCTGGGGGGCACTGCAGTGGACTTCACAAATTGCTCCCTTACCTTTGGTGCTGAGCCCCCCAAAACCCACTACCCACAACTGTACACCAGTACCATAGCCCTAAGGGGTGAAGGGGGGCACCTACATATGGGTACAGTGGGTTTCAGGTGGGTGTAATAGGTAGGGGGGGATGGGCCTGGGTCCGCCTGCCTGACGTACACTGTACCCACTAAAACTGCTCCAGGGACCTGCATACTGCTGTCATGGAGCTGGGTATGACATTTGAGGCTGGCATAGAGGCTGGAAAAAATTTTTAAATTTTGTTTTTTAGGGTGGGAGGGGGTTGGTGACCGCTGGGGGAGTAAGGGGAGGTCATTCCCGATTTCCTCCGGTGGTCATCTGGTCAGTTCGGGCACCTTTTTGAGGCTTGGTTGTGAAAAAAAATGGACCAAGTAAAGTCGGCCAAGTGCTCGTCAGGGACGCCCATCTGTTAAGCATGTCTCAGTCCCACCTCCGACACGCCCCCGAGAACTTTGGTCGTCCCCACGATGGAAAGCAGTTGAGGATGCCCAAAATCGGCTTTCGATTATGCCGATTTGGGCGACCCTGAGAGAAGGACACCCATCTCCCAATTTGTGTCAAAAGATGGGCGTCCTTTTCTTTCGAAAATAAGCCTGATAGTATCAAAATGGCACTCACCCTCCTCAAACACCCCCAACACCATTTGGGCTGTTGCATTTTGAAAAATCTAGAATTTCTTCACCAGCTTTCTTGGTACTCCATCTTTTAAGTCATTACAATAACACAAAGCACCAAGGCTTGTACCACAGTACACACTGAAGCAGTCTATAGAAGGCCTCAGTTGATCCACTAACCTTAATCCTAGAGCTGATCCATAAAAAAAAAAAAAAAAACCCACAATCCAGTCCAATCACAAAACTAGTTACCTCTGATGAACAACATGGCCAGCAAACTTGTGCTGAAATGCCCAAACTCACCCAATCCACCTGACCTATCCCCCAAATTTCACTGTTTTCCATATTTACTATCAAACAACTATTCTTTAAACACAACATTACCTCAGCCAGACAGGCATTCAGATTTTGTATCCCCTCCTCAACATTATTATTATTTTTTGTTACATTTGTACCCCGCGCTTTCCCACTCATGGCAGGCTCAATGCAGCTTATATGGGGCAATGGAGGGTAAAGTGACTTGCCCAGAGTCACAAGGAGCTGCCTGTGCCTGAAGTGGGAATCCAACTCAGTTCCTCAGGACCAAAGTCCACCACCCTAAGCACTAGGCCACTCCTCCACTGTTGCTACTATTTGAGATTCTACATGGAATGTTGCTATTCCACTAGCAACATTCCATGTAGAAGTCGGCCCTTGCAGATCACCAATGTGGCCGCGCAGGCTTCTGCTTCTGTGAGTCTGCCGTGCTGCACGTACGTGCAGGACGTCAGACTCACAGAAACAGAAGCCTGCGCAGCCTTCTACATGGAATGTTGCTATTGGAATAGCAACATTCCATGTAGAATCTCCAATAGTAGCAACATTCCATGTAGAATCTCCAATAGTATCTATTTTATTTTTGTTACATTTGTACCCTGCGCTTTCTCACTCATGGCAGACTCAATGAGGCTTACATGGGGCAATGGAGGGTTAAGTGACTTGCCCAGAGTCACTAGGAGCTGCCTGTGCCTGCAGTGGGAATTGAACTCAGTTCCCCAGGACCAAAGTCCACCACTCTAACCACTAGGCCACACAGGCTTCTGTTTCTGTGAGTCTGACGTCCTGCACATATGTGCAGGACGTCAGCCTCACAGAAACAGAAGCCTGCGCGGCTGCAAGGGCAGGCTTCTATATGGAATGTTGCTAGTGGAATAGCAACATTAACATTCCATGTAGAATCTCAAATAGTAGCAACAGAATCTCAATAGTAGCAACATTCCATCTAGAATCTCCAATAGTAGCAACATTCCATGTTGTTGTTACATTTGTATCCCGCGCTTTCCCACTCATAGCAGGCTCACTGCGGCTTACATATATATACAGGTACTTATTTGTACCTGGGGCAATGGAGGGTTAAGTGACTTGCCCAGAGTCACAAGGAGCTGCCTGTGCCTGAAGTGGGAATCGAACTCAGTTCCTCAGTTCCCCAGGACCAAAGTCCACCACCCTAACCACTAGGCCACTCCTCCACTCCCAAGAGGCCCACAACCTAAATGCCACCTGTATATAGATAAGGTAAGCATGCAAATCCCTGAATGATACTTCCCAGGGAATACAAAAAATATTAAAGACTAGTAAAAAAGGCCCGTTTCTGTAGGCAAGGAAACGGGCCTTAGGCAGGCAATCTCCCCCCCCCCCCCGTGCTACGGCCCCCTCGAACCCACCCCCTCCCGCGAACCTGTCGATTCCCCCCCTACCCCGGAACGCTGAAAACTGCCGCCACCGTCGCCGCCGTTGTTGTGCTACCTTCCCTTCCCTTCCCGTAGGTTGTTCAATGATCTTCTTAGAAAGTTTAACTCCGTGCGTCTGACGTCTGACGTACGGAGTTAAACTTTCTAAGAAGATGATTGAACAACCTACGGGAAGGGAAGGTAGCACAACAACGGCGGCGGCAGTTTTCGGTGTTCCGGCGGGGGGGGGGGGGGGGATCGACAGGTTCGCGGGAGGGGGTGGGTTCGAGGGGGCCATAGCGCGGGGGGGGGGGGGTGACAGATGATTCCGAGGCAGTAGGAGGAGTATACTCCTCCCCTTGCCTTGCAATCAGCTGTGTTGACGTCAGTGACGTCCTGCGTGTCTGCCTCGCAGACCACTTGAAGCCAGGGACCCACGGTCCCAAGCATGGAACGTTGGAGGTGAGAATTATTATATAGGAATAGGGACAGCTGCTCCCTCCCCCCCTTCCTGAGGCAGTTCACTCTCAGAGAAAAAAATTCTCAGCGTAGCATTCTCCTTACAATGATGCCCTAACAGGAAGGAAGAAATTGAGGCGAAAACTATACTTCCCAACCCCAATTGTACATCTTTAAAACAAAATGTCATTCTCAAAACAAGTCAAATGCACCGGACAGATCCTGTAAAACTAATAAAATGGACTCTAATTCAGCAACAGCAAATGTCATCATTCACTGACACCAATACTGACTCTGTGCCAGAACCAGCCCAAGCTCCTGCTTGGCAAGTTTCCAGATCATTGGCCTCTTCCGAAAAACTGTACTTTCTGTGAGGAACAAAATAGAGAAGTGGTGAAAGTGGAGGAGGGAAACCTTTGACAAGGATCTTATTTCTCTTTTCAGGCATTTCATCTGGCAGAGTCGTGGGGAAGGCAGAGCATTTACAAACATGATGAGCCGTGAATTAACTGCTGTGTGGTTCTCCGGATTTCTGTCCTTTTTTCCATCGCTCTGACATAGAGCATACAAAGGAGAGGCCATATTGGGTTTTATTGTATGATTTTAGTGGGTTTTAATTAAAGGTATTACCAATAAGTCTTTGTGGTGCTACTCTCTTTTTTCTTGTATCCCTTTGACCCCTTTAACACATATGGAGGCATATTTTCAAAGCACTTTGGGAGGCTAAGTTCCATAGGTTTCTATGGAACTTTGGGAGGCTAAGTGCTTTGAAAATGAGCTTGTCAGTGCTTTGAAAATGAGCCCGATAGTAACATAGTAGATGACGGCAGAAAAAGACCTGCATGGTCCATCCAGTCTGCCCAACAAGATAACTACTACTACTACTTAACATTTCTAGAGCGCTACTAGGGTTACGCAGCGCTGTACAATTTAACAAAGAGAGACAGTCCCTGCTCAAAGAGCTTACAATCTAACTCACATGTGCTACTTTTTGTGTATACCCCACCTTGATTTGTACCTGTGCTCTTCAGGGCACAGACCGTATAAGTCTGCCCAGCTCCATCCCCACCTCCCAACCACCGGCTCTGGCACAGACCGTATAAGTCTGCCCAGCTCCATCCCCACCTCCCAACCACCGGCTCTGGCACAGACCGTACAAGTCTGCCCAGCATTATCCCCGCCTCCCAACCACCAGTCCCGCTTCCCACCACCGGCTCTGGCACAGACCGTATAAGTCTGCCCAGCACTATCCCCGCCTCCCAACCACCAGCCCCGCCTCCCAACCACTGGCTCTGGCACAGACCGTATAAGTCTGCCCAGCTCCATCCCCGCCTCCCAACCACCAGCCCCACCTCCCAACCACTGGCTCTGGCACAGACCGTACAAGTCTGCCCAGCATTATCTCCGCCTCCCAACCACCAGTCCCGCTTCCCACCACCGGCTTTGGCACAGACCGTATAAGTCTTCCCAGCACTATCCCCGCCTCCCTACCACCAGCCCCGCCTCCCGATCTTGACTAAGCTCCTGAGGATCCATTCCTTCGGCACAGGATTCCTTACTAGTTCATGTCAAACTGATAAATAATTACATTGTAAATGATGGCAGAAAATGACCAAGTTGGCTCATCCAGTCTGCCCAGTTGAAATACTTCTGCTTGGGGTAGATAAGCATATGCATTCTCATACGCAAACCAATACCATTTCCACCCCTGATCTTTCCTCTTACCTGAATTCTCAGCCCTTTTTCCATCACTGCTCCTCATATTCATCCTGAGCTTCCTAGTTTCTACTAAGAAACTGGCTTCTGCTTTCTTCACTGATAGGCTTTGACATCCTTTCTTAAGATACTACCGCTAGGGGGCAGGGCCGCCGAGAGACTGGGCCAGGCCCGGGACAAGGCCGCCCCCGGGCCCCCCCCCCCACCCGAGGTCACCGGGCCCACCCCCACCCGGCCCTCTCTCCACCCCTGGGCCCTCTGCACAGACCTTAAGCGCCTCACCTTCGAAGGCGCAGCAAGCAGCGGCAGACCACTCCTTCCTTCCGTGTCCCGCCCTCGTGGGTTACGTCAGGCGAGGGCGGGACACGGAAGGAAGGAGTGGTCTGCCACTGCTTGCTGCGCTTTCGAAGGTGAGGAGCTTAAATCCAATGCCAGGGAGTGACGGAGGGCGGGCCGGACTGCGGCGGCAGCGCCGGGCCCCCCCCCCCCCGGAGGCCCAGGCACGGGGAATTTTGTCCCCCTTGTCCCCCCCTTTCGGCGGCCCTGCTAGGGGGTCACTGGCACCATTTTGAATCCCAGCACCAGCAAGAGTGACTGGGGATCACTCCTGCCTGCCCATTAGATCCCAGGGATTTTAAAGGTACAAGGAGGAGGAACTTTGGAGGTCTATTCTTGACTTGGTGGGGCTTCTGGGCGAGGGTGGCTGCTTCTGGGGGCACAATTGTAGGGGGAGGGGCTGCAACAGGGCACTGTGTTGGAAAGTTCATGGGAGCCTACAATTTTGGCAGGTTGCTGGCCCCTTCAAGAGATGATTCAGCAGCATCGGGCTGTAGCTTGGCAACCTGATGCTCCTAAGCTGCTGGAACAACATTGCTTGTGAGCAATGTTCCCTCTAAGCTGAGTGGGAGTCCTCCACCTATAGTCCTGCCAGTAGAGGGCAGTTTCACGATCACATTCTCAATAGTGAGAGACAGACAAGTTCTGCAGGACTTCTGCTCCCCAATGGCAGCAATGCAATTGGAGGACTCCTGCCCAGCTTAGAGGGAACAGTGCTTGTGAGGTGGCTCGCAAGCAACATTGTTAATCTACCATAGGAGTTAGCAAAGGAGTATACTGAGATACTGCAGGCTAGTAACTTATCAGGGTAAACCAGGGTGCAGTAAAAGCCCTTCTTTTCACACACCTTAATAACTTCCCCTAAGTCTGGTTGGGACTACAAATTCTACAGTTATGCTAATATTTATTTACATGAAAACAGAAAATACAACAGCGCACAAATAAAAATAGACAATCTATCTTCAGAGCAACAGACAGGAACAGCGGACAGTGGTCAAAACAATTTTAAAAAAATATTTCTGAGAAAAGAAAAAAAACCAATAAAACGCACACGCACTATGGGTTTTTAGAGGAATGGACACTGCCTCCCTCAATATAGTCGGTTGCACTGAGGATACACTGAACTAGTATAATTCATGTAAATGTAATATACAGTGGGGGAAATAAGTATTTGATCCCTTGCTGATTTTGTAAGTTTGCCCACTGACAAAGACATGAGCAGCCCATAATTGAAGGGTAGGTTATTGGTAACAGTGAGAGATAGCACATCACAAATTAAATCCGGAAAATCACATTGTGGAAAGTATATGAATTTATTTGCATTCTGCAGAGGGAAATAAGTATTTAATCCCTCTGGCAAACAAGACCTAATACTTGGTGGCAAAACCCTTGTTGGCAAGCACAGCGGTCAGACGTCTTCTGTAGTTGATGATGAGGTTTGCACACATGTCAGGAGGAATTTTGGTCCACTCCTCTTTGCAGATCATCTCTAAATCATTAAGAGTTCTGGGCTGTCGCTTGGCAACTCGCAGCTTCAGCTCCCTCCATAAGTTTTCAATGGGATTAAGGTCTGGTGACTGGCTAGGCCACTCCATGACCCTAATGTGCTTCTTCCTGAGCCACTCCTTTGTTGCCTTGGCTGTATGTTTTGGGTCATTGTCGTGCTGGAAGACCCAGCCACGACCCATTTTTAAGGCCCTGGCGGAGGGAAGGAGGTTGTCACTCAGAATTGTACGGTACATGGCCCCATCCATTCTCCCATTGATGCGGTGAAGTAGTCCTGTGCCCTTAGCAGAGAAACACCCCCAAAACATAACATTTCCACCTCCATGCTTGACAGTGGGGACGGTGTTCTTTGGGTCATAGGCAGCATTTCTCTTCCTCCAAACACGGCGAGTTGAGTTCATGCCAAAGAGCTCAATTTTTGTCTCATCTGACCACAGCACCTTCTCCCAATCACTCTCGGCATCATCCAGGTGTTCACTGGCAAACTTCAGACGGGCCGTCACATGTGCCTTCCGGAGCAGGGGGACCTTGCGGGCACTGCAGGATTGCAATCCGTTATGTCGTAATGTGTTACCAATGGTTTTCGTGGTGACAGTGGTCCCAGCTGCCTTGAGATCATTGACAAGTTCCCCCCTTGTAGTTGTAGGCTGATTTCTAACCTTCCTCATGATCAAGGATACCCCACGAGGTGAGATTTTGCGTGGAGCCCCAGATCTTTGTCGATTGACAGTCATTTTGTACTTCTTCCATTTTCTTACTATGGCACCAACAGTTGTCTCCTTCTCGCCCAGCGTCTTACTGATGGTTTTGTAGCCCATTCCAGCCTTGTGCAGGTGTATGATCTTGTCCCTGACATCCTTAGACAGCTCCTTGCTCTTGGCCATTTTGTAGAGGTTAGAGTCTGACTGATTCACTGAGTCTGTGGACAGGTGTCTTTCATACAGGTGACCATTGCCGACAGCTGTCTGTCATGCAGGTAACGAGTTGATTTGGAGCATCTACCTGGTCTGTAGGGGCCAGATCTCTTACTGGTTGGTGGGGGATCAAATACTTATTTCCCTCTGCAGAATGCAAATAAATTCATATACTTTCCACAATGTGATTTTCCGGATTTAATTTGTGATGTGCTATCTCTCACTGTTACCAATAACCTACCCTTCAATTATGGGCTGCTCATGTCTTTGTCAGTGGGCAAACTTACAAAATCAGCAAGGGATCAAATACTTATTTCCCCCACTGTACATATCCCAATAAAAGATGATCATACATTGAACATATGGAAACAAACACAAAGAAAATACAAATATACAATAAGACAAACCAAAAGAACATACTACAAAACCAAGATAGGACCAGACTACAAAGACACGCATAAGCTCTACCAACTCGTGGACAAATTATTAGACACCACACCGGTTACCACAACCAGCACAGACACCCCATCAGCAGATAACTTTGCAAAATACTTTAATGAGAAAATCATAAAATTACGATCAACACTACCACTCAATAACACTGAATACGAAAAATTCATGGACTGCCTGGACCCAACACCCGAGGAATACCCAGCAGATCGAACTTGGACAAACTTTGATCTTTTAACCGTTGAAACCATCACTTAAGCAATCAACAAATTCGCAAAATCCCACAGTAAACTGGATATATGTCCCAACAACTTAATGAAATTCGCCCCCCAACGCTTCATAACAGACCTCATGTCACATCTGAATCATATGCTACAACATGGTCTCTTCCCCAAGGACAAAGGAAATATACTACTCACCCCTATACCCAAAGATTTAAAGAAAAAATTAAATTACACAACCAACTACCTACCGCCCAATAGCATCTATCCTATGGTTGTCAAACTGATGGAAAGTATGGTAACCAAACAACTTACTGATTACTTAAACGAATTCACAATACTACACAAATCACAGTCAGGATTTCGATCCAACCACAGCACGGAAACAGTGCTAGTCACTCTCCTAGCCAAATTCAAACAAGCAATAGCAGCCGGAAATAATGTGCTTCTCCTACAGTTTGACATGTCCAGCGCGTTTGACATGGTCAGTCACCAAATACTATCTAACATTCTAGAATACTTCGGGATTGGAGGAAACAAACTCAGATGGTTTATTGGATTCCTAACCACAAGAACATATCAAGTGATATCAAATTCAAAAACATGGAAACCAGAATGCGGAGTTCCACAAGGTTCACCGCTCTCACCAACCCTTTTCAACTTAATGATGATACCATTAGCAAAGTCGTTATCCAACCACGGACTTAACCCGTACATCTATGCAGACGATGTCACGATCTACATCCCGTTCAAAAACAATCTAACTGAAATCACAAATGAAATCAACCACAGTCTCTAAATAATGAACTCATGGGCGGATGCATTCCAGCTAAAACTAAACGCAGAAAAGACACAATGTCTCATACTCTCCTCACAATATGATACGAACAAACCCACCACCATAAACACCCCTGACTATAACCTTCATATTTCAGACAGTCTAAAAATTCTTGGAGTTACAATTGACCGGAATCTTACACTTGAAAGTCATGCAAAAAACATAGCAAAGAAAATTTTCCACTCGATGTGGAAACTAAAAAGAATCAAACCGTTCTTCCCAAGGGAAATATTCCACAGCCTAGTACAATCAATGTGCTAAGCCACCTAGATTACTGTAATGCCATCTACGCAGGATGCAAAGAACAAATCATCAAGAAACTTCAAACTGCCCAAAACACAGCAGCCAGACTCATATTTGGAAAAATGAAATACGAAAGCGCTAAGCCCCTAAGAGAAAAACTACACTGGCTTCCACTAAAAGAACAAATTGCGTTCAAGGTTTGCACCCTGGTCCACAAAATCGTTCACGGTGAAGCCCCGATCTATATGTCAAACCTCATAGACCTGCCACCTAGAAACACAAAAAATCAGCACGCACATTCCTGAATCTCCACTACCCCAGCTGTAAAGGACTTAAATATAAATCCACATTTCAATAAACATGAGATATAAAAAAAAAATATAAATCCACATATGCATCCAGCTTCTCCTACATATGCACACAACTATGGAACGCACTACCGAAGGCCATAAAAACAACGCACAACCTAACAATCTTCCGGAAACTACTGAAAACTGACCTATTCAAGAAGGCATACCACAACGTTCCATTCTAACAACGAGACAACCAGACTTCACAAGAACTAGACAGAACCGTACACCTACACCTGACTGATAACCAAATGGCTACTAATGAAAGTTACGCAATACGCACTACCACTTTATTTCCCATGCGGGAATGAACTCTTCATAATTGATTATCTAACTTTTGCTATAATCTACTCTATCACTCAGGAACCTCTATGCAATACCTTATCGTTTTATACTGTACCATGCATCTTAATGTAATACCATCAGTATTTCTCTATCCGGAAATGGCAATTGCCATTACGACATAATGTAGGATACAAATGCTACAAATAAATAAAAATAAAAATAAAAATGTATTGCTGTAATGCCAAACAAAGCAATTAATGAAAACTCAGCAAAAAACACACTCAGAGCACATATAGCAAACTTTGCCATACTAAACCAGCACTCACATCCAGGATTCAAACAATAATAACCCTGCCTAGGAAGACAAAACTGCAAAAACCCCTACTGGGAAAACTGAACAAGCTGACCTGCTAAAGACATGTGAATAGTTTTAGGGACTCCCCCTTCCCCTATTGAAAAATGTCACCAACACGCTCAAGCTGACAACTTTTCAGATGCCCCCAGGCCCGGAACAATATCCCTTTTAACGGAGCTGCAATTTAGGGGCGGGTCTAAGTGATCCATATTTGCATGCCTCCGCCTATAAGCCTGTTCCCATCAAGGAGGTTAGATTGAGAAGCTCTTTGGTTCCCACGCTTTCTAACAAGATAGTACACGCCCGGGCCCCAGCGGCCAAAATGTTAGCTCCTCCCTGGCTTAGCTACGGTTGGCCAATGCCCTTGTCGATCTTAGGCCAGTCCGTCGCTCCGCCTATCTTTTTATAAGTTGGTATAAGGGGGCGGCTCCCCTCACTCTCACCAGTGCGAAAGTACACTTCGTGTAAGGCCAGGGGGACCGTTGGCTTTGGCTGGTCTACATCTGTTCCCTCGCGACCAGCCGAGAGTTCTACACGCGCCCTCGTTTGCAATACAGGGGTGGCTCGCGCTCGCCAGTTCTCGCCGCGCGCGCCTTCTGTGACAGACCCGCCAGCCCTGTCTCTCTCTCTCCATCATCACCAGGATCATGAGCGCCGAGGAGGGTACCGGCGCCTCCGCCGCTGGGGACCCGCTGCTGCCCCGCCTCTGCCACCTGTCGAAGGGGCCCGACGGCTTCGGCTTCCACCTGCACGGCGAGAGGAACAAATCGGGCCAGTTCATTCGGCTGGTGGAGCCCGACTCGCCCGCCGAGCGCGCGGGCCTGCGAGCCGGCGACCGGCTGGTGGAAGTGAACGGCGAGAACGTGGAGGGCGCCAGCCACCAGCAGGTGGTGAACCTCATCCGCCAGGCCGACGGCGACGTCCGGTTCCTGGTGGTGGACCGCCAGACGGACGAGAAACTGCGGGAGCTGGGGATCCCCTGTCGGGAGGAGCTGCTCCGCGGGCTGCCGGACTCTGGCCAGGGGCGGCAAAAGGACGACAAGTTGAGCCCCGAAGAGGAGAGAGGGGTACGAGTGGGCCAGGGGGAGTGGAGGGAGGCTTGTCTGCCACGCCCTTCTTTCCCTGGGACAGGGGGGAAAAAGGGTGGGGGGCAGGATGCTGGAGTTAACCCCCCCCCAGGGTGGGATCAGTCACCAACTTTGTAGCAGCTCGAAGGTCATCTCTAAGCCTGGTATGGTGCAGAAAGCAAGGGGGAGATAGCAGAGAACAGCTTTATTTCGAAAATAAATGGGGTTTGGTTTCTTTTTGAAGTAATTAACAAACGTGGTATGGGTGAGTTGGCTGATACAATAATAAATCCCGATTTTCAGCTGGCGTTTGATTAAAGTTACTCATGGGTTTGGACTTCAGACCCAGAACAGAAAACTTCCTGTATTCCACGTTTATTTTAGAAAGCTGATGAATCCCACGGCAGAGGGTTGCCCCTATTGGTTAATTCGTGTATTAATGAAGTCATCAATCAAGTTATAACTGATAACCTTTTAGAGTCAGTATATCTATCTTCCTAAGCTGTGCTCCTAAGAACATAAGAATAGCCATTCAGGGTCAGACCAGTGGTCCATGTAGCCCAGTACCCTGTTTTTTTTTCCAACGTGGTCAATCCAGGTTGCAAGTTCCTGGTAGAAACCCAATTAGTAGCAACATTCAGTGTTGCCAGATGGAAAACGTGTCACGCCCAAAACCACACAAAGTCAATTTGCATGTGAGTGACATCATTAATAAATATTGAGGTCATTTGCATACAAATGATGTCATTAAGGCCGCCTCCGTGGGGCTTCTACTGGCTGCGGCAGTGGGAAAACTAGCCAAAACCACAGCGGGCGTATAAACCACAAGCGGGGCAACAAGAAGCCACCAAAAATTCCGCAACCCACACGCGGCGTGAAAAAGCCGCAGCGGGTCGCAGAAAGGAGCCCAATTGGGCGGGAAAACCGCCCATCTGGCAACACTGGCAACATTCCATGCTACCAATCCCTGGGCAAGCAGAGGCTGCCCCCATGTCCATCTTGATAAGACTGTGGACTTTTTTTCCCCCCCAGGAACTTGTCCAAACCTTTTTTTAAACCCAGATATGCTAACCACTGTTACCACATCATCTGGCAGCGAGTTTCAGAGCTTAATTATTCTTTGAGTGAAAAAATATTTTGTTTTTACAAGTATTTCTATGTAATTTCATTTTACCCATTCTACACCTCCCAGGATTTTGTAGACCTCCATCATATCTCTTCTGAGCCATCTCTTTTCCAAGCTGATGAACCCTAACCTCCTTTCCTCATATAGGAGGCGTTCCATCCCCTTTTTCGTTTTGGTCGCTCTTGTTTGAACGTTTTCAAATTCCATTATATATCTTTTTGAGATAAGGTGACCAGAATTGAATGCAATACTCAAGGTGAGGTTGCACCATGGAGCGATGGCATTATAATATTTTTGGTCTTATTTTGTTTCCCTTTCCTAATAATTCCTAGCATCCTCTTTGCATTTTTTGGCTTATTGTCTTCAATGACTCCTCGATCTTTCTTGAGTGCTGACTCCTAGGTTGGACCCTAGCATTAGGTAGATGATTTGGATTATTATTCCCAATGTGCATCACTTTGCTTTTGTCCACATTAAATTTCATCTGCCATTTGGATGCTTAGTCTAAGGGCTTCCTGCAACTTTTTACAATCCGCATATGTTTTGACAACTTTGAATAGTTTTCTCATCTGCAGACGTAATCACCTCACTTGTCATTCCATTTTCCAGATCATTTGTAAATGTTAAATAGCACCGGTCCCAGTACAGATCCTGCAGCACTTCACTATTCACCCTCCTGAATTGAGAAGAATAGTCATTTAACCCTACCCTTTGTTTTTTGTCCAGTTACCAATTCCTAATCCACAGAATGACATTGCCTCCTATTCCATAACTCAAATTTTCTCAGGAGTCTTTCATGAGGAACTTTGTCAAAAGCGTTCTGAAAATCTAGGTAAACTACATAAATTGGCTCACCTTTATCCACATAAAGGTTTTTGGTAAAGATGTTTTATTAGAGGACCGACATCTGAGAGACTTACGCATATATTGTATTCAAAAGCAGTGTCCAGCCTGGGACTATTTAAAAAATATTTCAGCTGTTCTAAAAGCTGGTCTCTGATCATAAGATAGATACTATAGTTTTTGTAAAACTAACTTTTAGATGCATGTAATCATCAGACATATTCCATTTGAAGAAACCTAGTCTTATTTTTCTCTTGATGACAGGACTTGTTTAATTTTGGGCTGCTTTTCTGAAACTAGGTTATAGGAGGTTAAAGGTAATTAGTTTGCATAGGATTTCAAGAAAGCCTGAAGGATGGTCAAAGTAAGTCTAATGAGAATGACTTGGGAGCTCTTGGACTTTGCATTCTTACACTTTGGTCTGTGCTGCAGGTTGTTATGATGATGCTGTTAGAACTCTGCCTTCAAAGGCAGTGGAACATCTGGCCCTAAATACTACTTTACTGTTAATAGAAAAGTTATTCTCACATTTAGCTAACAATCTTTTGTCTTTGCCGTTAGTTACATTCTTCCACGGGATTTCACTATCCAAAAACTAGCACATTTGCTTATTTCCGATCTGAGGAAGAAGGGCAACCTTCGAAAGCTAATCAAGAAATGTATTTAAGTTATGTCCAATAAAAAAGGTATCATCTTATTTTCTTTTCCATGTTTTATTTTGTTTGATTTCTATTGATAACTATCCAAAAACAAAATCTGAAGCGAGTTTAACAATTTCTAAACTACCTTGGTAGGACTAACCTGGTACCCACTCAATTTAAAGAAGAAATTACTTCAAAATCCACCCACCCTCATCTTTCTACAGGCCTCCCAGTCCTCACTATTGTTTCATCTTCACATAGTCCAACTAGGTAGCCATCAACCCTGTCTGCAACTGTACTCACATTTGTTAACTCTGTATGCCATCTGGCATACTCCACATTAGTAACCTAGTTCTTTCTCTTTGGAAATACATGTTTTCTTCTGAGTACCAGAAAATTATTTTTCTAATTAAAGCAGGCAACTTATTCCACAGTCTGGGTGCTAAAACAGAAAACGCCTGGCTTGTATATATTTATGGCTAGTCCCTTTACAGCAAAGATATGTAACTCACTTTGCAAACAATGTAAAGCTCAACCAGATTAATACTGTTCAGATTGAACCATTTTCCCATGGAATATTAAATGGTAAGGGAGAGGATCTTAAATTTACCTCTAGTGTGTATTGTCAGCCAGTGTAGTTGATACAATAGAAAGGTGGCTGGAGTAATTCTGGAGCAGTTATAATTCTGGCTAATACATTTGTACTGTTTAGTTTCGGCATGAGCCAGTCCAAAAATGACTAATGGGCTTTATGTATGCTATTACCAAGGGTTGTACTATTATCTTAAATGGTCAGTGTGCCAAATTACCAACCTCAATTTAAGGAAAGTGAGATTCTAAAGTTGAGTCAAAAAAAACCTCCAGATCTCTTATAATTAGAACCAGCAAAATAATTTCCAAAGTTAGCTGCAAGGGAGCTTTTACAGTGTTCCTAACATAATCTAGTGCCTTCGTTACCATATTACTATCATAGCCACAAATGTGCGTGCTTACATTGATATAAACCTTGTTTCTAAACTTTAATTTTAGACCACGCTTTTGATTTCCAGTGAGTGATTGCACATGCTGCTTAAATTAAGGAATCCAACAGCATAAGGACTGCCGCTGTAGATCATGGTGACAAACAGCAGTTAATACTGGGACAACATTAATTTGCTACGAAGAATTCAGTGTTCTTTATACTCGGATGGCATTGTAGGTCTGCAATTTACATTTCTGTATCCCCAGGAGCTCTGGGTCTTGGAATAACTTTTCCACATATTTATACCCTTTTTTGGATACCTAGAATCCTTCTAACCATTGCCCAGATTCTATTCACTGACCTACTTGTTATTTTTTTTTCTCCCTCAGTATTAATCTGGTTTTGTTTTATTTTATTTATTTATTTACTGCCGTTTTGAAGGAATTCACTCAAGGTGTTTCCTATTTTATTCTGTAGGTATGATTGACAGCATTCCTATTTAATTTGGCATTCTTTTCCTTTATTCTATTACTATTTTATATTTGCATATCTGTAATCTGCCCTGTAATGCTTTTTTTTGAAGGTCAGTATATTCAGTCATAATAATTCAATTAATCTGATTTTATCCATTTTGCAGGGTGCCATACTTAGTCACTAGAGCAGTATCTGGTATAAAAGAAGCTGTGTACCTTGCGTGTAATGTTTGGAAAAATCACATAACACTAATTTCAGATGAATCTTTTTGCTATTTTTCAAGTGTCTTGAAATTCCACTCCACCCCTATTAGTAGCTGTTTGGCAAGAGTTAAATTGCTTACAGTGTATCTGATTTGTTATGTAATTTGTGGTGTTTGCGATATGGTGACCTACTCTTTAAGTGTTAATGTCGGGTAATGTTGCTGAGAGAATTACAATTTTTAGTGTGAATGCCACCCTCAAATACGTATTTTTAAATTAGTGCATTACGTTTTTTTGCAGTGAATGGGGTATAGAGTACAGTTTATGCAATCTGATAGTATTTGACTTCCTTCTAAAGAATTTTGTAGTGAATCTTTGCCAACTGCTTGGTAACTTGGGTGTATGCCATTCGGTCCAGGTGATTTACTATTCTTTAATTTGTCAGTTTGGTTCAGTACATCTTCCAGGTTCACCAAGATTTTTCAGTTCCTCCGCATCATCACCGTTGAAAACTATTTCCGGTACAGGCAAATCTTACATCATCTTCCGTAAAGGCAGAAGCAAAGAATTCATTCAGTTTCTCTGCTATGACCTTGTCCTCACTGAGTGCCCCTTTTGCTCCTTCATGATCGCATAGTCCCACAGATTCCCTCGCAGGCTTTCTGCTTCTGATGTACTTGAAGTTGTTACTGTAAGTTTTAGCCTCTACGGGAAGCTTCTCTTCATATTCTGTTTTAGCCTTCTTTATTAATGCTTTGAATCTGACTTGCCAGTGCTTATGTTGCTTCTTAGTTTGTTCATGTGAATCCTTTTTCCATTCTTTGAAGGACAGTCTTTTGGCTGTAATAGCCTCTTTTACTTCACCTTTTAACTATGCTGGCTGTTGTTTTCTCTTCTTTCCGCCTTTGCAACCGTGGAACGCATCTGGACTGGGCTTCCAAGATGGTATTTTTGAATAACGTCCACGCCTGATTTAGTGTTCTAACATTAGCAGTCAATCCTTTTAGTTTCTTTTTAATCATTTTCATTTTTATTATAGTCTGTGCTGGGACCGCTGCTTTTTAACATATTTATAAATGACCTTGAGATGGGAGTAACTAGTGAGGTAATTAAATTCACAGATGACACGTCTCGTCACGGGAGGAGTGTGAAAGATTACAAGAGGACCTCGTGAGACTGGGGGATTTTGAAAATTAAATGCAGCTACAATAGATTTCCTTTGCTGGGTTTATCCTAGATAGCTCAAACTTGATCATGTTATGATCACTTTTTCCCAGGGGGCCCAACACCGCCACCTTGCTCAGTATGCCCTACACTCCACCAAGCACCAGATCCAAAATGGCTCCCCCTCTTGTCAGATCCTGGACCAGTTGCTCCAAGAAGTAGTCATTTATTGCATCTAGAAATTTTATCTCTCTGGCACTTCCTGATGTAACATTTATCTAGTCAATATCGAGGTAATTGAAATCACCCATTATTATAGTGTTGCCCAATTTGCCAACTTCCCTACCCTCTGTAAATATTTCTTCATCCGTCTGTTCATTCTATCCTGGTGGACATTAGTACATTCCTACAAGAATACTCCTTCCCTTCACACATGGAATTTCTATCCATAATGATTCCATGCTGCTATCTGTTTCATGTGGAATGTTTATTTTAATTGACTCCATTCCCTGTAACATGTAACAACCCCCCCCCCCCCCCCCAGTTTGATATTTTCTATCATTGCAATACAATTTGTACACAACACAGTGTCCCATTGATTGCCATCTTTCCACCAAGTCTCTGAGATGCCTGTTGTATCTACCATCATTTAGTGTTACATAATCTCTCTCCATCTTATTTTTTAGGCTTCTAGCATTTGTATACAGGCACTTTTAAATTGTGTTTTTTCCTTTGATCTACAAGCTGCTTAGAAGTTGAAGGGAATAATTCGCATCCTTTACCCTGCTCTCTCATTAAGCACACCTGGCTTACTTTCAGCATTAGTACATAAGTACATAAGCACTGCCACGCTGGGAAAAGTCCAAAGGTCCATCAAGTCCAGCACTCTGTGTCCGACAGCGGCCAATCCTGGCCCCAAGAACCTGGCAAAAACCCAAAATTTAATAACGATCAATGGACTTTTCCTTCAGGAATCTGTCCAGACCCCCTTTAAACTCAGCAAGGCCAGCTGCTGTCACTACCTTCTCCGGCAATGAGTTCCAGAGTTTACCATGCGCTGAGTAAAGAAAAACTTTTCTCTGATTTGTTTTAAACCTACCACATTCTAATTTCATCTTGTCCCCTGGTTCTGTTATTGTTAGAAAGCGTAAACAAACGCTTCACATCTGTCCGCTATACCCCACTCATTATTTTGTAGACCTCTATCATATCGCCCCTCAGCCACCTTTTCTCCAGGCTAAAGAGTCCTAGCCTTAACCTCTCCTCATAAGGTAGTCCCATCCCTTTTATCATTTTCATCGCCCTTCTCTGCACCTTCTCCAATTCCTTTATATCTTTTTTTTGAGATGAGGCGACCAGAACTGAATACAATACTCCAGGTGCGGTCGTACCATGGAGCAATATAACGGCATTATAACATCTTCATGCTTGTTTTCCATCCCTTTTCTAATAATACTCAACATTCTGTTCGCCTTCTTAGCTACCGCAGCACATTGAGCTGAAGATTTCAACGTCCTATCCACGATGGCTCCCAGATCCCTTTCTCGGTCTGTAACTCCTAAAGCGGAACCTTGCATGACATAGCTGTAATTCGGGTTCCTCCTTCCCACATGCATCACTTTGCACTTGTCAACGTTGAACTTCATCTGCCATTTGGACGCCCAATCCCCCAGTCTCACGAGGTCCTCTTGTAATCTTTCACACTCCTCCCGTGACGAGACGTGTCATCTGTGAATTTAATTACCTCACTAGTTACTCCCATCTCAAGGTCATTTATAAATATGTTAAAAAGCAGCGGTCCCAGCACAGACCCCTGAGGGACCCCACTAACTACCCTTCTCCATCGAGAATAATGACCATTCAACCCTACTCTCTG
Organism: Microcaecilia unicolor; assembly: GCF_901765095.1. Lineage (NCBI taxonomy): Eukaryota > Metazoa > Chordata > Amphibia > Gymnophiona > Siphonopidae > Microcaecilia > Microcaecilia unicolor. The sequence continues at coordinate 319,847,161 of NC_044036.1, read as the reverse complement.
CTTCCTATCTTTTAACCAGCGCTTAATCCATAATAATACACTGCCTCTGATCCCATGACTCTCCAGTTTCCTTTGGAGTCTTTCATGAGGCACTTTGTCAAACGCCTTCTGAAAATCTAGATATACAATATCCACCGGCTCCCCTTTGTCCACATGTCTGTTCACCCCCTCGAAAAAATGCAGTAGATTTGTGAGGTAAGACTTCCCTTCACTAAATCCGTGCTGACTTTGTCTCAGTAGCCCATGCTTTTGTATGTGCTCCACCATTTTTCCTGGCACCGACGTCAGACTCACCGGTCTATAATTTTCCAGATTTCCTCTGGAACCCTTTTTAAAAATTGGCGTTACATTGGCCACCCTCCAATCTTCCGGTACCACACCTGATTTTAGGGATAAATTGCATATTACTAACAGTAGCTCCACAAGTTCATTTTTCAGCTCTATTAATACTCTGGGATGAATACCATCCGGTCCTGGTGATTTACTACTTTTCAGTTTGTAGAACTGCCCCATTACATCCTCCAAGTTTACAGAGAAATCATTTAGTCTTTCTGACTCGTCCGCTTCAAATACCTTTACCGGCTCCGGTATCCCTTCCAAATCCTCGGTGAAGACTGAAGCAAAGAATTCATTTAATTTCTCCGCTACAGCTTTGTCTTCCCTGATCGCCCCTTTAACACCACAGGTGTCCAGCGTCCCTACCGATTCTTTAGCCGGCTTCCTGCTTTTAATATACCTAAAAAAAATGTTTGCTATGTGTTTTTGCTTCTAATGCTAACTTTTTTTCAAAGTCCTTCTTAGCCCTCCTTATCTCCTTTTTGCATTTGGCTTGGCATTCCTTATGCTTTATCTTATTGTCTTGTCAGTTTCCGTCTCCATTTTCTGAAGGATTGTTTTTTGGCTCTAATAGCTTCCTTTACCTTACTGTTTAGCCATGCCGGCTGACGTTTGGTCTTATTTCCTCTTTCTAATACGCGGAATATATTTGTCCTGTACTTCTAGGATGGTGTTTTTGAACAGCATCCACGCCTGATTCAAGTTTTTGAAATGGCTCTACTGGGATTCCCTAAATGTCCTGTTTCATTAGTATCCTTCAAGGGTATTCCACACTGAACCATGCGCTCCTGGGCGACGCTTTTGCCCCCATTCTAGTTTAAAAGTTTCTCTTATCTCCTTTTTAAAAGTTCGCACCCACTGGTTTCATCCCAGTTAAGGTGGAGCCCATCCTTTTTAGAGCAGTCTCCCCCTTTCCCAGAACATCGCCCAGTTCCTAACAAATCTAAATCCCTCATCCCTGAACCATTGTCTCAACCATGCATTGAGACCGGAGCTCTGCCTGCCTTTTGGGTCCTGCATGTGAAATGAGGAGCATCATTCTACCCTGGAGGATCTGGACTTCAACATTCTATCTAAGAGCCTAAATTTGGCTTCCAGAATGTCCCTCCCACATTTTCTTATGTCATTGGTACCCACATGTACCAAGACAGCTGTCTCCTCCCCAGCACTGTCTAAGATCCTGTCTAGATGACACATGAGGTCCCCCACCTTTGCACCAGACAGGCAAGTGACCAAGTAATCCTCACATTCCCCAACCACCTAGCTATCTACATGCCTAATGATCGAATCACTAACTACAACAGCTGTCCTAACCCTTGCCGCCTGGGCAGAAGTTCTCAGAGACATATCCTTGGTGTGAGAGGATAGTGCATCCCCCTGGTGGGTGTACTTCCTACTTCTCCAGGGTGATGCTCTCCTTCTAGGAGACCTCCCTCCGCTAAGGCATCACAGGGACCGCCAGACTTATGGTGGGACTTCTCTACAACATACCTGTAGGTCTCATCTATGTACCTCTGTCTCCCTCAGCTCCTCCAAGTCTGCTATTGTAGCCTAAAGAGAACAGACCCGTTCTTTGAGCTAGGAGCTCTTTGCATTGGGCACACACACATAACCGCTCACCACATGGGAGATAATCATACATGTGACACTCAAAGCAAAAGACTGGATAGCATCCCTCTTGCTGCTGGACTGCTGCCTCCATCTTAATATTTTTGATTTGTTTTCAGTAATTTAAAACTGGCTAAGGTATTAAGGATATTAGTCTAATATAGAAAAGTATTTAGTCTATGTGGTATGTGTGATTTTTATTTAGTGTTTTCTTCTTAGAAATAATGAAACATAATTAAAACTCTGTAAGAGCACTCCTCCCTTGAATAACTAACTATAAATGAAGAGCTCCTTTTGAGCCATTGAATTCCTGCCATCTGAAGTACTTGACCTTGGAAGGTTACTTTCTTGGTGGCTGTTACTTAAGCTCATAGTGTCAATGAGCTTCAGGCTTTAATAGTGGATGCACCTTATACTAAGTTTCATCACAACAGAGTAGTCCTCTGTACACACTAAGTTCCTGCCAAAGGTTGTGTCTGAGTTCCATCTGAAACAGTCGATTCTTTCCCCAACCTCATGCCCTTCCTGGTGAGAGCACCTTGCACACCTTGGACTGCAAGCAAACATTGGCCTACTACATGGAGTGGACTAGGTCCCACAGTCAGTCCACCTAACTTTTTTTTTTTTTTTTTTGATACCAACAGGATGAGGGTCACCATCAAGAAAAGCATTATCTCTAATTGGCTGGCAGATTGCATTTCCTTCACTTATGCCCAGGCTGGGCTAATCCTGGAGGGTCATGTCAAGGCTCACAATGTCAGAGCCATGGCTGCGTCGGTCAGCCTGCATTGAAGAAATTTGCAAGGCTGCGATGTGGTCTTCAGTCCACACATTCACATTTCATTTCTGCCTTGAGCAGGATACCTAACACGATAGTCTGTTTGGGAAGACAGTGTTGCAAAATCTGTTTGGGGTCTAGAATCCAGCTTCAACGCCCTAGGCCCATTCTATTCTGTTCAGGCTACACACTCACTCAGTTTGTATGTAGTTTCAAATTAATCTGAGCTAAGTCCTTGTCATCGTGGGACCCAGTTGACTAATGTTTGTTGTTTTCGGTGAACCTGGATGCTAGGGATACCTCAATTGTGAGAATTATGGCCTGCTTGTCCTTGGAGAAAGCGAAGATACTTGTAGCAGGTATTCTCTGAGTACAATAGGCCTTATATTCTCACAAACCCTCCCGCCTCTCCTTGGGTTGTCTCCTATTTTTTTCTTTTTTTATGCTGTAGTATCTTAACTGTGGTATCTATGTTCTCATGGTGGGTGTAAAGGCACTTGTGCATGCACGGTGGAGCGACTCTCGTGCTCCACAAAGCTCTGTTTTTTTTTAGCTTGTTACAAGCTCCAGACCGTTACAAGCTCCAGACCTGACAAGATGGGATCACATTACCCAATTCTGTGAATATGTAGCCTGCTACAGGTAAATATCTTCACTATATTTGAATACCTCTGTAGCACAAATGCATAGGAGGTAAGTCTTTCAGTTGAAAGGAAGTTCTGAAATGAGTGTGCATAGGATGAAGGTGAAAGGGGAGAGACTGGGGAGTACTTTATAGTACGGCCTCCCGATGGGGGTGGTGAAGATGAAAACTCTTGATTTCAAGAAAGCTTAGAACAAGTACATAAGGGATAGCATGGATGGGCAGACTATGTAGGCCATATGGTCTTTATCAGCTGTAAAGCTGAACACAACTAAGATCCTATTCTATAATGTAGTACTTGGAGTTGCTTTTCTATTCAGGATTAACTCTTTTAGTTGATAGAAGACCATTGAACCCTAGATGTTCTATTTTAGACACTATGGAGCCACAAGTGAGAACTTGGAACTGAAATTTATAAATTAGCATTTCCCTCTTAGATCATATTTTTCTGAGGATCACTTCAGATTGTTGATCCTACCTCACATCAGTTACTGTAATGCTCTGTAACTGAGAATTTCTCTGAAGATGGTAAATTCCAGCTTTTACAAAATACTGCTAGACGGACTTTTAGAGCCCAGAAATATGATAGAATTACTCCCCTGTTAAGGTTCTACTGGTGGCCAGTTGAGGCCCAGGTTTTCTTTAAAATGTATAATTTTCAATACACTTTTGAGGTTCTAGCCCAGAGCATTACACTCCGTAGTAATTCTCACCTAAGCATTCAAGTTGACATTCTTTGCTTGAATTCCCTTCTGTTAAAGAAAATTGATTTAAGCACATTCTTGATTAATCCTTTCTAGTAACTTAAGGTCTGGAACGGTCTCCCTTTACATTTGACATATTTTTTTTGTTTTCATTGTGTTCTAGAAACTTGATTTTGCAAAACACTATTCCAGTGGGTTCCCAAACCTGGTCCTGGAGGCACCCCAACCAGTCAGGTTTCAGGATATCCACAATGAATATTCATGAGACTTTCATGCAGTGAAGGAAGTTCATGCAAATCTCATGAATATTCATTGTGGGTATACTGAAAACCTGATTGGCTGGGGTGCCTCCAGGATCAGGTTTGAGAACTACTGCACTGTGCCAAAATATTTTTGTATTTGAATCTGTCTTAATTTTGTAGCTCCTGGTATATGCACCAGCCTTATGTTTCTTAGAGCCTATTTTTGGGATTGGGTGACTAATAGTTATTGCAGTCTTCAGACTGGTTCCTTCACAGCTGGCCATAGCAAGCTTTAAAGTCTCTCTCAACAGTGCTACCTCTGTGGCCAGGACACTACAGCAGTGATAGGTGAGGTGCTCCAAAGAGCAATTAAGTTCTCCCATGACTTCTTAATTGAGCCAGATGTGGATCCCTCTGTTTGGGTCACAAAACTATCCATTGAGCTAGGCAAAGGTGCAGAATTGACTGAGGGTCACGTTATAGATTTGCTCTTACCCACTGTAGAAGAAATTAGGAAAAAATAGTTTACACAGCCACGTTCTTGCCTATGTGCTGTCTTGGATCTGGAAGCCCCCCCCCCTTACAATTTTGAACAGATTTTTGCTCCTGTTTGAGGATCAGAGGGTTATATACACCCATTCTTTCGGGGAGTCTCATTAAAAACTCATATTGGCTTTGTTCTAGCTCGGATGGTTTATATATAACAATACGTAATATGCATTGTGTTATAGGCTGGACTTGCCCTTGCTTGCTGAGTGAGCTTGAACCAACCTTTGACACTGAGGGTTATTGTGGTGATAGTTTAAGGAAGACTATTTTCCAAATTAGAATTTATGGAAAAGGAGATTGCTTTCTGCTCATTTGTTTCTCAACTCAGACATGAATGTTCTGTTTGAAACTTTACACTACAGATTGTTCTTGATTTTGTGGAGAGATTTTGATGTGGAAGAAGGTCTAGTGGGGCAGTGGAATGGGGAAGGGAAATATTGTGCTTAGCCTCTTGAATGGTCAGACATTAGCAGTTTGAGTGACTTTGTTCTGATTCCTGAAACTTGAAGTGCATTTGCCCATTCTGAGACTAGGGTACTTAGTTATTTCCGTAGCTATGATTTCTCCAAGAACAAGCAGGCCTATTTATTCTCACAAGTGGGTAGCGCCGGTCTGGAGCTTCTAACAAGCTCAAAACAGAGCTTTGTGGAGCACAAGACACGCTTCACTGTGCATTCGCGAGTACCTTCTCACCCGCCACGAGGGCGCAGTCCCCGCTGTGAAGAGGCTTTGGGGGGGGGGGTGTCCCTTTTGGTGTGTCTTCACTCGCCCGGTCAAAGCATTTTTTGGTGCCTTTTGGTTATTTTTGGGAAGATTTTTCTTTTCCTTCTGCCTGTCTTTGGGTCCACTTTTCCTCTCTTCCTTTAATATTTTTTAGTTTGCCTTTTTTTTTTTTTTTTTTTGTTTCCTCCCTCTATTTTCTGGTCAGTAGGCCGCATTCCACAAAGTGTTATCCACTTGTGAGAATATAAGGCCTGCTGTCCTTGGAGAACATCCAGTATAGATAAGTACCTTCACCTTTTTTTTAGTAATATACAGTGGTAGTGGTCTGGAGGCTTGTTGAGTCTCTTTGAAGACATGAGTAGAAAAAAAAGACAGCTGGTAGTACCTCAGCTTTTGAGGGCAAGAATTCACAACTGCTGAAGTAGATTCTTGTCCTTGGTACCTCCATGGTTTAAACAGCTTCTCATTTTTGCCACTAACTACCTTTCTGGAAAAGAATAGAACATTCTATGTAACTCACTTTTTTCCATAACATGTAAACTGTAAAGGGTTAGGTATGGTGGGGAGGGGCGGGGGGAGAGGGGACTGTGGGAGGATGGTATCTGTAAGCAGAACTTAAAGTAGACCCTGTATTTAGAGCGTGGGAAGAAAAGTGTCAAAAGTGGCCCCAAATTGATGCACATTGAACTACAGTGATGTTATGAAGCTACAATTTGATTTATTTTTTATTTAAATTTTAATTTGTCAAGTAAAGATTTTAGCTGGATTGGTAGAGAAAAATTAGTAAATTAAAAACACAGTTATATAGTAGGATTTTAACAGCTGAGCCTTCAACTTTTGTTATTACTCATACCGCAAAACCAGTTATAACAGAGAAGGTTGTGCTTCCGCTTTCTAAAGCATTGCTCCTAGGGTGAGAAGATTAATTGCATAATAACTTTGTTGGTTCAGTACTGCTGAAGTTTTAAGTAAATAGTGAAACAAAACAGTGGGCAGATATAAGCAAAAGATGGAAGAAGAGAGCAGTTGGTGGGAACTGAACTGAGTGCTGATATTGTTTGCTGGATACATACTGTAATTAATGGGGCTCTACAAGCTGACTTGCTAAACTTTCATTCTCAAATGGCTCAGGCTTTACTCTTGCTCACTCTGCCGCAGGTGGGGAAAACCACATATAACTTCCTGAGAGGCAGACAACTGCTGCTACATAGCAACAGTAAATGAGGGTTAAAGACCAAATTGTCCCATTAAATCTGCTCAGTTGAGAGTACCACTGAGTAGATGAGCAAATTACCATATGCACGTTAATTGATTTGCTTGCTTTATTTTTGTCTATTAGATTGTAAGCTCTTTGAGCAGGGATTGTCTTTCGTCTGTGTTTGTGAAACGCTGCGTACGATTTGTAGCGCTATAGAAATGCCAAATAGTAGTAGTAGTAGTATATGCACCTTTTTTTTTTTTTTTTTTACTAAGAAAATTCCCATATGCAATGCAACACATCAACCACTCCACTGCTTTACCTTTCAACTCTTCTACAACCATCCTCAATATATATTCCAAGCATGCCCAGCCAGTGCTGTAATCTAGAGCAAAAAGCAATGCTCTAAGTTGACGGCTAGCAGCATCTGCAGATCTAATGGGAGCTTGCTTGGTCAGTCTTCGAACCTAGTGTCTTCAGAGCTGGTGCTGTTTTGATTTCATTATAAAACCTATCTGTAGTTGTGGATTATTTTGAAATACAGCTGTAATAAGGTTTTGAGTTGAACAAATCATGGATTCTTTACCTGCCAGAGACGTTAACTTCCAAATTGAGTTTAGTAGCACTAGTTTTGAGCAACCCTTCCTAGACAGTGAAGGACTATTGTGCACATTGGTGTTCAAGTAGCATAGAGCTGGCATCTTTGTTACCTGTTTGGCAATGCCTAGAACAGAAGCGTTCTGGTGCATTACTCACAGAAGTTTTTGTAGGCTATTTTGAGCAGATCCACTGATGTATCGAGTTTCCCAACTTCAAGCCAAGTACTCCCCTAAGTCAAAGAAATTCCACCCAAATATCCCTGAGCTTTAATCCGGTCTGGCAGATGAACATACCAAAACAATCATTGTAATAGAAAATAAAATTATTTTTTTCTACCTTTGGTCACTTTATTTTTCTAATCATGTTGGTCCCAGTATCTGGTTAGTGCTTCCTTTGTCTTCTCTTTCTTGCCAGGACCTTCTGTCCATTTGACACTTCTCTATGTCCATCATCTCCCTTTCTGTCCCTCTTTGCTCATTCCCAATATCTCCCCTAGCCATGTAGCATCTCCTACTACTTATTTCTAAAGCGCTACTAGACCTAAGCAGCGCTGTACATCTCCTCTGTGTATTTGTCTCCCCCCTCCAGCCATGCAGCATCTCTGTGCATCTCTCCCCCAGCCATCTCCTCTAGCCCTCCATCAACCACCATATTGCCCATCTCGTTCTCCCTCCACTACCAGCATTGCTCCATCTCTTTCCTACCCCAACCCCCAGTCACTCATTCCTACACTGATGCCTCCACTCACCAGTTAGCTTACTAACTCATCACTGTCTTCCTCTCCCTGCTGCCACTTGTTCACATGCCAGACCGCTGCCTTCCTGTGTCTACCCATTCGCTCAAATCTACCTCCCCAACATTTTGGCTGCAAGCAAACCAAAACGAGGTACCAGGCCATAGCCTTGTGCACACTGCTGGCGTCTCTTGGCTGGTCCTTCCCCTCCAAAACAGGAAGTTATCATAGGCAGAATCAACAGACCACCAGCATCATGCACAAGGCTATGGCCCCGTGATTTGTTTTGGTTTGCTTGCAGCCAAAGTGTCAAAGGTGGCAGGGAAGGACAGATTCCATTTTTTTCTTGCTGCTGCAGACATGGGGAAGGCAAGCAAGTGGCAGCAGAGATAGGAAGACAGCGGTTGGGCACTGGGTGCTGCATACTCTCTACAGTTGTGTTGTGTACCCTTTGAGGTACACGTACTATGTGTTGGGAACCTATAGTGTGTAGTTTATTGGATTTCAGGTTTACTGAGGTGGATGCATGATCTTGAGTGTGTCCGTGTTAATAGATATTTGGCGGTTATGTGAGGCACAAGGTTACTAAATGTAAGCAGATAAGATTTTAAGTTCTCCTTCCTCATTGGGCTGTAGTCATTACTTCATATCCAGCTGTAATCATTAGATGTCACTTATTGCCTGGGGAGGATGGGGGGTATAATACTCATTTGTTAAGGGATGGGTTTTGTTTGTTTTAATCTCTTGTTTTATATTGGGTTGTGAACCACACTGCAGTGTCTGCTTACTGTTGGAGCAGTATGTGTACCTGCTGCTCTGTGCTGGTTACAGCCCTCTGTTTTTGCTTTGATCCCATCCTTTGTTTATATAATCCCTTTAATTCTATCACTTTTTGTCCCACAAAATCCATTTTGCTCAGGGCCGGCGCAACCCAGTAAGTGAGGTACGGGGGTGCCGACCTCTGGAGGGCGCCACAAGCCATGCTTACCGCAGCCGGGTGGTTCACAGTTCCAGCCCCAGCAGCAGGGAGCTCTGTCACCACCTGCCCACCTTCAGCTCTACAACAGCCCTACTTTCGTTCCTGTCGCCTTTTGTTTAAATCTTTTATTTTACCTCAAGTCATAGTGGCGTCAGTGACAGCAGTAGGCTCGCCTCCAGCCCTCCCTTCTCTCTGTGTCCTGCCCTTGCGAAAACAGGAAATTGCATCAGAGGAAGGCGGGACACAGAGGGAAGGGAAGGCTGGAGGTGAACCTGCTGCTTTCACTGCCATCGCTGCGACTTGAGGTAAAATAAAAGATTTAAACGCAGGGTGGCAGGAACGAAAGGAGGGCTGTTGCAGAGCTGAGGGCGGGCAGGTGGTGACTGAGAGCTGCCTGCTGCTGGGGCTGTAACTGTGAACTGCCCGGCGGGGTTATAAGTTTAAACTGTACTTTCCATTATGTTCATTCCCACTATTCCAGGACGAGTGGGTAGTTATGTCCATCGACCAGCAGGTGGAGGTAGAAAATACAGAACTGAACACCACTACATAGCTTCCTGCTAGCAGCTCAGCTCCTCAGTATCTTCTATCTCCAGCAGGTGGATGAACAGACTTCCTCTGTCTCTGGTTCGGAGGCCTTGCTCCTGGTCCAGTTGGTCAGCTGGTTCCCAGTTGAGCAGATGTACCTGGTGGTGCTGGGTCCCTGTCGTGCCTTCCTCCTGGGGTGTTCTGCACCTTTTCCCTGTTTGTCCTCTGTGTGAGAGCCTGCTCAGCAACCAGTCTACTCAGAAGATGAGTCGCTGCAGGCAACACAGTGAGTCTGGCAGGCCGGTGCTGTTGCCGTGCCCTGCTCTGAAAGGGGTGGTGACTGTGTCCCCGGGTAGTGTGGACCCAGGGTGGTTGGTCCTTTCTACGGTGTTTCAGGCCGTGGGACATCGATGGGAGCACTGCGTGTCGGTGCTACAAAAAAAAAAAACATGGAGGAAGTGGAGGAGCAGTTTAATGATTGGATCAGTGAAGTGAGAACTAGGGGAGCCTGGTTGAAATCTCACAACTGCTTCTTGAGGTCTTTGGCAGATACTAACAGACGTGTTTCCTTTGAAGACAGAAAACTGCCTAATCTACCTGAATGTAAAAAAAAAATAAACATATTTTTTTGCTTGTTTGTGCTGTACTCCGGTTTTAAAAAAAAAAGTGGATGTGTAGCGCGGTGCACCACATGTTTTCCCGTGCAGCGGCAGTCTCTGGCCATGGCAGCCCCCGCTTAGTGTGTGACCTGCAAGCCCGTCTTGCAGTGAGCGGTACTCCTCCTTGGGGCGCCACGGTGTGCAGTCCGGTTCCCAAGTGGAGGAGCTGATTCGGGGCTCGCACATACAGGGCGCGCTCAGTCACAGCGGTGCGTTTCAGCTCTGCTCCTGTGCAGGGCCTTGGCGCTTCGCCTCAGAAGGAGGTGGGAATGGTGGCCATTTTTTTTTTTTTGTTGTTGCAGACGCAAAGCCCCTGCGCAGGCAGCTGTGTGTGTGGGGGGGGGGGGGGGGGGGGGAGCTGGATCAGCCCTTCATCTGCTCTATCTGGCCTTGGGCTGGTGCTAGGAGCCTCTTCTCCAGCAGGCCTGGCAGCTCCGGGGAGAGAGAGGAGATGGGGATCTCCATGCTTGTTCCCAAGGGATCACTACTGCTGCTCTGTGGAGACTTAATCTCAGATTTCGCTGCAGTTGGGCTGCTAGGAGGCGGCCCCCTGATTTCAGAGGCAATTGCAGCGCTCCCTTGAGGAGTTTCTGGAAGGTAGTCAGGCAGCTAGCCTTATGAAGAACCTCAGGGGCCCGTACAGGGTATTTTCCCATTCACCTGGACATTCAGGTCCTGCTTGCTGCAATGTGGAGTGCGTCTGACACAGGCCTACTGGTTGGGAGGACTATGGCCCATCCTTTTTCTCTGGTGCTAGAAGGTGGAGATGTTCCCTTACCTAAGTTGGACTAGGTGTCTGCAGTCACCTAGAGTACTACCCCTCCCGGTGGTTGGCAGCCTTGCCTTGAGGGATCTGCTAAATTGGAAGCCAAAACGGGCTTTGCAGCACACCTTGAGGTGACTGCTTTGGAGCTGCAGGCTTCTATTTGTAGTCCCTTGGTGGCACAGGCCTGTTAGCAGTGGCATCAGCAGTCCTTTTCCTGGGGCAGTCCCGGGCTGCCTAGATGGAGGCGGGCTTAGCCTGTCTGATCACCACTGTGTATGTCATTCTTAGTTTTTCAGCCACAGGCATGTCATTGACGCTGTCCGCGAGGCGTCATCTCTGGCTGCGGGCGTGGGTGGCTGTTGCCACTTCAAAGGCCTGCGTGGTCGGGTTACCCTTTTGAGGCACATTTCTCTTTGGGAATGACCTCAGAAATTTGGTTCAGGAGCTGGGTGAGCAGGCCCCAGCGTCTTCCAGAAGATGTTCCTTGTTCCTCTGCTTGCCTTGCGGGCTCAGCAGGTGCCCAGTTTCGTGACAGCTCCATGTGTAGGTCTGGTTGTCAGACCCTTGGCCAGAGGGCTCAGTTTCGGGCCCAGCTATCTTCCTTCCGGGGAACGGAGAGCTGGCAGGGCAGTGAGAGTGAGTGGCTGCTGTCTCCTGGCAATCCCAATGTAGCCAGGCCGGATACTCCCTCTGGGCCTACAGGGGGCCGCTTCAGGCCTTTCGGGACATATGCTCTACCTTTTGCTGAGCTCTAGCTCTGGTTATTCTGGGTGATGGTTTCCAGTTGGAGTTCTCCCCTCCGGTAGCTCTTTTCTTCTTAGTCTCCTTGTCGGGGGGGGGGGGGGGGGGGGGGGGGGAGGGGCCCTCCCCTCCCCTCCCCTCTGGCAGCTCAGAGCAGAAGCTCAGTTGAGGTGCAGCTGGAACCAGTTTAAAACGCAAGTTGTGGGCTCATTAGGTTTAGTGCATCTGGCCGTGAGAGAGGAACTGTTCAACCTGGCAGGAAGATAGGAGCAGGGACACAGGGGAGTTGAATAATAGACATTGACAGAAAAGAAATGCCAAGTGGGACCAGGAGACTCGGGCAAGAGTTAAGAGAAGACAGAAGAAAGCAGAAACCAGAGTCTGGGACCAACATAATTACAAAAATTAAGACCATACAAAGGTAGAAAAATGAATTTTATTTTATATTGATAGCCTTAAAGAACTGAATCAAATATCGATTCAAATCGATTTGGCTGAATCAGACAACACTACTTAGTATGGAGTACAGATAGCTAAATCCCTGATTACTGCTGGAATTCATAAGCAACTTCAGTTTCCATATCAGTACTGATGGGGTGTGGGGGAGGGAGGGAGGGAATGGGACAAGATGCTTGCTGATGTAGGGTGGATGAACCACCAATTTTGCCATGGTGTTCTGTGCAAAATGCCCAGATTTAAGCAGTATTGTTAAAACTGGACTGAAAGCAGCAAGCTGATTTTTATTTTTTTTTAATGGTGAAAGAGACTGAAAATATAAATTTACAGGGAAGATGGGACTTAACATTTATAGAAAGTTCTGTACAGTTTACACCATTATTCTTCACTTATTCTAGTTTGGGTCAAGATGTTTCTTACCAGGAACTTACTGGAGCAGTCGGCCTTTTGTCTGTAATTATTAGTGTGAAATAACTTGGATTGCCTTGCCAGCAGGGTTGAACCATTGTTGCTTGGCAGCTATTTGAGGAGGATTTGCTGGGTAAACAGAAGATATGTTCTGATGTCCTGTTTTTCTGTGGAGCTGAAAAATCAGTAACAATCTTTTGTGCAGTATTTTGAACAGTATCTTCTTGATTTTTTTTTTTTATTTTTTTTTAAGGATAGTGCAAATTTTAATCTTTGAAAGTCCCAAGTCTGAACTCAGTACAAGCAGTTGTGGAGGCAGTATTTGTAAGCTTGTGATCATTTATGCCCAATTTTGGTTTCGGAAGTGAACGCAGGTTTATTCTAGTTGTGCTTTAAAATAAACTTGCCTATTGAGTTGAACATTACAGGGTCATTGTGTGGTCTGTAATAAGAGATTGGTATGTCTTCTCATTTAGTTTACCTGTACAGCAGAAGTTTTTATAAATGGAATTATTCAATGTAGTAAAAGCTGTAATGGTTACTTTGTCACTGTGCCTGGGATGGTTGCGGCACTAAGCAGCAGCGTCCTAGTGCTCTCCCATCTGAGGGTGGGTAGACTGGCTAAGTTGCATAGTCTTAATCTGCTATCATTCTTGTTTTCTGAGCACCAAATAATGAACATATAAATGTAACTTGGTCGTTATTCACCACACAGCTAGATAACTTATGTGAGTTGGACTGATACTTAGGAAAACATTTATCAGTTTGTGTAGTTGATTTATAGAAACTTCTTGGTTTAGTATACACTGAATAATAGTAAAGTCTGTGACTTTATTGTATCCCTTTGTTCTATTAATATATGGCCTGGATCCAAGACAGCATGTCCTGGCCTCTTAACTAGGCTGGCTAGCCCTGAAATCTGGCGGAAAAATCTCAAACTACATTTCGGCACCCTGTGTGGCCAACTGAGGTCACCACAATAGTAATAATCCTACCTTTTTCTTCCTAGATTTGAACACAGTCTCATATCTCCATCGTTTCCCTGAGTACTGACATCTTTATCAGACAGGAGACTTTGAACATAATTCTCCAGTGGCCTGAAGCCCAGTTCCATCATTTAGCATTTGACTTTAAAACCACTCCTATCTCATGAATAAATATTGTTCCTGACCAACAAGTGTCAATTTCCTGTTCAAGACTTAAATAGTAATAGGTCTTTTCGCATTTAGAACAGGAAAAAATTGATCACTTTGGTTTCAGGATTCAAGCAAGCATTAAGAAGGAAGGAGTTATAAATGCTGGAATGCAGGGGTTAAGATAACGGTGTCTTAGCTTTCTTGCAATGTGGGAGTTCTTTTCCTTAATCTTAAATCATGTGTTAGTGCTTCCCTGCCCCCCCCCCCCCCCCCTCTTAGCATGTCACTTATTTTACTCTCGTTCTTTTGTGTAGACTTCCTTAGCCAATTCTTTTGTATAATCATATGGTGACGCATTGGTGAGTTTTGTACTTGACTGACCAGTAAATTTTATAATACTAAAACATCGCATTTAACCGTGGAAGCTAGAATTGTTAAATTTCTTTTGTATAGTGCCCTGCTTTATAGCACTATACAAGTTACAGTTGCAAATCCCCATACCTAAGGAAATGATCACCTGATTCAAAAATCGAAGTGGTGATGGTGGGATGGGAAAAGGTATTTGTGGCATTTTTGTTGTGCCACCACTGCTATTAGGGTGGGTGATTAAAAGAATGTGATTTCCTTATCTCACCAGGCCAGTCCAGGTCTCATAGGTTTTGCTCTTGTTACCAGCTAATTGAGAGGACTAGATTGCCGACATCACCCCATATAGGATAAAGTGTAGCCTGCAACAGAGCTGCACAATCTATCCATCTGCTGCTAGGATAGGAAAACCATATGTTTGGACCTGTTTGATAGGACTTGAGGGCTGTTTTTCAGGGCCCTCGGATCTCCAGCACTTTCATGTCCATTCTGTTTTTTGTTCGAGATTAGTATTTTCATCAGTTGACAGACATTTCCAGAAAACTGACACTCTTAAATAATTGCAGGGAAATGGCATTTGCCAGCTAATATCCTGCATAGGTGCCAACTCTGGGGCACTGGAGCATCCTTAGTATTGAGTGAATGCCTTCACTGTATGCAGGGAGGTATTTGAGTTTTGCACTCCTTGTTCTGAAAAGCTGATTGGAGAATCTGTATATTGCGTCTTCCCTGTAAGCATGCAACTAGCCAATACTAGGTGACTTATGTTTTACTGCTGCCTAACTTGTATTGCTCAGCTTTAAATCCTGGTTAAAATATCTAACATTTGGTACATTTTAAACAGTGGATATTTGAGGGGTTAACATAGTGATCCAACCAATTGACTTGCTTGAAATAGTGTTCTGTTGTTGCATACTGTTTGTGTTCTTCCAGCTAAGATGTTAATACATCAGAATGCTTTATTCCAACTACAGAGATCAACAAGCAACTTGTAGGCACCTTTCATTGGACTAAAGTGTTTAACCAGCTTTTCAGAGCTATGCTCAAATTTATCTAATAGTCTCACAACTTACATAGCAATATAGTGATGACTGCAGATAGACTTGTACGGTCTGACCGCCCAACAAGATAAACTCATAACATAAAGTATGATGCAGTACTACATATGCATACTTGATCTTGATTTGCCCTTGCCATTTTCAGGGCACAGTGTAACACTCTGCGCAGCATTGACCTTGTTCCCCAACTACTGAAGCTGTCTTTGAAGCTGCACTCCAGCCTATCCAAATCTGTCCAACCATGATTAGGTCCCAGACTGTAGAAGTCTACCAGGCACTGACTTTGCTTCACAATTATTGAAGGTGCTATATAAGCACCATTAAGCTTGTTTGGTTCAATTCTCTTTCCGTACAGGATTCTTTTGTGTTTACCCCACATACTTGAATTCTGTTGCTGTTTTCATGCGATACGCTGCTGCTTTTCCACATTGCCCCGTTTGGTACTGAATGCCTTATATCTTGGATTGCATGTGTTTTCTATGTTTGCACATTGCTGGATTTGACTTTTTTTTTTTTTTTTTTTTTTTACATGACTCGGGCACACATGCTGAAATACGGCTGTTTCGAGTCTGACACACTAGGCGATTGGACTTGATACTATTAAAGGTGCTACACTGCATCCTTTAAATCCTCATCTCTTGTCTCGCTTCCTTTGTTTACCGTTTTCATCTCCATCCCCTGCGGGAGGGCATTCCAGGTTATCTGCCACCCTGTCTGTGAAAAAAGTACTTCTTGATGTTCCTGAGTTGGCCCCCTGTAACCTTTAATTCATGTCTCCTAGGTTCCGATGCTACTTCTGCTAATGTGTTGACTGAATTTCACTCATAGCAAGCAAGTGCAGTTTGGAAGTTGTTGGTTCATGAATGGCAGAATAACAAATGTTCAAATAAATAAATAAAAACGGGGAGAAAATAATAACTCCAATTTTAACAAAACTATTAGTGGGATTTGAACCCGCCACCTCTGGATTACAAGACCGGTGCTCTAACCACTCGCCACAGCTCTATTTGCTTGGATGTCCCGCCCTTACTTCTAGGTCTCTCAGCTGAGTGAAGCACGGGCAAAAAGGACATTTTTATTATTGCGGGGGAGGACGCACAAAATGGACTTTTTTTTTTTTTTAAGCAAAGCTTTATTAAAAAAAAACAAACAGGCTCCGATGCTGCAGGCTCTTTTTGGACATCATTCAACCCCAGAATAATAAAAACGTCCTTTTTGCCCTTGCTTCACTCAGCTGAGAAGTCTCTGAGCCAATCACAGTGTGTTTAGCTCAGCTAAATGCGCTGGGATTGGCTCAGACTTCCAGACTTTTTTTTTTTTAACATTTTAATAATTTTTCCAATCCCGTGCAGCCCCAGCGAGAGGTACAGACCTCTCGTTAGATTTTCCAGCGTTAAGGCAATCGGAAAAGGTTAGTGCATCTCATTACAATAGGGTTTCTACACGATTTGCTCATCTGCATTCTGTTTTTGTTAGCTGCTACCTTCGTCGGACAAAAGTGTTTAGTGCATGCCAGGGTTTACTGCTTGCTTGTTATTGGCTCGTAAAGTTTAGTGCATCTGGCCCCTAGTTCTGCCACTTTTCTTGTCTCTGGAAAAGGCTTGTATATTAATACCCTTCAAATATTTGAATGTCTGTATTATATATCACCCCTATCTCTCCTTTCCTCCAGGGTATACATCTTCAGACCATCAAGTCTCTTCTCATAACATCCTGTGGCACAAATCTCATACCATTTTTGTTGCTTTTTTTCAAGTCTTTTTTTTTTTTTTTTTTTTTCATTTTTAGTATATGGCCTCCAAAACTGAACACAATACTCAGAGGCCTCACCAACTACTTGTATACTGTCATCAACACTTTTTTCTTCTGCTGGTTTATACCCCTTTATATGCAGCCTAGCATCCTACTGGCTGTGGCCACTACCTTGTCACATTGTTTCATCACCTTGGGATCCTGAGACACTGTTGTGCCGAGGTCCCTCTCCTGAGCTGTGCTTATCAATCTGTTGCCTCCTATCTTGTACATCACCAGTGCATCACTTTGCACTTCTTTGCATTAAATTTTAACTGCAGGATCTTTGACTATTCTTTGGAGATCTCTTCTCAAGGTTTCTACTCCTTCCAGGGCATCCAGTCTAGAAATTATGTCCTCCGCAGAAAGGCATACTTTCCTTCTAACCCTTTAGTAATCTCTCACAAATATATTAAACAGAATCGGCCCCAGTACTGACCAGAGACACTCCACTACTCGCCTTCATTTTTCTCCAAGTGAATTCCATTTACTACCACCCTGTCGCCTGTCAAACAGTTTCTAGTCCAGTTCACTTTGGATCCTAAATTCAGCCCTCAGCTTTAGTCTTCTGTGAGGAACTGTATCAAAGGTTTTGCTGAAATCCAAGTAGATTACATAGTTTTTTTTAGTGTTTCTGTATTAATGGAATAACATGGCATCCACATTAAATTACAACTGTAAATTCAAATTATTTTTGCATGTTTTGGCTTTGATCCATAAGATTTTCCTTACCTATCCAAACCTCTGCTCTACAAGTTGCAATTCATGTAGTACATAGGCCTTTGTTTCAAAAGGCTTAATCTAAAAATATTCAGTGCATACTGAACCCCTTCCTGGTTTTCAAAGGCATTCATACTATTTTATTCCCTTTCCTGCAGAAGGATCTACGACCTCGTTTGTGTACCATGAAGAAAGGGCCAAATGGTTATGGGTTTAATCTTCATAGTGAAAAAACCAAACCAGGCCAATATATCAGAGCCGTAGACCCCAACTCACCTGCAGAAGCATCAGGGCTGAAACCCCAGGACCGTATAATTGAGGTGTGTGTGAGATAGAATCAATGCAGACTTGACCTAATGGTGCCTCCACTTATGCTGGGTTCCCCTATGGGAACCCTATAAATATTTGCTTGTCATTTATATTGCTCTGAAAAATCAAAAAGAGTCATTGCTTCAATTGTGCAGATCAGGCTACATGTCAGTCAAATGTGACATTTTTGGGGCATTTGTTTTGATCTAATTAAATCCCCAAAAGTATCGCCATACCTAATTCTTAGAATACCTGGTTCTAAATCAGTCCTATTAAATTCCTGGTCTGCACCCACTTTGCTGAATCCCAGCAAAGTGGGTGCAGACCAATTTGATGAAATTTAATTCCAGTGGTAAAACTGCATTAATGATACTGAATTATTGTAGTAGCAATATGGCAGGGGGAGCTAAGCTCAAATTTGTCTAGGAGTGGAAGAGTAGCCTAATGGTTAGCACAGTGGGCTGAGAACCTGGGGAACTGGGTTTGATTTCCACTGTGGCTCCTTGTGATCACTTAATCCTCCATTGCCTCAGGTACAAAAAAAAACTTAGATTTGAGCCCATTAGGGTCAGGAAGTACCTGAATATAAACAAATATAAATTGCTTTGCTTGTACCACAAAAGCAGTATATCAAATCCATGACCACCTCCCTACTGTGGTACACTTGCCACTTGGAGAGCACTGTATGAATTCCTAAGCATTGGGACCCTCCAAGAGAGCGATGCTTCAGGAAGAGCTAAACAAGTATTTTGACTTGTACAGTTTGTCAGTAGCGTCTTAAACTTCAAAGATGCAATAGACCAAATTAAAAAAAACAAAAAAAAACATCTTTCCTGATTTTAAAATTTAGAAGTCTTGTAAGTGCTGTGGAAGGGCTTATGACGAACCTTTATAAAGATGGTTTCCACTGAAGGCCTTTCTCTCGTGTTCTCATGGTGATCTCCATCCAGGTGAACAAATTGTGCATGGAGGGGAAACAACATGCTGAAGTGGTAGCTGCCATTAAAGCTGGTGGGGATGAGACCAGCTTGTTGGTTGTGGATCCAGAAACAGATGACTTCTTCAAGAAGTGCAAAGTCATTCCATCCGAGGCCCACCTGACAGGTAATAGCTGTCTGTTCACATGCTTATATTGTTTCAGATTGTTTAATGGATCTTGAGAACTGTATAATGTCTGTATGATATATGACTCAAGAGTATTGCTTCAGTGTACAAAATCTGGTGAGGCAAGTGTCGGACCAAGTGAGTTTTAATAAAGTAATGGAGTTGATTTGATAGTGTTTTCATACCTTTGTCTTATCACCACACTCTTCAAATCTAATACCACACTATGCAGTGCTCTATGAATAACAATCAAAACCTTTAAATTGGCACCAGAATTAATTGGCAGCCAGTGTAGGCCCTCTAAAGGGGGGTCACATGATCTCTCCATGCACACCTATAGAGACATAAATTGCTACATTTTGAATTATTTTTAAAACATGAACCACTTTTAGGTAGTCCCTTAAAACAGACTATTAGATCAATCTAAAGCAGGGGTTCTCAAACCCAGTCCTTGAGACCCACTTAGCTAGTCAGGGTTTCAGGATATCCACAATGAGTATGCATGAAATAAATTTGCATGCACTCTCTATTCTATGTCATGCATATTGTGACAAGCAGCCATTGCTTGTCACTATAGCAGGGAAAGTGAAGCTAAATGTTCCAGAAGGCATTGGGATTGCCATTCAGAAGTAGATGAGCTGAAGATAACCTGTGGCGGTACCTCTTATTGAAAGGGGTTTTGGTAGTACAGTAGACCTATGATGATGGAAGGGAGTGTGTGTCTCCCTTTTAAAGGCTGGAGGAGAGGAGCCAAGGACAGACAGTTGGTGAACGTTCCGGCAACTTGGTCATCCCAGATCTACCCATGAGGTTTAATGCTCCGGTTAGAGGAGAGATGTTGGTTCTCCTGTAGGATATATAAACTTCCCTAGGAGGAGGAAAGGAAGAGCCCCACCCAGGATTGGGAAGAGTTTGCTGTGAGAAAACCCTGCCATGGGATTTCAGAGGAGAAAGATAAAGCTTTGCCCTGAGCCAGAAACCCTGAGAATGCTAGTGCTAACTCCTGTTGAACTCTCCTCTAGAGAAAATGGACTTTAGAGGAAAGACAGTTGGGATAAACTGTATGTAATAGTGCTTTGAGAGCAAATGCTCTGGTAGTTTGGTTGCACTTTTTGTTGGGAATGGTCATAGGGAGGGTTTTGGCAAAAGGAAGCCACGTGAGCAGAACTTCCCCCTTCTACTCTGAGCAGGAAAGGTATCGAAAAGGGTATAGCAGAAGAAAAGGGCATGGTACTTGAGAGAGAAGAGTTAAGTGGGCTGTATGCTGCTAGTGTTTGGAATGACATGTTTTAAACCTGATAGGAAGCAGCAGAAGGTCACGAAGAAACCTGTGGGATTAAGGCAGAAGTGATGCAGCAACTGAAGGTTTTTGTATGCCTCAAGGGAGGGACAGCATTAGCTACTGAACTAATTTGCATACCAGAAAGAATGTTGGGAAATGATTTGTATCTTCAGGTTTGCTGAATGCTTTTAATATATGGCAGGATAGTCATGTGTGCCCCCCCCCCCCCCAAAAAAAAAAAAAATGTGCCTCTGCTGCAGGTGGAAGGATTTTCTAGGGGTCACTGTGGCAATGGGAGCTAGTAAAGGTGGCCTGGTGGGTGGAAATGGAGGGAGCCCAGCATCCAGAGGCAGGGCAGAAAAGTGATTGGATCCATGTCATTGGTTGTCTTATCCCTGCCTAGACCCTGAGGGGGAGTCCCGAAGCTGAACAGGTGGACTTGTAGTGGCTGGTTGCTAGGAACCTCTGCAAGGGGGGCAGAGGAAGTCTGGGTGACGTCCCTTTCAAGGGGGTTTGTGAGAAGGTAGGAGTGCTTGGTGGAAAAAAGATGCCCCAAGTGCGGAGGAGCCCCACTCCTGCTAGGACTTGCCAGCCCAGTGGATCCCTAATCTGGGATAGGATAGATATGGACATTGATTGGATGTGACTTTGGCCTCTTATACACTTAAACTGAAGAAATGAGGGTTGTTATGAACTGTTGGTTTAATGTTTGTCAAGTAAAAAAGTTAAGACTGCTGGTCATTTGAGAAAAATGGCCTTTTGCATCCCCCAGGGTGAGAATACCCTTCAGGCTACACACAGCTCATCTGAAGTACCAGTCTGTTTTGTGAATCCTGGTCCTGGGCACCTGACCCAGGAAGCTAGGTAGGCAGCCCTGATTGAGGGGTAAACCAGGATTACATATGGATTGAGAATTTTGTCTCACCCAGTGTGAGAAGAGTTAGTTCACTGATGCTGTTTAGGTTTTGGGACTGTCAGCTGGACAGTTGGATGCCTGTCTGTTATAGGTGAGACTCCTTTTCCAATTACTTGAGACCTCCTTGGGGAGGTTCTTATCACAGTATTCATTATGGATATCCTGAAAACTTGACTGGCTAGGTGTGCCCTGAGGAATGGGTTGAGAACCCCTGATCTAAAGGCTATTACCATTCACTGATGAAAATGTAGCAGGGGCATCTGAAGGGAGGTAAAGCTGAGTTCAGCAAAAATCATGTAGGTGTTAGCAGTGTGCAAGGGAGTGATTGAAGGTTTGATATCCCCAAACATAATAGTATTTTAAGCTGGGAGCAGAATATTGCTGCATTTAATGATGACCTTCCAGGAGCATTTATGGACCAGAAATCATGACTTTGGTTCTGCCTACCAGTTTCTCTGGTATCCTTACATTTTAACTTGTGAGCAGTTGCATTGCATAGCATATTTCAAGGTCCTTTTCTCAGGCAGCCTACTATCAAATGGTGCATAGCAACACCCTCGGTCTCTCTTCCCCTTCTCTGTACTCATGTTGCCACGGATACCTTGGAGTATAATCCTTTTTCAGTGCAATGCTTTTGAACTCTGTTCATCCTCTGCTTTTTAAATGGTGAAAAGACATGCACATTGAACTTTAATCCTGGTATGCTGAGGATCCAGAGGGGAAGCAGCTTTCCAGAAGGCCTGGATTTCAGAGGTTTAATCATAAATCTGATTCTACAGACAAGTGTGAGAATAGTTACATGATGGAGAGAATTAGAGGCAGATCCTTAGAGCATCTTTCTTTTGCCTTTTTAGCTTTTCCATGAATGTTGACTATATCATAAGATTACAGCTAACAAAGTACTGGAGCAGAAGACAGTCTTAATGTTTCAGTGGCGTGCTTTCACCACCTTTGGTCATCCTGAATGCATGTCACTTATCCCCGCTGTTTACTGAGTGACTAGTCCTGGACAGACTTGCTGCACCACATTTCAAACAAACAAACAAAAAAACAACAACAGTAAAGTCTCTAGCTAATCCAGTAACACAATATACATAAACTGTAATGGATTTTTTAACACACTTACCAGAACCCTAATTCTTTTTCACTAATTGTTCTGCTCAGAATTTGCCTTCACTGTTTAGTGTGTGTATGGGGGAGGAGGGGTGCAGAGCTGCCAAGGGAGCCAGCTTTTTCAGTAGGAGGTTTAGGGCACACCCCCAGCCTGCCTAGTCCCATCCATAGCTCTGTCCTGACACACTTTGCAGACATCCTGCAGCACCAGCAGTTACCTCCAGTACAGTGCCAGCAGGAGACACATTAAATGACGACATCTTCTGCCGCGGGACCAGTCCCACACAGCTCTTATCATGAGACTGGTCTCATGGCAGCAGAAGATATGTTTTATTAAGGTTTCTCCTGCTGCCATTGGAAGAGGAAGCTGCTCAGCGGGAGACCCTGTCTTAACAGCAGGAGTATGGGAGATGACCCACAAAAGCAAGGCTCTCCTGCTCAATGCAGGAGACGTTGGCAAGTCGGGGAGGGGCAGGGCCAAAAATATTTCTTTGAATAAATGACTTGCAAATATTTCCTTTGAATATCTTATGCTAAACTGTAGCACTATGTACCTAGGAGTATAAAAAATGTGATTTCCTCTAATTTTGGGATGTTTTTTTTAATGGACCCATACTGTAGAAGTATGAGACTGCCTGCTTCAGGCCAAGAGTGTTCATACAAGAAATGGTTCTCTTGGCATGTGCTTAGCCCAAAACATATAAAATGAAGTGCTGTTTAGTTTTTGCAAGGGTGAATTCAGGGGAAATCAAGCATTTGCTCCTTTTCATCAAAATTGCTTCATTTTGGTTCAGGCTAGCCTGATCAGTCCTTACCTCCAATGCATATGGGTTTGTAGTGCTGCTTAAGGAAAGCAGAAATAAAAGTCCATTCATGCTGCAGGCTAAAACTAGAATTCAGTCTGGTCTTAAAAATGGAGTCAGCTGGTCATCCAAAACAGTTGTCTAATTCACAGAATTGGTGTACTTGTAGCTACTTTCTCTTTCATACCAGCTCCCTTCCTCTTCCCATCTTGCTCTTTCTCTAGCACCCCACAGTGCAGCCTGGTACAAGATATCATCGCCTTGGAACAGTTGATTCACTTGCCAGACGTGGAGCGAGGGAGCAAAAAGGCTGGGAAAAAAATTGTAAACTGATCTGCATGTTTTTGCTGTGTCTTGCATGTATCTGAACTTACAGCTGCATTAAGCAGTTTCCCTTGGCACTGCTTGTTGATGTGGGTAAAATTTTTACTTTAGTTGAATAGGATTGAAGTCGGTTCCCCCTTCTGTGGCTCAGGGAAGGTTGTACTGAGAGCAAAGATGCTGCATGGGAAATTGAGCAGAGCCATAGATTTATTCCACCTTCATTCCAGTGGTTCTTGGTCTAATTTAAGTACTTTCATGTGCAGATCCCTTTACCCCTGGTGATTAAATCATTAAAGCATTGGACGAAATCTTGCCCATAAAATGAGAGGTAGGGAGTAGGGGCTGTGGTAATCCTTTTATTCTTTTCTTTGATCTTGATGCCTTTTCTTAATGAAATCCCATAAACAGATTGCACCCTCTTCATGACTACACTTTATGTGTAGGTATATTGGCATGAAGGATGGGAAAAATCATGGTTTTGGGCCATTCAGTAAATTGCTGTAGAGGGTCTCAGAATACTTTGCAGTTCTTCTTGATAGAAGAGCAATGGGTAAGCAAAATAAAATGGTTAATGAAAATTCTGTCCCCTTTAGGTCCTTTACCAGAACCAGTTGCCAATGGAGAGGTGGACGAGAAGGTAACAGAACAATTTTGAGTATACATGTTTATCCTGGACTCTAATTGGAGTATTGGAAGCAGGGTCGGTGCGGGGGGGGGGGGGGGGGTCCGGTGCGGAGGGGGGCGGGAGCAGTGGCGGGGATGGGGGAAGGGTGGAGGTTGGTTCACGCGATGTTCGTTTCCAGGCGGCAGCAGCGGCGTCCGACTCCGTTTCCCTCTCTGTTCCGCCCTCTGTCATGACGTCTTGACGCGAGGGTGGGACAGAGAGGGAAGTCTGTACTGCGCATTTGCAGGTGAGTTGGTCACTTGCTGTTTATATGTTTGATAAGTGCATTCACTCTGCAGCCCCTCACTACCTCTCCATCCTCATCTCTCCCTACACTCCTTCCCAAGAACTCCATTCACTAGGTAAATCTCTCCTAATTGCACCCTTCTCCTC